>NW_024063020.1:0-1200000 GCF_006381635.1 Hibiscus syriacus | reverse complement strand
TGTTCTATATGTGTTAACAAGTGGAATTCTAATTATTTAAATGAAAATATTTATATAAAAATCATCGAAAATATATTTCTTTATTATTTTAAATTTATATACTTTTTAATAAAATTTATATATAATTTTTTTTATAAAATTTAAACGATAAATAGGTATAATAAAAGAGTAAATATATCATGTACTATTTTAATTATAAATAATATTAATTATCTAAAAATATATTATCATTGTCTTAAAAAGTCGATTCACTCGTCTAATTAAATTAGTGTAATGTTCTGATCAGGAGAGATTATTCAACGAAATTAAGGGAAAGAAATTAAGTTTAAAGATATTGTTTTATCATTTAAATTTTATTTATTTATTTTAATTAAGTTTGTAAAATTTAAGTTTAGTTAAATTGAATATATTTGTTGAGATGTTATTTAAACCTGAGTGTAATTAAATATAATGTTACAATATTGATTGATTTCAACTTAAAAATAATAATTTAAAAAGAATTATAGTAAGAAGATCAAATTAAATAAAGTATAAATTTGAGGAATTAAATTAAAAAACCATTGTTGTGAGAAAAATTGAAGTTACACGTTATAATTATAGGGGTTGAAGACATGCGGTTTAAATTTAGTAAGAATAGACTTAAAATTAAAGAGAATTTGAAAAAAATAATGAAATAAAAGATTACATAATAATCAAATTAATTAAAGATTAAAACAATATTATTTTAATTTTCAACTCGAAATTCAAAAATTCAAGTAAAAATGTAAATTAACTCAAGTAATTCATTAATTTATCTCTAATAATTCAACATTTAAAAAAAATACTTTCTAAGTCGAATCAAACTTCACTTTTATATAAGCGTATTAGTTTCAAAAATCAAAGTCGATTATACATATGCACACACAAACTGCTAACAAACTGCTAACAAACATTACTTTCCAGATGGTGGAGACTGAGAACAGAAGCCTTTTATGTATTCCAAAAAGAAAAAAAATATATTCTCAAGACTTCTTATGTACATGTAAAGGGGAAAATTAGCAAGAAATAACGGAACAGAAAGGAGAATTTCATTGCAGGCTCTAACCAGAAAATAAACCCCAAAAAAACATATTTACATTTAGAGCTCCTCAAACCCTTCCTCATCGCCATCTTCCTCCACCCTTTGAAGCTCTCTCCTCCAAGTTTCCATCTTTCCCAAAAATGCAAATATGTCATTAGTTACACGCCACTTAAACTCACACCATCAACGAAATCAACGAATGAGACGGTTATTATGTACAACACAAAAGCAACCAACAAAAGGAAATGTGAGATACAATATGAGATGAATTAGTTGTAATGACACCTTCATCTGTATGTAAGTTAATGCACTCTCACGCTTCACAATTTGAACCGGAAAAAAATAATCAATTGTACCTGATCATACAAACACCGCAATTGCTCTGCAACAAATAATATGTTCTCAGAATCTCCCGGTTTCACTACCTTACCTAAACGTTTAGTTACTTCATCGTAGCTAATCATTTCCACCTTGAAATCGTTGCTCATGAAAAGATTGCCCATCCATTTCTGTGTACTGGACAACCATACATGGGGGGTGTTTTTCCTAAATAAAAACAATATAAGTAAAGAACATATACAAGCTATGGAAAACACAACAGACCTTGTTATCAAATTCGGTCTCTGCCAACCATGTAGGAAACTCTCCCAAGAAGAGTTTCTTAAATATTAGGTGATTCCAATGGAACATGAAGAAGCAAACATCTTCTCGGGATCTTCGTACCGATACCTAATTTTGTTCAAGAACATTCTCTCAGAACATGAACTACTTATCCAACACAAAAACCAACCATATATGCAATAAAAATATCAGATTGTCATAATTCCCGACACACACAGAAAACATATAAAAGGAATTGCTTGTTTCTCTAAAATATATATCATACCATAAATAAACTAAGCAGAATTAAGTTCAAGAGTTGGGCACCCACTATTCAGCTTATTTTCTTTGTTCCTGTAATCCAACAGATTTTGGCCAAAAAAAGGTTAAAGCTCAAGACCACCAATTCAATTTGTCATTTTCAGTGTTGCTAACTTTATTTATTAGAAAAGGAAAAACTTTTTATTTATATATAAAGATTTCTTACACTATAACCAATCTATCCAGCCTAACAGGAAAACCAGGTTCATGATAATGAATGGCATATCTCACCATTCACCATACATCTTCAAGCACCAAATATGATATAATTAATGTAATTACTGTATTAACCAACAATCAAACTCAAGCAATATTAGAAATAGGTTAACAACCTAACAGTGATAAGCAGAAAAACCATTCCACAGGGAGTGAAGAAAATAATTCAATTAGAAGTACAAGCCTAAAAAAATCTCATAAAAGAAAAAAATTAATACATAAACACACAAAGGGAAAGAAAACGAGAAAGCAATTAAAAAGCATTGACCTCTATATTCAATTTTGTATTTTTCGACAACAAAATGGGTAAAGTAATAAAACTCAAGCACACAAAGGGAAAAGAACCCATGAAGGAATTGAAAGATTTTTGTTTATGAAACAAAGTTTCAAACTTAAAACCCACGGCATGGAGGACTAAAAAAACCCTAAACAACATACGAAAAGCAACAAGCTTAGTTGAGAAAGCACGAAATTGTTTACTTTGTAGACAACAAAATGAATAAAATAGGAAGCAAAGTTAGAGAAAATATGAGTTTCATGTAGTTTATGGATCCTAACGATGGAACTTTTACTCACCACAATCTGAAATCAAAAGCATGGAGGTCGAATTCATATTAATTTTCTGAAAATAGACTACCAGGAAAAGAATCTAACGCAGGGGAAAAGAATCAAACGCAAAATAGGAGGTCGAAAATAGGAATCAAATGCAAAATAGGAGGTAAAAAATAGGAATCAAACCCAACATTAGGAAAAGATTCAAGAGGTTTTCGTTAACAGAAAAAAAACCACAAAATATGGAAACCAAGTAACATTACTGGGAAAATAAAAGAAAGAGAGTGGAGGAGAAATCTTACAAGGGGAAATCTTACTGGTAAAACCACGAAGTGGGGAGAAGACTATTTTAGACAATGGGGACGGGAATGAGCAAATACCTAAGGGAGATGAGGGATTAGTATTCTCGGGAAAATAGTAAAAAAAATCACTGTTGGTATTAGTTTTTTACCAGCACTTGGTAATGACGCCCATCCAAACGTGGGTATATTAATTCGGGAAAAAACATTCCTTCCAGGAATAAAATTTACCGTGAACCAAATGGGGCCTTAGGGATTCTATCGTGTATGGGCGTGATATTAGGTGCTTGACAGCCCAACCTGCCAAGGCCCATGTGTGCCTTGCGAAGCCCCTAAGCCCGCCCCCAGTACGCTATAGATGCGGGGCTCTGCAATGCCGTGGTAAACTATGGGGGGTGCCCCACAAGAATCCACCTTAGCTTGGGGGAAACTAGTGATCACCACTACAAAGATATGAGGTTGAATTGACATACCTAATTATCACCAATTGATTTTAAGAAGGAATGGTGACCATTCGCTTCAGAATTCTGTAGCTAAACGAGCTTGAACCGGCACTTGTTGTTCGAAAATTGAATGACTCGATCCTAACAGCAAGGATTCAAGGAATAGGATAGGGATGGGCTCATATGGCTTTACAGTGTTGTTTTCTACATCCCACTTGATCTAATGAAGTTTGCCATTCGTTACATCTTAAGTGGAAAAGCTTGGCTCAACTTGCTAGAAAACAAGACCGCATTGACCACCAAGAAAGATTATCAAAAGGAAGAGAGGGAAGCTCAATGGGCACTTGCTCAAAGGACACTACATGGGCTTCAACCACCAGAAGCTACTAACATCTTCCATGACAAGAACAGCTATAGAAAGTTGTCTGAGATTGCAGAGCAGGCCAAGAGGCGAGCCGAGGTTTCAAGGCTTCGTGAGCTTCACACACTGAAAGGGCATTTGGAGTCAGTGGTGAAGCTGGAGGGGCTGGACATTGATACAATCCAGCAGCATTACACAGTTTAGGAAGTTGGAGTTGAATGAGGATGAAGCAATAGGTTTCAAATTTCTTAGTGTTTAATTTGCTTGCCTGTTTAGTATGTAATTCAAGGCCAATAAGGAGCCGAGCCAATGTAATCTTCCATTTTACACGGTCACTTATTATTTCTTAGCTTCAAAAAAAAAAAAATCCAATGGAGAGCTCCGTGAATATTGTTGTAAAAGAAATCAAGGGGCTCGAAAGTTCCGCTGAAGTGTCAGCCGGTCGATTGCCATCTCGTAGGATCCATTGAAAGGTGCACTCTTGCATAACTAGTTTATGGCTCTAACGATTTCCTATTTATTACTGACCTAAAACACTTCGCCGAAACAATTAAGATGGACCTACGCAAGGGCAGGGGAGGTAGCCGACTCCTTAAAAATTTAAAATTATCATGTATTTTAAATTTTTTCTATATATTTTCTATTAAAAATTTACTTTCGTCCCCTTAAAATTTTATAAATTCAAATTCTTTCCCTAACATAAATTCATACGTTCAGTCCTAGAAACAACTTCATTAACCTACTTTACAAACTTCTAAAGATGTGATTAATGGAGTTAATGTTTCATTTCGTTTAAGAGATCTTTTCACTTTGATCTTCTAGATGTGTTTTCAGGTAACTACAAGACTCATCAATTAATTAAGTACGGCTGTTTAAAAATAACCTATCTGGATGACTTGATCCGTCGAACCCATAAAAAAATTTGGGTTTTTTTTAAAAGATTCAAGTTTCAGGTCAGGCCCGGGTCACGAAATTAAATTTTTTTGGGTATCCGATTATCCGCGTACCCGGTTACATTTATTTTTTTATATAATAATATTACATATTTAATTATTAATAATTTTATATATTAAATTAAACTAATAAAATTAAAAAATTCCATGTGAAAAAAACCATTTTTAAATTCTATATTTAGATGTTGGAGTATGTAATTCAAACATTTAAATTTGTGTATATTTTTTTTAAATTAATAATTTAAAAATAATAATAAAAAAACCAATTACTAAAATTAGAGGTACCCGATTATCAGGTACCCACAACATTCAAATCGAGACACGAGCCGACCAATCAAGTATCCAAGGACTCGTGTACCCGAAAACCATGTACTCGGATTTAAAAACCCCTATAATTAAGAAGTTCCATTCAAACAATGGATCTCAAGACCGCAAAGGTTCTATTATCCAACATACTAATATGCATCTTTATAAGGTTGCCACATGCATATGATCTTTATTTCAACCCCATCTCAAAATATATGCTATTGCGTCGTGGTAAATTATTATTTTAGAAATGAATTTATCTTAATTAGTATAGTTGGAAAAACTAAAGTCGTCTCTCAAGGTTAACACAATACTTCTAATTTTACACATTCACGAAAGAGATTTTGTGTACCCACAAATAAGAAGATGAAATAATTGTTCTTTTCGAAGTAAGAAACATACAGAAATAAAAGAAAAAGAAAAAAAAAAAACAGAGAGGAAACTAGAAAACTTAAGACAAATAAATTATTTGATGTCGTGTTATAAATTTTAATTAAAGCTTTAAAAAGTTGGATAAAGTATATAAATTGTCATGATTATAAGATATTACTTTATTAAGTCCCTCGATTATTAAAAGTTATAAAATAGTCTTCTGAATATAAAATGTTACTTTGTTAAGTCTCTTGGCTATTAAAAGTTATAAAATGATCATTCGACTATTCATTATGAGGTAAATTTTAATATGCTAACTGTAATATGATAAAATCGAATCTCATAATCTCAAACGACAATCATATCCCACTCATTATGTTAATAATCAGCTTAGACAATCGTCAAATTTTTAACGGAAAAGGACGAATTTGGAACATAATGAATAGATTGGTGACCAATTTGTAACTTTTAATAGTTAAGAGACTTAGTAAAATAACCTTTTATAGTCGAAAGATCATTTTGTAATTAATAATCAAAAGACTTAATAATATAGTCAAGAAACTATTTGTGTACTTTACCTTAAAAAATTTAACTTCTCATTTTGAAGGTATGTTAATGAGATGTTATTGATGGAAATAATTTTGCTGCAAAAGAAAACACTGGCAATGACTATAAGAATAATTAGAGGAGATAAGATAGGTTTATTGTGTCGTCTTAAAAAAATATTATCTTAAAAATAATTTAGTCTCGATCATTATAATTATGAAAATAAGTGTTATCCTTGAAGATTTACACATAAATTTGTATACCTAACTAAAAATATGAAATTTAAATTGTAACCGAAAAATATGAAATTTAAATGGCTCTCTTTTTACCTGGTTTGATAAAAATAAAATAACAATCTAAAATAGTTACACCACGGACGTATTACTTAACAAAAATATAAATCAAGTAAACATGATTGTAAATGAGTTTAGTCGAGTTCGATTCGATTCAAAAACTCTAAAATAGAGTTTTACTCGACTCGGAAATTTACGAGTCTAAAATTTTTAAGTTCGACTCGAACTCAAAATCATGAACTGAAGATTGTAAGAGCTCAAAAAGGCTCGGAATGAAAAAAAAAATCTTAAACTTAACTCGATTAAGGCTTCAAACTCAAACTTGAACCTGGATCTTAAATACATGAAAACCTTACACTATATATTTTTTAAAAAAACAACACATAAATTTTAATAATATTAATAATTTATTTTTTAAAATGAAATCTTAATATATTATAATTTCAAGTTGCTCAAGAGCTTTTCGAGTCGAGTATCAAGTAGCTCATTTCGGCTCATTAAAAACTCGAGTCGAGTCCATTCGAGTTGAGTGTTTATTAAACTTTGACCGAATCGATCTCTAATAACTTACAATCTGTCTCGTCTCATTTACAACCGTATTTACTACAATAACAACATGCATATATTTAACTTTTATCTCTAGTCACTTCATGAAAATAATTCAAAATGGTTATATTTAAAATTTTAAAAAGTCTATATTCAATCAGTGTGGGACATATTTCTTTTAAGGTTTAATACCAAAATAAGTATCCAAATTATATTGCTTTTCCGAAATAGGTGACTAAACTATTTTTTACTCCTCCACGTGGCTAACATTACAAACATTACCCATTTAGGTGTCTGGGTAGTTAACGACGTTAATTTTTCCCGTTAAATGACACATGTCATAATCTGGTGATTTTTATATTTACTTTTTTAAAGATAAATTAAATATTATTATATTTACAAAAATCCTAATTTTCTCTTAAATTATAAAATATCCCTCAAATCCCTAAAATATCCAAATCCTAAACTTAACCCGTCTCTGTTGCCCTTTCCGCCCACAACAACCACCGCTGACATAGCCCCTGCCATCCTTCTAGTCATACGCCATCGTAGTTGTTGCCGATTGACCGTCGAAATCGCTTGGGCTCTCAATTTTCAACCTAGGGTTCGCATAGTATAAAACATCAATTCATCATCGATCGATCACGATTTAATAGGGTTTTGGTCGACTAAGGGAGAAGAGGCCGTCAGGTGAAGCTTCGTCGACGATAAAAGGCCATGGTTGGCATAGGTTTAGGGGTTAAAATGAAGGTTTTCAAAGTTTTAGGTTTATTTTAAAATTTATATTTTCTTGTTTTAAAAATATATATAATTTTAATTTTAGTATTAAGCCTTCTTTTAATTAACGATTGTTGTAGCCTCGATTAAAAAAAAGTGAAATTACTTTAAACCCTTAAAATATTTGAGTTTTTTTAAAGTGAAACAATGAAAAATTTACTTTCTAACAATAACAATTCAATGATGCCCAAGTTAGTTAAGTTAAACACAATTTAAGAAAGACAATTTAACAGTTTTTTTTACCAAAAACATATTACAAGACAACCCTAAGGACCAAACTTGCAATAATTCCCATGAAAGGCTATCCTGCACTTCCAATTTGATTGGATTTTCCTTCCCCCTTCTCCAATTTCCAAACAAAAATTAAACCATGGCACACACTGTGTACAAATATAAGGACCAAAGTGTAAAATTAAACATCTTTGCTTTCCTTTTATGCAAACTCACATACCATAACGTGCGTCGCTGAACTTGCTCTTGATCCACTTGAAGCTGTTCCTAACGCTCGACTTCAATTTACCTTCCATCGCAAACACGTTGTACGACGCGATCCTCTTCTTCCTCTTGAGCTCGGGATTGTTCGACGCCGCGAATCCGTTACTCTTGCCACACGGCCCATTGAAGTTATACGAATTCGATCTGTTCTCGAAGTCGAACTCGCCCGAGAAAGACGAGGAATATTGAGGGAAGGACTTGCTCTTCTCCATAACTACTTTGAAAGAAGCCAAAACCTTTAAAACCTAGCTTGCTTTAGTAAGTAGCAAAGCTCATTGTTGGTCCATTCATTGCATTTATATTAAAGGGGCAACATGTTAGGTTGGTGCATGTCAACACAACTTGATGAGATTCGAATTTTACTATTTTCATTTTATTTTTAGATTACAAATTATTTTATATTTATAAAAAATTCAGCAAGAGAAGTATGGATGGACAAAGGGGTATTGGGATGCGATGACAACCCTGAAAATTTTTAGTTCTCACGTAGTTTATGTATCTTTTTTATTGATGATTTAATTTCCTTTGAAATTTTGTAATTTCGCACCATTAAATTTCTGATATAATTTTTTAGATTCACACCCTTGACATAAAATTTTCTATCCGAAGGAGAGTGCATGATGATGAGGCAAACCATGTGTGATGTTGAGAGGATGCTTGGAAAATCATGATGATGGGGGAAGAATCATGAGAGCCATTGGTTTGATGGGCCCTAGTTGTATTCAAACCTGGCATGGCACCTATGGGTTCACATGGTGTAGATGGTCCATTTAACCCACCATTTACATTTAGGGGACCTTTGTTGATGTTTTCCGGGTTTAAAACGATGAATGAACATTTATACCCATATATATATATATATGTATATATATGATGTTTGAATCTAAAATTTTAATAATTAACAACAATTCTTTAAGTCACATGGTTCATGCTTTGATGATTTTGGGTTAATGCCTACTTTAGCTCTTGTATTATAGTTAAATTTTTATTTTAACCCTTCTACTATTTTTCCAGTTTGAGGTTCAACTTTCAATTATGCTATCAGTTAGCCCTAGGACGGTTTTCGTAGGGGAAAAATGATGACATGACACAATCAAATTTTCATTGCGTGTAAAAAGCATTCAAATTTCTAAAAAGAATAAAAATTATTTAAAAATATAAAATAATTCTTAAAAAATCTAAAATTTAATAAAAATAACTTAAAACTAATTTTAATATGTCATTTTCATTATTAGAGATGGAATGGCGTGGACGATTCTACTTATAGCATCAACTTTGCCTTTATAAAATAGATTGGAATCATCTTCCGCTTTATACCAATATGCGGGTGGCTTGGTGCTAAGTGGACCTTTTGTGTTTCATTTACATTATCTTCACTTTAGCCAATATATTATTTTTAGAGGGTAAATTACGCTTTTAGTATCTAAACTATAAGTTTAATCCATTTTACTACCTAAACTTTATATTTTTTCAAAGTCATACATAAAGTTTAGTTTTTTGTTTCATTTTAGTACTCCGACGTTAAAAGTTTTTGTTTCATTTTAGTACTCCATTCAAAATTTAATGTTAATTTTGAAAAAAATGAAAGTTTAGGTAATGAAATGGACCAAAACTGATAGTTTAGGTAATAATGCATTAAGTTTTTATTAGCAGAATACTAAAATGAAATGAAAATTAAACAATATGTATGATTATTTTTTAAAAATTAAAAGTTTAGTTATTAAAACAGATCAAAATTGATAGTTTAGGTACTAAATATGTAATTTACCCTTTGTAAGTTTTAATCCTTAAATTTTTATTGTGTCTTATTGCCCTCAAAGTTTTATTTTATATAAGTTAATTCAAACATGACAAAACAACATCTTTAAACTAACGTTAGCTATTTTATCTTATTCTCTCGTATCATCACAATTTTTTATAAAGAAAGACCAAACAATTATAGTATCCTTATCAAAACATTGACATTTGTTTTTTTTTCTTTTTAAATCTTTAATAATTTTTAGGATATGATAAAAGATAAAATAATTGACATCAATGTAGTTGTCTATTATTTTTTTTATCACGTTTGGGTCAATTTGAGAAAGAATTAAAATTTGAGGACCAAAAAATGATTATACCTTTAAAATTTTCAACTACATAAGTTCTAACGGGGTTCAACTCCCAATCCCAACTGGCTTTTTTGCCGACAACTTTCCGAACTTTTACTGACGGAAAGAGCACAGATGCAAAAGGAACATCAAGGTTAAATAATCACGTGAAGGGCTTTTATTACAATGATTTGCTAAGACAAATAATAATTACCTACATGTAAATTTCCTTAATCATCTACTTTCGATCGGCCAATAATAAATATTTGGGTAAACTACAAGTTTAATACTTAAACTATTATTTTTGTTTCATTTTGGACCTAATTTTTTTCAAAGGCATACCTAACATTTAATTTATATTTTATTTTAGTATCCCACCGTTAAAACTTAACTGAGCTGTTGTGTGACATTTTTTTATTTTTCAATGATGATGTAACATTACTTTATGGTGACACGTCAATATCAACGTTAAGTTTTTAAGGATGAGATACCCAAATGAAACATAAACCAAACATTATGTATGATTTTAAAAAATAAAATTTATTTAATTAGGTATTTAAACATGATTTGAAGGTTTATTATGTTATTTAAAGTTTTTTTCTTAGTTAAGTAATTAAGTGTAATTTCATTCTTTTTTTAAAATGGTATTTATGGTAAATGACCCATTTAAATTAATTTTAACCATGAAATAAGTTTAGATATCAATTAAAGTCAAACATAATTGAACTAGAATTTTACTTTACATGCTTTAATATAATTTCAAAATAGTCAAATTTTATCTTTTTTTAATTAAAATATAAAAAGGGAAAGGTAAATAGAAAATCTATAGATAAATACTAATAGGTGTTAGGTAGTGTTTTAGTATTTAAATGGAGGGTTATTGTATTTTTCAATAAATATTTCTCGATCATAAGGGTAAGTAAAATTTTCATCAAGTCTAAGGGGGTTTTGTGTATTTTTTCCATTTTCCATTTTTTCAAAACAAGTAGTTGAAAGAATAAATTGACAGCATATATGTATGTCTCTTAAGCAACACGCTTTAGGCTTTATACTTCGCTGAAAAATGTCGCAAAAAACTAGTAAAGCTTCAAACCGGTGGCCAACAAAACCCTAATAAAGCCATATAATGAAATCCAATATTTTCCACTTTTATTTGCTCTTTTTTTATTTTTGGAATTTTTTATAATCATCAGCATTTGATTTATCGATCAACTAATTCAGATAATATAATGTAAAAGTTCATTATTAAAGTGACCTTCATTGTTAGGGATGTCCAACAACTCCTCTAAAAATTTTAAATGATCATATATTTTAGATTTTTTTTTTGTATTTTCTATTGATAATCTGATTTCGGCTCTCCAGAATTTTATAAGTTCGTCCATTAACATAAAATCATGAGTCTGTTCCTGTTCCTGTTCGTAGTCTAATATTATCTATTTATAACGTTAGGATTCGAACTCCGACTTGTTCGACGGATATAAACTCTCTCGGTAGTCCTATTTATAATTAATTCCTTTTGAATTTTTTTTAAAGTTGAAATATTCCATGGATAAAGTAACCCAAAATCAAATCTTCTTATCATTTTGGATATGAAAAAGTTGAAAGGCACACCAATGTGAATATGGCTAGTGGCATGGCATTGGACCCAACTTGAATGACAAAAAGGCAAAAACTCTTATCATATCGATCATGACATTAATGGCATCATTTTGCCACCACTTTAGTTGCCTTCGCATGCTTTGGGTATATATATAGAGAATATACTATTAATGCCGTTTTTATTATATTGGCGGGGAAGATTTTTTAACTCACAAATCAAATTAAATGATTATCATTTGTTGTATTTATTTTTAATTTTTTTTTAAAAAGTTACCTTTTATAAAATTTCACGTCAATAATTTTTTTTAATTAAGCAAATGTGATTACAAAATAATATATTCATCTGACAATGAACGCTCAAACACCCTACTGTAGTCGTTATTGCTCGAACACATGACCTCTAGGAACAATAACAATTCTTTAACCACTGAGATACGTTAATTCGTGCAAATATCACGTCTTTAATATACGTTAACTATTAGTTAATTAATGATTTTCATCTAACATAGATTAATTTATGTTAGAGTGTGGATTTAATAATTTATATTAAAAATTTGAGGTACTAAATTATAAAATTTTGAGATACAAAATTAGAAAAATACCTAAACAATATTAAAATTAAAAATTTTCATAATCGCGATAGTACCCCCCATCGGCCATCACTCTTCAATCTATCTTTTATTAAACGAGGATGTAATATAAGAGAAATACTATGACAAATAATTGAACTGATAAAGGTTAACTTTATTTTTAAAAAAAACTTATTATAATGATAATTTATTAAAAATATGTTTTTATATAATTTTATAAACAAACAAACAAAATAATTTTATATTTTGATCACATAAATCAAATAATATAAATATTATAAATATAATATTTTAATAACGTCTAGACTAACTTTTAATTTCGAAAATATCATTCCTATAAAAATATTACATTTCGTGAACTGAATATTTCCTTTGATGTTATAAAGGTAAAACTCTTTATATACAATAGACTACATTGAAAAAAAAACAATAGACAACATAATAGAAACAAATGGTGAAGATTGATATCTATACTATTAGGAATTTGTAAGTAAAAAAGTAATTAACATAAAATAAATATAGAATAAATCATACATACGAAAAATGATAATTTTTTTTGTTACCGGTTCCAAGGCTTCACCCTGACTAATCTAGACATACTCAGGTCGCACACTTGACTTTGGCAGGTGTATTCCAACGAAAATTTTCTGCATACACAAAGAATCAAACATGAGACTTTACTTAAGCGATCTCAAGCAACTTACCACTTGAACCAACTCCATTGATACAAAAGATGATATATTTAACGTAGTTAAATATTGATTATTTACATGAGAGAAATATAAACTATAAATATAAAAGTTATAAAGAATTCAAATACCAATAAAAAAGGGTAAAGTATATAAATGGTCCCTTGACTAAAGAATATTGCTTTATTAAGCCATTCAACTATTAAAAGTTACAAAATAGTCATCTGACTATATGGGTTACTTTTTTGAGCCCTTTGACTATTAAAAGTTACAAAATGGTCACCTGACCATTCAATATGTTCCAAACTTGTCATTTTATGTTAAAAAACTGACGATGTTATGAGATGTATGTTAACTTGTTGACTAAGATATGATATCATAATATCAAACAACTACCATATCTTAGTTAGTATGCTAACGTCAAACTCAACTAATCGTTAATTTTTTAACGAAAAAGGGCGAGTTTGGAACATAATGAATAGTCGAGTGACCATTTTGTAACTTTTAATAGTTGAGGAACTCAATAAAGAAACTCTCTATAATCGAGGGGTATAACACCCCCAACCCGTACCCGACCCGGATACGAGTCTGAGGTGTCACATTGTCTTCTAAAAACATTTACTTTTACAAAATACCCAAGATTCAGTTTGATATTTCTAATAAAACCATTTACTTTCTATGATATAAAACATATGGTTTTACAAAACTGATCAGAGCGTATCTAATACAAATCTTTTAACTACATGCCAACTAGCTTCTATATAACAAAATACATGTTATTTAACAAAATACATGTTATTCATTTATGTTCTGGTCTGACCTTCAATAAGGAGAAACTAACCTGTCTTGCTCGTCTTAGCTTCTCTTCCTGCTTTCCTGAACCTACGTGTGAAACACTCACACGCTAAGTCATAGACTTAGTGAGACATATAAATACATATATAAATTATGAAATGCATGTACATATCATGTAATACAACGTCATACTTGTATACATACTTTTTCATATAACAATTACATACACACATGCATGTCATCATTTATATTTTCTCATACTCTTATATGATTATCCTTTCTATCTCTTATCTCTTGTTCATATGATCTCTTATTTTCATATTCTATATCTTATAACATGTTCTTACATCATCATATGAGTCATTGATATTCATTCATATATATATATTGACATATATTCATGTACATCACATAACAAATTCCATAACCCATAACACATATTCTTTCCTGTAACACATACACACATTCACATATATCCTCATATAAAACATGTAACACATTTCTCATTAAAACTCACATTTTATTGTTATCCTTTTTGGTTAGCACATGAACACTACTGAGAACTTAAGGTATGTGAGTACATAGAGGTTGTGCACTATGTTGTCACCACAGCTCGTATAATTCCCACTAGGGGCGCGTAGAATTTATCCCGAAGGACCACGTAGATGTCCCGAAGGACCACATATAACACATATGTCCCGAAGGACCATTATGTCCCGAATGACCACTATGTCCCGGAGGACCGCGTAGACCCTCGACTCTTGGCATGCCAACTATACCTATAGCTCTCATAACACATGACATGGGCATTATCTTTTACCTCATTACACATTCACATATTCATATCACATAGTTCTTTCACATAGCTCTCTATCACATTTCATATGATCACATAGTCACGTAGTTTACTTTCACGTAGCATTTTTCCATGAAATTCACATTATTCATCCTTTTCACACATGGTCACATCACATAGTTCTTTATCCCATTTCATATAGTTCACATATTCCTTTTTCTCATATGCATATAACATATTATTTCTTATCTTTTAACTTATATTACATATGTATGAAATCTTATGACTTATTATCAATATCTCATAGATCACTATCATACAACACATATCTCATAACATGTAATGCAACAAGGCATATTCATATAGATCACAAACATAGAGACGCATTTATATCTAAACATATGCATATACTCAAATTTCTCTAATCATCATATCACTACATGCTTACATCTGGGTACTCATATTACCTAATATTAGAATTAGACTTCTCGCAAGTCATAAATCCTTAACATAACTACACTTCGTATCATGTACTCACCTGATCACCAATAACACTACCAAGCTCTTTCTCTTTCTTGCGTATCTGTAACATCCTCAATACCGGGTTAGTAATTTAAGTATAAGATTTTAAAATTTCAGTGATCAAATTAAATAAATCAAAAAGTGAAGGAATTAATTAAAAGATGTTGGTGTAGGATGAATTAATAAGAGAAGGAAAAGTAAGAGGGTAAAAGGGTCATTGAGCAAATAAAAGAATAAAATAATAAATTGTGGGTATTATAATAGATGAATTGAAGAGATAAGTTTTGAGAAACTTATCTTCTTCATCTTCTTCCTCCTTCAACGAGAGACACCCCAAGTATAAGGTAAGTTTGATTTTTATGGTTATTTTCTGGAATTTTAAAGAGGGTTTTGATTCTTTGGGTGTTAATTAAGCTTAAGGAAAGCTTAATTTGTTCTAAAACAACAAGATAAATGTTTTAGAGATAGATTTTAAAAATGGGTTTTTAGATGAAATTTTGATAAGGATGAGTTTTTGAAGTTTGAATAAGATTTTTGACTTGTCAAGAAGTTAATTAAGGAATATGGAGTATTAGAATTGGATTTAGAACATGTTGAAATTTGTGTATGATTCTTACCTTTAAGAATTTGAATGAAGTATTGGAGATAATAAGGTGTGTGAATTATAGAAGTTAGTTAAAATGGTTGTAGTTGAATTAGTGGTATGAAAGGAGTTTTGTATGAGAAAATTTAGTTAAGAATAGATGATTTTCGGATTTGAACAGTAAATTTCTGGATGAAAATTTACAGATTCTGCAGAGGGAATCGATACCCCTTGGGGGGGGGGATCGATTCCCCCTAAAATAAAAATTTAAAGTTTGGTTCATTAAGTCATTTAAGCTATTAGTATCAAATTATAAGGCTTAGGCTTTTGATAATTATCTCGGAAATTATGTTCGTGTAGATATCGAGCCTAAACGAGTTCCGGAACAAGGGACAAGTAAGATTGATCGAGGGAAAGGCAAAGAAATTTAGGTGAGTGCATATGCATAGCATGAAATAGTAGTATATTCAGTTCTAGACTTGTGATAAGTCTAGATTCCATATTTTGACATATGATCACATTCCATATTATGATACATGACATGAATTCATATTTATATGTATTACATGACATGAATTCATATTATATGTATTACATGACATGAATATGCAGAAAAAGTTATATGAGCTATGTGATAAAGGTATGTAAATGATATGCCTATGTGATAAAGGTATGGAAATAATATGTCTACGCGATATGAACTACGGGAAATGTATAAGCCCATGTTATGTAGATGAGAACTATAGGTATAGTTGGCATGCCAAGAGTAGAGGGTCTACGCGGTCCTTCGGGACAAATTCTACGTGGTCCTTCGGGACATATATGTATTCTTTGGAACATGTATGAGGTCTTTTGAGACACCTACTTGATCCTTCGTATATATATATATGATTCTTAAGGAATTTCTATGTGGTCCTTATGGACAATATTATATGGCACTACGGTGCAAAATTCTACGCGGTCCTTTGGGACAAATTCTACGTGGCACTTCGGTGCAAATTTATACGAGCTGTGGTGACAGCATTTGTGCACAACCTCACAGTACTCACATACCTCGGGTTCTCAGTATTATATCATGGGCTAATGAATCTATTGAATTTATTGAACTTATTGATATGAATTCATGATGGATAATTTGATAAGATCACGGGTAAGATAAATGGTTTGAATATATGATTTCATGATATTGCATTTCATTATGACATGTTCATTATATTTTATTGTCATTATTATTATGCCTCACTAAGTCGATGACTTAGCGTGTGAGTGTTTCACACGTAGGATCAGAGAAGATAGACAAGCAAGGTTAGACATTCAGGACAACAATACTTCTACAACTATCAGATCAGAAGAACTTTAAAAAGTATGTATTATTATGTGATAAATAGTTTGACATGTAAATAAAGTTTTTAAATTATGTGTGCTCTGATCAAGTTTTCTAATGTTTTTAACGTATTTATGTAAATATAAATATATAATAATGAACGGTGAAATTTTTACGAGTTTTTATGTATTTTTACAAAAGTTACTGTAGCAGTGAACAGTAACTACGTTTTAAGCAAATTTTCCAGTATCTTAAAAGGGAACCGATTCCCTGCTACAGGGAATCGATACCCCCACTGTGTCATCACTGTTCACTGTTCATACCGTATTTTACTGTTCACAAATACGTATTTTTGAACTCAAAATTTTATAACAAGCACAAGTGAACTATATATGGTCGTATTTTCTTAATATAAGTTTAAATGTTCTGATATTTTACAAGAATAAATGATTTAAAATGTCAATGTGACATCTCAGACTCGTATTCGAATCGGGTACGTGTTAGGGTGTTACATTAATGGTATCAGAGCTAAGGTTTAGTCGATTCACGGCATAAACCGGAGTCTAGAGTGTCGTATAATGTTTACATGCCAACAAAATAGTGAAAACTTCTGATCTGATAGAATAGTAAGTATGATGTTTTGCTAATAGAATGATATTGTTGTGTCTTAAATAGATGTCCGGACAAGATAGTCCTCGAAGTCAAGCGGGAGATAATCGACCCGCTGAAAGTAGTAATTCACCTGCCCTGGCCAGGCAAGGTGAAGAACAAACACCTTCTGGAGTGCCTGTAGCTGATCAAGATGTGTTCTTTAGAACGTTAGATGCGGTATTAACGCGTTTCCAACCTCCTGCTCCATCAACTCCCAGAGTAAATGTAGCAAAGGAGTTGAGAGGATTAGGAGCTTCCGAATTTAAGGGAGAAGCCGAGGAAGGTCCGGTTGCGGCAGATCTTTGGTTAAATGATTTGAAAATCATGTTGGATGGTCTCCACTGTTCTGACGTGGAGAAATTGGATGGAACTGTGTCTTTACTTAGAGGACAAGCTAGAATATGGTGGACGAATGTCACCATGAGGATGCCAAGTGATCAAGTAACTTGGTCTCTGTTCTTGGAAGAGTTTAAGCACAAATATATTGGAGATCAATTCATCAGACAAATGAAGCAGGAATTTATGAATTTGAAACAGATGAATCGCTCTGTATACGAATATGAATGTGAATTCAATAAGCTGAGTCGGTTTGCTTCAGAGCTTGTGACTACAGAGAAAGATGCTTGTGAATGGTTTGTGGAGGGCTTGCGCCCTAGATTGAAAGAGATGTTGATAGTATTGAACTTGACCTCGTTCCAGGAGGTGATTAATCGTGCTAAAGCTCTAGAAAGAGCTCAAAATGAGAGATTTGGGGACTCAAAAGTTCAGACATCTAAGAGGACTGGTGCTTCTTTTAGCACAACACTACCAAAAAGAGCAAGGGATTCAAGATTCCGACCTCAAGCTAGATCAGAATCAATTGCATCTTCTGCTAGAGGAGCAAGTCAGATGAGAGCTCGATAGACACAATCAGTGGGATCCGGTACTGGGAGAGCCACTCAAGGTCAAGCGAGATAATGTCAGCATTGTGGGAAAAATCATTTTGGAACATGTCGAATGGCTTCTGGAGTCTGTTTCCGATGCGGAGATGCCAGACATTTTATCCGGGATTGTCCATTAATGGTTGGTGAGTTTGCACCCTCTGAAAGAAATGTTTCTGCCTCACAGCAAGGACGAGGAAGAGGTAGAGGGAGAAATCAATCTGAATCCTCTGCACAACATGAAATTCGTTCAACTGCACGGGTATACAATCTGAAGACAAGTGATGACTGTGATGATCCCGATATTATAGCAGGTACTTTCCAGCTGTATGATAAATTAATATTGGTGTTGATTGATCCGGGTTCTAATTATTCTTATATTACCAGTAAATTAGTGAAGGAATTGAGAATCCCATTAGAAGCTAGGAGCAATGAGGTAACAGTAACTAATCCTTTAGGGCACAGTGCTCGGGTAAATAAAGTATGTAAGGGATGTCCCATAAGAATTCAGGGAATTGAATTTCCTAGTAATTTAATGGAACTACCCTTTGACGAATTTGAAGTAATTCTGGGAATGGATTGGTTATCTCGTTATTATGGGAATGTGGATTGTAGATTGAAAAGAGTAACGTTGAAAAGCCCAGAAGGTATAGAAGCCATTGTATTTAGTGAAGGATGGAACCCATTGGCTAATGTAATATCAGTGATATCGGCAAAGAAGTTATTGTTACAGGGATGCCAAGGGTTTATTGCTAGTGTGCTAGATGTTAGAGCTAAAGAGAAAGAGATTGAAGAAATTCCCATAGTCAGAGAGTTTTCTGATGTATTTCCTGCAGAATTACCGGGTTTACCTCCAGACAGAGAGGTAGAATTCCAGATTGAAATAATGCCTGGAACCGCACCTATTTCCATGGCTCCCTACAGATCTTAAAAGGGAATTTTCCAGTATCTTAAAAGGGAACCGATTCCCTGCTACAGGGAATCGATACCCCCACTGTTCATCACTGTTCACTGTTCATACCGTATTTTACTGTTCACAAATACTTATTTTTGAACTCAAAATTTTATAACAAGCACAAGTGAACTATATATGGTCGTATTTTCTTAATATAAGTTTAAATGTTCTGATATTTTACAAGAATAAAGGATTTAAAATGTCAATGTGACATCTCGGACTCGTATTCGAATCGGGTACGGGTTGGGGTGTTACAGTATCTTACTCTGACGACCTATCCGAACTTTGCTTTCGATCGATGTCTACACAATCATGTATTAATACTTATCAGTATCCAATTGATATACTATAATCTATCAATTCTTAGACTGAAAGAAAGATTTATTCCATTTCCCATTGAAGTGCATCGGTACATTCCACAGTGTATTGATGCATCGCTTAATATGTGCATCGATGCACTACCCCATGCATCGATACACAATTTACATTCGACGTTTCCATTTTAAGGGGTGTATCGATGCACTCCCTATGCATCGATGCACTCATTGCATTTGATGTTCATTTATTTGAGAGTGCATCGGTACACAATGAATGTGCATCGATGCACACAACCCAAAAATTCCAGTTAGAGCATGAAATTCGCTTCCTTTTTAGCTCAACTCTTCATATTTCATTATATTCTTAACTCACATACACATATTCAAACTCATTTCTATTCATTAATCCCCTCTTTAACATCAAAATCCTATTCTCCACATGTAATTCAAGAATTACACTAAATTTTCAACATGTTCCAAATTTAATTCTATTGTTTCTAACTTCTTAATTAGACCCTTGACAAGTCAAATTTGGTCTGGAAATCCCATAAATGTCTTTCTACCAAGATTTCATTTATTCAATTCCTTCCTTTAATCCTTTCTATACCTTTCCTGTTATTGTTTTATGACAAATTAAGCTTCCCTTAAGCTTAAGAGTCACTTGATAATCAAAACCAAACTTAAAATTCAACAAAAAATCAATTAACCAAAACTCACCTTTGCTCTTGGCTTCCACGTGAAGAAGAAAGAAAAATAAAAAGAGAAGAAGAGAACTCTGGAGAAATCTCTCCCTTTCCACGTGGTTCCCTTATCTTATAAGGGAAAATAAAAATCTTACTTATCAATTGACCATTTTACCCTTTAATTCATTCAATAATTACTAAACAACCTTCAACTATATTTCCAATAAGTCATTGAACTATTTAACTATTCTACTTTTATCACCAAATTTTGAAAATTCTCATTTTAGTCACTGACCCGGATTTCAGGATGTTACAAGGGGCCATTTTATAACTTTTAATAGTCAAGGGACTTAATAGTTACAGGACCATTTATGTACTTTACCTTAAAAATATTAAACTCAAGCATTAAAAAAATCTCGTTTCTACATTTTCTAGATTTTTTTGGATAATTCCATTTCATTACCCAAGAAGCAGGAAACCTGCTACTAAAATACAGAGTTCAATAAAACACCAAATTAGCATAAGCTGAGGAGCCAACTTAAGCTAACCAGCCAACACATAGAGAAAAAAATAATGAAACAAAATCCAGCTTAAGTTATGCCCCAATTTACACAGAGGGCGATGTTTCTCATGTCAGTTTTGCTAAAAGTCCAATCTCCCAGTCAGATCTGGACATCTTCTTTAATATCTTTCAGCACATCATCCATCGATCTTTCTCTACACCCAAACAACCTACTATTTCTCTTCTTCCAAATACCATACACATGACCGGGTCAAGCAAGTTTAAGTACTCTCACAATGAGAAACTTTCCTTTAAAACACTAAGTAGCCCAAGCCAATTCCCCATCCCAACTACTTACTCCATGGAATATACAACATATAGCAAGAATGGAACCCCATAACTCTTTAGCAAAACTACATTCGAAGAATAAATGTTCTCTATACTCAACCTCAATACCACATAATAGACATTTATCAGTTTCAATGGTTAAACCCATTTTCAAGAGTCTTACCCGAGTAAGAAGTCTGTTTAGTATAGTTATCCACACAATGATGTTATACTTAGGAATACGCCCAGGGAACCAGACTAAATGGTGCCAAGAAACCTTGGGAGCAGTAATGCGCAAATCATCCCAAATACGCCTCGCATTAAGATCACAGGCCGAACCGACAAAAAGATGAGTAACAACATGCCTAATTTTCAGAAGACATTTGAAACTCCAGCTGACATTTATGGGGATATTCATCTACTAAAAATCAACGTTCCTAACCACATAAGAGCGCATCCAAGTTACGCAGTGTAATACCCCAAAAATTTAGATAATGACCAAAATGTAAAATTTGAAAGTTTAAGGAATTTAGATAATGACCACATAAGAGCGCATCAAAGTAGGAATTTGGGAAAAATTTAAGGAATTAAGTGGTAATTTTCTCAAAAGAATGTTATTCCATAAATGGATCTATTTAGTGATCAAATTATATATTTGGTAAAGTTTAGTGACCAAAGTATAAACTTTGAAAAAATATGGGATCAAAATGTAATTTTGGAAAAATTACAAATGGGTCACAAAAATAAGAAATAAAAAAATTATTTCCACATTTTTAAAATGTTGGAAAATAATATTTTATGTTTAATTACATGTTTAAGTTGAATTGTTTGATTAAAGTGACTAAATTGTAAATTTTGGAAATTTCAAGGGCAAAAGGGTAAAGTGGAAAACTAATTTGTTCATCTTTGACTATTAAAAGATGACAGGCTGATATTTAATTGATTTTGAAGATGATAAGGATGGGTATCTTGGTTTAATGGTGATTATAAAGTTTTATTATGGGTATCTTGGTTTAATGGTGATTATAAAGTTTTATTAAGGGTAATTTTGTATTTTCCAAGTTAATGATTTAAATAATTCTTTTTAAAGGCTGATAAGCATGATATTAATCAAACATATCATGCCAAAGTGTTCTTCTCTTCTCCATGGACGTGAGAAAGCTTTCAAGGTAAGAAAAATATTTTATTTTCAATTTTTGAGCTAATTCCTTTGGAATTGGAGTTATGTCGTGAGATAGGAAAGTGATCTAAGCGAAAAACGCTATCATTTGGTACCAATATTGCTTTCTAATCTTGTTGAATTTCAAAGATCCCAAATCTAAGGGTTTATGTTCATGATAGGATTCATGAAATTGATGATAAATCTGGATGATTTTTATGTTGTAGATTCATATTCAAGTATTCTACAAGCTTTACAAAAATTTGGTGACTAATTCGTAATTTTTGAAGAGTTGAAGATTAATTCATAAATTCTGGAAAATTGAGGGGTTGTTGTATAAGTATTGTATAATTGATGTACTATGATGGAAATTGTTGATTGGGAATTTAAATGAATGTATGTGATAAAATGGTGAATGACCATTTTATGAAATTGGAAAAGTTGATGCAAATGTTAAAAGAAATTATTAAGTGTTTAAATACTTGGTAGAAAATGAGTTCCAAGTATATTATGGAATTGTTATGGGATGTGTTTATGTTAGTATAATACTAACATAAGAATTGATATGAATTTGTGATTTAATACAGATTGTGATTGATTTGTGATCAAAGCAAGTTAAATAGAAAATGGATTATTGTGGACAATTAGTGAGGATCATATTGTGGATTATATAAAGTGTCAAGGTGAGTGTAATACATGCATGAAATTATACATGGATGTTTTATACATCATCAGGAAAACTTGCGATAAGTCGACATTGTTTTATCAGCATGATATTTTATCATATTTTTATAAATTGACATGACATTGATATGTCAGAGTATGAAATTATAATGCATTGATTATAGAAAATGTGATATTTTACCATGAATGTTATTCGGGTATGAACTGCCCAATGTTAAATATTGATAATATACTGTGACATGGATGGATCAAATAAAATAGACTGTATGCCCAAGTAAGTTATTGAGGGACACGGTATAGTTGGCATGCCATAGAGTTCAACAGCAGGCTGCATACGGGATACACTAAAGGATACCTAGTATATATGGTGGGTACGACCTTATGTGCCATACGTGACTGTACTTAAGGATACCTAGTACAGATGATGGACACGACCTTATGTGTCATACGGGATAGCACTACGGTGCTTATAGTTGACTCGTGTACCCAGGGTCCTCGGGGTTTTATACTTGGCTATTGTCTACGGTTTATGGTTTATTAGTTAATAAATGGTAAGTTATAAAAATAAACTTACAAGTTTATGGAAAGAATGGCAAGTATATTGGAAAGAATATTTTTTTATATTCAGTTATGATATATTAATCATGGTAAAATATTTGATATGCTATTAGCATGGTTTTATGGCATTTTATTTGAAATTGAAATTCATGCATGAATGATATTGCACTATTTATTGTTATAATTGACTTACTAAGTATATACTTAGCGTGTGATGATTTTCACGCGTAGGTAAAAAGCCAATAGTGGAATAAGGAGTTTAAAGAGGCGTCAAGCATCAAAAAGTATATTTCTATATCAGTAAGACATCTTTATATGTAATGTAGACTTAATTAGTGGCATGTAATTATTAATGTTTTATTTGCTTTTTTTGAACAAATTTGGAAATAAAATGGTAATTTTATGAGTTTTGTATAATGCAGAAATTACTGTAGCAGTTACTGTAGCGTATCGATGCATGCACTGTAATAGTACTATAGCAGTACTATAGCGTATCGATGCATAATATTAATTCGATATTTTGATGCATCGATGCACTGTTCACGTATTGTAGTAGTGCATCGGTACATTCACTGTTCACGGGTATTGTTCATCACTGTTCACGGTACTGTTCATCACTATTCATAAAAAATCTTTTGTTTTAAATTTGTTAAAATGAAACATAATTTATATGATATGATTATTTTATAATATCAATTACCATTTTAAGAAAATAAATTTTAAATCGATGTATAAATTGGATATTGGTTTTAGAAAATACGTTGACATTCGTAATCTTTATAGGTATAAATATACGGGTTACGGGTTTTACACGCAGAGAGAGCCTTCGTTAGCCAACAATTTTCTGATTAGATGCACAATGCAAGATTTATTCCAGCCTCTTACATCTTGCACCCCCAATCTTCCTTCAGATTTCATTAAACAGATTTTCTTCCAGCTAACTCTAGCACCTTTAGCAGGCAAATCAGACCCCTTCCAGAAAAACCGAGAACACAACTGTTTAACTTTACTGATAATCGCTTGTGGCAGAATAAGCTGTCTACACCAGTAGTTTGCTATGCTGAATAAAACAGAGCGAATGAGTTTAAGTCTTCCAGCAAAACTAAGGTGTCTATTAGCCCATAAGTTCAGTTTTGCCCTTAATTTGTCTATGAGGCATTGACATTCCTTCACAGCTAGCTTCATGGTAACCAATGGGACTCTCATATATCTAACCGGGAGGTTTCCCATATTGAAACCAGTAATCTTCTTGATAACATTACTCTGCTCAACAGAAATCCCAACATAATACATCTCATACTTGATGGTATTTAACTTCAACCCTGACATGGAGTAAAAAACATCTAACACATCTTGCACTCCAATGATAGAATCAATAGAACCCTTGCAAAAAATAAGCAGGTCATCCGCAAAGCAAAGGTGGGTGAGACCTATCCTCTTGCATTTAGGATGAAAATTAAAAACTCCCTTTGAAGCAGCCACATTCAGAAGATTGGACAATACATTCATAGCAAGGACAAAAATGTATGATGATAGGGGATCACCTTGTCTTCTACTACGAGCACCCCTAAAATACCAACAAGGCTGCCATTGAATACAATAGAGTAGCTAGGATTTGTAAAACAAGCCCAAATCCAGCTAATGAACTTCTCAGGTAGCCCCACAGCATACAAAATAACACCTACAAACTCCCAGTTTAAAGAATCAAAAGCCTTTTGTAAATCGATTTTAAGAGCACATCTTGGGGAGATTTTTTTCCTTACGTAACCCCTAACAATTTCCTGAGCTCGTATAGTATTATCTACTATGCTTCTCCCTTTCACAAAAGCAGACTGGTTCATAGAGATCATACCAGGAAAAACAGTGGATAGCCGACCCACTAAAATTCTAGTAACAGTCTTATATATCACAGAACAACAAGAAATGGGTCTAAAATCCTTTACCATGTTCGGATTAGAAATTTTAGGTACAAGAACAACAACTGTTGCATTAAAAGAATAGAGCATAAATGAGTTGTCCAAACAATACATGATGGCTTCCAGAAAATCTTCCCCAACTATAGGCCAATTTCTTTTGAAAAAGTAAGAATTATAACCATCTAGACCCGAGGATTTGTTATTCCCTTGTCCCCATATGGCCTCTTTAATCTCAGCATCAAAGACATCCTTACATAAAGTATCTGCTGCACCCCTAGGTAAGGAATAGCCAAGCATGTACTTGATGATTCTAACACTAATGCCCCAGTTGGTTCTTGAAGAATCTGATCACCTCATTTGACATGTCTTCAAAAATATCAAGCCTATCACCATTATGGTTATATAACACTCTAATTGTGTTGTTTTTCCTCTTACTAGTAACCATAGAATGGAAGAACCGGGTTCTTTGGTCACCATCCTTAATCAAATCTACTTTTGCTTTTTGCTTGTAGAAAAAATATTTCAGCCTCCTCAAGGACTTTTAATTCCCTTTCTAACATTTTCTAGATTTAAGTCGATATGTCTTTTCAAACTTCTGTAAGACCATCTCTCATACTAAGTTCCTATAAAAAAAAATTCATCTTTCTCCTAATTAAAAAGATTTAGGCCTACTCTGTTTATATAAAATTTTTGGATAGTTTGGTTCTAGAAAAATATTTTTTTTATTTTTCTTTTCAAAAAATAATTTTCATTTTTATATTTTTGAAAATTAGAAAACATGTATGTTTAATATAAATGAAAAATTGATTTCAAAAATAAAATTAATTAAAATATATTTGTATCTATTTTTTAAATAGAGATGAAAAATAATTATTAAATAATTATACATAAATTTAATATATGAGTTATGAAAATATAAAATAATAAAGTTGATAAGAAAATTTTCTAACACAAAAATTATTTTAGTTTATAATAATGATCTAATGTTAATGCATATTTAACATCAATTAAATTAAAAAAAATACACAAAAAATATGTTATAAACAAGAGCACAAAAAAAGTGATGTTAAAATAAAAAAAAAATATTTAGGGGTATTTAAGGCCCTTAAACTTTTGGAGAAAAAAAATTAGTGTAGCCCTTAAACATTTTTTTACACTTAATGTGACCCTAAAATTGAGGAAAAAATCAATATAACCCTTTAACAAACGGAATCAAACAATGATTGTCTCGATGCTTACTTGAAAGTGCACAAAGCTTACATAGCAATATACGATATTGATGTGATAGTTCATGATGTTATTGTGGTAGTACATTATGGATGATAATGTGGTACATTGGCTTAATTGGTTTTTTTTGCTAAGTTCGAAGGTTTAATTGATTCTTTTAGAAATTTAAAGACTTAATTAAATTTTTTAGAAAAATATTTTTTAAAAATTTTAAAATAAAATATAAATAATTATTATTATATTTAATACATTAAATATAAAAATAAATTATTTAAAAAATTTAGTTTAAGGACCAAATTGAGTGTAAAAACTTTTTAGGGACCATATTGATTTTTGCAAAAGTTTGAAGGTTTTAGATACCATTAAGTCAAAAATTGTTGTTAAAATGATTTGAATCATGCAAGTTAAGTTAAAAATCTAGGTCTCGTGTTTGCTAATTTTCAAATTTCCAAAATAATTTTAATTAAAATAATTAAACATTTTTTTATGTTTTCATATTTTTCACTGATTTTTGTTTTCATTTTCTAACAGTCATTTTCTAATTTTACAACCAAACATGTTTTCTTCAACGTTTTCTATTTTTTTTAAAAATGAAAATTAAATTATTCTCTATTTTTTAGAACAAAACCAACCTTATTATTTGATTACTAAGAATTCCACTCTTCAAAAATTTATTGTCAAATATAAATATTAATTTAATAAATCAGAATCCAACTAATTCTAATTAAAATTCGAATCAATATTTAAAAATTCAATTCTTTCAAGATATTGACTTTTAAAACTTAGTTTCAATTCTCACATATATAGGCAAAAGTGCCTAAATAATGTGGATGGGAAAGTTTATTTCCCAAAAAGATGTACTCAACCGATTAACTCCTCATATAGGGTGTTTTCTACAGTACAATGCCAAAGATCCCAAGATATCTCGACGTCTTAACCTTTGAAAATTAGTTGGAAATCTCGGCGTCTTTAGAGTGAATTCCCTTGTAGGAAATCAAGGCGTCTTTAGGAATTTAATGCAGAAAAAAAGTTACGTTTTTACACAAATATCACAAATTAATTACTTGCTAGATCCGTAAAATTTTCTGAAATAATGCCTAACAAGTAATTAATTTCTATTAGGGTGATATTTGTGTAAAAACACCAATTTTTTTCTTCATTAAAATCTTTAAATATGATTTTACAAATTATTTTATAACTCGACAAATTTTAGTTTTTGCATGAAATTACACAATACAATTATGTCTACCAATTATCACTTAACACTTTCTGATTCGTTTTTGACTCTTTCAAAATCTTATACGTATAGTATAGTCTAGGAAAACTTTGAGGGTAAGTAATTTAAAATATAAATAATTTTACGTATAGTATAGTCTAAGAAAACTTTGAGGGTAAATAATTTAAAATATAAATAATTTTATAAAAGTTTTATAACTAGTATTTATTTTTCAAAATCATATGTAATGTATGTGCCGCGCAAAATATTTTAATGAAGGAAAAAAAGTTAGTGTTTTTACACAAATATCATCATAACAGAAATTAATTAATTTTTCGATTAATTGTAAAACTTATCTTATGCATCTCCAATCTTACTAACACAGTTTACAACAATAAATTCTTTCATAACCGAATAACTATAGTTTAAACATATTTGGTGGGATCGATATTGTCTTTTTTTAGGCTTAAATGATCAAAATCTCAAGATCACACCTGTACAAATATATCAGAAAGATAATATCTTATCGATTAATGGGGATACCGACATATTAATCGAGAGTTCCTTCAATAACATTAATATATAATTTAAATTTCAACGTTTGTATTTCTTTTGGTATAATGCCAAAATTAGTCCTCAACATTTTTTTAAAATGATTATTTTGGTTCTATTTTTAAAAAATAAGAATAAGGGTCAAATTGACTATTCGGTCAAACATTAGCGGTATTTTTGCCTTAAAATAAAACGTTAGGGGGTTAAAATATTTTTTTCCTGAAGCATTTTGGCCTTCAACGTTTCATTTCAAGGTAAAAAAACCCCCTATTTTTGGAGCGTTAACCTTTTTTTAACCAACGATTTCCATTTATCGGAACGATCCTTAAGCTTTCTAGGGCTAGGAGGGGATCGATCCAACTTAATTTTAAAAGATCAAGTTTTAAAAACAAATTATTTGGAGTTGCCATTGAACTTTGGTTAGGTAGGTCGAATACCTAAAAATAACTTTTAAAATAAATTTTTAAGAAAAATTAAGTTAAAAGATAAAAATTGTCTGCTTTTAATCAGAAATTCATTTTCAAGGGTTCGAGAGTAGATTATGCTTAGAAAAGGATTAACACACCCACAACGCCTGAAACCTCTACTTATACGATTATACACCATCTTTATGTCGAAACTTGCAAATTCAAATATACATTTAAATTATGATCATTTTAAAAAAATTAAAAGGGGTATAATTTTGCACGAACAATCTTTGGAAACACCTTCCTTGTCAGTTAGGGTACATTTCCATAAATTTCCTATACAAAAAAGGATACTACTTTGTACGAACAACCCTCAAGTACATGATCGTTATCAGTTAATGTCTGTTCCCATAAGTCCCTAACACAAAATAATATTAACTTATATTTTAATAAATAACGTATATAAATATGATTTAAAATAATATTTAGTATAGAAAAATATGTATAAGTTTTATATAAAAAAATAAGGTACAAATATATAAAGTACATGAACTAAATGAGCATAAATATAAACATGGTAAAGAATGAGGACTAAAATGTAAATGATCAAAAGAATAAGCATTAAAATTATATAAATCATAAATGACATTCAGGACCAAAATAAATAAAATAGAAAGTAAAATGCATAAATTAAAATTGTTGGAAGCTAAAGGGTAAAAATGTAAAATGCTAAAAATTAATGGGCAGAAATGTAAATAACTTAAAATTAAATACTGAAATGTAAAAAGTAGAAATTAAAGAAAAAAACAGAAAACTATAGGGAATAAATGTAAATAAAAAATAAATAATCGAATAAAATAATGAGTTGGTAGTTAATTTTTAAAATTTTATTTGGACCATAATAATGCAGATCATACCCCAGAGCAGGTCACCACAAGGTCATAAATTAATTTGGAATATTTTTAAAGTTAGTAATTAGTGGTCAGCGATTAGAAAGTTACTAATTAACAGTTAAAGATTTACTCGGACCGTAAATAATGCGAGTCATACCCCATAGCAGGTCATCACAAGGTCGTATCGAGTTTTTACTAATAATATTATTAAAATAGGGACCAAATGCAATAAAATACAATTCAATAAGCAATTAGAATTAAACAAAATAATAAACTAAATAACTAAATTAAAACCAAATCAAAATAGTGAATCAAATTCAGAAGAATTAAAAAATGAAGCCCCAGGGTGATAACTCTCTAAAAGAGTTATTTTTAGGAGCACTTTTAGCCTAAGTTTAGTTTGATCTTAAGCATTTTTAGGAACATTTTAGGATTAATTTTAATTAGTTTTTATGATTCTTCATATTTATCTTTTGTGGGTTGCTTTGGCTAAAAATGAATTTTTAATGCTGAAAATATACATTGACACTGTAGCATTGTAAAAAATGTTGTGTAACATCCGATTGAAGATGATGATGATGCTGTGACATTCTAATGCTATGGAGCATCCCAATGTTGTGGAGAATCCAATGACTCAACTAACAATTGTGGAATTCTCTAGAATGGGACAACTATCCTGGACAGTTGTCAAAGGGCTGGATCATATCCGAAACGTGGAAGTAAACCACTGGAGGATCAAATTTTCTATTCACCTACAAATAGGGCACTTGCATGCTCATTTGGACAGACAAAATACACACCAAATTTCCAGAGAAAAATCCACAAGTACCTCTGCAACCATTTCCTTCACCTTATGGAAGCCTAAGCCCTTTGCCAGGGAATACTGCAGCAGAAAGGGAGCTCACAGAGTAGCATTGATCGTCAGCAAATCATTGTTCAAGCATTTCATCGAGAGCAGGGAGTGTTTGAATATACTTAAATTTGTATTGGATGATATTTGGATTTATGGTTTTATACTACTATGATTTTGTTTCTATGAGCTTGGATGATTAGAATATGAGTAGAAATATTTGTAATCAATGAATGATTATTTTAAATGTTTCTAGAAATAGATTTGTTTAACTTGCCATCTACTTTTGATAGCTTAGTGGATGCTGAGTAGCATTGTGCATACTGAAACGTATGCAGTCTAGTATTAAAGTATGCTGAGTAGCATTCATGAGAAATCTCAGTCTTTGGATGTGCAAAGCTTATAAAGCTGAAGTTGAAAATCAACACAATAAAAGAATTAAAAAAATCAGATCTGATCATGGTGCTAAGTACTATGATAGATATGATGACTCAAGTGAACAACGTCCAGGACCATTTACTAAATTCCTAAAGGAATGTGATATTTTCCCACAGTACACCATGTCAGGATCGTATGAATGGTGTAGCTGAGAGACGTAATAGAACTCTTAAAGATATGGTAAAGAGTATGATTGCTCAATCTAACTTACCTAAGTCTCTTTGGGGAGAATCATTAAAGAAAACAATTTACATTATGAATAGAGTACCCACTAAAGCATATGTAAAAATACCTTATGAGATTTGGACAAGTCAAAAGCCTAGTTTAAAGAACTTTCACATTTAAGGATGTCTAGCTGATGCAAGGCCTTATGGCCACATTAGAATAAATTGGACTCCAAAATAGTAAGCAACTACTTTATTGGCTATTCTGAGCGATATAGAAGCTATAAGTTTTATGATTCCACAATTAAGAAAATTTTTGAGACGAAAAATGTAATATTTTTTGAGGATGTTGAGTTTGGGGGAGAAATAAAATTAAAGGCATTGCTTTTGAGAATGAATTAATTTTAATTTAGTTCATACTATCAATTTTGATGGTGTTTAGGTTTCTATACCTATTAAACAAGAAGTGAATCCATAACCTCAACAAGATAATGTTGACCATCTCCCTATTCAAGATGAGGTAACTGTTCTAGAAGAACAAACTTAAAAACCTCAAAAGTAAGTGTCATTAAAGAGATCCACGAGACAAAGAACAAATGCTATTGTAATACCCCAACTCGTATCCGACCCGGATCCGAGTCTAAGGTGTCACATCAACTTTTAAAACCTTACTTGTTCAGAATAATGAAAAATCCCTGGTAAATAAACTTCATATTATTTCAAAATAAAAGTTTCTAACTTATCAGAGCATATATAATTCAAATCGTTTATATTACATGCCAACTACATCTAAAAGAATAAAATACATATCAAACACTTCTTTTCTGATCTGAACTTTGTAAGGAAGATGCTGACCTGTCTTGCTCCTCTTAGCTTCTCTTATCGCTTCTATAACCTACGTGTGAAACAATCACACGCTAAGTCTATGACTTAGTGAGATATATAAATACATATGTAATTAACAAATGCATGTACATATCATATAATACATATTCTACTTACACATAAATTCAAACCATGATAAACATGCTTATCATTACTTATTTTAGTATCATTAATTCATTTCTATCATATGATCATATACTTAACATGAACATATTATATAACCTTTAAATCACTTCAATACAAGCACAATTACTATAATCATATCATACACAAACATATAGTATCTTATATCACAATTACACATATGCATTTATTATCCTTATTATCATATGATCTTAATTTATCACTTATACATGTTATATATCACATATATCATTTTACGAGGAGCACACATATCATCATATAAAATTATTTATTCTCTTTAAAGCCCATGTATACTTGTGAGAACTAAAGATATGCGAGTACATTGAGGTTGTGCACATATGTTGTCACCACAGCTCGTATAAGTCCCACTGAGTGGCATGTGAAATATGTCCTGAATGACCTATGCATTTTTCCTGAATTACCACTGTATATGTCCCGAAGGACCACTATCCATATGTTCCGAAGAACATAGGTAACTGTCCATATGTCCCGAAGGACATAGGTAACCCTCGACTCTTGGAATGCCAACTATACCTCTAGCTCTCTTTACACATAACATAGGCATTATCATTATGTTATTTCACATATTTCTATAATCATATAGTTCACTTTCACCTGTTTTCTTATCTCTTGTGACCATATAATCATATAACTTTATATCATATTTCACATATTCATATCACATTTCATATGGTCACATAGTCACATAGTTCACTTCCATATAATTCACATATACATGTGCTCGTGTCATTTATTTTCATGTAATCACATATTTCCTTTAACATACTTTATATCTTGTACTCATATAATCATATCACTTATAATTTCTCTTTCATATATCTCAACTAACTGAATCTCAATTCACATGTAGTTTCCTAACTTATTCCTATTAAGATTATTTAACATAAACCAATAATTTTGTGTATCCTATAAGTAAATACTATCTATTTGGTCTCACCCTTCCATTTACTCATATAAATTATTTCTATTAATTCAATTTTACATAACTCCTATATTATAGTTTCCTTTGAGTATATAATTTTTTCCTAAATTAATTATTTTTAAATTTCGTATCATCTATTATATTCAAGTCTCCTCATTAATATACTATTTTCATTTAGTCATATAACTTAATTATATTGATTCCTATAACTGATCACATATATCATTTAACATGTGTAGTCATCTATCATATAACTTATTTGTATGGTTCAATTCCTATAAACTTCTCATATGATTTCCTATATTCATTGTGCTACACTTTATATCATTTAAAACCCTACATATTTTAAATTATACTTCCATTTATACAATTCCTTATATCTCTATTATCGTTTATCATGTCACATAGATTCCATACATTCACATAATCATGTAACATATGTAACCACATATATCGTTTACACCCATTCACTATTATACTAACATGTATCCATGTATATCATATAACCGATGCAATAAGCATTAACACACATACATCATGTCAAACATATACTCCTATTATGAATTCATACATCATGTTATAGGAAATAGACTTATCGCAAGTCTTATTTCCATGAAACATCATATAATAACTAACATGCACTCACCTGACCTCACTAATCAATACCGATCTCTTATCTATCCCCCCGATCGATCTTACTTGTCAATGGTTCCGGAATTCGTTTAGGCTCTGTATCTACATAATTATACATTATAAGGCAATTATTAGATACCTACACCTTGTAATTCGATACTAACAACTTAAACGAACTTAATAAAACAATATTCACTTTTTTCCTTTAGGGGGTATCAGTACCCTTACTGGGGTATCGGTACCCTCATTACGTTCTGTGATTCTTTTTGTTTTAGAGGGTATCGATACCGGTTGAATGGGTATCGATACCCCTAGCCCAGAAATCACATTTTAGCACTAAAATTCCTTCATTCCATCTCAAACACTTCATATTTCAACCCCTTTTATATCCTTAACTTGCATACACTTACTTAAACCAATTAATTTGCATTCAATATGTAACACCCCAACCCATATCCTACACGGATACAAGTCCGAGATGTCACATTGACATTTTAAAATTTTATTCTTGCAAAATAATAGAACATTTGAACTCTTTTTAAGAAAATACGATAATATATTGTTGAATCATGTTTGTTATAACCAATTTAAGAAAATATATGTTTTTATGAATAGTAAAATATGGTATGAAAAGTGAACAATATCGTATGAACAATAGTGAACAGTGAAAATTTTTGAATATCGTTTGTGTATCGATGTACTGCTACAGTGCATCGATGTACTGCTACAGTAACTTCGACAAAATACATATAAATTCATAAAAATCCGAGTTTTCATTTGTATAAAAATTCCATTTACATATACACATTTAAAACATTGCAAAACTCTATCATATGATTTTACAAACCGATTAGAATAAATCGGATTTAAACCGTTACTTACATGTCAACCACTATCCTTATTACAAAATACACACTATACATTTCTTTTCTGATCTGATCTTTGGAAATGAGAACTGACCTGTCTTGCATAACTTTTATCAATCTTCCTCTTCTCAGAACCTACGTGTAAAACAATCACACGTTAAGTCATTGACTTAATGAGGCATGAAAACATATGATATTACTCTACTCATATTAATGCATAAACAATTAATACTATCATATCATATAAAAGTATATACCATTTACAATACTTATCAGTACTCATATTATATTCATTAATTCCTTTATATCATGTAAGTATATACTGAACCTTTCTATACTCACCATCGAGCATCCATATCATTTTACAACAGAGCACACATAGTATCATATCAAGTTTTTTTATTGTCTTTAAGGTATGCCAGTAAATTGAGGTTGTGAACTACTATGCTGTCACCACAGCTCATATAAATGTCCCGAATGACCTATCCAGAGGTCATAAAGAACCTCGACAACTGTCCATAGGTCCCGAAGAACCTAGGTAAACTGTCCATATGTTCCTTAGAACATAGGTATACTGTTCATATGTCCCGAAAGACATAGGTAATTCTGTCCATATGTTCTGTAGAACATAGGTATACTGTCCATATGTCCTGAAAGACATTGGTAATTATGTCCATATGTTCCGTAGAACATAGGGATACTGTCCATATATCCCGAAAGACATAGGTAATTCTGTCCATATGTTCCGTAGAACATACGTATACTGTCCAAATGTCCCGAAAGACATAGGTAATTCTTCAACTCTTGGCATGTCAACTATACCACTAGCTCTCATATTACATAACATGGGCATTATCATTTATAACATTTCATATAACTTGTTATTTCTCTTCTTTCACATACCACATGTATGTGTAAGCATATATTTCATATTACATATAATCCGTAAATCATTTCATATGGCTTATATCATTTCTCATTTGTTCATGTACGTATGTCATTTCTTATTCACATATGTTCATATATATACATCACATAGCACGTAGAATGACATCTAAACTTATACATGTACTCATATACATACTTTCATATAGTCCATATATCACAGCCATATAACTTCTCTCACAATTTTACATAATCACTTATATAACATTAAATATATATTATTTTCATGTATTTACTTTCACATAACTCATCACATAGGCATGTATTCTCATATTTTATTCTCATATATTCACATATGCATATCATTTCATTATTCTTATTATTATTCTTATCGCATAGCTTATTTTATTTCTCATGTTCTCATGTAAGCACATATATCATGTCTTATTTACTTATATTCACATATTCACATAACTTATTCATATCATCTCTCTTTTAATCCCATATTTCTCATTTTTTGTCACATATCATATGTGCATATAATCACGTAATTTACTTTCATGTAATTCATGTCACTTATGTTCACATAGCTTGTATCATTTTGTATGGTTTCACATAAACATATATATAAATCACATAGCACCTATAAGCTCATATATTTCATAGTTATTTCACGTAGCTCACTATCATATTTTATATCATATATCTTATAATATATTCTTATAATATATTCTTATATCATCTCTTATTTCCTTTCTACCTATTCACAATCACACTATCATATACTCATACAAATCATGTCACACCTATAATAACATAAGTACAGTTTAAATTACACTCACCTTAGCCTTGCTTTGATTCGATCATAATTCTTTGATTGTTCTAGAATTTGTTTAGGCTCAATATCTACATAAACATAATTTCAAGATGATTTTCAGAAGCCTAAACCTTATAACTTGGTATTAATAAATTAGGCTAATTTAATGAACCAAAATTCCATTTTTCCTTTAGGGGTGTATCGATGCACTATGGGTGCATCGGTACACAAAAATAGCTTTGAAATATCTATGCATCGATGCACCCTCTAATGCATCGATGCACCTTCAAATTTTGTCTTAGTGCATCGGTACACACTCATAGTGCATCGATGCACCTGCCAATTATAAACTGATTTTACCCGAAAATCCCATAACTCTTCATTAAAAATTTTCATGCCTCATTCCCTTTTCTATTCTTAACTCAAGTACATATACTTAAACTAATTTATACTCATTCAATACACCTTTATCTTTAAAATTTCATCTTCCATATGGAAATCAATAATCATACTAAATTTTCAAGATGCTCTCAATCCAATTCTATCACTTCATATCTCTTAATTAAGTTGATGACAAGTCAAATTTAGTTTCAAATTCAACTTATCAACTCTTTTCCAAAAATTCACTTAAAACCCCATTTTCTTTAATCTTTCATAACTTATTCATCTTTATATTTTAAGACAAATTAAGCTTTCCTTAAGCTTAATTATCATCTAAGGATTAAAACCCAACCTTTAATTGAACAAATAATCAACTAATTAGCAAACTTACCTTTGCTTGGAGCTTCACATTGGAGAAGAGAAGAAGATGAAAAAGATAAGTTTAGAAACTTATCTCTTCAAACATGCAACACATGTGTATTATAATACCCACTAATTATTATTTAATTATTTTTCTTGTTAAATGACTCATTTGCCCTTTGACTCCTTTAATATTTACTAACAATTTTCAGAAAATATCTCCACATAAATCATTGAATTATTCAACTATTATACTGTTATCCCCAATTTCTAAAATTTTACAATTTAATCACTAACCCGTAGTTTGGGATGTTACAAATCTCCCCTCATTTTAAGAAAATTCATCCTCGAATTTTCACTGCACATCTTGATAAAAACATATCTTCTAATGTTCTCATGTTGCTTCCCTTACTTAATCTTTCTTTTCATCATCAGAAAACTTATTTTTCAATCCTTTGGCTTTACTAAACCATACGAATCTTCATTTCCTTCACTATATCACATTCATATGATCAACACATTTTTCATCACTTAATCTTGTTAGCCAACACTAACTCTTTCTTCTAAAGTACAAACCCTTATCATATCCACACTCTTGTTTATAGACAATACTATCAATTTGTTTAAAATTTATAACTCTGATTTCATTCATCTTATAAACGTATCACTGATGCACTTATTCTCGAACTATTCTACAAACAATATCCATGTCATTTGATCTTTTAACATTCTTATGGTGACATTTGTCTACCATATTCTAGCTTGCCCACGTAGTAACGAAACTACTCAATTTAATTTCTCCACTTTGGAGAAATGAAACCTTCTAACATTAGCTTCATATCATTTAACTAAAGGTCTGTAACAATAGAACCTTCCTCAATTTCACCCTTGAACTCGGGTGTTCTTAACTCTTTTAACTATTTCGATACATTCATTCTATGAATTATAGAATTATAAAATTGAAAACATAACAACATATTATTCCACATCATAAAATATTCTCTAATCTTATACAGGCACTCCCTGAGGTTTTCGCTCTTCTCCCTGCCTGGCCAGGGCAGGTGAATTACTATTACCTTCAGTCTATTACCTTGTATTTCACTTTGGAAACTTTCATATATTCATGTGCTCATATCATTTCTTCTATCACATATCACGTGTACATGATCATCCAATTCATATCATATAACATATGTCATTTGCATATGTTCATATATCATCTATCATATCATATAAACATATATATCTCATAAATCATTCTCAGGTATTCACTTATCTTATATAATATAACAATTTAACTCTATTAACAAGACAACACACTCCTTACCCAATCAGATCAGAAAATTTTCCACTTTGTGTTGGTATGTATACTTTTTAAAACACTTTTGACTTCGTTTTTAGCCTAGAATCGGCTAAACCGTAGCTCTGATACCATTAAATGTAACACCTCAACCCATATCCGACCCGGATACAAGTCTGAGATGTCACATTGATATTTTAAAGCCTTTATTCTTGCAAAATAATAGAACATTTGAACTCTTTTTAAGAAAATACGATAATATATTGTTAAATCATGTTTGTTATAACCAATTTAAGAAAATATATGTTTTTATGAATAGTAAAATACGGTATGAACATTGAACAATATCGAATGAACAGTACCATGAACAATGAAAAATTTTGAATATCAATTGTGTATCGATGCACTGCTACAGTGCATCGATGTACTGCTACAGTAACTTCGGCAAAATACATATAAATTCATAAAAATCTGAGTTTTCATTCGTATAAAAATTCCATTTACATATACACATTTAAAACATTGCAAAACTCTATCATATGATTTTACAAACCGATTAGAATATATCAGATTTAAACCGTTACTTAAATGCCAACCACTTTCCTTATTACAAAATACATACTATACATTTCTTTTCTAATCTGATCTTTGGAAAGGAGAACTGACATGTCTTGTATAACTTTTATCAATCTTCCTCTTCTCAGAACCTACGTATAAAACAATCACACGTTAAGTCGTTGACTTAATGAGGCATGAAAACATATGATATTACTTTACTCATATTAATGCATAAACAATTAATACTATCATATCTTTTAAAAGCATATACCATTTACAATACTTATCAGTACTCATATTATATTCACTAATTCTTTTATATCATGTAAGCATATACTAAACCTTTCTATACTCACTATCGGGCATCCATATCATTTTACAACAGAGCACACATAGTATCATATCAAGTTTTTTATTGTCTTTAAGGTATGTGAGTACATTGAGGTTGTGAACCACTAGACTGTCACCACAGCTCGTATAAATGTCCCGAAGGACCTATCCAGAGGTCATAAAGAACCTCGGCAACTGTCCATAGGTCCCGAAGAATCTAGGTAAACTGTCCATATGTTTCTTAGAACATAGGTATACTATCCATATGTCCCGAAAGACATAGGTAATTCTGTCCATATGTTCCGTAGAACATAGGTATACTGTCCATATGTCCCGAAAGACATAGGTAATTCTGTCCATATGTTCCGTAGAACATAGGTATACTGTCCATATGTCCCAAAAGACATAGGTAATTCGGTCCATATGTTCCGTAGAACATAGGTATACTGTCCATATGTCCTGAAAGACGTAGGTAATTCTGTCTATATATTCCGTAGAACATTGATATACTGTCCATATGTCCCGAAAGACATAGGTAATTCTTTGACTCTTGGCATGCCAACTATACCACTAGCTCTCATATTACATAACATGGGCATTATCATTTATAACATTTCATATCACTTGTTATTTCTCTTCTGTCACATACCACATGTATGTGTAAGCATATATTTCATATTACATGTAATCACGTAAATCATTTCATATGGCTTATATCATTTCTCATTTGTTCATATGTTTATGTCATTTCTTATTCACATATGTTCATATATATACATCACATAGCACGTATAATGACATCTAAACTTATACATGTACTCATATACATACTTTCATATAGTCCATATATCACAGCCATATAACTTCTCTCACAATTTTACATAATCACTTATATAACATTAAATATATATTATTTTCATGTATTTACTTTCACATAACTCATCACATAGGCATGTATTCTCATATTTTATTCTCATATATTCACATATGCATATGCATATCATTATTCTTATTATTATTCTTATCACATAGCTTATTTTATTTCTCATGTTCTCATGTAAGCACATATATCATGTCTTATTTACTTATATTCACATATTCACATCACTTATTCATATCATATCTCTTTTAATCCCATATTTCTCATTTTCTGTCACATATCATATGTGCATATAATCACGTAGTTTACTTTCATGTAATTCATGTCACTTATGTTCACATAGCTTGTATCACTTTGCATGGTTTCACATAAACATATATATATATATATCACATAGCACCTATAAGATCACATATTTCATAGTTCTTTCACGTAGCTCACTATCATATTTTCATATCATATATCTTATAATAGATTCTTACATCATCTCTTGTTTCCTTTCTACCTATTCACAATCACACTATCATATACTTATACAAATCATGTCACACCTACAATAACATAAGTACAATTTAAATTGCACTCACCTTAGCCTTGCTTTGATTCGATCCTAATTCTTTGATTGTTCCATAATTTGTTTAGGCTCAATATCTACATAAACATAATTTCAAGACAATTTTCAGAAGCCTAAACCTTATAACTTGGTATTAATAACTTAGGCTAATTTAATGAACCAAAATTCCATTTTTCCTTTAAGGGTGTACCGATGCACTATGGGTGCATCGGTACACAAAATAGCTTCGAAATATCTATGCATCGATGCACTTTCAAATTTTGTCTTAGTGCATCGGTACACACTCATAGTGCATCGATGCACCTGCCAATTATAAACTGATTTTACCCAAAAATCCCATAACTCGTCATTAAAATTCTTCATGCTTCATTCCCATTTCTATTCTTAACTCAAGTACATATACTTAAACTAATTTCTACTCATTCAATACACCTTTAACTTTAAAATTCCATCTTCCATATGAAAATCAATAATCATACTAAATTTTCAAGATGCTCTAAATCCAATTCTATCACTTCATATCTCTTAATTAAGTTGATGACAAGTCAAATTTAGTTTCAGATTCAACTTATCAACTCTTTTCCAAAAATTGACTTAAAAACCCATTTTCTTTAATCTTTCATAATTTATTCATCTTTTGATTTTAAGACAAATTAAGCTTTTCTTAAGCTTAATTATCATATAATGATCAAAACCCAACCTTTAATTGAACAAATAATCAACTAATTAGCAAATGTACCTTCGCTTGGAGCCTCACGTTGGAGAAGAGAAGAAGATGAAGAAGATAAGTTTAGAAACTTATCTCTTCAAACATGCATCACATGGTATTATAATACCCACTAATTATTATTTAATTATTTTTCTTGTTAAATGACTCATTTGCCCTTTGACTCCTTTAATATTTACTAACAATTTTAAGGAAATATCTCCACATAAATCATTGAATTATTCAACTATTATACTTTTATCCCCAATTTCTGAAATTTTACAATTTAGTCACTAACCCGTAGTTTGGGATGTTACACAATACCTCTTTAACTTAAAAATCCTCTCCTCTACAAAGCATTCAAGAACCATACCAAATTTTCTATATATTCTAAATCCAATTCTAACACTCCAAATCTCTTAATTCAACTAGTGACAAGTCAGATTCAACTTTTAAATCCATTTATATATCCTTATTCACAATTTCACTTATTCACTTCTTAACTTAAATCAACCATAACTTATCACTCCTTAAGTTTCCATGCTTCTTTTTGATTTCTTACTCTTTCCTAATACTTCATTAACCAAAACCATGCTTGAATCTTAAGAATTAACCAAAAGAAAACCAACTCACCTTTGCTTTAGAGCTTCACGGTGGAGAAGAAGAGAAAGAAGAAGAGAATAAAACTCTGGATGTTTTCTCACATTTCCCACATTTTATATTACTAAAAAAGGGAAGATAAAAATCTTTCCTATAAAAAGACAATTTTATCCCTTTAGTTTATCCATCTTTACTATTTAATCCAAAATCATTTACTTAAGTCCATGAACTTTTAGCTTATTTTGGAATTGAGCACAAAGTTTCCAAAATTTACATTTTTGTCACTGGCCCGGCTTTTGGGATGTTACAAATCTCCCCTCCTTTTAACAAAATTCGTCCTCAAATTTTCACTGCATATCTTTATAATATCATGTCTTCTAATATTTTCATGTTGTTTCCCTCACTTAATCTTTCCTACTACCGCTAGCAAACTTACCATTTTCCCTACTCAATTCTTCATATACGTCTACATCTTTATAAGTCCATATAATATCATTCATTATATAGACAATAACCCCAATCCTTATTCCTTGATATCATGAATTAATTGATCTTTTCATCATTCTCTATGTGCTTTGCACATAAATCAAACTTTTGCTCATTTCTTAATCCTTGTATGTATTACTATACATACAATCTTTTCATATAACCCTTATGTATTTGTTCAAAGAATAATCACCCATTCTCGTTCTTATAATAATTGAAAATTGTATCATTTCAATATCAAACTTGTAATTTATATCTCAATGTACCTCTTGTCATACTTGATCTTTTAAACTCAATCTTTGACTTTTCCTATCCCTTTATTCTTCCATTCCTTCAAAAAATTAAATATACACATATCATATCTTTTCTTTAATGTTCAGATACTCTTTTCTTATAATTTATACTCATCTCTGATTACTAATCTTCACCACATCTTCGTAACTTTGATAACCCACTTTACTTATACAGAACCTCATTCTTTACCATCTCTTGTACTTGTATTTCCTTCCTTAAAGCCCCCTTTTTAAACATTCAAATACTTATTTCCTTGCCTATATCATATCTATATGATCAGGACCACATCCAAATCCACATCATACTTGATTAACTTAACTTTATCTTTTCTTTAAATCTTATAACCCTATTATCCATACTATTACAATTAGTCAGCAACAACTTTTTAATTTAGGGCATAAGTCCCTAATCAGACTAATCATATTCACATTCTCAGTTAAAATCCAACCAATGTAATTTACTCACTTATCCAACCCACACTCTTATTCATATGCATTGATATCCCTTTGTCTCTTCCATTACCTTACATTTCCATGATCAAAATACATAATCATGTCTCAATTCACACCATACTTAGTTAATTTACCCTGACATCATCCTCTAATCCTTTAACTTTAATACACTTACTATCACATAATTCTGTTAATCAACACCGGTTATTCCAATCTAAAGCATAAACCTTCATCGAACCATTCATATGCATTCTTTCCAGTCAGAATTATCTCAATAATAATTTACTTAACTTATCAAATCCACATTTATTCTCATACACCATGTAATTTCCGTTGTTCCAACCCAACATTCTTACTTCCTTTATCTTATAAAATGGTCACTGATGTACCCATTCTTAAACTCTTCTTATCAATCCTTAGATTTACTCAAACATACGAATCCTCACCTTTTTCACTATGTCACATTATTATGATCAAAATATACAACTGTATCGGATCCACCTCATCTTTGGTTATATTATCCTGATAACATCTCAAAATATTAAATTCCTATACATTTTCCATCACATAATTTGGTTAGCCAACGTTAACTCATTCCATCTAGAATGCAAACCCTTATTATATCCACATTCTGGCTTATACACGGTACTATCTATTTGTTTCAAATTCATCACATTAATTTCATTTATCTTATAAACTGGTCACTGATTCACTTATTCTTGAACTCTTCTACAAATTCTAATCACATCATTAGATCTTTTAACTTTCTTATGGTGACATTTGTTCACCATATTTTATCTTATCCACGTAATAACAAAATTACTACATATCAATTTTCTGATTAACAGCGAAAACCTTTTATCACTATTCGGATATGATTTCAACTTTTTGAAATCAACCTTTTGATCTTATGAGACACTTCCTGCGGTGTTCGCTCTTCATCCTGCCTGGCCAGGGCAGGTGAATTGCTACCACCATCAAGTTTATCACCTCTCAATTCACTTTTACATTATATTCTCATAACTATCTCATATTAATCTTATTCTATTAGCAAGACAACATACTCCTTACACTATCATATCAGAAAATTTTCACTCTAAGTTGGTATGTACACATTTTAAAACACTCTTACCTTCGGTTTAAGCCTAGAATCGGATAAACCTTAGCTCTGATACCATTAAATGTAACACCCCCAACCCGTATCCGACCCGGATCTGAGTCTAAGGTGTCACATCAGCTTTTAAAACCTTTACTTGTTCAGAATAATGAAAATCCATGTTAAAGAAGCTTCATGTTATTTCAAAATAAAAGTTTCCAACTTATCAGAGCATATACAATTCAAATCTTTTATATTACATGCCAACTACATCTAAAAGAATAAAATACATATCAAACACTTCTTTTTTGATCTGAACTTTGTAAGGAATATGTTGACCTATCTTGCTCCTCTTAGCTTCTCTTCTAGCTTCTGTAACCTACGTGTGAAATAATCACGCGCTAAATCTATGACTTAGTGAGGCATATAAATACATATGTAATTAACAAATGCATGTACATATCATATAATACATATTCTACTTACACATAGATTCAAACCATGATAAACATGCTTATCATTACTTATTTTCGTATCATTAATTCCTTTCTATCATATGATCATATACTTAACATGAACATATTATATAACCTTTAAATCACTTCAATACACGTACAATTACTATGATTATATCATACACAAACATATAGTATCTTATATCACAATTACATATATGCACTTATTATCCTTATTATCATATGATCTTAACTTATCACTTATACATATTATATATCACACATATCATTTTACGAGGAGCACACATATCATCGTATACAATTATTTATTCTCTTTAAAGCCCATGTATACTCGTGAGAATTAAAGATATGCGAGTACATTGAGGTTGTGCACATATGTTGTCACCGCAGCTCATATAAGTCCCACTGAGTGGCATGTAAAATATGTCCCGAATAACCTATGCATTTGTCCCGAATGACCACTATATATGTCCCGAATGACCACTATCCATATGTTCCGAAGAACATAGGTAACTGTCCATATGTCCCGAAGGACATAGGTAACCCTCGACTCTTGGAATGCCAACTATACCTCTAGCTCTCTTTACACATAACATGGGCATTAGCATTATGTTATTTCACATATTCCTATAATCATATAGTTCACTTTCACCTGTTTTCTTATCTCTTGTGACCATATAATCACATAACTTTATATCATATTTCACATATTCATATCACATTTCATATGGTCACAGAGTCACGTAGTTCACTTCCATATAATTCACATATACATGTACTCGTGTCATTTATTTTCATGTAATCACATATTTCCTTTAACATACTTTATATCTTGTACTCATATAATCATATCACTTATAATTTCTCTTACATATATCTCAACTAACTGAATCTCAATTCACATGTAGTTTCCTAACTTATTCCTATTAAGATTATTTAACATAAACCAAAAATTTCGTGTATCCTATAAGTAAATACTATCTATTTGGTCTCACCCTTCCATTTACTCATATAAATTATTTCTATTAATTCAATTTTACATAACTCCTATATTATAGTTTCTTTTGAGTATATAATTTTTTCCTAAATTAATTATTTTTAAATTTCGTATCATCTATTACATTCAAGTCTCCTCATTATTATACTATTTTCATTTAGTCATATAACTTAATTATATTGATTCGTATAATTGATCACATATATCATTTAACATGTGTAGTCATCTATCATATAACTTATTTGTATGGTTCAATTCCTATAAACTTCTCATATGATTTCCTATATTCTTTGTGCTATACTTTATATCAAATAAAACCCTACATATTTTAAATCATACTTCCATTTATACAATTCCTTATATCTCTATTATCGTTTATCATGTCACTTAGATTCCATACATTCACACAATCATGTAACATATGTAACCACATATATCGTTTACACCCATTCACTATTATACTAACTTGTATCCATGTATATCATATAACCAATGCAATAAGCATTAACACACATACATCATGTCAAACATATGCTCCTATTATGAATTCATACATCATGTTATAGGAAATAGACTTATCGCAAGTCTTATTTCCATGAAACATCATATAATAACTAATATGCACTTACCTGGCCTCACTAATCAATACCGATCTCTTATCTATTCCCCCGATCGATCTTACTTGTTAATGGTTTCGGAACTCGTTTAGGCTATGTATCTACATAATTATACATTTTAAGGCAATTATTAGATACCTACACCTTGTAATTCGATACTAACAACTTAAACGAACTTAATAAACCAATATTCACTTTTTTCCTTTAGGGGGTATCAGTACCCTTACTGGGGTATCGATACCCTCATTACATTCTGTGATTCTTTTCGTTTGAGAGGGTATTGGTACCTGTTGAATGGGTACCGATACCCCTAGCCCAAAAATCATATTTTAGCACAAAAATTCCTTCATTCCATCTCAAACACTTCATATTTCAACCCCTTTTATATCCTTAACTTGCATACACTTACTTAAACCAATTAATTTTCATTCAATACATCTTTAACTTAAAAATCATCTCCTCCACAAAGCATTCAAGAATCATACCAAAATTTCTATATGTTCTAAATCCAATTCTAACACTCCAAATCTCTTAATTCCACTATTGACAAGTCAAATTCAACTTTTAAATCCATTTATATATCCTTATTCACAATTTCACTTATTCACTTCTTAACTTAAATCAACCATAACTTATCACTCCTTAAGTTTCCATGCTTCTTTTTGATTTCATACTCTTTTCTAATACTTCATTAACCAAAACCATGCTTGACTCTTAAGAATTAACCAAAAGAAAACCAACTCACCTTTGCTTAAAAGCTTCACGGTGGAGAAGAAGAGAAAGAAGGAGAGAAGAAAACTATGGATGTTTTCTTACATTTCCCACGTTTTATATTACTCAAAAAGGGAAGATAAAAATCTTTTCTATGAAAATACCATTTTAGCCCTTTAGTTTATCCATCTTTACTATTTAATCCAAAATCCTTTACTTAAGTCCCTGAACTTTTAGCTTATTTTGGAATTGAGCACAAAGTTTCCAAAATTTATATTTTAGTCACTGACCCGGCTTTTGGGATGTTACAACTATTTTGGATGACTACATTGTATTTCTTAAAGAAAATGATGATGATAATGGAATGATGGAAGATGATTCAATCAACTTTCATCAGGCCATGAAAAGTACTAACTCTCAAAAGTGGATTGATGCCATACAAGAAGAGTATAAGTCCATGCAAGACAATAAAGTTTGGGAAATTGTCTCATTACCTGAAGGTGCAAAACCAATTGGTTGTAAATGGATATTTAAAACTAAGAGGGATGTAAATCGTAATGTGGAGAAGTATAAGGCACGTCTTGTAGCTAAAAGATATACTAAAAAAGAAGACACTTGTTGTTCATTATGACCTTGAGTTACACTAGATGGATGTTAAGACTGCGTTTCTAAATGGCAACATTGAAGAAACAATTTATATGACGCAACCGGAAAACTTTGAGTTGGGAGATCCAAAGAATATAGTTTGTAAATTAACTAAATCCATATATAGACTCAAACAAGCTTCTCGTCAATGGTACTACAAGTTTTATCAAGTAGTTATCTCGTTCGGTTTTGAGATGAACATGGTTGATAATTGTGTACATCACAAGTTCATTGGGAGTAAACATATATTTCTGGTTATTTGTTTCGATGACATTTTGCTTGCCACAAATGATGTAAGTTTGTTACATGAAACCAAGAGAACTTTATCTAAGCATTTTGAAATGAAAGATCTTGGTGATGTTTCTTTTGTCTTAAGAATCCAGATACATCGAGATCGTTCTCAAGGAATTATTGGATTGTCACAAAAGAATTATATCGATAAAGTACTTAAAAGATTTGGCATGCAAAATAGTAAACCAGTTGATACCCCTGTCGCTAAAGGAGACAATTTGAGTCTTGCTCAATGTCCTAAAACTGACCTTGAAATTCAAGAAATGCAAAAAATTCTCTATGCATCAGCTATTAGGAGTTTATTGTATGCTCAAGTATGTATACGTCCAAATATTACGTACATTGTTGGGGTATTAGACATATACTTAAGCAACCTTGGTATGGACCATTGTATAGCAGCCAAGAGGGTTATGAGGTATCTTTGGAGAATAAAATATTACATGCTCACTTATAGGAGATTAGATCATTTGGAGGTCATCGGGTATTCTGATTCTGATTTCGCTGTATTCCAAGATAGTAGAAAATCCACTTCATACTATATTTACATGATAGCTAAAAGAGTTATATCCTGGAAAAGTGCCAAATAGACACTTGTAGTTTATTCCACTATGGCACCAGAGTTTGTAGCATGCTATGAGGCATCAAACCATGGAATATGGCTGTGGAACTTTGTCACGGGATTGCATATTTTGGAGAATGTTGAAAGACCACTTAAACAATTTTGTGACTATAAGTCAGCAGTTTTATATTCCAACAATAATATGAGCTCGTCTAAGTCAAAACATGTTGACATAAAGTTCCTAGTTATGAAATAGAGAGTATAGAATGGACAAATATCCATTGAATACATTGGAACAAACTCCATGATAGTGGATCCACTCATAAAAGGTTTAGCATCTAAGGTCTTTCATGGGCACACTGCTCATTTATGTATTTGGTTATATCACTTGATTATATCATTGTTTGAGTAGGTGTTTTGTTTGCTTATGTTTGTTTTCCCAGACATTTATGTATTTGGTTATTTTATAATCAGAAATAAAATATTCAGTTTATTCACTCTCTTTTATTGTTTAAAGAATGACCTCACTTATGTTTAAAGAGGACCAGTTGGAAATAGACTTCTGCAGTTCACATTGCATGTAATTTAAATGCTACGCTCCATGATTGATTTATGTCATTTGATTGTGTCTATATATGTGACCATTGATGGGTCTAGTCATGATAGATATGGCAAAGACCCTTTTGATCATATATGGATATAGTTGATGGACCCTTTTGATCATATATGGATATAGTTGATGGACAATATTGTATAGAATACCTATTGTACAATAACAAGTTTTGAGCTCATTAAGTTATACATTTATAAGGAAATATATGTTGCCCAAGTGGGAGATTATTGGATTAAAATCCACAATTATGGGCACATATTTATAATGTATATTGTTATCATAAAATATGACATAAATTAAGTGACCAATTATATTATAAATTCATAAGGTATTAAAAGTGTCATGGAAATAAAAGTGTAGATACCATTAAAGTTGTATTTATAATTCGATGAGGGGTAGAGTTATAAGTACATATAATAATTGATTCAATCAACTATATAAAGGGTCATAGTCCCCAAGAAATAGATATCTCGTATTTTCTCCTATCCCCGTCAAAGACTTAATACTAAAGGGAATTCTATCTTCTTGGAAGATCACAACCAAACTCTCAACCTTCTAGGTAATCTCCAACAATGGATTCAGGTACACTTTCGTAAATCTAGTATTTATTTTTATTCTTAATGGTTTGGCATGAGTAGATTCTAGTTGTTTGATTTCATATTAATTTATGGTTTGGTTCATACAACCTGATCTCTCATAAACGCTCGTCAGTAGACCCGAATTTATCTTATCCTGTTCATATAAACAATGACCGCTCGACTAGAGTTACGTGTTCTAAAGCTCCCGAACCTAGAGCTACCGAACGTGGGGAACATGTTTAGCGTTAGTGCTACAGCTTTCAAGAGGTGTGTTCCTTGTTTAGTGTTACATGTGTTATACTTGAGTGTGCTATGCATGTGATATGCTTGATCTTTGATGATGTGAATATGTATGACCATGATTTATATTTACTGATGTGTATTTATATCAAATAATTGAGTTATTTTATATTAATGAGTAAAGTATGATGAATTGTTTTTTTAGAAATAAAGTATGATGAATTGAACATGTTATAATCGTATATCTTTAGTTTGAACATATTCGTTATTGATACCGTTCTATGTGTTGCATCGGAATGACATAACATCATAGAAAGAATCGAATTACTGATTGTTCATCTATTGTGATGATAAACTCAATTATCAATTGATTCATCTGTTAAGGTGATAAATCTAATTACCGACTGATTCATCCATTAGGATGGTAAACCCAACAATTGCATAGCGATGTGGTAGAGTGAACTAGGTTGCATTTCATTGCTTGCATATCATGTATGGAGATTTGGTTATGATAGGTATACTACATTGAACATTGTGTGAGGTTTAAATGATATATATGGATTCTTTGTTGCTTGGCATGCACTTAAAGGACACATTAAAAGTTCTATAGCACATCCTTTATTTTCTGTTTTATAAATTCTCGAGATCGATATGATCGTTTTGGTACTTGGATGATCGACTAGTGATATTTTACCATTTTATACGGAATGACTATTTTCAGACCACCCTTATATTTTATATTGTTTTTTGGATTTGAGGTTTGTTTCACATTTGGACTTTTGGTACATAATCTGTGTGGAGATTCTGTATTGTGTTTTCGCATGCATTGGTTTAGTAATTATGGATTCATTATCATACCATAACGTTTTATCTATTGATATTTATTTATTCTGTAACTTATTGGGAACCATTATTTATATATTTTTTTCTTTCTAAAAAAATTTAAGACTACGCATTTATGAATTATTAAGAATGTAACCTTCAAAATTTGGTCATAACATCTAGATCGAGTTTAGGAGTTATACATGCGGTTCATCGATGCCGCTCCATCACTTCGACCACCGTCGACAGTGGTCGAAAAACCAAAACTCAACACAAAAAACAGCTTAGACCACTTGTCTTGTTGTCCAAAACTCAGATCCGAGACCTAAATCACCAAATAAGGACCCTAAACCCTTCAAAACCTCCCTTGACTCTTCGGTTTTCCTATCTCTGGCGACCTAAGGCGACCGTTCGTTATCTCTTCTCCACCATAAACTTGAAGAAACTAAGGCTTCGATCTCTCCGTTTTTGGCGACAAACTCCGACTTCTACAACGCTCGGACACCAACAGGTAGACAATCTAACCCCCTTCTTACTCTATGTACATGCATATCAAAAGAAAGGTTCAAAAAAAGGTAAAATACCATAGAAATCTTATTCTTTCTATTTTTCAGAGTTGTCAACCCCTTTTACATTTTGATTTGGGTGTTTAAACCCAGTTACAAAGGTTAGATCAGTAAAACTCTAAGAAGATCGATTTTTTCTTATTTTCTCTCATTTTGTTACACGACTAACGATGAGGCTTTAATCGACCGATGAAGTGCTTGCTGGCAGCTGGTATGGCGAGGAGAAATTGGTGGGTGCTGCTGAGATGCATGAGGACCGTTGGGAAAATGAAAAAAACTTATTTTAGTGGATTTATGTTTTATTCGTTTGGGATTAAAATGGTGATTATACCATTCATGAAATAACTTTACTACCTAAAATGAAACGTTAAAGGATAATTTTTGACGTCACGCTATTTTTTTCTCTATTAAAATTGTTCTTTTTACTAAATCGGTGAATATAAATGCAATTTATTCAATACAAAACCAAACGTACATAAAAACGAGAGTAGAACAGTCTCTAAACACGCTGAAATACAAAACTCAGTCCCCAAAGTCGTACACACAAATGACACAATGTCACAATCAACATCCTACACGCTTTAAACAAGCTTAATCAGCTACTTAAAACCCGGACCGAGCCTCCTCCACCGGCAGCTCTTCCACCGCCGACACCAAAACCGAAGTTTTACCAGCGTTTCTCGCCGAGCAGTTGGCACGAATCTCCCCATCGTTGCCGGTCAACACACTCAACTGCCCCATCTTTATCATCGCCACCGCAAACCTCTGGAAGAAGAGATTCTGATCAATAGCAAAGCTAGTAACGATGCCCCTCGTCCTACTATCGGTGTACAAATCTTGGTCGGAGGTGAACAGTCCTTGTCGGTTCATGAGATCGACGTAATATTTGTTGTCGAATATGTTAGGGGTCCTGATGTCCAACACCGTGGTGTTGGTCGAATTGGCTATCGGACAAATGACCTTGAGGTTGTTGGCGAATGTTTGGTCCATGGTGGGGTCTTGGGTAGGGTAGAGTCGGCCGGTGAAAGAGGTGCAATGGCTTAGGCCGATCGTGTGGCCGCCGGAGAGAGCTACGACGTCGGTCGGGTCGAGGTTTTTGGTGGCGAGCATGGAGAGGATGGTGCTGGCGTTGGAGGAGGGCGGCGGTAAGTTCTGCAGTGTTGCATTTATGGTGGCGAAAGTTAACCCATCTCTTCTTCCCATTGGTACAGCATAATACGGACCTCCTGACTGCAAGGGACGAAGTCTTAAATCTTATCCCAAACGATGAAATCATAAAATTTTAAGGGTAAATTATGTATTTAATCATCTAATTGTTTGTGTGTTTATGTTTTGATCATCTAACTATTATTTTTAAAAATGTTATATCTAGCATTACGTTTCGATTTCATTTTGCTCACTCGCCGTTAAAAAAACTCACGTTAGCAGTTCTATTCAGGGATGGATATGAGGACAGTTTCCCTATAAATTTAAAATTACTATATATTTTATATTTTTTCTATGTATTTTTTATTGAAATTTTTTTGTCCCTCTGGAATTTTATAAATTCAAGTTCACCCCCCTAAGTTCAAGTTCGCCCCTAACATAAAATCCTACATCCGTCCCTGGTTCTATTATTCTTCTAACACTAGGCGACCAAAATGAAATCAAAATATAAAATTAGGTATGATTTTGAAAAAGAAAATAGCTAGGTAACCAAAATAAAATCTTACAAATAATTAAGTGACTAAATATGTAATTTTTCTAATTTTTAAATATCATTTGAGTACAATTTTTTGTACTTTCACGTGATTATAATGTATTATATGTTCAGAATTTTTTTAATATATGATAACAAATTCAGTAAATGTAATCGTTTGAACATGAACTTTTAAAAAATAAAATTACTTTTATTCATCATTGAGATCGTTCAATAAATTTAAATATCAACCTTTAAAATTATTAAATCTGCGATATATAGGGATGGCAATGGGTCGGGTCGGGTCGGGTTTTTGGGCCACCCGACCCGACCCGAGAAGAAAGGGTCCTCCACCCGTGACCCGACCCGACCCGACCAAATTAAGGTTTCACCCGACCCGACCCGAATATATAACTTAGAAACCCGACCCGACCCGAAATAATAATAAAAAAATTTTATTCAATGAAAACAGTGACTTAATTGAAAAAAATTATATATGGAGGGATATTATTGTAATTATCCCTAAATATATAGGATAAAATTATATATTTTTCGGGTCGGATCGGGTCAGATTTTTTTACCCTAAACCCGACCCAATCAGATCGGATCGGGTCGAAACCCGTCGGATTTGGGTTGAGTTGCCATCCCTAGCGATATATTTTAACCATACAACGTAATGTTTTAACTTTTACGAATGTATTGATCTCTAAATGACAAATGAGTTGGTAAGCTTCATGGAATTTTCACATGCCATATGTTGACGAAGTATTCAGTTATTAGTTCTGCAAACGAGTATTTTTTCTAAAAAAAATTACAATTTAGTCACTCAATTAAAATATTATTATAAATAAGTTATTGGCTGTTAAATATTAGATGGAATAGTGACGTGACTTGGAGTAATAATAGTTTTAGTCACACAAAGACTATATACTATGTTTATTTGATCTTAATTTAAAAAATAATAAATTTAACTCTTCGTATTTAAAAATTATATAGCTCTAATTTTTTTATTCTCCCCTATTATATTACTTTCATGTTACTTTTATGATATAATAATAATTTTAGCAATAAATTATTGTTGCTTTATGATAAAATGCAATTATCCTACTATTTTGATTCGAATTTGATGGATTTGTTTAGTTTGATAGTATTGTAAAAATGATTAAATTGATGAAAATTTTAAATATAAAAAAATAAATTTATTATATTATTTCGAATTAAGACTACATTGATAGAATGTGTAATTTTTAGGGACTAAAACCATTTTTATATTATGTCACATAGACTTTTGTTTCAATTTTAAGACAAGCAACCATAGTAATAAACATGTGAGGACCTTAACTCTAATCATTCATTAAAAGAAAGCTGAAAATGTTATATTTAAACAAAAGTTAATATCCAACTAATGTGGGATATTATTATTTTTTTACAATCTCACATTGGTTGAATATTAATATTTTCAAGTGTACACATCTAATATTTTTTAGAGTAAAGTACACAAATGGTCCCTCGACTATAGGATATTACTTTATTGAGTCCTTTAACTATTAAAGATTACAAAATGATCCTTCAACTATGAGGAGTTGCTTTGTTGAGTCCCTCAATTATTAAAAGTTATAAAATGATCAGTTGACTATTTATTATGTTTCAAACTTGTCATTTCTTGTTAAAAAAAATTATTGTCTAAGCTAGACATTAACATACTGACTGAGATATGATAGTCGTTTGGGATTATGAGATCATATTTTATCATAGCTCATTCAATAGGTTAACAAATAACTCAAACTGCTGCTAAATTTTTAATAGAAAATGACAAGTTTGGAATATAATGAATACTCAAGTGACCATTTTGTAACTTTTAATAGTCAATAGACTCGAAAAAAGCAACTTACTATAGTTCGAGGACCATTTTATAACTTTTAATGGTCAAAAGACTCAATAAAGCAATATCATGTAGTAGGAGGACCATTTATGTACTTTATCCTGTTTTTAATTTATTTTTATTGATTTATTAGAGTCAAAACCCTCACTGGTACGTCTTTATTGTCGTCTAATTCGTGTTCGTATTAACATAGGTTTCTAATACGTAGGTGCACATATTTCTTTCTAAATAAACTTATATTACTTTCTTAAAAAGTTCTCATATTTAGAGGATTGATTCTTATTTTTGTAGTCATTGTGTACCTATAAAAATAAAATCTGAAAGTATATGAATGCAAATTTATATGAAAAGGTAGCAGTGATAGATGATACCAAGTACACGGATTCACGAGCAGCAAGAGCAAGGATATCAGCACAGGAGACGACTCTTCCACAGGCGTTTTCGATGCGACTGCGCAGTTCGTTGATGATCTCGAATGCCCTATCCCTCAGGGTGAGGTTCGGTGGAGCTTCTTGTTCCCCAGGTCCACTTGCCGATCCATCCAACAACACCGATGCATCACATCCCTAATAAGAACCATCGACGAAAAGATCATAAAACAACGATGGTTATACATCATACTGCAATAATTCGTCGGACGTTATAGCGTTCCATGACGTACCTGGACGAAGCAATCATGGAAATGAAGACGGAGCAAGCCGGCAGCTTGGCCTATGTCGCTAATGAAGACCGACATCAAGTAGTCCCTTATAATGAATTCGAGGACGGGACATGTGTTTTGGTAGAATGTCCAGGAGAGACCACTCACGATCGGAGTCGGCTGGTCGACGGTGCCCTCCGAGATAGATAAGTAAGGAGCAAGCAAAACAGAAGAGATGAAAAGGAAAGCAATGAAAGGTTTGGTAGCTATAGCCATGGCTAGCTTCTTGTTGTTTCTTTCGTGTATTGGACAAAACATAACGTGGTCTTATTTATAGCTTTTCAAGTCATTCATTTAGATTTTATTCACATTAGTCCTCTCCATGGACGGACCGTGGGATGTCAAGGATATGAATCTATATAGGATTAAAATCAGATAAATTTTGATTTGATTGTGTCAAGTCGAGTTTTTTTTTTTAAATTTATATTCGGGTGGATTTGACCTTTTAAAAATTAAGGTCGAGTCGCATGGAATTTAAATTTAGGGTAAACTCGACCCGAGATGATAATATAATTATATCTTATATATTTAAGGAAGACTATAAGAATAAGTTCTATTTATTTTTTTCAATAAAGTATTTGTTTCATGTCAATTCAACTAATAATTTTACCCGAAAATCAAGTCGATAAGAGTCTTCCTAAACTTAGGTCAAACCAAGTTCGAGTCGATCAAAAACCTAACTCGACCCATGCTCATCTTTAGTAAGAGGGCAGTCGCATGTCCTGAAAGTTTTAAATTCTCATATAGTTTAACTATTTTTGTGTGTATTTTCTATTATCGATTTAATTTTACACTTCTTGAATTTTTATAATTTTACATCATTAAATTTTTTAATATAACTTTTTAAAAATTCATGTCTTTTAACATAAAGTCTTACATCCGTTATCATCATCCTCTCTTCTAAATAATAATAACAATTGCAAGTTTGACAAAGATTTTGTGTAATGTCATGTCGGTTTAACATTAGATTCGAAATCTTTGATTTATTTTCATAAGATAGGTGGATTGAGATCTCATTAAGAATCAATACAAATTTGAGATGGATTAGTTATACTTACTCTCAATAATAAACTTCATACCTACATTCGTTAATAAAGCTATATTTTTCTTCTTTTGAAGTTAGGGGTTATTGTGTAATTATATCAACTTTATAATTAAAATAAATTATATACACTTAATTGAACTCAAAATAATTTATCAGAATAAATCCAGATTAAATCGACATATTATCAGATTTAAATTTAAAATCTTAAACTTTTTAAGATCTGATAATTTTTTTAAATAGTTTTATCTTACCTAGTTAAAAAATCAATACTTTAGGATAACACAGTATTTAATGTAACTGGTTATCCTTTAACCACTTCCTAAAAGTGTGTTAATGTAACTGGTTATCGTTTAACCACTTCCTAAAAGTGTGTTAATGTAACTGGTTATCGTTTAACCACTTCCTAAAAGCGAGCCGCCCACCATGGAAGATATCGTTATCGACAAAAACACAAGAAACCCTAGACCAACGGAAGATACACCCAATCTGGGATTGCCCCCATACTCGAACGTCCAGGTTCTCCTATTCGGCCTGAAGACCAACAAACGGCCAAAAAGATAAGGAAAGACGAACCTGCAGAGGATACAACAGCCATGCAAACGGAGGCCATCAACATGGAAGATGATGGAAACAAAGAAACAAATAAGGAAATCAATCTTGAACCAAAGAATAATCCGGAAACAACTCAGAAAACATGTTATAGTTTGGATCCGATTACCCGGTTTGCCAAATCGATACTACTGCAAAGCTCTGTTTCGAAGAATTGCGAAGGTGGTAGGACAAGTGAAATCACCATTTTATTATTATTATTATTAAATTACAAAAGTTATAAAAAAAAAGTCAAAAATCATGGACATATCCCGTGAAATCCGGCTGCCATGCTGCTGCACCAGTGCCTGACATGCCGGTCGCCTGCCATCACCGTCTGCACCGGTGTCTAACCCACCAATCACCTGTACCAAGCTCCCATCAGTAGGCTGCAAGAAAAAACCAAATGTAATTGGATAATAAAAAACCCCAATAACACATTTGTAAAGGGCTCTTCCGATTCAATTTCAAAGAGGCAATACAACTTCATTTCCAACATCTATTTTTCTTCAATTTTTTATTTGCATTCCATTTGAAAACTAACAAAAAAATAAAAAGAAACCAAACACCTTTTTTCATCCTTATATCCATTAAAACCAAACAAATCAAGTGTGAATGAACGAAAAAAATCGAAGAGAGAGGAATAGAAAAAATTGAAAAGATAGAGGAGGGGACCTTACCTCTCGACTGGAGGCTTCATCGGCATTCGGGAGGTCCGTTTGTCGATCCAACTGTTGAGAAGGGAGAGAATAAACTGTGAACCACATATTAAAAAATCATATCGATCTTGATTCATCAAAGAGGCAATACAACTTCATTTCCATAATCTATTTTTCTTCAATTTTTTTATTTAAATTCCATTCGAAAACTAACAAAAAAATACAAAGAAACCAAACATATTTTTCATGGTCATATCCATTCGAACCAAACAAAAACAAGTGCAAATGAACAAAAAAAATCAAAGGGAGAGAGGAATGAAAAAAAATTGTAAAGAGAGATGAGGGGACTTTACATATCGACTGGAGGCTTCGTCGGCATTCGTGAGGTCCATTAGTAGATCCAACCGTTGAGAAGGGAGAGAAGACACCAATGACCCACATACTAAAAAATTATCTCGATCCAAAGGCGGCCGGAGGCATACCATAGCCTTGAAAGCCAAAGGGTTTCGACTTATTTTACGGTGGAGAGGCCGAATCTTGCGAAACGGACATCTGATCCATGCTACCCGTGCCGAGACAAAGCTCCCTTGAAAGTTTGGTGGCCAACGGCCATCGACAAAGGCGGTTGGCGTCTGGCGCGACCATCGGGCACTCCTAGTTAGAGAGAAGGCAGAGAAACGGGAGTGAGGAGCGAGAGAGAGTTCTGTGCAAAATGAAAAAAAAATTGACCTATTTATATGCATTACAAAACGGTGTCGTTTTGGCACCTAGCTAAATGACGTCATTTTGCACTTCTCCCACGATGTTGTGCGTTTTGGGAATCAATGGGCTAATTACACACACAACCCCTTGGTTTCCTCCGTGTTCATTTTGGTAACATTTTTTATTTTTTATTTCATTTAATTATTCTGATTTTTATCCTTATTCGGTTATTTTTCACTTTTATTTTCTAACACTAATTCTTAGTTTAATTTCTTTCAGGTCCCTCTACATTACACGTATTTTTGCATTAAGGTCCCTGTTCTAATTATTTAATTTCATACCGAATTTTTATATTTATTTCAATTTAGTCACATGTTTTATTTATTTAATTAATTGTTATTTAACTCCTAAATATCATATAAATTTGCAATTTAGTCACTAATTTCGAATTTATTTATTTTAATTACAATTTTCTCCCTGAGTTGTTCTATTTTTTTATTTTAGTCCCTAGACTAGTTGTATTTTCAATTTTAACCCTCTAGGATTAGATTTTTCACACTTAGGTCTCTAGACTTTAGTTTTTTTACAATTTAGTTCCTAGACTTTAGAGTTATCATATTTTAGTCCTTAAACTTTTAATTAGAATTTTAAATTAACATAATCGATTAGGGTGACAATTAGAGCCCGCGCCTTAGGTTTAATTTCATCTTAGTCCTTTACTTATGAGATGATTCGATTTGAGTTTTTGCAAGAAAATGCCTGATTGATCAAATCAATTATCCGATTTAATAATTGGTTGATAAAATCAGCTAAGGGTAATATTATAGACTCATTTTAGGTTTAGCCCTCTAGATTCTTTAATTACATAATTCAACAACTTTAGGTAGGAAATCCATTAAATTACTCGTTAGGGTTTAAAATTGATTGTTTGATTGTATTTTTTAAAAACCTAAGGCAATGTTCACTTATTAGGGAGTCAATGGTATATCTCCTGCATGTATGCTCAGCAGATAACTACTGGTGATTCCTGAAGTAGGTTGACATCCTTTCAAGACCGTATCCTGATTTCTTAAAATCAAGGAAATTTCCGGTTATTGGGCATAATAGTTGATCTCCCGCATTCATTCTGAGGGCAAACACTATTGGCTTAAATAAACAAACATCATTTTCAACTATGCATCCATAGTGAATTTTTTATTAAATAAAGTTCGAACTCAAGATTTTCAATTTTTAAATATAAGGTAATCAACTAGGTACCAAATGTTTTGGCGTTGTGGGGGTGTTAATCCTTCCCTACCCGTAACTGACTCATGAACCTGATTTTTAGTTTTCTTAGACCCCAAACTCAATATTTTTATAAAATAAAAATGTTTTATTAAAATTACTTGATTTTATGATGTTCCAATCACACCTTAAACGGTTGGTGGAGACTCCTCACATTTCAAAATATTTTCAAAGAAAAACCCCTATGTCGTTCTAGTTTTTTTCTGACCCGAGCGAAAAATGGTGACGACATCTTGACGACTCCGCTGGGGACATTTTGTTTTCTAAAACAAATCGAGAGTCAAGCCATGAGTTGATTACCCTACATTTGGAATTTAGAAATTTTGAGTTTGAATTTATTTAATTTACAGTTCATTATGTTATTTAAAAAAAAGATTTTCTCTCTGATTAATGCTTACACTTTTGTGAATATTTAGGAATGTTGCATATCATAGCTCTAAAACTGAGCTCGATCTCGATTTACTTAAGTAGGGGGAAACATCACACCTCATGGGGAGCATTGGGATTCCTCGTGTGGGTCTGTCAAATTACCTCTGGAAAGCATCCTAAGTTGCATGTCTGGATATCTGTTCCGAGATACACTTTTAGTGGTGTGATCCCCTAAGTTGAATATGATTTTCAAGTTTATAATGGGATAGAATCGGGGTCCTTGTTAACCGTAGCAGGTTGTAAGGACAACTTAGGAACCCTTTGCTAGAACCAGACTTCATGTAGAGAATTTAGTAAACATACCCCGCTAGAGCCATGTTGATAACCTAAGAGAACTAGAACGCATGTGGTTAAGACTCTTAATTTCCTTTGCATACTTTATTTTTCAGTCTCAACTTTGAGTCGTATTTAATTATTTTTTTTCTAAGCTTATATTTCTTTGAATAATCATTTTAACTAACTTTATTCTTTTTTATCTTGTTTCTACTAACTTGATTTCCTTTTGTTTTGTCTTGTCTTTTGTTATATTTTTGCATGAATATGACATATCCTTCAAAGGTATTGATCCTTGGAATAACTTATCTTTTATAAGGTTCTTGAAAAATAATGCCCACATCAATGCCTTTCATTAGGTTAGATAGAATTTCGAAGATTCTTTACGTAGATCGAGTAGCGTCAAGAGATAATATACCTACTAAGGAGACAAGCCGAACATCTACCTACTGAGGTAACAAGTTGGACTCAAGAAGATTCGATGCTAAAGCCAATAGTTGAAGGTCACGAACCAGCTCGATAAATTTCTAAAAGTAGGAGACGAAGTAGAAGCTCTGAAGGTTTTCAATATGCCTAAATCTGATGAAAGATGATGCAATACCCAAACGCTCGCAGGAGCTGGACAACTTGAAGATGAACCAGATTTTCACTTCCCCAGTGTACCGAGACATTTTCGGTTTCTCAAGAATTGTTCAAGGAACAATTACTTTTGGGATAAATTCCTTTGTTGCATTTGCATCTCGCATTTTGCATTCCCATTTATTTATTTTTACATTCGTATGTGCATCTTTGCATTCACATCTATACATCATACATTGCATTTCAACGTGCATTAATCATGAATCCTAGGAGTAACTCACGGAGAAACTTGTGAAAGAAGTTTTTGAGGTAAATTGAAGTCACCCCATTTGTACCTAGAAAAGAATTGAGAGCTATGGACGTGATGTTAACACTGTCTGAAGTTCGAGGCACACCATTAAGATCTGTGGGGCATCGAAGAGCAAGATCCAAAATTTATTTGACCCAGGGGCATTGACATTTAACTTGTAATGAGACATTCTGGTGCTAATCAGGAAAACGTTCTTACATCCACCATGAAGCCTTATTACACTAACATTGCTCTATTTGAACATGTTTTTGTTATTTCTTTATTTTCTTAAAATAGTTTGATGATTTAACTTATGTCATTTTCTAAGGTTATGAGCAATAAATCAAGTTTTAGTCTTGTAATTCTTTGAATATCAAATGATTTTTACTATTTCATTAATTATAGATCTTTGACAAATGGCAAGATTAGACCTCTCGTGTTCCCTCCAAAGTTGAACACCCTTACTCGTTTCCTTACATGGTGTATGTTTGTTACCAAAAAATTGAACCTCGACATCACCACCCTTTGAAGCTCTGAAGTCATACCCTTATCCTCCTCGGACCACCAAACATGTACTTTTACCTTCCCAGATAGAGTTGGTTCTACCTTAACACTACTTTTCCAGGATAGATGGCTTCAGATTCACTCATTTTCCTTCCTAGACATAGAACCAACATTCATTTCCTAACCTCAACAAAACTTGAAGGCATAAAGTACAAGATGTACGCGTGTACATTAACCATTCCTACAAGAAAAGCGAGATGACGTATCGTGGATCGACTTTCCAAAGATAAGCTTGAGTAATTGGGGCATACCATGAGCGAATAGAAGAATGAGAAATAAAGGGAATAATTGAAATAATTTTATCATGCATTAATTACATTGTTTTCATGTAAATAAGGTTAATCATGAATACTCATCCCCCTGGAGATACCTCTTTTACAAAGACTTTTGTGAATGAGATGATGAATGACTTTCTTTCATTTATCCCTATATTAACTTGTTGTCCCCACTTGAGCTTATAGTATTTTTCTTCTAATTCAACCTTAACCAAGGATCACCCTCTACACCAAGGGGCAAGGTGAAGAAAATATGCTTGCAAGAATGAAAGCCATCAATCCAGATTTTATTACAGAGGCAAGTCATGGTGAAATAAAGTGGGAAATAACAAGATACCACAAGGTGGATCAAATACAAAGCGCTCAAAGATCAAATCAAGTTGAAAACACAGAGAGAAAAAAGAAGATATAGAAAAAAGAAGAAAAAACATAAAAAGAGAGAGAGAAAAGAAAGCAAAAAAGGGGAAAAAAGAAGAAGAAAGAAAACATATCAAATACTTCAAGACGAGTGACTCAATGATCCTCAAACCACAAGGTTGATTAAGTACGACTAGTTCGAAGATCCGGATTCAATAAGAAGATCAAGAATACGATGGCATAGCGAGATGGAGATGAACTATAGGGTGAAAACCCAAAAATGATAGTCTAGAGGGATCCAAGAAAATGAAGAAAATGAAATGGTTGTAAGCAGATTCAAATCATGCAGAGCAAGATTGAAGATGTTAGCACAAGTTGATCATTGGTTCGATCACCCTTAAATACATGTTTGGGTGCATTTATCATTTTCTTTCATAACGTTGAGCCCTGGCCTACGTTACATGCCTGAAAAGTCCCTTTAACCATACATGGATTTCTAAGTGGATAGACTATCTTCAAATTTTATTTCGCACCTCAGGGTTAATTTTTATTTGCAAAAATGGTTTTCTAAAATCTTTAATACATGATAGGGAAAAATAAAAAAAAAGGGTTCAAGATGTAATAACGTTTTGAAACCAAAAGAGGATTCGAGTTGAAAACCTGAAAAGGCGGCTCGAATAAGCAGATCATGTAGCTATTGCATAATAAGAGATCCTATACGATAAAGCAGTATGCCGCTTAAAGGTACTTATAAGAGTTGGGAATCAGAGAATATTTCTAGAAGATGAGCATACCAACTACTTTTCTATATCAATGAACACCAAAATCAAGGATGCAAGATCTCAACCAAATAAACCAACCTGAAACACATTACCTCCCCAAATCAACCTGAAACACTCTACCTCCAAAAGTCAACCTAAGCCTTAAATCAACATCAATCTATAAACTTGTCAAATAGATATACTTTTTGAAGGATTAAAATAGAATTTGACTTACTTCATATTCAATTAACTCTTGTTTTACAATTTGTTTTGATTGTGAGCCTGAAGAAAATGTCAGTATTTTTAAAACTTATTCATCAAACTTTTTCATATTTCTAAAATTGAAATAGGAAGAAAAATATTTTCAAATAGGACAATCTCAAGTGAAAAAAATATCATTTAAGCTGGTGAGGCTCATTCTGCCTCAATTGGAGAAGAAGAACAAACGATGCTAGAGTAATGAAGACATTTCACAATCTCAAAAGCCAACATGTCCGAAAGATCAGAAGAATCAAAGAGAAGACATTCTCACATTTCTTTGTGACTTTATCAACATCATTAGCCCATCAAGAACCAGACGATCGCCTTAGTCAAATGGGGTACGATTTATTTTGAGCTTCTCTATTATCTCAGCTCATAGCAAAGATTTAAGACATTTCTGTTAGAAGAATTGATCACTTCTTAAGTGTCCATCTGATCGGGGCATCATGAAGAGAAGCCCTTAAACTACTCGATAACACTTCTATTGATGGCATGTGATTGTTGATTAGTGACACAAGCGTAAGACTATTCGAGATTAAGATATTTCGGCACGAAAAGAGCCATGAGTACCCATATTGGGCCATTACCAAAACTAAATCTCGAGATTCAAATCAAGAATAAATTGAGGATGAGCCTCACTGCTTGGAATGTCAAGGGGCAAAATATGAAGACAATAAGTGTTTACCATGAAAATGAAACAATTTTAATAAAACCATTGAATCGGAGACAAAAAGAGGCATGAAGACCACATACCTGAATTTAGGAAGAATTATAAAAGAGCACTTCTTCTAAAACTTCAACAAAGAAACCAAAATATAGAAGACAAAAAAGACATGATTGCACAAGATAATCAGGATGTTCTCATACAAATTGCAAGCTCAAACTGTAAAGTTTTCGCGGCATGATCCATTCAAGAATGATTAAATGAAGGAAGACTGAGTTCTCCACTTTGAAACCAGAAGAAAAATTGATGATTAACATTTCTTCATACAAGAATCTCATGCATTACATATCCATTGAATTCACATTTTATGCATTAATACATATTTTTATAGATCTTTAAAAAAAGGAGCGAAGAAATAGCATAATTCAAGCATCGAATGGAAGAAATTTTGTTCAAAGAGGCTAAACCTCGATGATCAAGGAGCCCAATCAATACTTTGAAGTGGGGCGTGTCACCCAATTGATATGATGGTTTCAAAAGAATTTTTAAAGAAACTAAGTTTGATTTTCAAATGTTTCTTGCTTAATTAAACCTTTCGAGCCACTACACTGGTGGAACAAGAACGAAGACCTAACAAAGATAAAAAAGCAAATATTTACAAGATAGTGGAGATCGCAGTGCTAAAATGACATCATGCATATTCAGGCATTTGTAGAATATGAGCATACACATTCTTCCTAACAACATTAAATGTTTGACATGAATTCAAAATGTCAACAAAGATCTAATTTCACGACTTCGTGAGAAAGAAGATGATTTCAAAAAAGATTCAGTCAACCTTTCCACCATTGAAAGATGTGGATATCAGCAAATAATTAGAGACCTTCAGTTCACTACTGACACATGATAATATGTTTGCAGGTTTAAAATTCTCCATCCATCGCAGAATGAGATGGGTCAACATTTCCAGTAAAGGGTTCATAATGAGAAGAACTCATTCGATGAGGGAGAAGAAGTTCATAATGAGAAGAACTTGTTCAACATTTACTCAATTCCATCGTAAAAGGAGGTGGGTTAATATTTCCAATGGAGAGTTCATAATGAGAAGAACTCACCTGATGGGGGAGAAGAAGTTCATAATGAGAAGAAGTTCAACCTTTACTCGATTCCATCACAGAAAGAGGTGGATCAACATTTTTAGTGGAGAGTTCATAATGAGAAGAAATCATCCGATGAGGAAGTTCTTAATGAGAAGAACTTGTTCAGAACACGACACATCCGTCACATAAGGAGATGTATCACCATTTCTAGGGAAAGGTTCATAATGAGAAGAACTCGTCCAATAAAGAAGAAGAAGTTTGCAATGAGAATAGCTTGTTCAACCTGGAATCGTCGATCGCACTAGAAGGTGGATAAATAAAGAGTTCGTAATGAGAAGAACTCATCCAAGGAAGAAGTTCGTAATGAGAAGAACTTGTTCAGAACTCGACACGTCTGATGCACAAGGAGATAGACCAATATTTCGGAAGAAAAGTTCATGATGAGAAGAACTCATCCGATGATGGGTTCGTAATGAGAAGAACTCATCCAACGAGGGAGAAGAAGCTTATAATGAGAAGAACTTATTCAACCTTGGGTCATCCATCACAGAAAAAATATATATTAACATTTCCTGTAGAAAGGTTCATAATGAGAAGAACTTGTCCGACAATGGAGAAGAAGTTCGTAATGAGAAACGCTTGTTTAACCTGAAATCGTCCCTCGTACAAGGAGATGAATCAACATTTCTAAGGAATGGTTCATAATGAGAAAAACTCATCCAACAAGGGAGAAGAAGTTCGTAATGAGAAGAGCTTGTTCAACCTGAAATCATCCATCACACAAGGAGGTGGGTAAACGAAGAGTTAATAATGAGAAGAACTCACAAAGAATAACGAAGCAAAAAATGGTGCCTTACATCTTTGCTCTATTCCCGTTGCACAACAATAAGCAAAGAGGAGCAGTTGAAATCACCATTTATTATTATTATTATTATTGTTGTTAAATTACAAAAGTTACAAAAAAAGTCAAAAAATAGGGATATATCCCGTGAAATTCGGCTGCCCTGCTGCCTGCACCAGTGCCTGACATGCCGATCGCCTGCCACCGTTGTCTGCGTCGGTGTCTAACCTTTTGGTCACCTATACCAAGCTCCCATCAGCAGCCTACAAGATAAAACAAATGTAATTGGGTTATAAAAAACCCCCCACAACACATTTGTAAGGGGGCTCTCAGAAAAAAAAAAATCATATATGTAACAGAGGGCTCTCTTGATTCAATTTCAAAGAGGCAATACAACTTCATTTCCAGCATCTATTTTTCTTCAATTTTTTATTTTCATTCTATTCAAAAACTAACCAAAAATACAAAGAAACCAAACACATTTTTTTTATCCTCATATCCATTCGAACTAAACAAAAACAAGTGCAAATGAACGAAAAAAACAAAGAGAGAGGAATGAAAAAAATCGAAAAGAGAGGATGGGACTTTACTTCTCAGCCGGAGGCTTCACCGATGTTCAGGAGGTCCGCTCGTCGATCTAAATATTGAGAAGGGAGAGAAGACACCGGTGAACCACATACTAAAAAATATCTCGATCCAACATAGGCTGGAGGCAGACTGGAGCCTTGAAAGCTAAAGGGTTTCAGTTTATATCACGGTAGAGGAGGCCGAATCTCGCGAAACGGGTGGTGGATACGTGCTCCCCATGTCGAGACGAAGCTTCCATGAAAGTTTGGTGGCAAACAACCATCGACGAAGACGGCCGGCACAGTGGCACGACCACTTGGCACTCCACGTTAGAGAAAAGGCAGAGAAACGGGAGTGAGGGGAGAGAGAGAGTACTGTGCAAAATAAAAAAAAACCAAAAACAAAAAATCAGCCTATTTATAGGCATTACAAAATAATATCGTTTTCACACCTAGCTAAACGACGTCGTTTTGTACCTCTTCCCCGATGTTGTGCATTTTGGGAACCGGGGGGCTAATTACGCGCGCAACCCCCTTGGTTTCATCCGTGTTCATTTTGGTCACTTTTTTTATTATTGCTTTTAATTATTCTGATTTTTGTCCTTATTCGGCTATTTTCCACTTTTATTTTCTAACACTAATTCTTGGTTTATTTTCTTTTAGGTCACTCTACATTACCCGCATTTTTGCATTAAGGTCCTTGTTCTAATTTTTTAATTTCATGCCAAATGTTTACATTTATTTCAATTTAGTCAGATATTTTATTTATTTAATTAATTGTTATTTAACCCCTAAATATCTTATAAATTTGCAATTTAGCCCCTAATTTCAAATTGATTTATTTTAATTACAATTTTATCTCTTAGTTGATTTTTTTATTTTAGTCCCTAGACTAGTTGTATTTTCAATTTTAGCCCTCTAGGATTAGATTTTTCACACTTAGGTCCTTAGACTTTAGATTTTTTACATATAGGCCCTAGACTTTAGTTTTTTTACACTTAGGTCCTTAGACTTTAGTTTTTTTACACTTTAGTCCTTGGACTTTAGAGTTTCCTTAAACTTTTAATTAGAATTTTAAATTAACATAATCAATTAGGGTAACAATTAGAGCCCACACCTTAGGTTTAATTTCATCTTAGTCCTTTACTTAGGGGATGATTCGATTTGAGTTTTAGTAAGAAAATGCTCGATTGATCAATAATTGGTTGATAAAATCAACTAGGGTTAATATTATAGACTCATTTTAGGTTTAGTCCACTAGATTCTTTAATTATATGTTTTGACAACTTTAGGTAGGAAATCTCTTAAATTACTCATCTAGTAAAATTAGGCTTTTAAATCGATTGTTTGATTGCAATTTTTTTAAAAACCTAAGACAATGCTGACTTATTAAGGAGTCAATGATATATCTCCTGCAAGTATGCTCGGGGGTGACTAATGGTGATTCTTGGAGTAGGTTGACATCCTTTTCAAGACCGCATCATGATTTCTTAAAATTAAGGCAATGTCCAGTTATTGGGCATAATAGTCGATCTCCCGCATTCATGCAAGGGGTGAACACTATTGGCTTAAATAAACGAACATCCTTTTCAACTGTGCATCCATAGTGAACTTTTTATTAAATAAAGCTCGAACTCAAGATTTCTAATTTTTTAAATATATGGTAATCAATTAGGTACCAATTTTTTGGTGTTGTGGGGTATTAATTATTCCCTACGCGTAACCGACACCTTAACATAATTTCTAGTTTTCGTATACCCCAAATTTGGTATTTTTATAAAATAAAAATATTTTATTAAAATTACCCGATTTTATGGTGTTCCAATTGCGCCTTAAACGATTGGTGGTGAGTCCTCACATTTCAAAATATTTTCAAAGAAAAACGCCTAAGTCGTACTAGTTTTTTCTTCTCACCCGGGCGAAAAACGTTAACGACAACAAGTAATGAAAGTGGATTACAACACCCAAGGCAAGTTCGCGAGACTAGTGGTAATGGTAGACTTGAATAAACCTCTCAAACCATGCATTGGCATCGACAACTTCATACAGAAACTAGAATATAAAGGACTCCAGTAAATTTGCTACACATGTGGGATATACGGTCACACCAAAGAAACATGCACTCCCTCCAGCTCTACAATGGAAATAACAACAGAAAAAGATCAACAGGTGTAACCAACAAACACAAATACTACCACCGAAGAAACCTATGGCCCCTGGATGATAGCAAACAATCGACGGCGTAGAGTAAGTGCAAGACCTCACACAGAGAACAACAATGGAAAACCAGTTAACCAACCAATGGGTTCAAGATTTACAATACTAAGGGATGAGGACACAGATAACAACGTGGAAACTGTTCGCACGAAACCTATAGCTACTGAAAGCTCCCTAGACTCACAAACCATTGTTCTGATCCCAAAGAAAACAACCCCCAACACTAAAACACAACACCGGAAACAATCCTCAAAAAATATTGCAAACATAGTCTCAAACCTAGAAAAAGAACTGCAGAAAACAGACCCGAAACAAACAGTAAAAGCGAGTGTGTCTGTAATGCCATCAGTTGAAGGCTAAACTACCGAGGCAACAACCCATACGGTCTCAAATACAAAAGGTAATCATAAAGCCATAGAAATCAAGGAACAAGGTTTCGAATCAAACTCACAGACCAATACCAAGTCTACTAAGACTAAAGGATTAAACATTAGAATGCCCCCAGAAACCAAGAAAAGGGATTTGAGGATCTGGAAAACAAACGAACCACAATCTACACTACACACCGTTCCGCTTGAATGGTCTAAAAACTTTTCAAAACAGTTGGATGCTTGTGCAGCTAGCGGAAGAAAACCAGAAAATGAATTTGATGCAAACGATGATCAAAGCAAACAAATGGATATACAAGTGGAAAATGAACCCAGCTTGGGTGGTGAACACTCGGACAAATTGGTTGATATTGAAGTTCAGGATGATCCCGATTATAGAGCCGAGCTCTAAGTCTCTTGATCCCACCATTACAGTTTAATAATGTCATTCATATTTTTGGAACTGTCGGGGTGCAGCAAGCCCAAATTTTCTAAGAATATTTAGATTTCTTATCAAAGAACATGAACCTAGTGTGGTCGCACCTTTTAAAACCCGAGTATCCGAGAAGCATGCTGATAAAATAATGTCAAAACTTGGTTTTACCAACTCCTATCGTGTGGAAGCCAATGGATTCAAACGAGGCATATGGCTAATGTGGAGAGATTCAATTGACATGGAGATTCTGCACATATCAAACCAGTTTATAAATGGAAAGATCTGAGATCAAGCAGCCAACTCATGGATGCAATTTACTGTTGTATATGCAAGCCCTAAAAGCACGATGAGGAAACACCTTTGGGATCAGTTAATCAAACTCGCTCCAGGAGATAACACCCATTGGGTTTTTGGGGGTGATTTCAACAACATAGCATGCCCGGAGGAAAGAACGGGAGGCTCTTATCGATCAAAAGGAGGAAACAAACGATTTTTAAATTTCATACAGTATGCTGGTTTGATAGATCTAGGATTTATCGAACCCCCATATTCATGGTCACGAGGTAGTTTGAAACAAAGACGTAATCGGTGTCTTGTGAACCAAGTCTGGAATACTAAATTTTCAGACGCAAGCGTAACACACTTAGAGCGAATTGGTTCGGATCATAGACCGCTACTCTTCTTCTTGAAAGAAAAAAGCAAGGAAAAAATCACAAGGCCTTTTCGATTCATTGCAGCTTGGCAGGAACACCCATAATTTAAGAAGTTACTCGCAGAGAAATGGAAGAACGACCGACCAAATAAGGAAAACATCCAATCCTTAAAAGAAGCGCTTACCAAGTGGAATTGGGAAGTCTTTGGTCATATAGGGAGGAAAAAAAAACAACTTCTGGCCCGACTAAGAGGAATTGACAGATTCTTACAGCAACGAAAATCTGAATTCTTGACCAAACTAGAAGACCAGCTTCTAGCCAAACTATTAACAGTCCTAGAACAGGAAGTTGGTGCACCGACCAAAATGAACTATCAAGCCTTGCGAGAGATTTCTACATTCAACTCTTCACATCTTCAGGCGCGAATGAACATAATTACAACATCAAAGGAATTTTCCAACCAATGCCGAAGAGGAATGCAGATGCTCTTATAAGCCTCGTCTCCAACGATGAAATACATGAGGCTTTCCTCAACATTGGAGCTTTCAAAGCACCAGGACCAAATGGACTTCAAGCTGTTTTCTTCCCCAAAAAAAAAAAAAAAAAACTGCGACTTTGTGGTGGAATCAGTGAGCAATTGTAATACCCCAAATTTTGTTTAGTGACTAAAATATAAGTTTTGAAAGTTTAGTGGCTAAAGTATAAACTTTGAAAAGTTTAAGGATCAAAATTGTAATTTTGAAAAGTTATATATTTTAGCCTATAAATGAACAGTTTGGATTAAAACAGAGATTTTAGTGAGAATTATATTATTGATACGGGAATTATGTTAAAAACTAGAAAGGAGTAAAGTTCGGTATTAAAGTCGGATAATCGGATCGAGCTGAAATTTTACGAAAATTTGAAGGATGTTATAAAATGGTTGAAAATATTATTTTCATATTTTATATCAGAGAAATTTTGCTCAGAACAATGCAAATTTTCATATTTGTCCAAAACAGTGAAATTTTAGTGACTAAAATGTAATTTTTGAAAATTGCATTATCAATTTCGAAATTCAAAGTCAAGTTGATTCATCTTTGACCAAAGAATATTTTGCTGGAAAAGACGACAATGGCAATTGGTAATTTTTAAGTTTCATTAATGGTAAAAATGGAATTTCTTAATAATTGAATAAAAAAATTCCATTTTAATGTTATTTAGCCATGTGTTAAGCCTAATTAACATTAGAGTATTCAAGACACTTGAGCATTATCAGCTTGTTCCTTCATTTGGCAGGAAGTTCAAGTTCTAACAAGGTAAGGATTTTTATTTTGATTTTTGAAGCTATTTTCTTGAGAATTAGACTTCGATGTAGTTAGGAAAAATGTTCTACGTTCAATTCGCTACGTTTTGACATGAATATCACTAGGGTTTATGTTCAAGTTCATCTTGAGTTGATGAAGGGATGTTTATTTCTTGTGTTTTAGGGGTTATGAAGAGTTAATGATTTTAAGAATTGGTTGTAAGAATTGATGAAGAACCTAAGGATGAAGTTAATGAAAACAGTTTAGATTTTGAATCTGGCAGTAAGTTTGAAAATTCACCAGAAATTCTATAAATATTATTTGGAGGTGGTTTTTATATATTGTGTTCGTATATCAATATAGTTTTGTTTAAAATAAACATTGATCAATTTTAAGTTGTATAAAAAATATATGAATTTTTAACCGAGGAAATGTCAGAAAAATGGACAGCAGATTCTGCACAAAATAGATTTTGTCAGTCAACTTTGAAAATTCACCATAAATTGTACATAATGAATTAGAAAAATTTCTTTATATGGATAGATTTGTATTCGAATCTAGTTTTCAACGGAAGAAACAAAATTAAATTCCATTGTGTATATCAATACAGAATACTGATTATTTAAAGGTAGTGCGAGTTGTCTGAATGTGGAAATGTTAGAATTTACGTGGAAATGGATTACAAGCTGAAGAGTAATGATTAAATGTTTGAGTATATTTTTGGATGCTAGGAATTGAAGTTAAATGGCAAGAGACCATTTTGAATAAATTGGAAATGTTGAGAAGAATTCTAAAAGAATTCATTTTAATGGTTAGTTGGTGGAATTCGAAAGGTTCCAAAACTTTGGGGACTTATTTGCAAGTTTTAAATGAAGAAGTATTATTTGGGCATTTTATTCAAGTGCTGGAATTTTATTAAATAATGTACAATTATCATAATAGTGAAGGATCATTATGAATTAAAGGAAAAGTTGAATTGAATTCTAGAAAGAATTTAAAATATGTGGTTTGATTTTATAATTGGTAAAAGTTGAAGAATCATGTTGGGAATAATTATTTATGGAATTTCATAAGTGTTTCGATAAGTTTGCAGTTATAATGGAGTTATGAGTTTGGTTAATATCGATTTAGTTATCGATTGTATTTTATAGATTTTCAAATGTCAAAATGAGTTTATGTTAGAACGATACTAATATGTAGTTTAAATATTTTGTGTTATAATTTGGTATTGTCATATTACAATAAAACTAGCAATCCGAACGATCTGAAAGGAAAGGACAAAGCTTGTGACTAGTATTATCGTATACAAGTTTTGTAGTGAGGCAAATGTGAGTGCAGTTTATTTATTTAATTATTTTGATCAAGGATGACTTGCGATAAGTCAACCTCACATTATTTATTTCAAATATATGAATTATGTTTTAACTATGGAAGTATATCCGTAATATTGTTAATAAGTTTTATGAATGATTTTGGGTATGAACTGCCCATGTCATATTTTACGAATATAAATTAAATATATTTATGATTCTGATATGATGTTTATCAAATGATTACGAAATAAACTGAAAGCTCATTGTATGTTATATTGAGAGTCAAAGGTACAATTGGCATGCCAAGAGATGGAGTAATTATATGTTCTGATTCTGATATACTGTGGTGTACCGGAGTGTATACTAGTATATATATTCTGATTTGAATGCACTTGGTGTGCATATTATTATTTCCGATGTGATGGCACTGTGTGTGCTTATCTGTTCCGACTCTGATGATCTGAGATTTGTATTACGCACACTCGTCTAACTCACGTACCTTATATTCTCTTAAAATATACTTTGGGCTATAAAAATGAAATAAGAAAGTTCTGAAAAGTATTTGACTACAAACGAATATGGACTGATTATTCTGTCTGATCTGATTTATTATGATCTTGTGAAAATTATCAGATGATTCTTTTCAGGTTTATGATAAAGTTCAGCATGAGATATCTAGTGTGAACATTCTGAAAAATCCAGTCTATTTTATTTTAATGATTTTATATATTTCGATATTTTATTTATTTTATCTCACATTTAGTATTATTGCCTCACTAAGTTATACTTAGTGCGTGATGATTTTCATGCGTAGGTTCTAATAAAGATAAGTACGATTAGTAAGGAGCTATCGAAGCATCTTTTTGGAAAGACACACATATCATCAGTATCAGTAAGACATCTATGATATTTCTTTTGACTTATAGTGACATGTATAATTATGTCAGTGATTTCTATTTATCGTATTTATTTTTAATAATCTGTAATAGTAAACTAGAACTATTTTAGTTTATTTTACTTGGTTTAATTTATCAGTATTTATGCATGAAAATAATATATTATGATATTATGTTTTTAAAAGATTTCACAAAAATACATGGTTTAGTAAAATTACTGATTTACAAATGAATTTATTTTCGTGCGACAAACAAATAAATTAAAGGTTGATATATACTTTAAAATATATTTTTAAAGTTAAAATATGAGTGTTTTCAAATTAAACAAATTTTTAGGTAATTTCAGTTCAGTAAATATTTTTAAGTTAATGTGATATTTTTAATTCGTATATCGAGACGTATACGGGTTAAGGGTGCTATAGAATTATATCAAAAACATCTTTGAAACAAAGTAGAAACCCCCAGACATGAACAAGACCCTCATTGTGCTTTTACTAAAGGTTACTACACCGGACCCAATAAGCCAATTCAGACCTATCAGTCTCTGCAACATGATCTATAAAGCGATCACGAAGATTATAGTAAATCGATTAAAACCTTTACTACCGGAATGGATATCAGAGAAGCAAACAAGTTTTGTACCAGGTAGAGCAATTACTGATAATATCATAATCACCCAAGACGTGATTCATACCATGCGCAGAGAAATCGATAAAAAGGGATGGATGATAGTCAAGATCGACTTGGAAAAAGCATATGACAGACTCGAATGGGACTTCATTGAAGACACACTGAAGGAAATAGGCATTCCTGATTCCCTCCGTACACTGATCATGAGTTGTGTGATGTCGGTTTCTACACAGATCCTATGGAATGGTGCGGTAACGGAAGCTTTCCAACTAATAAGAGGAATCAATGTGATCCAATCTCACCATACCTCTTTGACCTATGTATGGCGAGACTCGCCCAGTCCATCCAAATCCAAACAAACCAAGGAAGATGGAAACTATTCAAAACCTCTAGAAACAACCCAGGAATTTTACACCTTTTCTTCGCTGAAGATATGATTCTATTTGCTGAAGCATTAATGGAACAAATAGAGATTATCCGGGAGACCATGAATCAATTCTGCAATGCATCTGGACATAAGGTAAGCAAGGATAAAACCACCATATTCTACTCTAGGAATGTTCCCACAAATGTACGAAACCAACTAAACACAACACTCTGTTTTAATGAAGTCCATGACCTGGGGAAATAACTGGGAGTCCCACTACTTCATAAGCGTGTTACCTCGGCAACATATGACTACTTAATTAGAATGGTGCGAAGCAAACTAAGTGGGTGGTCCGCCAGATATGTGTCATTATCAGGGTGAATCATGCTAGCCAAATCTGTGCTAGCAGCCATACTAAGCTATACGATGCAAACAACCGCTCTCCCGAAAAAGATATGCTTGGATTTGGAAAAGCTAATAAAAAACTTTATATGGGGATGCACAACTGATAGTAACAGCCCACACTTGATTAAATGGGATAAATTATGCACTCCTCTCTCTCAAGGAAGCTTTGGCTTCTGGAAAATGCAAACCCAAAACGAAGCGTGTCTCATGAAAATAACTTTTATTTTCATTGCAAACAAAGACACTTTATGGGTGCGCTTTCTCGTGGAAAAGTACAAATGCAATGAAAGAATGCCATCCAAATTATGGAATAAAAACTGTTCCAATCTCTGGAAAGTAATTTGCACAATTTGGAATGACGTTTGTGAGAAAACTACATGGATTCTGGGAAATGGCCTAACAATAGACTTCTGGCGAGACTCGTGGATTACAGGAATTGATCCACTAATATCATACGTTCCCACTTAACTATTATCAGAAATCAAGAATGAAAAAGTTGCTGACATGGTAGATGCACTCGGTAATTGGCAATGGTGGAAATTTCAATTATTTTTACCTCCTCATATTCTTCTTCGCATAAGAGCCATCAAAGGCCCCAGTCAAGCACTAGTAGAGGACTCGATTGGATGGAAAGGAAGCAAGGACCTGAAATTCTCGGTCAAGACGGTATACGGGATCCGTAGTGGACCAACTGTAAACGTGAATGACAAATTATGGAAAACTATCCACAATTATAGAGGAATCCGGAGGGTAAAATTTTTCCTATGGCTAGTTTTCTCAAACAGGATCATGACGAGCGCAAAGAGAATGCGAAGACATATCTCCATGGACGATAGATGCCCATCATGCAAAACGGCTACTGAAGACATGGACCATGTTTTTAGGAGGTGCCACTCAACAATAGGAATCTGGTCATCCCTACTCAAAGCATTGAGATTTGAGGATTTTTTTATCAATAGACTTCAGAGATTGGATCCACCTGAATCTAGCTGATCCAAACAGACTGGGAATAACAAGCCAAGACTGGGATTTATTGTTCGGTTCAATCTTATGGAACATGTGACTCTCAAGGGACACTATAGTTTTCAACTCCCCTGTAGAGGAAAATGGCAGTATACTAGAAAGGAGCAGAAGACTACAGAAAATAAGCATTAGAGCTCTAGCTACCAAACAATCTACCCACAATCAGGCAACGAGACCAAGAGGAACAAACAGCTAAGGAACAAGTGAATCATGGAAGAAACCTCTTGAAGGATGGTTCAAATATAATACTGATGCAAGCTGAAATTCAAGCAATGGAAACACAACCTGTTGAGGTATCATTAGAAACCACACCGACAGTTGGACAATTGGGTTTTATAAATTCATGAGCTTGTTCGGTCCAAGAAGATGAACTTTGGGGGTGTATACCGGAATGACCTTCGCTTGGAGTAAAGGTATCAAACAACGGGAAGTGGAAACAGACAGTTTGGAAGCTATCCAACTATTAGCAAACAAAGCTGCATAAAACGACACTCTCAACATCCTGCTGCAAATCAAGGAATTGGAAAAAAAGATGTTGGACCATCCAATACAAACAGGTGCCCAGGAAAGGTAACCAGGTTGTCGATGCCTTAGCTAAACTTGCGACAGATGAAAACTGTGACGTTCAAATACTCATGGAACCCCCCCGCCAATGGTGAAAAATCTGATTCAAGTGGAAGAATTAAGTTAATTAGTTTTCAGTTTTCAGTTTTTTTTCTTACATTACAAAAAAAAATCAATACTTTATAACATTTTTTTTTAAATAGAAACAACTTGTTTTATTAAAAATAAAAAATATTCAAATTACAATTAAAGTTTACAACCATAATCGTAAATTAAAACACATTATAAAAATATTTTTTTATAATTATTAATACAAGAAGTCAGTCACTCAAGATCACGCAAGGACCATACAAGAGAAAGGTTAAAAACCTAACCAAATAATATCGAAGAATAAAAGATAGATATTGATAGATTTAATCGCACCTACAAACGAAATTAATGAAATTAAAAATTAAAATTATATATTTAAAAAAACAAAAATTTTAAAACACTTTTAAAAAGCCCCAAAATTTTGAAAACCCTCATTTCAACCCCAAAACCTACACCAGCTATTGCCTTTTCTGTCGACGAACCTCTATCTAACTTCACCTCCACCCGACGATCGATAAATGATAACTCCATAAAAGGGCTATATTTAGGGCATTTTCACTTAAGTTATTGATTGTCTTTAGGCACATTTAGGTTCACATATATGCATTTAGGAGCATATAATTACATTTGGTGGGTTCGATTTGTCGAGGCATATTATTTTGCAAATGGTGTTGTTTTAAGGGGAAAGTTGTGTCTTGTTGATGATGCGCAGGATAATGAAGCCAAGGGTGAGACATTTCTAGGCAGAAAAAGACAAAAATGACAAAGATATTTTTATGGGAGCTACCAGTTGTCCATGTTTGCACGTGAATTTCATACCCAATTGTTATTTCTGGGACCACATGACAGCCTAACTCCCCCCATTTGCTACCATTCCATATTGCCATTGCAACTTCATCTGTGTACATCTCATTTTGCCTCAGCGTTTCCATCTCACTTGTTCATGCCACATTAACTATAATTAGTTCTTTTAGAATAGTACATAAACTTTACTCAAGATCTCTTCAATCCATGTGGAGACAATACTCATTCACTACTATATTACTTGTTTGATTGTGTATACTAGCACATATATTCACATAATTTATAGCACTCACAATACACAAACAATAACCATATGAAATCGTGACTAATTGATGCCCAATTCATAGTCAATCGACGTGAGTACCCCCGACAAATCTGACACTACAAATCACGACCCCACGCGATCCCAACGATCAATCGGTGGCAAGTATGACGACACATGACTAGGAAGATGGTAAGGACTACGTCAGTGACGGTGGCCATGGTCGGTAAAAATGACGTCGGTGGGTTAGAGATCTAGGATTTTTAGGGATTTGAGGTTTTTTTTTTAATTTAAGAGAAATTAGGTTTTTTAAATATAATAATAAATTTATTGTTTTTCAAATTTATTTTTTAAAATTATATGAATGTTACACGTGTTACTTAACAGAGAAATTTAATGGCAGTTAATGTCACACCCTAAACCTGATTGGGCCTAAAGTGCCCCACTAGGCTATCGAGGCAACCCCTGATTTTCAAAACCTGTTCATTTTCCTTTTTAAACAAATTGAATGGTATTATAAATAAAACATAAATAACTAATATAAAATATTTTACAAACCAAAGCTTCGTGACACATAATTTAAAACCAATCTAATACATACTCTGAGTTTAATAAATTGAATACATGAGTAAGGTTCTACGAATACATATGCCCACTAAAGCTACAATATAGTACTCTGCTGGAGATGTTGGAAGTCATACTGCAATGATACTCCATGAACGACTCAAGCTACTGACCTGCCAACGAAAAACATCTGAAGGTTGAGCTTACAAAGCCCAACAATATAATCGTTAATCTAGAGCAACATAAGAATTTCATAAACATAAGCATGCTTGATAAGTGCTTAATTTTGTTAATATTTTGCTTTTAAATTACTCCTTAATCATTGGTTTTTGTGGCTTAATTGTTTGTTTTCATTCATTTTCTGTGCATGACATTATATTTTGGAAATTGCACTAAAATGATGGAATTATGCAGTTTTTATATTTTTAGAATCAAAGCTGGCTGGAATTCGGATTTGGATTAAAAAGTTTTAGGATAATATTTTAAACATTATCTTTTATCTTTGTTTTAGGTATTTTAGTTTAAATAGGTTTTAGTATTTTAATTAAAATTTTGATATTATTTTTATATTTTATCTTTGTTTTAGGTATTTTAGTTTAAATAGGTTTTAGTATTTTAATTAGGATTTAGAGTATTATTTTAAATATTATTTTTAGGTATTTTAGTTTAAATAGTTTTAAGTGTTTTAATTAGGATTTAAGATGTTTTTGCTTGTTTTTAGGAATTTGAAGGTTATAAATACCCTCTCAGGGTAAGCCTAGAGACATATATCTCTCATCTGAGAATAAAATATTCTTTCTCTCTCTAGCTTTCTCTCTATTTTCGCATACTCCTTTATTTTTCTTTAGAATTTCATTTTCAATTATGCTAAGTATAACATTGGTCATGCTTAGCCAATTTTCTTTCAAGCCGAAGACTAAAGCGGAGACTCAATTCCAAACGTGAGAATTGTAAGGTACTTAAATCGCTTCAGATTTTTCTCTCTGTTTTCTGACCTTACTTTTCAAACCAAAACGATTTCGACATTGGTCTGGATGTTGTTATGGTTAACGTTTGAAGAAGGATTTGCTTATTGAAGCATATTCAACTTTCTGAGAACGCACTTAGCAAAACTGTTTGCTAAGAGGAAACTGAGATCGGAACCAGTTATTGTTGAAACAACACAATCCGAGTTGGCAGTGAAGAATTGTCCTTGTAAATCGACGTGAATCTTGAAGTAAAAATATGTTTCGATGATCTGAGGAATTTGAGGCGAAGATGAAGTCTGATGATGCTTTCACAATAAGTTTTATTTATCCCAATTTAGTTATTTTATTTATTTGTTTATTTAATTTTTATTTCATTATACTTCTTTAAATAATTTAAAACCCCTTTTTATCTTTATTACTATTTTTAAAATCATTATTTATTATTTTATTATTTTCCCTTTTTTATTTTATTTTATTCTATCTTTTCAATTTCATCTGGAATTATATCTTCTTCTAAAATCAAGAAAAAGTTTTACTAAATCATAAACACCACAGTCCCTGTGGATCGACCCATGTTTCTCTATACTACTTTCCCTTTCTATTTATTAAAGAAGTCGGAATTATTTTGATAGCAAAACGACGATTATCAAATTGGTGTCGTTATCGGGGACTAACGACAATTACTGATTTATTTTTCTAGTTTTTGATTTATGACCAGAAGAAACCTAGGTGAATTAGTAGATCAAGATCCGGAGATCGAAGCACGAGCACGAAGAATCCACGTACAAACGCTTCGAGAAAAGAGAAAAAGGCAAGAAAAACAAGAGCGTAGTTCAGAAGTAGAATCAAATCCGGAGACAGACTCTGAAGCAGACGCATACAACATTCCAATGGAAGAACAACAACAAATAATCCGAGAACTATCCACAGCTCCTGTCACTCAAGCGCCATTATGCATTAATTTTCCTAGTGGCAGGATTCTGTTTCAATTAAAGATGGGACTCATTCATCTTCTTCCCACTTTCCATGGCTTTCCCACTGAAGATCCGTACAAACACTTGTTGGAATTCCACATGGTTTGCACTAGCATGAAACCACAGGGAGTTACCGAGGATCAAATTAAATTGAGAGCTTTCCCTTTCTCTTTAGCTGACTTGACTAAAGATTGGTTATTTTATTTACCTCTTAATTCAGTTAATTCATGGGCTGACATAAATCGAATTTTTCTTGACAGGTTCTTTCCAGCGGCTAAAGCAAGCGAGTTACGAATGAGCATTCTTTCCATTCAACAAAAGATCGAAGAAAGTCTTTATGACTATTAGGAGTGATTTAAAAAGCTTTGCGCACGTTGTCTGCAACACGGATTAAGTGAGCAAACCTTCAATACTTTTATGAAGGCCTTTTACCAATGGAGATGAAAATGGTGGATGCCTCCAGTGGAGGAGCATTAGTCAACATGACCCCAATAACAGTAAGGGAATTGATTTCAACCATGGCAGCCAACTCTCAACAGTTTTCAAGTGAACCCAGCTGACGGGTTCACGAGATAAGTACATTTTCCCTTGAAAATAAGTTATATAAATTAACTAAAATATTTAATTCACTTATTGCAGAAAAATCTGGAGCAACAAGAGCATGTGGGATATGCACAAAGCTAGACCATCCGACGGATTGTTTCCCGTTGATACAAGAAGGATGCAATGCAGAAAACAATGCAGTAGGGAACTTTCTATGTCCTCCATAAAGATAATACAACCCATACAATAATACTTACAATCCAGGATGGCGAGACCACCCAAACTTTAGCTATGCGGCAAATCAAAGACCAACTTATCAACCAAGGCCTCCTCCTCAACAGCAAAAGCAAAACTCGTCATTGGAGGAACTCATAGGAAAGTTAGCAATTTCACAAGAAAAGTTGGTTACATCATAGGAAAAGTTCCAAAGTCGAACCGAGACACATCTTCAATAGTTGGATAACTAAGTGAGCCAACTAGTTTAAACAATGGGGAAATTGGAATCACAAGGAAGACTACATTCTCAAACCGAGGTAAATCCAAAGGATAATGACAGCGCCATCACTCTTCGGAGTGATAAAATAGTGGCACCACCTGTTCCAAAAGATGTAGCAATCCAAAAAGGGAAGAATATTGTAGATTCAGGATCTCATAAGAAGAGTGATGAAGTACAAACATATCCAACACCATCTCCCTATGACGTGTCACCACCTTTTTCATCGAGGTTAGTAAAAAGGGATAAACAAAATGATGAGAAGGAAATACTAGACGTATTTCGGAAGGTGGAAATCAATATACTTCTCCTTGAGGTTATCCGAAAGGTTTCAATATATGCCCGATTTTTTAAAGACCTTTGTACAACAAATAAGAAGCTTACCGAGAATGAGAAGGTAAATCTAGGAGAACATGTTTTAGTTGTACTCCAACAAAAGTTACTACCGAGACTGAAAGACCAAGGTATGTTCGCAATACCTTGTAAAATTGGTAAAATTGGGATAAAACGAGCCATGTGTGATCTTGGCGCCTCTATTAATGTAATATCTCTCTCTGTTTACAATATGATTACTAATGAGCCCTTGAAGGATACAAAAATATCAATTCAGCTTGCCGACAAATCTGTCATTTACCCGGAATGACTCTTGGAAAATGTGTTGGTGGAGGTAAACGATTTAATATTTCCCACTAATTTTTATGTAATTGACATGGAGAATAATCGCACCAACACTTCTTCCAATATTCTATTGGGCCATCCTTTTTCTAAGTACTTCTCACACAAATATTGACGTAAGAAGCGGAACTTTAACCATGGAGTTTGATAGTGAGATCATTAAATTTGATGTGTATATGAAAATGAAACACCCAGACAATGTGGCGAGCATAAATTATGTTGGTATTATTGATCCTTTGAAAAATGAGTTTGTAGAAACTAATTTTTCTTTTAATCTATACAGGGAGTTAGAAGATCATGATGAAGAAATCAGGAAGTTAAAAAAAAACATTTTCAGATTGTGCCGATCTAAAATTGATTCATGCTAAGTCTAATGTTCTGCCTTATGTTTTGCAGGCACCTGAGATAGAACTGAAACAAATGTCAAAAAACTTAAAGAGTGCCTTTTTAGGAGAAAATGTTACATCACCGGTTATTTCGGATAAGCTGTCAAAGCTAAAAAAGATCCAAAGAATAACCTATGGGAATGCCAAATTCTACAAGGAGAAAATAAAAGAATTATACAATCGTAAAATTTCTCATAAGGAAATTCTTAATTGGAAAAAAGTGTATGAAGTGGAAGAAGTGTTTCTCTTAGAACATGTAGTCTGAATCAGGTCGTCGAGCTAACGACGTTAAACAAAAGCGCTTGATGGGAGGCAACCCATTTCGTTTTATTTTCATTTTAATTTTGCTTTATTTTTAGCCAAATTTATTTCATTCCATTTATTTTATTTTATCAGATGCTTTATTTTATTTTATTTTTCTCTGAACAGATTTGAATTCCGATCGAATATTTCTTACCTTCGCCCGGGCTCGTCTCGACATGACCGTGGCCGTGGTCGCCACTAGATTGGGGAGTATTCCTTTTCCCTCTCTTTGTTTTTAAATTCGACATACGTTTTGGGACAAAATGGATTAAGTGAGGGGGGAAGGATAAGCATGTGTCAAAGTTTTCCTTGACTTGTTTAATTGTTTGAAATTGAGTTATTCTGACGTTGATATGTTGGGATCGTTGGTTGCTAGTCTTGAATTTCGCTTTATACTCTTATTTCCTTTTAGATTCCGACCATGTTTTTGATCGCATTTAATTTGCATGATTGATGATTGATATAGCTGGTAAATGTTTTGTTGAGTATTGATATTTCATGCTTTTGTCGATAGAGATGAACTTGAATCAATGCATATAAACTTTTCTTCTGAGATTTGAGCCTAACGAGTATACGTTTTCTTTCTTGCTCATTGTTTGACTTGTGTGTGCCGAACTAATTAGGATGTTCTAGAACTTGTAATCACAATGCATATCGAGACTACATGTTGAACGTAATGTTTTAATATGATAGGGGTACCTAGGATAAACCCACTTTTCCCAAAAAGCCTACCCATTTATATATCCACTAGTGAACCAAATTTGAGCCCATTTCCCTTTCTTTGTTTTACACCTCATAATTAAACCAGAAGCCTTTCTTTTATTTTTCCTCTCTTTTCACACCCTTAGTGAGACTTGAGATCTTGTATCACTCTTGTTCCACAAATAAAAAAATGATGAAAAAACAAATTCATTGTTTCGAAGAAGAAAAAAATAAAAAAAAACAGCAAGTTGTTCACTATTTCAAACAAAAAAACATACCCTTGTTCGGAAAAAAAGGGAAGGAAAATTGATCGTTTCAATTGTCTTTCATCTATTATTTTTTCCTTGTTTTGTTCTTCATTGCGCTTCATGTTAATTTGTGAATTGTTCTTAATTATTTTGATCTTTTGTTTCAGTATTTTAAACCTTTCTTTTCGGCATTTTTCCTACTCTAACCTAAGCCCCGTTACACCTTGTTCAAAGACCCCTTTATTATTGCATTATGTTCATTTTTCGTAGTGGAGACTTGATTAGATTCTAAGCCTATGGTAATATTTTGGTTAGTTTCAGTTTGAGCGATTTCATTTACCCCAAACACTTTAAGCGGATATGTGTGAATCTTTGTGAGGTATTGAGTCATGTTTCATTGAAGTTGGCAATTAATAGTGATATCTTGCTTGTATCTTTGCTTGATTGTAACTTGAATTCGACAAATATCATGGACTTAGTTCGATTGGAAGTCTGAGGAATAAATTGAAATTGAAGATGGTAACTTATGATTTTGATATGTTAATTGATGAATGCTTGAGGACAAGCATTGAATAAGTGATGGGGAATTTGATAAGTGTTTAATTTAGTTAATATTTTGCTTTTAAATTACTCATTAATCATTGGTTTTTGTGGCTTAATTGTTCGTTTTCATTCATTTTCTGTGCAAGACATTAGATTTTGGAAATTGCACTAAAATGACGAAATTCTGTAGTTTTTTTATTTTCGGAATCAAAGCTGACTGGAATTCAGATTTGGATTAAACTCAAGTTTTAGGATAATATTTTAAACATTATATTTTATCTTTGTTTTAGGTATTTTAGTTTAAATAGGTTTTAGTATTTTAATTAAGTTTTAGGATTTTATTTTTATATTTTATCTTTATTTTAGGTATTCTAGTTTAAATAGGTTTTAGTATTTTAATTAGGATTTATAATATTATTTTAAATATTATTTTTTAGGTATTTTAGTTTAAATAGTTTTAAGTGTTTTAATTAGGATTTAAGATGTTTTAGTAAGGTACTTAAATCGCTTCAGATTTTTCTCTCTGTTTTCTAACCTTACTTTTCAAACCAAAACGATTTCGACATTGGTCCGGATGTTGTTATGGTTAACGTTTGAAGAAGGATTTGCTTATTGAAGCATATTCAACTTCCCGATAACACACTTAGCAAAATTGTTTGCTAAGAGAAAACTGATATCAGAATCAGTTATTGTTGAAACAACACAATCCGAGTTGGCAGTGAAGAATTGTCCTTGTAAACCGACGTGAATCTTGAAGTAAAATTTTGTTTCGATGATCCGAAGAATTTGAGGCGAAGCTGAAGTCTGAGGCTGCTTTCACAATAAGTTTTCTTTATCCCAATTTATTTATTTTATTTATTTGTTTATTTAACTCTTATTTCATTATACTTCTTTAAATAATTTAAAACTCAATTTTTATCTTTATTACTATTTTTAAAATCATTATTTATTATTTTATATTATTTTCCCTTTTTTATTTTATTTTATTCTATCTTTTCAATTTCATCTGGAATTCTATCTTCTTCTAAAATCAAGAAAGAGTTTTACTAAATCAGGAACACCACAGTCCCTGTGGATCGACCATGCTTCTCTATACTACTTTCCCTTTCTATTTATTAAAGACGTCAGAATTATTTTTGATAGCAAAACGATGGTTATCAATGCTGAAGACATAGTACTAAGCAGTAGGTACATGCATTACCCAGATCAAGTGCTACTTTCTTAATGTTTTACTGCTCTATCAATCAAGTAGGGTCTCACGCTTCCCTTAATCCTCTACTAAGGGCCCCACCATGAGTACTCCTCTAAAGGGTCTCTAACCCTAATGAATGTATTGATACGCATTATCTAAATGCAAACCTGAACATATTGTACATTATACGAATGCAAACCTGACTACTATTTGGTTTCATATAGCCATCAGACACTAGTTACTAAGGGAACCCAGTGTCACATAGCATCAGTACAATTCCACTTAACTGAAGAATTATCTCAATCTCATATAGCCTTCAAGCCAAGCTTTAACATATCTGATATATTGAACTAATATGACTTTACATGCATGGCTTAAACAAACAACATGAGGTAGGTCTGGTGGTGTCGGATGAGGAATTTTTACGTGCATCTCAGAACAACACCCAGCCTACCGTGAATACATAATAGCCTAGGGATAAAAACATAATTTACGTGCATCGAAGCTTACCTGACTGTACTAAATTGATATAACTACCCATGTATATCTAAGGCCCATATGCCATATAACATTGACATCGCTAACCCACTCTTCGTGAGTGTTAGGACTTCGCACCCTAGTTAGCCCCTGAAGTACCTCGTGCACTGAAAATGCCCCACTAGGGCAACTAAGGTAACATAGGTATGCCTTAACATAGTTGGACTCGCTGAAGTGAAGACATCCTCTCATTAGATGATATCTCGCTCGTTCTCTCATCTAGAACATTATACGAAGACTTATTAATAATTGTAGATCTGGCTAGACTGATATCTAGCTTAGGTTTATTTCCAAGTAGCAGTACTCTATTTGACCTTATTGTACTTCCCTTCAAAACCTCTTGAACTAAAAAGGATGGCTTACTCTTCCTGGGTTCACTGATATTCTCGAAGTTCATGTTTTTTTTACAGTTGAATTTAACATATTCATTGTACCGCTTATCGGATATCTCCTGTAACGATCATCGGTCCCAACTATTTGTATACGTCCTCGATTAAAGATACTTTAGGGTGTCACGCTTAATATGGTTACACCTAATGTGACATACTCCTACTAGTGTTTCTAGGTTTGTTTGGTCATGCCCCTCACAAACTAAGTCTTACTATTACAGATTGTACTTAGCTATTATATGCCTTAAATTGGCCAAATCTAACCATCCAAAGTGAGTAGTATTGATACTCTACTTGCAATAACGATACCCTAGGGTTAAGTATCGATACCCATATGAGTATCGATACCAAAAATGCATTCTGTTGCGAAAAATGGGCCTCGGTATCAATATTGTCACCCTGAGTATTAATACTTCCCTTGCAGTATCGATATTCACCTTGGTAGTATCAATACTTGAACCCTGAAATAGTTTATAAAAATCACTAAAATCATCCAAAATGACTTGGTTTGGTTTCTAAACTTTATTTTGAAGCTTTAGTAAGTTGTTTAGGGTCTTAAGGTATCATAAAAACACATTAATAACACCTAAAACATGATTTGCTTGATAAATCAAAGGTAAACCTAAAATGCTCAAATCAGCAAATCTTAATACTCCAAAAAGATTAGGAATACGCTACCTTAATGTTTAGATCCCGAAATTAACCTCCTTTAGCTAGCAAGCTCTTTCTTTTTGAACTTGGTTGATTTTTCACTTTTTCTCTAGTCAAATAATAACCGTAAGAATCCTTTAATACAAAGTAGATTATAGGAAGGATCGAGGACGAATTCGAAATATAAAGAAGTGAAGAACAATGATTTTACCTTCCCTTTTGATCAAACTTGTAGAATGAGGGAAGAAAAGAAATAAAGAAAATGAAGAGATAACTTTTTGCTATCAAAAACCCACGTCCAAATAAAAATAAAACCCCACACTTTTAGTCCTTTTTATTTTGACTCATATTTAAAAATCTCCTTTTTATGGTTAATTGGGCCCCAAATCCAACAAAAATTAAGCCTAACTCAGTCCAACGACTTTAATTATAAAATTCATGGGGTCTACTTACCTCTCGGGTAAACCCGAAACTATTTGCCCGAAATTTAGGGTGTTACAATTATAACCCAAACACCTAAAGTGGTAACGTTTGTAACGTTAGGCACCTGGATGATTCAAAAAAAATTGGGCACCTATTTGAGAAAAACGGTATAATTTAGACACTTACTTTATAATTAAGCAAAAAAATAACTTTTATATATCAACAACGAATCTTGGTACTTAATTTTGGGAGGCAAATTCATAATATATATGGTTAGGATTAACTTACATTATATAAAACTAATAAGTTTTACGCCAATTTATAGCCATTATATTTAAATAAATAAATAACCGGATTTAATTAAAATTTATAATCCATAAATAAATATTTCTTTAACTCATAGTAAAATAGTATTTTTCCTTTTGAGGGTTAAGGTTTAAGATTTAAGCTTTATGATTTAGGGTTTGGGGTTTACGATTGGGATTATTTTATTTTGAGTTATAAGATATTTATTTATGAGTTATAAATTTTAAAAGGTTTAAAAGGTTGAACAAATCAATATGATTTTATCTTTATTTATAATAAAAATGGTTTAAAACAGTCTAATTATATTATGATATTGTCGAGACTTTTTTTATTAATTAAAAATCTAAAGAAATATGGAAATTTGGTATAGTTAACAAACTCATGCATAACGTTTGATATAAATTAACCATCTCTTAGGGTGCATTTAGATGGGGAAAGATGATTACCGGGGGAAATATTTTTTCAGAATGTGATACTCATGTTTGGATTGCAAAGATTCTCAAAAAGAGTTAATAAGTCATTCTTAACAATGGCATTTTGGGGGGCTTATTACCGGAAATGTCATTCCCCCAATTTCTTAGGTATTAATCTTTTCCCATGACTTTGGACTAAAATTCCCTTAAAACAATTTTTTTCAAAAATATCATTCTCTACCCGTTGAATAAAGAAATTATACAAAGGGTAAATTACAAATTTATCCTTAACTATTTTAGATTTACAAAACAAAAGTCCACAATTAGAATTTTATATGAAGTTCAGGGGTTAAAATAAAATTAAACCCTTTCATTAAACTAATTTATCTTTTAAATTTTGTAAAAAAATTATATAAATTTTATGAATTTAAAAATTTTAATGAAAATATATAAATTAAAAATAATAAAATTATATATATTTTCTATTATATTTTATACAAATATTTTCTTTTGAATATTTAGAATTCAACTTGTTTAAAAAACAAATATATAACAAGGATAATTTCGTAAAATATACATTTCAGTAATGTTTTATTCTTTTAACCAAACATTGTAATCTTACATTCCTGCTAAACAAACCAAACACAACAATGCAACATTCCCAGTAATGTGTTAGGTAATGTTACATTCCGGTAATCCTATTCCCGGAGGTAATGGTACATTCCACGAATCAAACGCATCCTTAGGGGCGTTGAAATGGTTAATTCGGCCACCAACTGAACTGAATAATTATTAACCGATTTAACTAAAAAAATCCTTTAACCGTTAATCGAACCGAACTTTTTTTTAACTATTAATCGAATCAAACAAACTTCGATTATTTCGGCCGGTTAACCGAATTAACCTATTTTTTTATAATTTTTTAAATTATATTATTTTAAATATAATAGATGTATATTTTTTATTTGAGTTAAAAATTAATTATGTATTGATAATTTAATGACTCTAATGTGATTATAAAAATTATGGGTATTAATTTTTAATGGGTTTTAGCTTAAAATATATTTATAATATATATATATAATATAATATTTAATAATTTTGGTTAATTCGGTTAATTAACCGATTTAGAACCGAATCAACCGTTAACCGAATATTAAAAAAAAGTATTAATCGTTCTCCGACCGAACTAATTTGGTTCGGTCGATTAATTCGGTTAAAAGCGAAAAGTGAATATCCCTAATCTTCCCCGTTGAACTTAACTCGAACCAATCAATCGAATTGAATTTGTCTGTGAAACTCCAAAGTGGTTATGTTTCGATCTTTGATAACTACGACGAAAGCCGACGTCGATGGAGAAATTGGCGACGGAGGAACTGGCTTGATAGGAGGTGATAAAGTCGTTGTCATGGGTCTTGTCGAAAAACCTTCGGTTTGGGAACAGCTTATGACGGAATTAGAATCAAACATTGAGAGGAACAATATTCTATTAAAACAACTAATAGATAACGATGATAACAATAATGACAACGGAGGGTTTAGGATTTTAATATACGTGACTGAAGTCGACATATACATTTCTTCTGCTTTTGAGTTATTATGTGTTGGGTTTTTTCTCTAAATGATATCTTTTAGAGAACTTCATAAGAACTTTAAGTATCTTTATATTAAATTTTTCTTATCTAATTAAACCTTCAATATAAGAAATTAAGTCTTTAAAATTTTCCTATCTAATTAAACCTTCAAACTAAGAAATTAAATCAATTAAGTTAACGAAAATTTGAATAAACCCTTCAGCTGTTAAATTTTAACATTTTTTTAACTAAAATATTACTATTATATGGCACATTATGGTTCTACCACATGGAACTTACAGAAGTTCTAAAGAAATTCTCTCTCTGTGTATATATGGACAATAAAGAGTCGTGCAATTAAGAATAATAATTATAATCATGATACACAAAAAGAAAACGAAGATGACAAAATTGAAATCTCAAATTAAATATATAATATAGACACAAAAGATGTGTCCAGCTAAGCTGACCAACAAAAAAAAATCTCAATTGATTACATTCTATTTTCAAAGTATAATCATCAACGAGAAAAAGAACTTAATTCTTGGCCCACAAATTAACCCAGCATTTCCAACATAAATATCAAGGTCGATTAGCAAACAATTTTACTTGATGGCATCATTCGGACTTGAAATAATAGCCGAACTACATAATTGTACATACACAAGTTTTTTCAACTCCATTACTAAATTCGTCTCCAAAATCACTTGTTTCACTAACATAAGATAAATATATGATATTAGCAAGTAATGAGTGAAAAAAAAAACTAAACAAATGATAAGAATATATAAAAAATTAACCATACGATAATAGAGGTTCAACCACATAACTAGGTCAAGAATAATTAACCACCAAATCAGATAAACATGTTATACATTGTTACTCGTTGAATTATTTTTATTAGCACTTATACCATGTGTATCTTACCTATTAGTTAAAATTTATGCAGAAAACATATGAATTATAAAATTGTATGCACAAAAAAGAAATATTATTTTATTGCTAGGGAATAAAAAGCTTTGCCCAGAACCTCGTTAAAAAACCTCCCTAACCCTAAATAGAGGAAAAAGAGTGCTCCCAAGCAAAGACCACGTAAACGGCCAACCCCACAAAAAACAACCAAAAACCCGCTTAAGAACAGCCAACACAAAAACAAAATCTAGTCATCAACAGAACATTATAGAGCGCCACAAAACTTAAATAACACACTTAAACAATAATCTAGAGAAAGAACCCGAAGCTAGCTTAGCCAACTGAGATTAATTGCACGGGGTCTAGGGTTGAAGAGTATATAATTAGTCCCTCACTTTGCACTAAGCTTAGCCAACATTGGGGTGAACCTAATACACTATCTACCATTTATGCAGTAATTTCTTGTGAAAATGAATACAGTTCAAATTAATATCAAAGAAAGTCTTGAGCACCTTACAAAATCTATAGATGCATGCTAATTATGCATTCACATCCCAACTTCTAACATTTTGTCAAACAAATCACACACACATCTATATATCATGCTTGAGATCTTGAGAGCTAATGCTCAAACATCACATCTACGCATTTGGTACCTATTCACATCTTCGTAGTCTATAAAAGCAAACACAAAATCAAATTTCAACTATAGCACAAATTTTTACAAAGGATGCCATAGCAATATCGAGACAAATTTTAATTGTATGTGGATTTATAACAAATGCTGTTTAATAATAAGAAAACATCTTAAAATAATTAGTGTTCGGAAAACAAAAAGGAGTGATAAACTTAGTGTGAAGTAAGGGATTAATTATATACACGGGGCACATTAACAAAAACACAAATAGAAAAAAGAAAAACTTAAAATTTGTTTGAAAATTGAATTGAATTGCTTACACAACTTCAATTTAGATCAGGATTCAGAAATTTCATGTACCTGGGCTCAAATTCCCTGATTTCGGCAAGCTCGCTACCATAAGAATCACTCCACTGCACCTTTCTTTGTACCGTATGACTTGGGACATCACCATACTTTTCTCCTGATGCCTCACAATCATTAACATCCTCAAGAGAAACTTGAGCACTACTCAATTGCTTCTTCAAACAACTTTTCAAAACAACCTTTCTTACATTGCTATTGCCATTGTAAACCTCGTTTGCTTGATCATTACTCTTATTTGCATCAAAAGAGCCTGGCAAGACGTATTGTTGTTGAACAGGGCCAACTTTCAAATGTGATGGTGTGTAGAGCCCTGCGGAAGTGCCACGAAAGTAGACAAAAGAGGCGCACCCGCGGGGAAGCCGGTTCTTGGTGGATGTCAATTGGAGGTCAGGATTGGGTTCTCGGTCTACCAACTGGTAATGGTTCCACGGCGAAAGTCTCATGGACTTGTCCTCATGCTTCTGACCCAAGAGCAGAAGGGTCAAGCCATTGCTATACCCGGTCGCTGAAGAAGAGAATAACCCTCCTCCTCCCACTGTCAATAACATCAATTCTCATCTGGGGCACCCAGACATCATTTTTTTCTTTTCTCTCTCTTTTCGACACGCCTCCGGTCGCAACAAGCTGAATCAAACTACCCCTAACTCCTTCATCCACAAATATGTCGCAGTCAATGAAATTATAAGCTTTCCAAATAATGAAAATTTAACATCAATGAACAATCTTAAATTACATTAATAGTTAACTTATATTAAGTGAATTATAAGTAACTATAACTCATTGCAGACATAATAACTACTTTCATCCCAAAAACTGCAATCATTATCAACAATGGTCACCCCTCATTAAAGTACACACAGTTAAGATCTATAATTCTATTAAATAAATAAATAAAATTCAATAACATTAATTTAGCCAAATTTAAAACTTAAAAAAGTTAAATAGGGTAACACTATTGAATATATATAAAGGAATTAATAAGAACATCAATGTAAATGACAAACATTAAATTCGTTTAAGAATGATTTAAGATCTGTTTCTAGTTAAAGTAACAAGGATCGGCTCAAAGCAATGCTCTCTGTTTGATTGAAATTGAAAGCAATAAGCAGGGAACAGTTCGAATTGAAAACTTTTTTTTTGCTTTATTTAATCTCCTTTTATTTTCTCGGGAAACAAACAGAAATCAGTTTTTTTTTTTAAAAGGTGTATGAGAGCTTACCTGATGGCGATTTAGCCAATCTGGCGTGTAGAAAAGAGAACTTCGGGGAATTATACCACCGGATTTTTCGACCGCGGCTAGTAGGGGTGTTTAAAATTCGGTTTTAACCGAATTAACCGACCGAACCGAACTAATTCGGTTAATTTGGTCGGCCACCGAATTAGTTCGGTCAGGAAACGGTTAAGGTTTTTTTAAATATTCGGTTAACGGTTAATTCGGTTCGAAATCGGTTAATTAACCGAATTAATCAAAATAAAATTTTAAATATTAAATATATTATATATAACATATGGGCTCAGCCCAAACCATTTAAAATCCAATTAATAATTTAAGATCCAATAACTTTTAAACCTAAATCAATATTAATTAATTAAAATTTTATATAAAATTTATATTTTATATTTATATATATTATTTAAATTAATTGTAAACTGTTTTTTTAATTAAAAAATATTATATATATTATTATATATAACATATGGGTTCAACCCAAACCATTTAAAACCCAATTAATAATTTAAGATTCAATAACTTTTAAACTTAAATCAATATTAATTAATTAAAAAATTTATATAAAATTTTTATTTTATAATTATATATTATTTAAATTAATTATAACTGTTTTTTTGAATTATAAAATATTTAATTTTTATATAAATTAGAAAATTTTAAAAATTTTCGGTTAATTCGAAAATTAACCGAATTAACCGAAATTTATTCGGTTCGGTTAATATTTTCGAAAAAAAATTCGGTTCGGTTAACGGTTAAAGAAAAAAAAGTTCGATTAATTCGAAAATGGTAGTTCGGTCGGTTCGGCCACCGAATGAACCACCTAGCGGCTAGCGTGCGAATTAATCGGCGGGTAATTGGAAAGCCAAAAATTCGAGGGAAATTATTAATAAAAGGGGGTGAAAAAAAAATATTTATGGGGTAGCATGGTTATCAAAATTGGATCGGATCGGTCGGTTCAATCGGTTGAACCGTGAACCGGTGGCCTGTTCGGTCCGGTTACCTCACAAAATCAGTCTGATAATGAACCGGCTAAAAACATGTAGAACTGGCCGAAAACCGGTAAAATCAGGGTTAACCGGCTGAAAACCGGCAAAACCGATTTGAACCGTCGGTTCACTTTTTTTCTTTTAAAAAAAAATTAAACCAAACGACATCGTTTGTTCAACAAGCCGAGTCAAATTTGAGTATTGCCTAGCTCGACTCAAACTCAAAAAACTTTAAAAGTAAGCTCAATTCGACTCAAAAACTCACGAACTAAAAATTATCAAGTTCAACTCGAACTCGAAATATAATATTAAAACTTGAACTCAAAAAGGCTCGAACTCAAAAAAATTTAGAAGTTCGATTGAAGCCTAAAATTTGAGCTCAATTGAAGCGAAAGAATAGTTCACTCTATGCTCACCAAAAGGCTCTATGATTTTGAATGTCAAATTACCTCTATTATTTATAGAAGTAAGTTGGAATGCTCTTCTATGTTTATAGAAGTAAGTTGGAATGCTCTTCTATGTTTCTTAGTCATGTGGGATTGTTTTGTTCTCATATTTTTACTCTTTAAACTTTTAGGATGCTCTTCTATGTTTCTTAGCCATGTGGGATTGTTTTTTTAAAAAAAAATAAACCAAATGACATCATTTTTTATGATTTTTTTAAGCCCCAATTTTATTTTTTTGATTATAGTTATATAATTATATTTATTATTTAATATGTTTTACCTTAAATATTATGTTGTAGTTAATTTGAATCATTTTGTTTCACTTGATTTTATGGTTTTTAATTTATATATGTTATTACTTGTGATATTTTTATACATTTTAATATTGTAAACTTAAAAAAAGTGTTATATATATATTAATATTGCTTTGAATATTATGTAAAATTAAAAAATATATATTTTATATAAAATCATATTCAACCGCGTTTGAACCCGATTGAATCAGTGAATCAGTACCTTCACCAGTTCAATGTCCGGTCCGGTTTTAAAAACATAGGGGTAGGGAGGGAATAAAAAGATATTGAGTTCATATCTGGATGGAATTATTTTAAGTGAGGGACTACACTCAAGTCGCATGATAGCCATTTTTTCCTATCCCAAAAAAGAATTTGTATGTGCAGTTTAATTTTACTAAGTAAAATCTCGAGTTCGAGTTTTTATACATGCAAAAAAATCTCTATTAGGAGACTCACCCATCAAAATTAAGTGTGCAACACATGTTTGTCCGGATTAATTAAGGTGAATCCTTAGAAATGAGGGTAACAAAAAAATTGTATTATTAATGGAATAATGGTGTGTTTCTCTTAGTATGGACGTGGAATGAGTTCTTGTTTCCATTTATGTTTAGGAATTTGGTTATATTTTAATTTAAATTTTGAAGTAAAATTTTGTATTTAATCTAATAAAATCATATTTGTATAATTTTTTATTTTTATTTAGTAAAATATGAATTTAATTAAAAAATATTAAAAGGTAAAAAATTTTATTATAATTTTTAAATATATAAGAGGTATTATATTATTATTTTGGATAAACTACATAAATGACCACATAACTATAGGTTAAGTCGTGAAATGATCATCATTTTCAAAATTGTGACAAATATACCATTGAACTATTTAAATGGGTTCAAAATGGCCACACGATGCTAACATTTAACGGATATGTTTAAGTGGCAATTAAAAAATGAGAAAATCGCCTCAGTGACCAAAAATGCCTTATAATATACGATTTTAACCAACTTTTTTTGGATTTGCCAAAATGACCAACAAAATCGCAATGCGAAATAAAACTCGCAACGCGATCCCCAGAATCGCAAATCAGTTTCCAGAATCGCAACGAGATAGTACAAATTTGCATTGCAATTTTCCAGAATCGCAACGCGAATATGAAAATCGCAACGCGAACATATAAATCGCAACGCGATTCTGACTATCGCAACGAGTATCCGTAAAATCGCAACGCGTATCCGTAAATCGCAACGAGAATACGTAAAATCGCAACGCGTATCCGTAAATCGCAACGAGAATACGTAAAATCGCAACGCGATTCTGATTATCGCAACGAGAATCTGTAAATCGAAACGATAATCTGAAAATCGCAACGATAATCCGTAAATCGCAACGAGAATCTGTAAATCGCAACACTTAAATTTTGGGTATATAACTACGCAACAGCAGCAAATCATAAACTAAATCCCTAAATCGCAACTCATTCCATCTCCATCTATCACTCTCTCCGGCGACATCCGTTCCTATATCCAACGACATCCTTCCCCATCTGGCAATAGGTTTTAGTTTCGCAGCTCGTCTGTTTAGTAAATTAATTTACAACCATGAAATCATCTAATGTTGATCATGTTTGGATAGATTTGTGTTTTGGAGGGTCATGGGAGAATGTTCATGGTGTTTTACAATATATTCCTTTACCTATGAATCTTCAACTAAAACTGTCTTTACAAAAGTTAACTTATGAAACTCTAATGTTACGTGTTTCAAAGAAATTGAATTTAGAGCCCCTAAGTGGATTTAGGTTATCTTATCAGAGAAAAGGTAAAGTTTATTTGTTATCCGATAATGAAGATGTTGAACGATTCATTGCTTACATTAGAGTTTCGCAAGATGATGTTACATTGTATGTTGTTGAACCTAGAAGTAGAAGTAGTGAAGTTGGGTCAGTAGTGGGTAGTAATCAACTAAGTTCTTCAGCCCCAGTTTATGGTGCTCACAATGTACAACGTTGTTATCAACCTCAAAATTTAATGGTTCCACCACAATTTCATGACCAAGAAATTTTTGTTTCACCACATTTCCAATACCAAACACAATATCAAACACAATCTCAAAACCTACAACCTTTCCCTAATCCAAATCCCAATCAACTTTCAGCACCAAATTTCGGTTTTTGTATTGACCAGTTAGACGATGATGAGCCAACAGAAAAAATTGTGAGTACTAGTCAGTATTCGAAATTTGATCTTGGTCAATACCCGGACTTTGATCTTGGTCAATACTCGGATTTTGATGATGTTTCAGAAGAAGAATCAAACCCGGCGTGTAATGATTTTGATATTGGTCAATACCCGAATTTTGATGATAAAACAGGCGTTGCCGAAGAAGATGTTGTTGATGATAATGAGCAGGAAGTTACGAATGTGAATGAACATGTTGAACATCCATTCTGTAATTCATATAACCCTGAAGAAGAAACAGAATGAGAAGAATTCCCCGAAGAAAAGAAAAAAAAGAAAATGTCACGGGAGTATAACTGGAATATGCCAGAATTACTTCAGATACCGGAAGAAGAGTTGGTAAATAACGCAGTTGATTGTTACACAAAAGTTATTCGTATCAAGAAAGATGATTGTTTTGATACAAAGGAAGACTTGAAGATAGCTTTGTATACGAAATGTGTGGAAGATGGCTATCAACTAAAAGTTAACAAATCAAGCAAAGATCGTTTCGAAACAAGGTGTATGATTGACAAAAAATGTACGTGGCGTATGATTGCAAATAGGATAAAAGATTGCGAAGCGTTTCAAGTTAGGACTTTTATTGATAAACATACATGTTCAAGAACCCAAGTTTTTCCTAACCATAGATAGGCAAACAAAAAGGTGTTAGGTGGTTTTCTGGCTGAGTTAATGTTTTTGAATGGCAGTGTATATCGGGGTCATGAAATTATGATTGACATGAATGCTCGGTTCAAGATTAGTATATCATATTCTCAAGCTTGGAGAGCCAAATGTTATGCCTTGGAATTGTTGAGGGGGTCGCCAGAAGCATCGTTTGCCCAACTGCCGGCTTATTGTCACAATTTAAAGCTGAAAAATCCTGGGTCGGTAACTCATATCAAAACAGATAGAGATGGACGCTTTGAGTTGCTGTTTATCGCCATTGGTGCTACGGTTAGTAAATCAATATAATTTTGTTGACTCATTTTCGTTAGTTACATGCATTTCACATTTAAATGATTATATTTCTTGTGTATATTATTTTGTAGATTCGTTCATTTATTACTTGCATGCGCCCAGTTATTATAGTTGACGGAGCATATTTGAAAGGTCGATACCTTGGAGTAAACTTATTAGCAGTAGCCATGGATGCTAACAATGGGATGTTGCCAATAGCTTACGGGGTTGGCAAATCTGAAACCTCTGATTCATGGACATGGTTTATGGGGCATCTTAGGGATTGCATAGGTCCTATTAGCAATCTGACAATCATATTCGATAGGGCAAACTCAATTGACAACGATGTTAGAAGGTGTTTCCCATATGCTTTTCATGGACTTTGTGGTGTTCATTTGTATAGAAATATAAAATCAAGGTCTGCTGGTATAAAAAAGCACAAATGGACATACTGGAAGGCTGTAAAAGCTTATCGGGAAGTGGATTTTAATAAGCATGTAAACTGTTTAAGACGTGTTTTGCCTCAGTGTGCTCAAACACTAGAAGATGTCGGGTTTGAAAGATGGTCAAGAGTACATCAACTTGGAGCAAGATATGGTTTCATGACGACTAATAGTGCAGAATCAATCAACGCTCTAAGTCGTCATTCCCGGAAATTACCTATTACTATGTTAATGGAGTTTTTTCGAGCCTCTATTCAACAGTGGTACTACAAGAAAAGAAACCATGCAGGTAATTATTTCTTTAAAATCATAACTTATCATATATTTTACTAAGTATTGTTTATTTAAATTTACAGGAACATTGGAACATCGTGTTACACCATGGACTGAAAAAAAGATAACGAAACGTGTTGTGAAGTCAACGTCATGGAGAGTTGAACCATGTTCAAACACTTTGTTTCAAGTACTGAATAATAACTTAAATGGGTTGGTCGATCTAAATGCAAAGACGTATAGTTGTATGAAATGGCAAACATCTGGTTATCCGTGTGGCCATGTTATAAAAGTTGCTCTTCATTTAAACCAAGATGATTCAAGCGCATACGCTATGGATTGCTACACTACAGAAGTTTATCGACAGACTTATGCCGAGATTGTCTACCCTATTCCACATCCTTCTGAGTGGGACATACCAGATGACTTACAAATAGTTTTGCCACCAGCCACGGACAGAAGGCTACCTGGCCGACCAAAAAGTCACGATCGTATACCGTCTAAGGGTGAAGAGAAGAAGAGATCGACATGTAGTCGGTGCAAGGAAAGTGGTCATACAAGGTTGACATGTGGATCACCAGTGCCATCACAATCATCTTTTCCTCTACCAAAATATGGATCCTCATCAAAATCCAAAGCTCATATGGTGTCAAGCAAAAGGCAATCATCTTTAAAATCCCAATCACAACTGGCTTCACCTTTTGGGACTGTTAACTTAGGTGATTTTTAAATGCAAACGTTGTATTATGTGGATTTTATGTGTGAACTTTTAACATTTTCAGTTGAATTAATGACTCAGGCCAACCATTTTGACTTAACCAACTCTTATTTGTTATTCAGTTGTTATCACTTATTAGGCATTCATTTGACTATCGCAACGCGGAAATGAAAATCGCAATGCGAAATGAAAATCGCAACGAGAGAATCGCAATGCGAAATGAAAATCGCAATGCGAAATGAAAATCGCAACGAGAGAATCGCAATGCGAAATGAAAATCGCAACGAGAGAATCGCAATGCGAAATGAAAATCGCAACGAGAGAATCGCACTCGTTGCGATTTTCATTTCGCATTGCGATAGTCATTTTTGCCTTCAACATAATGCAGATTGAAATCAACAAAATCAACCATTACATTTCAATCAATTAAAAAGCACAAATAAGAATTATGTTCACATCAATTAAACAAATCAACTTTTACAAATCATCTTTTACAAATCAATTAAACAATCAAAAAATAAGCAATAATTCTTATTTCCTCATCTACTATTGAATCAACTTTTACAAATCATCTTTTATAATCAATTAAATAATCAAAAAATAAGCAATAATTCTATTTCCTCATCTACTATTGAATCAACTTTTGCAGCCATACATCATTTTCACGCAGCTCACTTCTGAGATTAACCTGCAGAAACCAAACATTTGCTCAAACAACACTTTCTACACATCTAAAACCTACAAACAACAAATTATTGAATTATAGGTACTTAACCAAACATTTTCAAACCAAAAGCCTATAAACTTACCAATTGTTTATGGACATTTTTATAACGCGGATGCAGGTAGACAGCGTCTCGTATATATCGATTTAGCCATATAATGCCGAAACCACAAGCCTACTACAGCTCTATCTCTATCGGTGGGAGGTAGATACTTTATACTTCCTGTCGTCAAACGCTCCAACGCCAAGCATACGAGAGGACCACAATCCCCTCTGGCTCCTTTCGTTTGTTGTGGCACGGTCTCGTCTTTGATAACTGTAATATTGAGCTTCTTTGGCTTCTTGTTTCCAGAACGAGTCCAATAATTTATCGCATCCAAGAATTTAGCCAAATGAGAGCTCCATCCCTTAATAATATCTCTTAAATCAGCCAATGATATGTAATTTATCATGCTGTCATATACTATTGTCTTAAGGGATGGGAGCTGAAGCTCGACGAGAATCCAATGTTTACGTTCTAAAACAGGGATAAACACCTGCAATCATAAGTAATAATTCATTCATTTGCGCACTTATTTATGAATACCTTTAAACTCAATCTAAAATAAATACTAACCTTATCGACCTCCCACCATGCAGGATAAAATTTAGCTTGTCCATTGCCCAACGCAAATGATTCATATCGTTGATTCTTCAAGTGAACGGCGTTAAAAGACGTCGGCATAATTGTATATCGTATATTTCTTTTATTTTTCTTAAGTTTCCTAATTATTAGAAGACGTGTCACCCACGCATCGATATGTTGTTTTACAAAAAAAGACATATATTAGTGACTTACATAAATTTAAAAAAAAATTAATCAAATTGAAATATAAGAAAAATATAAGACTTACCCCCCCATCGAAATAGCCATTGTCTTCGACCCCTAATAATACGCCCCACCAAGACCGATCAAGCAACAAATAGATATCATCGGTGAGCTTGCATATGTCAGTGAAATACCCCTGGCTCCGCTCATGTAGATAAAAATCAAATGTGGTCTTAGCCCAAAGGGTGTTATCCAGAATTGTGTCTGGTAGTTGTCTCCTCTCCACTTCAGATACCGGAATGGTACTGGCCGGTAACTTATACGAGAGCCAACTCTCATCCATCATGTCCGGCACGTCAGAGGGTTTCTCAAGAAGCATACATATGACGCCATGTGAATCGGGCTCTTGAATGGAGGGAGGGACCTCTTCAATGATGACAGTGGCCTCTTGAACGGTGGGAGGGGACTCTCGAGGAATGATAGGGGCCTCTTCAACGATAGGAGTAGACTCTTGAGGGTTGACAGGCGAGTCGGGCTTCTTCTTGCGGTGTCTTCGCACTATTGGGGTGTACGGAGACTTACTAGCACGTGCACGCCGTCTGATGCGTGAACTCCGTCGTGCAAGCAAAGCCCGACGTAAAGCATCCACCTTATCGGGCCGCTAAATAATTTAATACAAAAATCAGTAAATAAACAGACATGATATTTAAATAGTGAAAACAAAGACAAATATGTTTCAAACTTGCATTGTATTCACCCAAGTCATTATTCTATCATAGTTCACAAAATGCATCAGATAACAAAGACAAATATGTTTCTATCATAGTATTTGTCTTTGTCTATTGGTTGAAGTAATGCAATCCATTCAAGTTTCAATTTGCAGAAGAAGAAATAGTTTACTTTCGCAACACGAAACTTAAAATCGCAACGTGAAAAATGACTTTCGCAACGCGAAATGAAAATCGCAACGAGAGAATCGCAACGCGATTATAGTTTCGCGTTGCGATTTTGGTTTCGCGTTGCGATTTTGTCGTTGCGATTTTCATTTCGCGTTGCGATTTTCATTTCTCGTTGCGATTCTCTCGTTGCGATTTTCATTTCGCGTTGTGATTTTAAGTTTCGTGTTGCGAAAGTAAACTATTTCTTCTTCTGCAAATTGAAACTTGAATGGATTGCATTACTTCAACCAAAAGACAAAACAAAGACAAATACTAACTTCAGAGTATTAAAGAATACACAGTTTAGTTCAACCAAAAGATAAAACAAAGACAAATACTATTTCACAGTGTTAAAGAATACACAGTTTAGCAGAATTAGCAGCAACCGAATAAATTTACTTCAACCAAAAGACAAAACAAAAGACAAATACTAACTTCACAGTGTTAAAGAATAAACAGTTTAGCAGTATTGGCAGCAACCGAATAAATTTACTAAGCAATCTAAGTGAAATTGTTAATCTAAGTGAAATTACGAGTAAATTTATCATCAAGTTAAATATGGAAAATCTTAAACTTACCTCGTTGCGTAGAGTATGAACCTCATTCTGCAACGATACTACCATCTCACGTAGAACGGCAACCTCACCACGTAAAGTAGACACCTCCACACGCCATGCACCATCGTTATCGCGTAGAGTACCGATCTCCTCACGCAAGGCATTGACCTCATCACGTAACTCCCTTGACTCATCCCGTGGAGGTGGAGAACAGAGAGATAAAAGTCGTGGCATCTTTGTCGGTCGCCTATCATGAGGTGATGGTGGAGAAGAGGCTCGATGATGTGACGGGATAGGTGATGGCTATGGGTGAGGTGATGGCTCTCGAAGTGGAGGAAGTGGATGCTGCTCATCATCCATGCCATCAAAAAAACGCTGACTAGCTTGCCACCAATCAGTGGCAAGCTCATCCTCTGTGGGTGTCAGTCTTTGTAATGGAGTGTTGGCCTCCTAACAATATAAAAACTCAAACAAAGTTAAACGTCTACTATTAATAACTTGTTTATATATGAAATTATTTGTGTTAACTTACCTTATTTATTGTCGCATATGGTATTAAGTCTTCCCAATCCAACAGACTTTTCCTCTTCCAGGAAATAGCCCTGGGAATATCATTTGACGTTTTTATTGCATATGTCTGCATGCTGGGGAAAGCCTCGAATATCCAAATCTACAAACAATATAATAACAAACATTAGTAATTGTTAAAATAATTAATTATAATTTTGGAAACATTATATAGAAATTCTTACCTTAAAGGCCCAAACAAAGCCTGACAAAGTGTATTTCGACCCATCGCCACGCAAACTTTTGCGGTCATCAATGGCAGACGACAACTTAGTCCAGGTAGCTTTCCATATATACGAACCCCACGGAAACATATTCCATGCATTCAGGTCCTCTACCAATAATATTAGCTCCTGAGGAATAGGTTGTCTGGCCTCTCTGCCTAAAAAGTCAGCATACAAAAGTAATAGAAGGCATACTCGGACAACATCGACGTCATCCATCCGAGTGAAACCGTCTTTCTTATTAAACAATTTCTTCAGGTCGTCGACGTGTAGGTTCGGCTTCTCCATTGACTCATCAGGAAAAACCCGGGATAACCATGATGGGCGGGCGATATGACGAGTGTACCGGCCTACATCATCGTGTCCGAATCGTAGACCAGTGATTAAGCAGAACTCCTTCCGCCCAAAACAAGTATACGCCGGTGGAAAATGAAACCATATCTCTTCCTCACCACGTTGTATACTGTCGGGTAGATCGCTAGTCATGGTCTGAAGCCACAAATGGATCAAATTAGCATCTCCACCCGGATACTGTACTCTCAGCCATGGCCCGAAGCAGGTTTCCTCAAACAATTTTCTTTGTGCAGGTGAAAGCTTCGAAGCAATTGTAGTGGCTAGGCTAACTTTATTCCTTAATGTCAATGAAGCCGAAAAAAATTTCTACAAAAACAATAAACATACCAAGTTAGATATACCAAAAACTACACTGTGAAGATATACAAAACAATAAACATAAATAGTAGTTTATTCTTGAAACTAAAATTTGCAACACTGTTTTGTCTTTTGGTTGAAATGAAAATCGCAACGAGAGAATTGCAACGCGAAATGAAAATCGCAATGCGATTTTGGTTTCGCGTTGCGATAGTCATTTTCGCGTTGCGATTTTCATTTCTCTCGTTGCGATTCTTCTGCAAATTGAAACTTGAATAGATTGCATTACTTCAACCAAAAGACAAAACAAAGACAAATACTAACTTCACAGGATTAAAGACTAAACAGTTTAGCAGTATTGGCAGCAATCGAATGAATTTAATAAGAAATCTAAGTGAAATGGTTAATCTATTATTGAAATTACCAGTAAACTTATCATCAGTTTCAATATGAAAAACCTAAAATAATGCAAAATTTTCAAAATAAAAATAATTAAAAAAACTAACCCTCGGAGGTTGATTTTCCATTTCTGAAAGATTGTGAGGGATTTCTGACCGAGAATGGTTGTGAGGGATTTCGCCGGAGATGGGGACGGAAATCTTCGGAGATGGGGACGGATTTCGCCGTAGAGAGTGAGAGATGGAGATGGGACTGAGTTGTGATTTTAGGTTATGAGTTGCGATTACGGGATTTTCTCTTAATATTCGTGTTTGGAATTTGAAAATAAAATACGCGTAGCGATTTTAATGGCGCTTTAAAAATCGCGTTGCGATTTACGGATACGCGTTGCGATTTTACGTATTGTCGTTGCGATTTACGGATACGCGTTGCGCTTTTTACGGATACTCGTTGCGATAGTAAGAATCGCGTTGCAATTTATATGTTCGCGTTGCGATTTTCATATTCGCGTTGCGATTCTGGAAAATCGCAATGCGAATTTGTACTATAGCATTGCGATTTTTATTTCGCATTGCGATTTTTATTTCGCATTGCGATTTTGTTGGTCATTTTGGCAAATCCAAAAAAAATTGGTTAAAATCGTATATTATAAGGCATTTTTGGTCACTGAGGCGATTTTCTCTTAAAAAATTAGTATAATTAGGGCTTGTGTCCTTGTAAAGTTATGTATTCGTGGCGTTGGCACCCTGCTTTGTTTTCTTCCATCTTGGTCACTACTTGTATATGATTTGTTTCCTTAGATGTTCATTTAATCCAATTTGATCCTGATTTTGTTTTTAATTTGTCTAATGTCTTAATTTGAGCATTAACTTTAAAATATTTTATTTTAGTCATGTATTAAATTTGTAGATCAAATCTCCTAATTTTTAGAATTAATCAATTTGATCACCATGATTAACTTTAATTCTTAATTTTTAATTAGGTCCTAATTTTAATTTAATATAACAAAATGACATTTTCAATAATAAATTTTTGTCAATTTCAATAATAATTTTTTGTCATTTTCAATAAATTTTTAATAATACAGTAATATATTTAATTGATATTCCTATTATGAGTTCAATAATTCACTGATATGAATTGAAATATTCAATATGTATTTTCATTGAAAAACAAGAAAAATACAGCAATGGAGAAAGTAGAAGGAGAAATAGAAGAGAAAAATATAAGAGACAAGAGAAGAATTAGAAAAAGAAAAAAAGATTCAGATTGTAACAATATCCATACCCTTCTTGCTATTTTTCACTACATTTTATAGCTAGTTATCATAACCAACAAAGCCTTGAGGTATTGACTTGTCGATAATTGATGAGTTTGCTAAGTTGGCATGGCTGCTTGAGTCAGAACAGTTCCATGCCTATCGTAACATTTGTTCATGTGAACAAATGGATCATGATAACTATTTCAATTTTTTTTATTTAGATGGATAGTCGCAGTTGATGATGGATCAATCATTGTCCGATATCAAAGTATTATGTCTTCTTAAAGATGTAGAAAGAGGATGAATAAGGGCGAGATAATTCCAACCCCATTTCGATCTTGTTCGAAATAATTTATAGTGACTCTCAGTGTAGGTGTCAGACGTAGGGTTATTATGATTACTTGTAAGATAGATGATCATCTTGTAATAGAATAACAATTCGATACGGAAATAAAATAAAAATCAAATTTTTATTAATAAAGTAGAAGATACAGTTTAGAAAGAGAACCCGAATATTGACAGAATATCGAACTTGAAATTGATTGAGGCTTGCAACTATGGAGTTTCCTTAAGACATATTTTCAGCCACTCCTTGGTGCTCAAGATGTCTTGGTTGTCTATCTCCCAAGATACAACAACAATATGATCAGCGCACAATATCACAACTTGCGAGATCACGAACAAAATCTTGCTAGAGACTATCACCAAAAATAATAGAGAATAAAGAATTTTTGAATTGTGTAAAACCTAGTGAGTTTACACGGTATTTATAGTGTTTCACATAAGAAAAAATTAAAAATAATATGAATAAAATAAAAAATAATTAGTTAATACCGCCTTAATTAGAATATATTCTTAATCTCGTATGAACCCCAAAAGGCTCAATCACACTAAACATTCAAGTCGCCCATGTCGTACAAGTGCACCTTCAACCATAAAGAGTTCAACAAGCTATTTACACCCCTTACATAAGGCACACTTTCAATCCAAGTCATTCAATGATTAGCAAGTGGTTTTGTGTATATAAATCATTTCCTTGCTTGATATTCCACAAATGTGGGATATGAGTTTTCTCATTCCCCTTACACAACACAATTCACACATACCCTACTTTGAGCATCAATTTCTCATTCATCACTCAACCATTTTAAGCGTATGAGATACCATTATAAAGATATCAGGGATTAGAATATGAATTAGTAAATTTATTATTCGATTTTTTATATTTACCCTTAGAAAATATGCCTCAAAGTTCCTAATTTATCACACTTTTTCCAACACATCTAAGTGATGGGGCTAAAATTAAATATTGGCATGGATAAAAATATTAGGCTATTTAAGAAAAATATAAAGACTTATTTGATATTTAAACTCAAAATTCATCATGAACCAAGCGACTTTAGTGATTAAGGGATTGTTGTTGTCCTTAAGGTCTTGAGTTCAAGCACGTATGTAAAGGTATGAGCGTTTATTGTCAAATAGTTGAAACTCATTATACATATATTACCTTGTATTCACCCTAAATTAAAAAAAAAACTCAAAACTCGAAGGACAACTTCTAATTTGTCTAATATTTAAATTTACAATGACTTAAATTGTAATTAGACCAAAATTTTGAGAACGCATACTTATCATTATTTAGTTTAACCCCTACTTGATTAAATATTTAATAAATTTTTATATTTTTAAAGTTAATTTTTTATTTTTATATAAACTAAAATACTATTAAATCAAAATTATATTAAATATATAAATTTTAACCGGGACTACTATCCCTTGAGCCTTAAGGAGCTCCGTCCCTGATTTTGAGGGAGAAAGGTTATTGAATGTTTTAAGATATAAAGATAACACGTGAAGATTAATGGACGAAAGTATAAGACATATAAAATAAAATAAAAATAGGAGTAAAAATAAATATTGAACTTACAAAACTTATCACAGGGTAGAAAATTTGAGCAAACAGGGATAGATAAAGAACATAGAATATTAAAAATTTGTTAAATTATCATTTAATATTTATAAATTGAATATCAATGCAGAATTAGTTTAACTTTGATATTGACAAAGGACCTTAAAATTATTTAAATAAAAAATAAGGGTTGAAATTTAATTAATCTAATTTAGAAATTAATAGGATTTACATCGATTTTATACTATATTGATATAATTAATGTTTACTCAGTACGGATAAAATAATTTTTAGTGTTTAAACTTGATAATTTTTTAATTTAGTATTCAATTCAATTTTTTATTTTAATTATTTTAATGATATGACACTATAAAATTGTATCACGTGATTAAATAATTATTTTATCCTACCCATTAACATAATTAATATTCAAATACAACTAACAACCGGTTGGTTTAGTGGGATGAGTCACTAGGTCCCTTAAGCAAAGTCAGAGGTTCGAATTCTGGTGTTTGCGAATGGAGCAAATTAGATTGGGAGTGTCGTCATCGTCTGTGCAGTACCCGATCTGAATTAATCAGTCAATAGATCAGATATCAGTGATTAATTCAAAAAAATTAATATTCGAATACAATAATAGGCACATTCAACTATCAAACAAAATTAAACAAATTAAAATTGTTTTATTTTAAATATTATCAATTGTTATCTTAATTCTCAAGGGAAAAACATGTGGTATATCATACACAAATATGATTTTTGTATTATTTTTGTATATATAGACTTCTGAAACACACCTCCATAATTGAAGTTTCATAATAATATCTAAGAACATATGGGTCATTGAAGTCTTTCATCTTTCGGGAAACCACGACCCTTTGAAATTATCTCGACATGTCTCACTTGATCTGTTAAAACTAAAGTTGATTGATAACTAATTACATAACCAGGTCAAAACATCCTACGTCTGTCTGACATTAGTATTGAGAGTTACTGTAAACTCTATCGGCCAAGACCAAAATAAAATTATTAGTCTCTCTCTATTCATTGATCACTTATTTATCTTCAGATGTAAACAAAAAAAATTGACACTAATCAACAATCATTCCACTTTCGATTATAATTCTCCATTCAAATCGAGAAAATGAATTATTTATAATTATTGCAGATCTTAAATTCTAAATCATATATGAAAATGGAAAACTCTAATTGGATGGAGTCACAAATACACAAGACAATTGAGCAAATGCAAGAAATCATTGAAGGAAGAAATGATTTGCACCCCTAGACCTAAATAGAAAGGGACTTTATTAACAAGTTGCATGGGATTCCTATTTAGTAAGGGCTCCTCATCCTAAGACCATTGCTTTTAGGACACCCATCTGCCATTGAGTCTGCCTACCGCAAATGGTGCCGACATGACGCTGTTGGCATATAGGTAGCAGCAGCCCCCCGTGATTTAGTGCTACCAAATCTCATATTAACCTCGTTTGATTAGATTTATCTCTTACTGGTTTTTTGAATGTCGGAATTTTTAATCTTTAATTATAATTGTTTCAAATATTTTAAAAAATTAAATTTAATAAAAATTTATATTTTGGAATTATTCCATCGAATGTTTTTAAAATGTATTCTTTTATATTTTTATTAATAATGAATTTTATGATAATGGGTCAAAGTTAAAAAAAAAATTGACGACAAAATAAGAGACAATTAAAGTATAAAAGAGAGAATATCATTTTCTTAAAGTTTCTTTTAACTCTTATCTTCTCTCATTTGTTTTTATAATCCGATTTTATCTGAAATAAAAAAATAAGTTTTAAACTCAAAATATTTATTAATAATTCTATTTGTTTTTTTTTAATATTTCGTTGAATCTCACTTTAGTAGTAATCACTAAGCTATTGTATAGTAATGAGTTTTGGTATTAAGTTTTGGGGTTTACTTAATATTTTCAAGGATAGGTTATATTTTCATGTCATTCAATTATTAGCTCAGTTATAAGTGAGTTATTTTTTTCTAAATATTATAATTTAGTTATTCGATTAAAATAATATTACAAACATGTTAATGATGGTTAAATATTAGATGAACTAGTGGCATTACATGAAATAATAATATTTTTAATATTTAAAATTTATATGTATTACTAAATTGATCCTAATTTAAAATAATGTAACAAATTTAACTCTTTATATCTAAACTATTTTTTTTATCAATTTACCATTTGTTTTCTGAATCGATTATTATTTTTAGATAAATTACTTCCCCTTTCCCGGTAAAATAATAAATTAACAATAATATATTGTTATTTCGTGATAGAATACACTTATTTAATTATTATTTTGATCTAATGAACTCACTCAGTTTGAAAATATCATCAAAAAGTTGATAAAATTTTTAAATATAAAAAATTGAATTTATTAAATTATGTTGAACTAATACTAAATTCATAAAATATATAAATTTAAAAAATAAGATTATTATTATATTAGACTATTAGGCATGTGTTTTAATTTTAATGATAGAGTAATATATTTATAATAATATTTTAATTAAATAATTAAATTACAACCCCGATTGTAATAATGGAGTGACTTGATGTTGAGGCATATTTTACCCTATTTTTAAAAGGACACAATTAGAATGTTTTTAAATCTTTTAGGGGCGTAATTAAAATTCATAAAATTTTAGAACTAAATGATAGCTTTTGATTTTTTTTTTGACTGTATTGGTTAGACAAAATGCTTTACAATAAGAAATTTAAGACCTAGAAGGAAGTAGGGCCAAAGCACAAAACTGATAAATTCACACCAATTTGTGTTATGCATGCCACACACAACACACGCAGATTCTTCTTCTTCAATCATCACTGCCCTGAGTTCTTCTTCGGTAGCTGCAACAAACAAAAACGGTGATAATTGTCGAGAGCTACCATTGCCGTTCTCTCGGTAAATCGATTCATGTGACGGACTATCCAAGTGCATGACCTCGAGGTATCGTTGGAGCTGAGAGGGTTAGGATCCCGAGTCTGGTGCTGGAGAAAGCTGGATTCGTTCTTCCCGACTCCATTTCCCGGAGGCAGATCACCGTTCGGAACATAACCTTCCTGAGAAACATGATAATGCTGAAGACTCCGACGGACAGGGCTCGATAAGGCATTTGAGAAAACATAATTCTTTGGCTGCGGATCACAATGGTCGGGGCGAGTTCCCTGCACAGAAGTTTGGCAGGATGAGCCTGAAGATATCATGAAACCGGGATTCACAAACGGCACCGTAGGCTGGGGTTGATGCTGTTGGCTTGGTGCCCTAGGTGACATTGATGGTTCCTCACCACAGTAGTCTAGCTCATTCTGCAAAGAAATCATGAAAATCTTCAGATTCTCAGAATATAGTAAAGATAACCTGATATAATCACAAACAGGAAGGATCGAAAAACACGAAATCGTAAGAATTTCCAAAGGAATCAAAAGAAGATTCCCACGGGTCCGAACGGGGAATCTACCAGTGCCGTCTTTGTAACAAGAATGCTAGTGCTTGGACACATCTTCAGAGTCTAAAAGCTACAAGAATATCAGAATACTACTTCCGAGTTTTCCAATTCCTAAAGCAAAATAAGTCCCCCGTAAGTTTCTAACATATGAACAGACCTATGTTGTTCCGACTTTATTTTTCTCGTATTAGTCACATCTGACACAGGTGTACAATACAAATCTGGACAGAGGTCCGAGTATATGACCCTCCGATACACAAGAAAAAAGGAAGAGAAATTGCATTTCGAGTTTAACACGGCAGCCAAGGAAAATGGGTTCGTCATACAATTTCAAAACAGGCAATTAAGAAAAAGCGATATTCATTCAACGTTAGGAGGAAGCATAGAGACGATATTTCAATGAGCTACATTATAAATAAAATGGCATAAGGCTTATCTTTGTGCACCTTCGTGTATTACAGTACTAACAGAAGTCCAGAACAAACACATTCCAAGAGTGACTGGCAGATTAGGAATTTAGATCAGGTCAATCTCGAGTTTAGCTCATTAGAAGTTCTGGTTGCAGCAGAGTCAGATTCTTTCAGGTTAGGGTGTTTGGCTTTTAGGTCGATTCGGGTATCTGATTTGGATTTTTTTTTCAGGCAAGGTTTAGCATTCAGATCATTTTCCAGCCTCTATGCAAATTAGAAAACAGTCAAAAAGAACAACATACATGAAGGTAATTGAGGATATCCGTAGTTGTTACTCTCGATCCCGCGGCCCGCCTCTTGTTGTCTCCGAATCCACTGATAAAGTTTTTTCCTGAAAGCGAGTTCAAACGATCTATTAGCATAAACTTCAAGCTCACAACTAGAAGCACTTCATAGATGACTGGACATGCAAGTTCACAAATGAAGGCTGAAAATCTATAATTTTATAGATTTTACACTCGATGTCGTGTAAAAATATGCAGACCATTACTCTTAACAAACAAAACATGCAGAGTTTATGTATGGCATTCAAAGTTCTGTTCAGAAGTTACATTTCCAAATCGAATATAATAATTCTAAAGCATGTCTTAGCACACTTGAGTGAGCTCACTCTATCGATGATTTACAATCCGCCATCAAACTGCCAATACTCCCCTCCCAAGTCCAGTCTTTACCGCATTCTATTAAAACCAAAAGGACTTAAATTCGAAACTATGAGAGGATTCTAAATTAGCTGGTTGAATGGCTCGGTGACTGACGAGTTTCGAGCTTTAAACGGCATACACCTAAAACAAGTGGTATCGATGGTTTTGTTAGCTTCAGTACTTCAATTTCCACACTCCTAGACTCTCACAAGCAAGGCCACGGTGTAAGAGAGTATTGAGCCTAAGAAGGGAAAATGGAAATTCTTTCGTCGATGCCAAAGTATCGAGGCCGACCAAAAGATTAGCTCAAATCGAAACTCGCCACATGTTTAAACACCCCTTTTCTTTAATTAAGATTAGAATTTAGGCTTTTAAAAAAATGCACCACACTGCCTTCAAGCCGAATCACAGAAAAGCAGAAACGCATTATAGATGGAGAGCAGTGGGGGGGGGAACATAATCATATCAATCCACAACCCCTAATCCTTCTCGCATAAAAAATATGCTTGTTTACCACAATCAATAAATTATAAATAAATAAATAAATAAAACAAGCTTGATTGATCGAAATCATATCTTTTTGAACTACTCAAATACAACCCAAAATAAAAAAAAACAGACAAAAATCCATCAAGCTTTTTATCACATACAAATAACAATCCAAAATTCAATATTTTCACATCCAACGCTATTAAATCTGTGTAAAACAAAATTGGTTTTGCATTGTGTAAGAACATCTTCTCCCTATATATATATATATATATATATGCATGCAAAAACAGATATAAAAAGAACATGAGCTAAATTGCATACAAATAACAACCCAGAATTCAATGAATATATATATATATGCAAAAACAGCTATAGAAAAACCCATCAAGCTAATTTCATACATATGACAACCCAAAATTCAATATATACATATATGCAAAAAACAGCTATAGAAACCCATCAAGCTAAATTGCATACAAATGACAACCCAGAATTCAATGAACATATATATATATATGCAAAACCAGATATGAAAACCCATCAATCTAATATTGCAAGCAAATAACAACCCAAAATTCCATAAATACACACACACACACAAAGAGAGTACAAGGCTATGGCGTTTGCCAGCTTGGAAGGAGAGTTTCTGCTGGTTCATAACCTGAGTATAAAGTTGAGACAGAATTAGCGGCGCTGCAAAACGAAGTGTACATAGTCCGATCCACCTAGGCTCGTCGCTATTGACTTCCTCTTCTTCCCCCATAGTTTTTCCCGACTGGGTTTGCCGATACCCTCGTTTTTCCACGATCGAAGAAAGAAGGGAGAATTTATTTATAGTCCTCCCCTTCGTTTGCTTGATTCGGTTTAATTGCTGCAGAGAGAAGAAAAGGGGATGCTTCGGTTTTTGTAACTCTATATGAAAGACAAAAGAGGTTGCACGGAGGTTGGAAACTTTAACCAGTGCGGTTCAACCGCGTAAACAAATGGGCAATGGATAATATACAGCTTTTAAGTGCCGTTTCCAATGACGTTTTAATTGTGCTATTCGTTCCCATTGTCAATAACGCCACGTTTCTGCTTGTAAAATGAAAGTTCCCATGTGATTTTTTAATAATATATTTAAGTCATATTAAAATTATTTATTAAAAAATGGTTCCATTAATACCAATTGATAAAGAGATCAAACGAAACACTACTTGTCTGAAAGGTTTAAAACAAACTAAAAGAAACAACAAAATCACATCCAAAAACTTGTCTTGATGCAAACCATGCTTAAAGGCAAATAAACAACCATCTGCTGCCTCGTAATAGACTTCAATACGAAGCACTCAACGCTTCTTGGAGACACCGACAGTCTTTCCTCGGCGACCGGTTGTCTTGGTGTGCTGACCACGGACACGAAGGCCCCAGTAGTGCCTCAGACCACGGTGGTTCCTGCATCACGGTATAATGTCAATCATTAGCTGGTCACAACTACATGACACACCCTGATATCCGGGGCTGCATAAGGTTACTAATCATAAAGGAAATGTATCAATGCACAAACATAAGATGCATTCCAACTTCTAGATATTCGTTAACATAGCTCTTCACTTGTTTTAACCACAATGACAAATATAAGACAGCATCATAGCAATACAAGGAAAACCTAACCACCACAAGACTCGAAAGCGTGCAAGACACCAACCAAAAAATGTAATAAAAAGGAGAGACAACACATTTTCTATATTGAGCTTTGATATAAGAATAGCATTGTAAAACAAAACTGTCCCAAATGAATTTTGTAGATGATTACTCCCAGGCTTGGAAATGCAAAAGCAGATGTCAATAACCAAAGGATGTAGTAGTTTCGATCAAATTGTTTCAGACATTGAATATACAAGGGCAACACTAACTCTTGAACAGAGAATTAACCTGATCTTCTTCAAGCGCTCCAAGTCATCTCTCAACTTCATGTCGAGAGCATTAGACACAACTTGGGAATATTTCCCATCCTTGTAATCCTTCTGCCTATTCAAAAACCAGTCCGGGATCTTAAACTGCCTCGGGTTCGCCACAATCGTCATGAGGTTGTCCAACTCCTGTGCGGTCAATTCACCAGCCCTAATAAACAACAACAACAAAGTATATCAGATTCAAGTTTTTCAAAACAACCCACAAAGAAACAAAAAACCATTAGGCATCATAATCGTTCCACAGGCAAATACCATACAACACATACATAATTCCAACCTAGAAAAGACCACTTGATCTAAGTTTTCAATGTCAAATATACAAATGCATACCATATATCATTGTATAAACCTTGTAACATGAAACACAATAACCAAAACTAAGACTAAGACACATATAAAAAAACATTTTTTCTTTGCATATGCAAATTGAAGAGATAAATCAAACCTCTTGTTCATGTCGACATCAGCTTTCTTGCAAACAATGTTGGCGAAACGCCTTCCAATACCCTTGATGGATGTCATAGCAAACATAATCTTCTGCTTTCCATCAACGTTGGTGTTCAACACACGCAAAATGTGCTGGAAATCTTCGTTGGTTACAAGAGACTATCACACACGGGAAAAAAAACAATTAGAACGGAGTTGAACGATACAATCTTTAGGGTGAAAAACACAAACCCAAATTCAGAAATCAAGTAAATCCCACTTTACAAAAGCTCATAACAACCCATTCCTCGTTTTCCCAGATTTAGACAAAAACTGAGTTGGGCCAAGAAATAAAACGTTTCTAAACTACTGTAAGTGATGAAAGGATGGATTAATGAGAACAGAAATGCAAGTATAAGGGATTCGGATGAGAAAGATGGATTTCTAATTACCATTTTTACGGTAATGAAGAAATTCGGCGGAGAGAAGAGGCTCTCGGGGGACTGATGAGCTTATGCAATATGCAATGGAGGCCAAAGCTAATAACTAGGGTTTTATCTTACATATATATAGTAATTGGTGTAGGCTTTTAGGGTTGGGCTTTGGGCTAAAAATCCAAATTCGCCTTCCATGGACAATAAGATCAATATAAAAAAATGTAAATAAATTTTCAAATCTATACTAATACTAAAATTAAAATTTATTATAAATATATTAACGTGTGTATATGGTCAACATTAATTATTTAAATTAATTTTTATTTATATTATTTTTAATATTTTATCGATATTATTTTTATTTTTTCATTTATTTAAGCTGATGTAATAACACCAAAAACTATCAATAAAAATTTTAAATAATATGAAATTTTTTAGAATTTTATGATTTTGTATTTTACAATTTTTAAGTTTTTAAAATGAAGATTCCAAAAAATATATACATAATTATAAAAAAATATCAAATATTTTTCTAAACCAATTTGATTTTACATTTTCTGAATTTATTTAGTTTCTCTATTTCTATTTCATTCAACAGTTTTTAAATTACCACACCATCCTAATGATGAAAGAATCGAGTATTATGAAAGAGATAACAATGAAAAACATTAAATATCTAGAATATATAAAAAATAATTTGGCACAAATCAACTCACCTCAGTGGTTAAAGGAATCGTTGTTGTTCTTAGAGGTCACAAGTTCGAACACCAACGACTACAGCAGGGTGATTGAGCGTTCATTGTCAAATGATTGAGAGTATTTAAAGCATACTTTGATTTGTAATCATCTTAACTTAATAAAAAATAAAAATAATTTGATTTAATTGTATCATATATCCCAAAATTATAATTTCCATTTTAATTAACCCTTAAACTTTTGAATATTCCAAATTCATCCCTAAACTATGAGTTTCATTTTAAATTAGTCATTAAGCTTTTGAACATTCCAATTTCATCCACAAACTACGACCCTCACTCTAAATTAGTCCCCAAACTTTTGAATCTTTCAATTTCATCCCCAAAGTCATCCAAATATGTAATTAGTTTTAAGCATAGTCTAACCTAAATTTTTATTTTGTTTCAAACATATAATAATATGACTTGGACTAATGATTTTATTAACAACAAATGTGATTATATATAGTTCGGGATGAAATTGAAATGTTCAAAAAGTTTGGGGACCAATTTAGAATGAAGGTCATAGTTTGATGATAGAAACAAAATATCCAAAAGTTTGACAATTAATTTAGAATGATAGTCATGGTTTAGAGATGAAATTGAAATGCTTAAAAGTTTAGGGATTAATTTAGAATAAGTCATAATTTGAACTGTATGATGCAATTAACTCAACTAATTTAGATACCTAAAATTGAAAAATATTATACTTAAAAAATTGATTATAAGCCCTTACAAAGAAAACAGAAAAAGCAATTATATCAAATAAAAATGGTAATTTCATGTTATTAGAAGAGGGGGGGGGGGAATGTACAACACAGTCCTCGTTGCATTCTTCGAGAGCTTCACTTGAAAAAAGAATCCAAAGGGTAAAATATGTCATGTCGAGACATTACAGCTAGCGGAGTTCAAAAGAAGGTATATGAAAGATCGGATTTTTGAAATTTTTGGTATCAAAATTTTGGAAATGACCATCCAGTTAAGTTGGTAGAGCACAAGGTTCTTAACCAGGTCGTGGGATCGAGTCCCACGGAGGGCATTTCATAATTCGGAGGTCTCTTACGGAAGTTGCTCTCAACCTGGTGTTGGGGGTAGCCTACTATCTTACCTCCCCTTACCCCATACATATGGGAAAAAGGGACAGCCATTTCTGGTATCAAAATTTTGGCATGTATCTCAACCAATTACATTTGGGTATCTGTATTTTCGGGTCAATAGTGTACAATTCATAATTATTTTTTATTTTTTTAAATTATATTATTTTAAAAAAAATCTAAATTTTAAATTTTAAAAGCTCATAATATATAATTAACAAAAGGTTTAAAAATCAAATTACATAATTGAAAAAATTATTAAAAATTAAAACAAAAATTATAGTTAAATTTCAAATGTTTCAAAGTTAAAATAAATATTTTTAAAAATAATTTAGAATGTTATTGTGAAAAAATTTAAGAATTTAAGAATTTAGAATGTTATGGTGACAAAATTTAAGAAATTAGAAATTTAAAATATTAAAGTGAAATAATTTGAGAATTATAAAATAAAAATAAAATATATATATAATATACCAGGTCAACGGATACCCGTTAAACAACATTTTGTGACTGAGTCCTACCCGGAAACATGAAAAATTTAGCGGGCCATGTCGCACCCCTAAATTATCGGAATAATTTTAGTATTTTAACCGGTCTTTTCGAGGGATTACTTTTTCGTGAGCTTCTAGCTAGTTCAAGGACTTGAAGTATGATTTACTCTTTTTCTTTGATTTTGGAAATAAAAATAATTTGTGTGCTTCACAAGATTTGAAACGGGCCTCTTGAAACTTCCCATATGCTTTAACCATATGAACTAGCTGATGAAATTTAATTAAAAATTTATTTTAAACCAATTTATAGGTTCTTAAAACCTTTTTTAAGGGGTGTATCTGGTAACTTTCCCTATGAAACTCATCTCTCTCACCCCCTAACTCACCATCATCGTCGCCCTCCGTTTACCCCATCTCCAGTCGGTTGTGGATTACACTGCCAACCTTATTGTTATCGGCGTTATTTCCCGACCACACCCTGACTGTCAATCCACTCGTGCAGTTCGTCGTTCGTGGCAAAGAATAGTGAGATCCCGTTCGAAGTTTTGACATTGATCTCCGTCATCGTTGGTCGATGAACGTCACCGCCATCTCCATTCAAAGCACCGCCCTCGTCCGATCATAGCCCAAAGTCTCACTCATCGAGTCTTGTCGTAGAACATCATGGAGAAGAGTTTGTGCGTTCGTCGGAAAAATCTCATTTTTTCCTTCGCTATTGATTTTCGCATTTTTCGGCCAATGTCGTCGCCGATTGGCCACACCGCTACCACATCAGGTTCCTCACTCTGTTCCAACAAAACTCGACAGATTACATTCCCTCCCGCCGTCATTTTCTCCGACCATCGTTGGGTAAGCGTCAATTGCTATATTTTTTAATTTTCATCTACTCTTGGCTAATTTTTTGTGTTGTTTTAAATTGATTTTTGGTGTTTGGTTATTTTCGATTAATCAACTGTCATCCCTGTCCCATCGCCCGCCATGCACGCCGTCGCGCGTGGGCCTCGTTTCCTGCCAAAAGTCAACTCGCTGAGTCAGCCAAGTTAACTCATATCGAACTGAGTCAACCCGTTGACCAGATCTGTTGACTTTGATCAAATTGACTTTGACCAAAAAGTCAACTTTTCCAAAAAAAAATATTATTTATGTTTTTCGATGCACTAACTCCGAATTTATAGTTCGTTTTACCAATTTATAACCTAAAAGCCTCCGAATTGACCCTTGAAACCAAACTTACATAGTTATTTTAATTAAATTGGTTAAGGAAAATTAAGGAAAGGGCAAGGACTGATGGATGATTTTGATTATGGTAGGTACTCATGTTTCTTCCGACCGTGCGACTGTTCAACCCAGCTCTTCTCGATCCGTTCGGTCGCGTGAGTCGTGATTACTCTTATGGTTTTATAACTCTGTTCAGTACTTCGATAATAACATGTTCTGTTCTGATTTAGGATCGTCTACTACTTTTGATCAAAGTGAGATCGGTGCTCAATAAATCCCTCAAACCGACCCTTTTCGTGAGTTATGTTCCTTGTGTGCTATATATATATATATATATATATATATATATATATATATATATATATATATATATATATATATATATATATATATATATAACTGATTTTGAAAGCATGATTCTGGTTACTGACTTTCCTAAGTTCTGATTTTACTGATCTGAAATTTCTAATTTGTCTGATATATGTTCTCTGGATCATTGTTTCTTTAAAATGTTTGATTTATGATCTCCTGATTTTACCAGTACTATATGAAATTGTTTTATTGGGGCGCTGTCTGGGTAGGTGTTTGGAGACTCTAAGGTTCAATTAGCTTGTAATTCCATTTTGTTATGATCTTCCATATTGAACTCCTAGATCCTAGGGGTCTACGTCCTTATGGATGCATGTATCTTCCATATTGGACTCCTAGATCCTAGGGGTCTAGGGTAAGTTCTTATGGATGCCTGTTCTGGGGTATATTTATTCTACGGGTGGAGGGTAGTTATATGTTCTAAATAAAAGCTATATTGTTATTTTACTCTATGATTTCTGAAATCTGATTTGAAATGTATTAATATGTTTTATTTTGCACGTATTGGAACACATTAAGCTCTTTAGATCACTCTCCCTTCGTTTCCCCTTTTCATATTTTGATTAGGTACTCGATCTTGACACTTAGAGGATTGACACATTCCGTAAAGTATCTTTTGTTGTAATGTTTCAATCTTCCAAATTATATGTATATCTTTTGGTGACATGTGCCAATGTTTTGATATGTTGATCTTATGATGTAATTTCCAATGATATTTGTTTAATGACGTATTTTGTATAACCTCTGACGTATGGCTTGTATTGGCATCAATTATGGGTTTTATCATTATAATTATGTTTTAAAAAACTTTGAATTTAAAGTGTGAAAATTATTTTTGTAAAATTTTATTGTAATCCGCTAGATCTGGTCGTAACGCATAGGTTGGTTCTAGGGAGTTACAGGCCAGATACCCCGTACCCAACCCAAAAACTCATATATTATCAATATAAATATCTGATATTTTTTAACTGGGTCAGCAGTAGAATCAAACGAATAGGTTATTTTTTAACACCCCTAATTACAATCGCAACGGTGCGGATAAAGTATATAGGCATTCCTTTTGCAAGTTGACTATGAACTTCCCATGTTAAGCACTTCTCAATATCGATATGCCAATCGATGACACCAGTACCGTAGTACTGATGTGAGGAACCACTTGGAATTCAACTCGATTGAACTTACGGTACGTTTGGTTCACATAATGTAATATTATCTTTGCGAATAACAACAACAACAACAACAAAACCTTATTCTTATATGCAATAGGGTAAGGGGGAGGTAGGTTAGTAGGTTGCCCCCCAACGCCAGGTTTGGAGCAGCTTCCGTGTAAGACCTCCGACAGTCAGAAAAATTAAAAAATAAAGATAAACTGTAATGCATGTATAAATAAATAAATAAATACATAGTTGAACAGTCTTCATATGTAGTCTTCATATGCGCGTCTGTAATGGGAAGTAATCCCTAAAAATAAATTCCTACGTAAAAATCTCTGCATATAGACAGAAACGTAAGACCCTGCTAAATTTAACAAGAGAAAACATGAAGAGAAGGATACACAGAAGTCAACGATAGCAAGCTACGAGAAGGAATAAAGTCAAAATGGGTTAAAACCTAAAACTAATGCAACACTACTCCGCTACCCTAGTTCTAAGCCTTCATAGATTCCAATGACAGAAACGTATAAGAAGTAGAAGCCATGGAAATTACTACAAAGGCATTAAAAGAAGGCAGAGATGATACACCCTATGGATGTGACCCGCACTATTCGGCTACGCTGGTCTTAAGTCTCCATACTTTCCTATCAGAGGTCATGTCCTCAGTAAGGGCTAAATCCTTCAAATCAGATCTCAAGCAATCTTCCCACTTCCGTCTTGGTCGTCATCTTCTTCTGGTACCGTCGACTGTAATCGACTCAACCCTCCTGACCGCATCCGACAGTTGTCGCCTAAGGACATGCCCAAACCACCGTAGTCTTCCCTCCCTCAATTTTTCAGATACAGGCACCATCCCCAAGGACATCCTAATAGCAGAGTTTGGTGTCATGTCCCACAGAGTCCTACCACATGCCCATCGAAACATTCTCATTTCTGCGGCCTCCATCCTCCTTACGTGATCCTTACGTAATCTTTGGGAATAAGATTACTGGAATGTAACATTACTCTGGGAATATTGTATTATCCTGTTTGTTTTGCTTAGTAGGAATGTAAGATTACAGTGTTTGGTTGGATGAATATAAGATTATTTGGATGCTTATTTTACCAAATTATCCTTGTTATATATATATTTTTAACAAACAAATCTTTAACATTAAATTATAAATATTGGAATGAAAATTTATAAAATATTTTAATTATTACACCATATAAGTTTAAAGAAAAAATACATTTAACATATAATTAATATAATTATATACCAAACTTATAACTTTAAATAATTTTCATAAGTATCATATTTATTTATATAAAATACAATATAACATGAAAAATAATATTGTGATCTCGAGTAGACAAATAAATTATTTTTTAATGTATAATATATATTTTTTAATAACTCAAAATTAAATATTATTTTAAATATTTATATTTTTACTATATTAATATTTTCATCTCATAAAATTATCAAATAATTAATATATTAAAAGTATAAAATAATTTTAACCACTCAGATTTATTAATATTTTATTAAATTAAACTCTTTGTATATTATTATTAGTATGTTTATAATTTAGAATAAAACACGAAGAATAAAAATTGAAAACGATCCATATGAAAAAAAATATTATTTCAAGAGTATTTCTGTCCAAAATGATAGGACTGTTCATTATCTAATAAATTAGAGATAATGACATTCCCACCATTTTAACCCAAAAATGTTACTATTGGTAATAAATTATTACCTGACAATGATCTTTTCCGTGAATCAAATATGAGTGTACAATTAAAAAAATCATTTCCCTTGATAATGATCTTTTTCGGGAACCAAATGCCCCTTTATATGCATTATATGGTACGTTGAGAGCATAATCGTGTACACTTGGATGAGAAATCGTCACTGGCAGAGGACACTACATTAATATAATTATAAGTAAGAGTAATGACAACTTGATAATTTTAAAGAATTAACACTCATTATAGGGTCGATTTTTTCAATTCAAGTTTGACTCTGATCAAATTGTAAGGAACTATAACTAAAATGAAATCGAATCAAATTTAAATATAAGATAAAAAATTCAATCCAACTTGATCCAAAATATTTTTTTATATAAATTTAAGAAAATATATATTTTTTAATTAAGTTCTTCGTTTACTTAATAACTTTTATATATTAAATTGGGTTTAGATCGAATGTACTTTTTTTCTTTAAAATTCAAGTTTGTTTGAGTTTAGATAGAGGGAACATGCTCCTCAAGTTGGGTGAGATTGAATGAAAAAAGTATGCTTCTCAAATCAAATTAGTTTCAAGTAAAAAGTATATATTTCTCGAGTTGAATCAAATTAACAAAATATGATCGTTGTCATCTCTTGTCAAAAGGATTAATGATTAGATTCTTCAGTCGAGATCTCAGCTTATTACAAATAGTCCCTTATCTAAGTATCAGTTGTCATCTTTTGATTGAAGAATAAAGAGATAAATAACCTCATAGGTACATAGTGACCTAAGACGACACGAGATCATTGCGAGGGCTAAAGGGTTGTCCTAGGAAGTGTTCTCGATAACCTCATAGGTGCATATTGACCTAAGATGACACGAGATCATCGCGAGGGCCAAAGGGTGGACCTAGGAAGTATTCTCCAACGACGGGGTCTATGCGAGGAGTTCCCTAGTGCAAGGAATGGCGTGGAGCCCGCGAAATGTTCCTAGTAGGAGTGTAATAAAGTGATAATTGAACTGAAAAAAAACCCAGATAGACCACCATGATCATTTGATGACCTTTAAAAAATAAATATAATACACTTGTCGAAACGATTTTTTAAGTGGGTGTGCGAGATTTTGAAAACCACGTCATTTTTTAATTATTCTCTTTACGATTAAATTTTAATTAAAAACAATGCGATTTTAAAAAATTCCCCGTTTTGAAAATTTAGGATTTCCTTTACTATAAAAAAATGTAGGTTCGAAGAGTCGCCACCAATCTTTGATTAGGGTGTGATTGGGCATCCGCAAATATTTTACCATTTTAAATAAAAAATAATTTTAATTAAAACGACAAATTTACGGTCTACGTTACCACAATCCAGGTTCGGGAGTCGGTTACGCGTGGAGAAGTATTAGCACCCCCACAACGCTCTAAATCGGTACCTAGTCGATTAATTAATGTCTTTGCAATGAATTTCACAAGTTCAACTTTAATTTAATTTTTTATCCCTTAAAACAACAAAGGTACAAATTTTATAACATTCAAAAGCCACGAAATATGTTAAATTAAAATTACCAAGCCATTAGAAAGATAAATAATATTCGATTATTTAAAAAAAATATTGAGACCAGATCTTTAGGTCAGTTCTAACGACATTTTCTCAACAAATTTAAATAGCCGAACATTTCTTTTTCTTTCACTCTCAAATTTTAAAGTGAAGAATCGAATTTTTGGTGACACTGATGGGATACACTTGTAATTTAAAATCGTCGAATACAACTTTCCAGTAAGTTAAGAAAAGTCATTACGACAATTTTAAATTAAAAGGGTATTACCCTTAATCTGATTATGTGATAGGTCGAGTTGTGCAAATGAGGTTAACATGCAAAAATTGATTAAAGAGATGCTTATTTAATAAATAAATAATATATGAAAAATTAACATGCAATAATATTACTTATTTATATATATTAATATGTAACATACTAATACGACTTAAATACAAAAAATAAAAACATAACATATCAAATTATGAGAAAACTGTACATATTAAACTAATGACTAAGGTGGTGTTTGTTTTTACTGTGTAAGGTCTGCAAAGCTCTTATGTCTGCGTCGCGCAGACCACGCGCAGACATTGGGCTTCGCAGACCGTTTGTTTTTTAGAAGACAGAAGCCCTTCTAACGTCTGCGCGTGGTCTGCGCGGCGCAGACGTGGTCTTATGTCTTCAGACGTCTTCTAACCTCTTCAAAGATGTTTTATTTAATTTTATATTATATTTGATTTTAATTTTAATATTAATTTTTTAAATAAATTAAATATTAATTTTTTAATATTATATTATAGATATTTAATTTTATATCATATAAATTATTTTATATATTATTAAAATTTTATATTTATTTTAATTATTTTGATTTAAGTTTAAATATAATATTTTTTAGATTTGTTATTTTTAAATTATATTTAAACTTTTTATACAAAATGTAAGTATTTAAACCACATTGCTTAATAAAAAATGATTTCATTGTTTGATAATTAAGATTTTAAAATATAAAAAATTATAAATTATGTTTTTAAAATTTTAAAATATAATCACAATTAAATAAAAAATAATCATAAAATAATTTGATAAATTAAAAAATATTTTCTAAAAATATCATATAATTATAAAAAAATTATGAATATATATTTAAAAAAATTAAAAGTATTACAAAATTACATATTTAAAAAAATCATATAATTTAATGATCATTTATAAATTTTATTCTATAAAACTTATAAAACTAATAATACATGTGATTATGTGAGACTTATAATAGAATTAATAAGGTAGTGTTTGTTTTTTTAAAAAAATTATTATTGTAGTTGTATAAATTATTTAAATTTTAGTATTGTAAAACTAAAATTATTTAAATATCAGTATTACAAAACTCTTTTAAGTTTAAAAAATCAGTTTATTTATATTTCAGTTTATTTTAGCAGTTTGCAGACGTTAAAAAACAAACAGTCTTTTTCTTGCAGACTGCAGACTTTTGGTCCACCTCTTCTGCTGCAGATGCCTGCAGATGTGGTCCGCAGACTGCAGACATTTTACCTCTTCAAAAACAAACACCACCTAAATCACATTAAACAAAAATTTAATATCTAAAATACGAACAAAATAATAATTGAAATGTACATATGAATAATACACATAATAAACAATCAAACCAAAATAAAACAAATCATCACCATGAAGGACTAAAACTATAATAAACCTTAATATACATAGGACAAAAAAGAAACATGGAAAAATTAAAGGTCAAATGTCTAAAACTGCAAAAATTAAATACACTAACACTTGGGACCAAAATTAAATTCACGAAAAAAACATATATAAAATTATAAATATACAAACTTCGAACTAGGGACTAAAATGCATAGACCGTAAATTTGAATGGCTCGTCCAATAGATAACCAATACACTAGAAAACAAAATACCCTTAACCATATACGCTGACGTTTTATACAAATTAACTAAAGACTAAAAATTTAAACTAAAAACAAAACATCACTCCTGCCAAACCTAATTCTTTCTCCCCTCTATGCGTCGTTCTTCTTCCTTCTTTCACTTATCTTCTTCTTTGGTGGTCGAGACCTTCTTCTTCACCATTTAACGTCGCCGACTGGCCTCCATGCCTTGGTGGCCACCGTCACCCCGACAACCGCCTAGCCCGACCTAAAACAAACTAAAACAACCACCCCGATCGGACTAAAATATATTTCCATCTCAAACTCTTTTCTACTCGACCAAGGCCCCGAAGACCAAACCCATGGTCTTCCTTTTTCTTTTCTCTCGGTGATAACTCAAACTAGCATCAATGGTCATCAAGACTACTGAACATGGCCGGTGAAACCCCCCAAACAACCTAGAATAACATGGACTTCACTATTTCCATTCCTAAACTTGTTCATCCCTTCGACCGAACCTAAAACCAAGCTTGCAAACTCGCCTAACTCTTCACCTTTACATTTTCCAGTGACCTTATGAGACCTCGACTTCCGACAACCCTGATGACCATCTCTCAAGGCTAAGGTAAACTATTATTCTCTCCATCTCTATCTTTTCATTTAGAATCAAGAGAGAAGAAATAATAAAAAGTTACTGAAAAAAAACTAAAAAACTAAGAATTTACATTGGTATTGCTTTACAAAAAGAACGAAAGGATTAAGCCCTTTATTTAATATTTCTTTTCTCTGAATCTCGATTGCTTGGTTGATCCAATATCTGAATTTTTATGCCTTGAATTCCAGCAGCTAAACCGGCATGCAAACTGTCGTTCATCGGTGACAGTAACCTTACCAAAGCGTGGTAAGTTCCCGTGAATGAACCCGAACGTCTCTGCTAAATAAACCCCAAATCCTCTTTGTTTTATTATTATTTTTATATCAACCTATTTATTTTGCTTATGACCGAACATGTGTTGATTTCTTTGAGTTAATTAATGGAATATGAAAATGGTTACAGACATAAATAACAAATTTTTCTACTGCTGATTTGGTCGAAATAAAAAAAAATAAAGCAACATATATTGGAAATTGAAAACGAAACTATGATTACCTCAAAAATGCTTTTATTACTTTCGAATAGAGAGATAGAATATTTCCCCTGTTTACAGTTGTTTTCTTCAAGAAAAATAAACCCCCTCTTTTTGTTACCAGTATTTCAAATAGAATTCCCCCCTTTTTTCATTCCCCCTCGCTGATTTATTTCTTCTTCCTCGCCGAATCTCCTTGGTCGTTACATGCTAATTTCTTTCTGTTTGGTGAGATTTTGATTGGAGCAGGTGAAATCATGTGGAATCTGTTTTTGACTTTGCTGGATGATTTGTGCAGCTTCAATGGTGGCATGATTGGCGGCATCTTATTCATGTAGATGGGAACAACTCCTGGGCTTAAACCAAGTTACTTATAATTATTTTGGGTTGTTGGATTTTTGTTTGGCTTTTTTGTTGGGTCTGAATCTTGAGCTTGCAATTAATTTGGTTTGTAATTGGGCTTCAAAGATGTAAATGGACTTTTGACACTTAAATTTGTATTTGGGATTGGATTTCAATTTGTGTCTTGATTTCCAAAATGAACATATACGGTTTTAGTCTAATTAAGCACCTCAAGCTTTCAAACACAAACTTCAATGATTTATCATTTGAATTAATTCCTCATCGAGCACCAACATCTCCAAATTAATTTCTGATCATCTTCAAGTGAATTTAAATGGTCCGGATAAAATTAGGGTATTACAGCTGCCCCTTTTTGCTCGTTGTTGTGAACACAAGAATGTAGCAAAGACAAAAAATAACCTAATTTTGTCTGACCGCGGCGTCTTTTTCCCTTCTTCACTATTCTTCTTGACTTTCGCCTCCATCTCACATGCATAAACCCTTTTAATTGATTGTTCCACTTCTTCGTACCCGAAAATCTTTGATTTCCTTCCACATATGATGATATGATGGTTTGCTCCAACATCTTGGTGAAAAACATCCTGCCCGAAGTTCTTATGGATGACCCGAATGATTTATTCTCTTGCTCGAGAGACTCGCAAATGATCCGAAGGATTTAAGCATCATGCTCGAAAGACTTACTGATGGCTCGAAGGACTTATAAATTATGAAATTTTGAAAATCGCATTCTTAGTTTTCAAAAATTTCATCTTCTTAAAACATCATTTTTTATTTTCAAATTCATGTGAAAACATCCTACCCGAAGGTCTTATGGATGGCCCGAAGGACTTGTCATCTTGCTCAAAAGGCTTACAGATGACCCGAAGGATTTAAGCATCATGCTTGAAAGACTTACTGATGGCCCGAAGGACTTATAAATTGTGATTTTGGAAATCACATTCTTCGTTTTCAAAAATTCCATCTTCTTAAAACATCATTTTTTCATTTTCAAATTCATGTGAAAATATCCTACCTGAAGGTTTTATGGATGGCTCGAAGGACTTATCATCTTGCTCTAAAGGCTTACAGATGACCCGAAGGATTTAAGCATCATGCTCGAAAGACTTACTGATGGCCCGAAGGACTTATAAATTATGAAATTTTGAAAATTGCATTTTTCGTTTTCAAAAATTCCATCTTCTTAAAACATCAATTTTCATTTTCAAATTCATGTGAAAACATCCTACCAGAAGGTTTTACGGATGGCCCGAAGAACTTATCATCTTGCTCTAAAGGCTTACAGATGACCCGAAAGAATTAAGCATCATGCTCGAAAGACTTACTAATAGCCTGAAGGACTTATAAATTGTGAAATTTTGAAAATCGCATTCTTCGTTTTCAAAAATCCATCTTCTTAAAACATCATTTTTCATTTTCAAATTCATGTGAAAACATCCTACCCGAAGGTTTTACGGATGGCCCGAAGGACTTATCATCTTTCTCTAAAGGCTTATAGATGACCCGAAGGAATTAAACATCATGCACGAAAGACTTACTGATGGCCCGAAGGACTTATAAATTGTGAAATTTTGAAAATCGCATTCTTCGTTTTCAAAAATTTCTTCTTAAAACATCATTTTTCATTTTCAAATTCATGTGAAAATATCCTACCTGAATGTTTTACGGATGGCCCGAAGGACTTATCATCTTGCTATAAAGGCTTACAGATGACTCGAAGGAATTAAGCATCATGCTCGAAAGACTTACTGATGGCCCGAAGGACTTATAAATTGTGAAATTTTGAAAATCGCATTCTTATTTTTCAAAAATTTCATCTTCTTAAAACATCATTTTTCATTTTCAAATTCATGTGAAAACATCCTACCCGAAGGTCTTATGGATGGCCCGAAGGACTTATCATCTTGCCCTAAAGGCTTACAGATGAGTTTGTTTCACTACCTCTGGTGAAGGCTTAAGATGGTTTGCTTCACTACTCTTCGGTGAAGGCTTAAGATTGACTTGCCCCAATTTCATGTGTGCAAGTCCTTCCAAACGATCGATTCACTTCTTCATACACAAAAATCATTGTTTTTCTTCTACATCTGATGGTCTTCACTTCAGAACAATGTTTTTTCTATGAATTAGACCTCTCTGATCTTTAGGGTATGCCTCTTTAAATGTAACTCTTTGCGTTTGAGGTTTGAAATATTCTTTTCAATCATCAGGATTTTAACATTCTGCATCTTCTCTTTTCGCTGGAAGATCTATCAAAATAATTTATTTATGCAAGAAACACGAATGCAATTCAATGTACCAGTGTAATGCATTTTCTTTTATGCAAATGATGTTTTCATGAATGCATAAATGTTGAATCAATCTTCACTTGGCTATAGAATAGTGAGCTCGATCTTCTTCCATTTGATCATTCTTTTCCAAGGTTTGTTCTAGATATCCGTGCAACGACTCATAATTTCCAATTTGCATTTTGGAAGAGCCCTCTGATCTTCTTTTATCTTCTTGTCATCTTTGTTTCGGAGAAAGTGTTTTCTCTCTCAACTTCTTTCTATAGTCAGAAGCATGATTGTGCTACCTCATTTCCGCCCTTGGCTTAATTACGTTTTCAGAGTTGCTCTTCCAGGACTCTGTCATTGATCGATGCTCAGTTGATTTGTTTTACAAGGTAAGCTCTGCTCAAATTCACGGTCTGCCCCTGACAGTTCAAGTTGCGAGACTCATTCTCAATGCCTACTTGTTCTGAATCTGGTCATCTCAATATGATGTGGTTTCAACCATGCCCCAACATATCCTAACTTGAATGTTCTCATTCTAGTGTCACTTCACAACAGTATTGCCAAATATCTTGAGGGCTACTCTTCATCCTGCCACAAACACTTAAAAAGTTATCAATTTTTCTAACCAAATGTCTTGCATTTTATACAAGTTGTAATATGTGTCCCTTCTGACCATAAGGTCATCTCCTTCTTGGTGGGTTACTGACAACGTCACAAGGAAATGTTGCCAGTTCTATCCTTCATCCATTCTAATCTCTCGGATCATCTGTTTCAAGATTGCAGAATACTTCATATTTTGGAATTGCTTATTCCTCTCCTCCGATGGAGGCACAATGAGCCTCACCAGCTTCAAGGACTTTTCACATTTGAACTGTCATGTTTAAAAAAAATTCCCTTTCTCTTATTTTAAGGATCAACGAATGAAAGAATTTTATAAAACATTACCCCCTAATTCAGTCTCATAATCAAATCAAATCATAAACATGAGTTCACAAAATATCAAAAGAATCAACAACTCTTTAATATTTTCAGGGTTATAGATCTTTGACAAGTGTCAAAATTGAGAGGCTGCCTTCAGGTTGGCTTCCTATTTTCTAAGGTTTCGACCATCAGAATGTCATTTCTTTCTTGATCATTGTGAATATCGCAACATGCCCTTCTTTCTTGGCTTGGTATTTTAATCGGATGTGGACAAAATGACGCAACTAGCATAATTCATTACTAGACTCTCTAGAACACTTATATTTCAATTCTCTGAAATTTTCCATTTGTTCAAGCTTCGTAGACTTCTCTAACCAAGGCAGTGCAGAAATATCGATCTAAAAATGAAATTTCTGAGTGTTCATGTGAAATTGACTATAACAGGTGGTCCTTAACTCTCTTAGTCCATCTTTAACGAAACTCCTTATTCATAAAATTGATTTAATTTGCCATTTTTTGTCTAGCTGGAATCAGCTTTATTGTAATTTTCCTTTATCGGGCTAGCTGAAGGGTTCATCTCATCACAAAGTCTTTGACTTGACAATCAAAGTGGAGCATACACCGAATTGCCAGGTACCCGATCAAGGTCATGGTTTGAATATAATCTATTCATAAAGCCAAGGCTTTCGAGTTTCCTCTATAACCAATTGCCTTAGTGGAATAGCTCAGCTTTATTGTATACACATATATTATACATATATATATATATATATTTTGTTGGGTATGCGGATTCAATTTCTTAAGCTTGTTAAGAAGAACCTGTAATAGTATAAGTGTTGTGGAAAGTCAGAAAATCTCATCGTTAGAGCTCAATTTCCAAGCAACTGACCTAAACTAGATTCATTTACTCAATTATTCCATCCGTAAAGATCATAATCATCATTGAACGTCGTCAACAAAAGTATGGTTTAGACAGTTTTGTGATGTCATACAAAAGATGCCTCATGTTGTCCGCTCCTATGCATACCTATATACCAAGCCTATGGTTCATTCTTTTATGATAGGAGAAGGTTATATCGGTCCCTGCAATAAAAGACATGGTGTTCGAGTGTATCTTCTGGGTGTAAGGTCCAGGGTCCTTGTTTTATCAGGTTTCAACCTTGTCATCTTGTCAAAGATTTATAACTCATCATTATTAAAGAACTTTTAATTCAATTGATATTCAAAGAATTTCAAGTCATAAGTTCGATTCAATGCTAACCATCCTTAAAGTAACATGAATTCATTTAAATATCACAAAAAAACTGATGAGAAAGTCTAAAAAAACATGTTCAAACAAGATGTTGCAAATGAAAAAAAAATTCATGATAAACAAAATGATTTTTGCGCAGTCAGGATGCCCCATTATTCTTCTGATGCAGTGGTGTTAGATTTGATCGGGTGCTACACATTGTGCTTTGGTGCCCCACTTGAGCTCGTCATCTATTGTTTCGCCAATTCTTGTGTCAATGTCCTATTTTCCACAAACATATCTATCTCCTTTAACAGTGGCCTACAATTTCCAGTAGAATACCCCAATGCCCCTAAGTGAAAATCACAGGCATTATCTTGATCATAGCTGTGAGCAGAAGGGTCTGGTTTTACTTTCACTGGCCTCGGTGTGAGGTATTTACCTTTAACCAAATAGGGATACAAATCCGAGATAGAAGTTTGGAACACTTTCAAAGTATTTTTTTTATCTTGGGACTTTCTTTGGACGACTCGAGTAACTTGTTGCCCCTTTTCTTTTACGGTTGTGGGAGCTCTGGACGTGACATTCATTAACCTCATCAACTTTTCCCTCTTGGCTGGTTGGACGTTTGGAAGTGACCTTCAAGTTTCCTTTGTTGATTGCATCTTAAATTGACTCTCCAGCCAGCATAAGATCCTTAAAGCCATTCGTTGAGTTTCCCAACATTAACTCAAAGAAAGGAGCTGGAGAGAATCGTGAAACATACATGATATTTCTTCTTCTAGCAAAGGAGGCTGAACTTGTGCTGCCACCCCTCTACATCTTAGGGCATATTTTTTAAAGCTCTTAGTAGCTTTCATCCTTATCCTTTGAAGGTCATAAAGTTTTGGGGCTAAGCCTTTAACATATTGATATTGCCCCAGAAAAGCATCAGCTAGGTTGACCCATGTCTTGATATGTTCTCTGTTCAACCAGTTATAACATATTATAGCTGGACCAGCAAGACTATCATGGAAGAAATGAATCAGCAAGTTATCATTATTTAAGTACCCTTATATCTTTCTACAAAACATCCTCAAATATATTAGGGGACAACTAGTGCCATCATATTTTTCAAAGCTAGGCACCCTAAATTCATGTGGGATGACCAAATCAGGGACCAGACTGAGTTCTCTAGCTTCTAACTCCTTGTGGGAGGCATTAACAACCTTCATATCTTTAATGGCTTCATTCAACCACTTGAATTCCGTCTTCAAATTGCTCAAAATTAACGAGACTCTTCCCTTGGTTTGAGTTAGATGCTCTGGGGCAAATTATCACTCTTGATGCATTAGTATGCTGACATTGATTTCCTTTATCATCCAATTTTTCTTTACCAACAGATCGTGGTGCCAACATCTGGATCATTTGATTCGATGCGCCTTACAGAGAACCCGATACTTGATTCCTCGTACCTTGTTGTAACCCGACCAATTGCTCTTGCAACTGATCTTGCGATTCCTTATTAAATTGCTCTATTTCTTCCATTTGTTTTTCCATGATGATGAAGTAGTATGAATGAATGCTCTTGTTATTACTGTCATATAATCTTCCATAAGTTATTTCCATGTTTTCATAATTAATGCATATAAAATGCTTAAATAAATATATGCAATGCAAATGCAAATGCTAAATGCAATTACAAAAGGTGTCATTCCAGAGTGACCATCTTTAAAACAACTTTCATTGAGCACAAAGGTCTCGGTACATCAAACAAACTTTACAAATAAGGAATGACTTTCACTCCTAACTTTTCTATCTCATTCAAAAGCCAAAGTAACTTCCACTCATGTTCGGGGGTTGAGTTGTCAATCTGCTTCAATTCTCTTGCAAAGCCAGCTAAATCAACCCATTTGTGAGCCACATCGCTTGCTTGGGTCATAACTTCTCTCGGAGTTGCAAACACTGCTGTTGATTTTTCATTGTAAAAAAAGCATTGTGGTTATGGAAATTCCTTCATAAGACCACTACAGTTATCCACCATCTTCATCAACTTCTTGTTCTTGGCTCTAGTGACTTCTAGCTCAGCGTTAGTCTCCCACTTATGGCATTGATATGAAATTTCCATATTGGAAATAGACCCGTTCAACGTCTGATTTTCAACTTGATATCTACCCAAATCATTGATAGTTGTATCGTGCATTTTCTCTGCAATCTGTTGATCATGATAAAACTTCTCGGCTTAACCTTCGTGCATCTTGCAATTGTTTTTCCACTGTTCAGCGTCATTTTCAGTTTAGCGACCCCTGCTATCCTACTATCCACTCCTCTGGGACATTTCCTATACCAACAAATTTAAAAGCTTGACCGATCCTTTGGAAATCATCCTGCATGGTTTCCATCTCTCTACTCAATTTATCATTTTCACTTCCTAGATGACGAATCTGAGTTTCATACTTTGGTAAACAATTTTCCTCCTGGATATTCTCACTGATACCCTTACCTTTGGTCTCTTTTGGTTTAAACTTAACATGATAATCTGTTACCAAACTATGTTGATCTTTTAATTCGAACTCCAATACTCCATGAGCTAGAAGATGTTGAACTCGACGCTTGAAGGTAGAGCAATTCTGGATAGAATGTCCTTGAACTCCAGCATGATAATCACAACGAACGTTGACGTCATACCAACATGGATATGGAGGCTGCAAAGGTTTCACATAATGTGGGGCTACTTCTCAGGCTTCTAACAGTTCATCATACAACTCCTTAGATGATATTGGGATAAAATCAAAATGAGAGCCACCTCTCGACTTGGATTGAACTGGAGCTTCAAGCTTTACTTCCTCTGATGTTGGGAGTAGACTATCACACACCAACGAGTTCTGATTGCACGATTTCTTTTCATTATTCTGAACTTCTAGAGTTGTCATTATTTCCCTGTCATTTCCAAACAGCTTGTTGATACGAACAATGATTGTGCGTGGCTTCCCATATTGGCTAGAATCAGCAGGCTCTAAGGTAGTCTCTTGCATATTTGACACCTCAAGATTGTTCTTATTGAGCTCTCTCTTTTCTTTTGTAGAGGTCTCTCTTCCTCTGGCCAAAGTATCTATTTTATCCATCATATTTGACATCTGCTCTTTCAATTCTCTTATCTAATTTTGCTCATTGTCAGCCATGTGATCTTCAGGTGCAGATCTTGCCACTATTCTCGAAGCTTTCTCAGGATGCCATTTTTCAGTTGTATTATAGCCTGCTCGATCACAAAACCCCTTGTCCATCATGAAAACCTTCTATTCTGATGACCACTCACAAATCAACACCTTTTGATTATGTCATGATCATGCAATGCAGACAAGGAGAAAAAACCACATAAAAACGAGTTAGTACAAATAAGATAACAAAATGACAAAAAGCAATAATAACAAAATAAATAAATTAATAAGCTAATGCAAAAATAATAATGCAAATGCAAAAGAAAATGTAAATGCAAATGCAAATGCACGAGGTGTTAATCCCAAAAGTGACCACTTATAGAACAACCTTTCATTTAGACAACAAGAATTCAGTAAGTACACCATGTAGTCAAAATACAATTGTGATTCTTCATCTCTTCATTTCCTTGAGTCGTACTCTTCATGGAATCTAGTATTGCACCTCCAAAATTTTCGGTGTATTTGATCACCTTTGATGACGTCGGATGTCCTTAAATTGAATTTTGAAATCTCTATTCTTATCTCCAATGCGAAGTGGTCTTCATGCCTTTATGAAGGGTCTTCATGTCTTTATGAATGGTTTTCTCGTCTTTATGAATGGTCTTCTCGTCTTTATGAATGGTCTTCTCATCTTTATGAATGGTCTTCTCGTCCTTGGTAGGGCTATATATATCTTCTGAGTCAACATCTTGGCCTTTGCACCTTTAAAGGAATTCTCCAATCAGCTTCAGATCTCTTCATTCATCGGGTGCCCTTCTTCATGGATCGTTTGAACATATCTGGATCTCCCGTTTTGACTACATGGTGGAGAATTTCTTGCCTCAATATGGTCAGCCTTCTTGTTAGCCAATCACTTGCAAATTAACACCCCTCGATGACATGAGGATGCAAATGCAATAAATCCAAAATAAAATAGACATGAAACAAAAAATGGGTTAGTACTCATAAGATAAACAACAAGATAATAAGTATAAAAAAACATCAAATAAAACCTACCCTCACATACCGACTACCCAATCAAGCTTTGGTAGATCCTACCCAACATGATATCTACCCACATGCTTTGTTATTCACAGAAAATCCTAATCGCATGATATCTAGTTCACAGGCTTCGTACGAAAATATAAAACTTAACCGCACGCTTTTCTAGTTCACATACATCTTACAAAAATAAATAAATTCGAGGAAAATGTTAGAATGAGTTTCCATTTATGTCTGCGGACAGAGATTCAACATAAGACGGGTAGAGTTTTGGTAACACTAGCAGGGTCCTCGAATTGTCCTTTGCTGGTGCCCCCTTGAGCTTGTCAGACCCTCGACCCTCACCCATTATAGGCTTAAACGGGCCAAGTTCAATTCAAGAGGATACATTTCCCTATGTCCATGCGAGGAAACTCAATGTTTCGCTCGTAAACATAAGGCATGTACCCCAGAGGTTACTTGCTAAAGCCCATGCGGAGAAAAATAATTTTTCTCACGTAAGCGTAGCGTTCACCCCTACCTAACGGGACAAAGCACAGTAAGAAGGCTCTAAATATCGAAAGGTTGTAACAACAGTAAGGGGAAACTCATAATCCTTTACCTCGATCCAAGAAAAACAATAGACTGAGGTCAGAAAACTGAAACACGCAAATCACACGTTAGTACAACTATTTTATCTGTTAATCAAATCACAAATTAAAATACAAACAAACAAGGGATCAAAAACCAAATTAGAACAAACTTATAAATTTCGTTTGCAAAGACAATTAATTAATCGATTATCGGCTTGACCCTCTAAAAAAGTCATCAGCAGAGTCGCCAAGCTGTCGAAATGATTTTTTAAGTGGGGGTGCGAGATTTTGAAAACCACGCCATTTTTTAATTATTCTCTTTACGATTAAATTTTAATTAAAAACAATGCGATTTTAAAAAATCTTTCGTTTCGAAAATTTGGGATTTCCTTTACTATAAAAAAATGTATGTTCAAAGAGTCGCCACCAATATTTGATTAGGGTGTGATTGGGCACCCACAAATATTTTGCCATTTTAAATAAAAAATAATTTTAATTAAAACGACAAATTTACGGTCTACGTTACCAAAATCCAGGTTCGGGAGTCGGTTACGCGTGGGGAAGTATTAGCACCCCCACAACGCCCTAAATCGAGACCTAGTCGATTAATTAATGTCTTTGCAACGAATTTCACAAGTTCAACTTTAATTTAATTTTTGATCCCTTAAAACAACAAAGGTGCAAATTTTATAACATTCAAAAGCCACGAAATAGGTTAAATTAAAATTACCAAGCCATTAGAAAGATAAAGAATATTCGATTATTTAAAAAAAATATTGAGACCAGATCTTTAGGTCAGTTCTAACGACATTTTCTAAACAAATTTAAATAGCCGAACATTTCTTTTTTCTTTCACTCTCAAATTTTAAAGTGAAGAATCAAATTTTTGGTGACACTGATGAGATACACTTGTAATTTAAAATCGTCGAAGACAACTTTCCAGTAAGTTAAGAAAAACCATTACGACAATTTTAAATTAAAAGGGTATTACCCTTAATATGATTATGTGATAGGTCGAGTTGTGCAAATGAGGTTAACATACAAAAATTGATTAAAGAGATGCTTATTTAATAAATAAATAATATATGAAAAATTAACATGCAATAATATTACCTATTTATATATATTAATATGTAACATACTAATACGACTTAAATACAAAAAATAAAAACATAACATATCAAATTATGAGAAAACTGTACATATTAAACTAATGACTAAATCACATTAAACAAAATTTTAATATCTAAAATACGAACAAAATAATAATTGAAATGTACATATGAATAATACACATAATAAACAATCAAACCAAAATAAAACAAATCATCACCATGAAGGACTAAAACTATAATAAACCTTGAATATACATAGGACAAAAAAGAAACATGGAAAAATGTAAAGGTCAAATGTCTAAAACTGCAAAAATTAAATACACTAACACTTGGGACCAAAATTAAATTCACGAAAAAACATATATAAAATTATAAATATACAAACTTCGAACTAGGGACTAAAATGCATAGACCGTAAATCTGAATGGCTCATCCAATAGATAACCCATACACTAGAAAACAAAATACCCTTAACCATATACGATGACGTTTTATACAAATTAACTAAAGACTAAAAATTTAAACTAAAAACAAAACATCACTCCTGCCAAACCTAATTCTTTCTCCCCTCTATGCGCCGTTCTTCTTCCTTCTTTCCCTTATCTTCTTCTTTGGTGGCCGAGACCTTCTTCTTCACCATTTAACGTCGTCGGCTGGCCTCCATGCCTTGGTGGCCACCTTCACCCCGACAACCGCCTAGCCCGACCTAAAACAACCACCCCGATCGGACTAAAATATCTTTCCATCTTTAACTCTTTTCTACTCGACCAAGGCCCCGAAGACCAAACCCATGGTCTTCCTTTTTCTTTATCTCTGTGATAACTCAAACTAGCATCAATGGTCATCAAGACTACTGAACATGGCCGGTGAAACCCCCCAAACAGCCTAGAATAACCTGGACTTCACTATTTCCATTCCTAAGCTTGCTCATCCCTTCGACCGAACCTAAAACCAAGCTTCCAAACTCGCCTAACTCTTCACCTTTACACTTTCCAACGACCTTATAAGACCTCGATTCCGACAACCCCGATGACCATCTCTCAAGGCTAAGGTAAACTACTATTTTCTCCATCTCTATGCTTTTCATTTAGAATCAAAAGAGAAGAAACAATAAAAAGTTACTGGAAAATAAACTAAAAAACTAAGAATTTACATTGGTATTGCTTTACAAAAAGAACGAAAAGGATTAAGCCCTTTATTTAATATTTCTTTTCTCTGAATCTCAATTGCTTGGTTGATCCAATATCTGAATTTTTATGCCTTGAATTCCAGCAGCTAAACCGGCATGCAAACTGTCGTTCATCGGTGACAGTAACCTCACCAAAGCGTGGTAAGTTCCCGTTAAGGAACCCGAACGTCTATGGTAAAAAACCCCAAATCCTCTTTGTTTTATTATTATTTTTATATCAACCTATTTATTTTGCTTATGACCGAACATGTGTTGATTTCTTTGAGTTAATTTCTGGAATATGAAAATGGTTACAGACATAAAGAACATATTGTTCTACTGTTGATTTGGGTTCGAAATAAAAAAAAATAAAGTAACATATATTGGAAATTGAAAACGAAACTATGATTACCTCAAAAATACTTTCATTGCTTTCGAATAGAGAGATGGAATATTTCCCCTGTTTACAGTTGTTTTCTTCGAGAAAAATAACCCCCTCTTTTTGTTACCAGTATTTCGAATAGGATTTCCCCCCTTTTTTTCATTCTCCCTCCCTAATTTATTTCTTCTTCCTCACCGAATCTCCTTGGTCGTTACATGCTAATTTCTTTCTGTTTGGTGAGATTTTGATTGGAGGTGAAATCATGTGGAATCTATTTTTGACTTTGTTGGATGATTTGTGCAGCTTCAATGGTGGCATGATTGGCGGCATCTTATTCACGCAGATGGGAACAGCTCTTGGGTTTAAACCAAGTTACTTATAATTATTTTAGGTTGTTGGATTTTTGTTAGGCTTCATTTATTGGGTCTGAATCTTGAGCTTGCAATTAATTTGGTTTGTAATTGGGCTTCAAAGATGTAAATGGACTTTAGACACTTAAATTTGTATTTGGGATTGAATTTTAATTTGTGTCTCGATTTCCAAAATGAATATATACGATTTTAGTCCAATTAAGCCCCTCAAGCTTTCAAACACAAACTTTCATGATTTATCATTTGAATTAATTTCTCATCAAGCACCAACATCTCCAAATTAATTTCTGATCATCTTCAAGTGAATTTAAATGGTCCAGATAAAATTAGAGTATTACAACACTACACAGTTCCATTTATCAACCGAACTACAGAAAATGATGGTCATCTATAAGTGGCTCATTAGGCGTGAAGTCGATAATGGTGAAACTACATGTTAAAGTAATCTGTAAGTGGCTCTCTCTCTCTCTCTCTTTCTTTTCCTATGAAAGAAGTCAATATTCATGAGATCAGTGATCACATTCATACACCAAAAGGTGAGAACAAGAGAATGTGGTTTTTGGACCAAAACACATGCATTGACTGTCTTTTTACATCACCATGTCTTTACGAGCTAGAAAAAGATTTTGGCCGAAGGGCATATTCATAAACTTTATTCGAATGCGGAATGCCTATGTGCAAACTCAACTCTGTTTTTTTTTTTTAGCTGGCATTGTCTGGATCTATTTGCGAAAACTCTAAATTTGATGCATTTTTACAATGAGTGCAACATACACTATAATCACACAACAAAATAAAGAAAGAAATGAATGGATCTAAAATGTAGGCAATAATATCAAGAGTTATTAGGAGCTCTCACCCCCAGCCTCGACGGTTGAGGCATAGATTAGTATCCGATCATGATCTCCCGGTTGACCTATCCTGCATCAGGAAGAAAGCCTTTTGCTTAGGGAGGGGGGGGGGGAAGGCATATGCAACTTAATTCTCAATGGAAATATTAACCACATTCGAAATATATATACCAATTCATGCTTCTTCCGGAAACGGATTCCCGTTACTGCAACATCAACTGCTTTTAGTGATGTTTAATCTTGTTTCCTTACCTTATTCCTAGGATCTTGTCGACAATTCCTCCTCTCACATTACATCATCATTAAATAATAACTATCTGCAGCCAGTGTTACTTTAACAAGTGATTGACTACTTACCTGATCCAACTAAGGGATTCGTTCCGACATCAGTAGTCGATAACCACTGCTTCAACTTCCTCATTTTCAATTTCAGCACTGGTATAGGTGAGAGCACGCTGTAGTTTCTTCGGACAAAATATCTCAACCTCTGCCATATATGTGGCGGTAACAGGGCGATGATCAGAAAATGTAAGCTCGCTCCTCCTATAACTCATTTGCCTCAATCCTTTACCGTATTTAAGGATGCGGTCACACCTGAAAGAAGAGGTGCGTTAGGAAAAAATCACAAGACAAACAAACAGCAAAAGGATGGATCATAAATCTTATAAGCTACTTTAAGCATACCATGCAGGAATTCGTCTTCCGACCTTGGGATCTTCCCCGTAGTATTTCTCAGAATTTAACTCATATTTGTATGTCGGTGCAAAATTTAAAGCACCCTCAGACCATCCATCAAATGTATGACCAATTCGCAGCTCTCGTACAAGCTGACATGATAAGATAACGTATTCAATAACTACGCTAGCATCCTATCAACTGCCTTCGAGTTTATAATTGATAAGAAAAACTGCAATGGCCTAGACTTTGTGTAGGACTAAACTACCTGGTCTCTCGCAGTCAGCTCAGACCACTCCCTCTTGGCGATGAGTTCTCGTGCTTTATCATATGAGAGGTTGAGACGGTAATTTAAATCACCCAACCAAATTATTCTTCTGTTGAAAAAAATATCTCTGTTATATAATTATATAAATTACAGCTGAGTAATACAGGTGAACATATCCGAACAACACTTTTCTCATTCCCGAGCATGCATAATCTAAATACATAGACACAAAATAAGCTTAAAATACATCTTTCCCCGAAGATACTGTAGTGCTGATATAAGGGGAACAAATCAAATTATCAAACATGTTCCAAATGTATTATTCAACAGCATACAACAGCTACGATGATAGATGAATAAATAACCACAGATTCAGACCGCAAGTAGATATAAAAGTATACTCACTCATGATCCTGAATTCTTTTGGGAAGTCCAATTGCAGAACGAGAATGAAAATGAGTTCGCCTAAGTATTTCATGCACATCAGAGTTTCTTTTATGTTCATCTCCATCTTTTTCACCTGATGTCAGGTGAGTGCATATAAAACAAAAAAGTGTTTGATACATGGACATGCTGACTGATACTGATCCCTGGAAAAAATAAAATGAATAACAATATTATCAACAGCTTGAAGTTTTGACAAAAAATTGTAGTAGCATGGTTCCGATAAATTGCTTAAAAAAATTGTCCTGTATACCCGTTGTAGCATTATCTCATCCCTCATTAAGGCCCTAACAGTGAGTGGCCCTGGGACGGTGGGGATTTATTCTCAATGCACTGACACCTTACTGAATATGGCCCTATAGGGACTCTATAAAATTATCTATAAAGGGGACCTGATCTTCCTTAAATATTTGTTAGCTTACTAAATCCCTCCTGTTTGCCTCTGCTGGTTAGATTATTTAACATCTGAAAAGAATGCCATCACTCTTGCCAAAGTGTACAATCTAAATACTGCATGAACTACAGCAGCACAATATACAAACTATATTACTCCACAAAGTGCTAATGCGACCCAAGAAAAAAGCAAACAGTCAATTTAAGGAAAAAAAATCAAGAATCTAACATTACTAGAAGGGAACGGACCTTATTACCAATGTAGCCCATTACACCAACACCAACAGTAGACACCTTCAAGTTCTGAATATGCCTGCGCAAACTCTTACGGACCCATATAGTGAGGAAGATTCCTACCATCTGCTTGCTAACTATTTTTACATATGATGATCTTCTTTTCCGCTTCATGAGGGATTCCAGGTCAAGTTCTGCAAGCAAAGCTATCCCTGGTGGCATGTCATTTATGGACTTGAAGGAACTATATGTTCGAAAAGACTTGGTTGTTGTGAATGTTTTGATCGATTTGAAAGAAGTTGGTCTCTCTAAAACATGCTGAGATAGCAGGTCTAGTGGAGGCTCTGGCCAGCTTAAACCAATCCTTTCAGTACCACTAAGGATTCTGGTTAGTTTTCTATTTTGTTCAATTCCACTAAGCATTTTAGTAAATTTTGCATTTTGTTGACTGACTGAGGCTTCCTCATTTTCAGCATAATCCTCTGTCCGCAAGCAGTTAAGTCTGTCTAATCTCTTTGGGGAAGAAAATTGCCTTTGTAAATCCTGTTCTACAGCTAGTGGCACGTCAAGTTCAGAACCATCATAATACTCTGAAACCCCAGAATCGAGGAACCCCATTTTGTTTTCGGCTGCAATATTAAATTCATCAAAGCCATGGGGTTCTTCATCCAATGGATAAATTTCTTCACCAATATCACCATCACTTTCAAGACATATCTCCTCTTCTAAAGTTGGGAGATCATCAAATGGCTCAAACTTTGATGGAGATGGGGGATCACTGTAGCATTTTACTCTGGTAGTTGCAGGTCGAACTCTGTTGAGCGTTTCACGGATGATGTTCTCCCACTTTGGAACTGGGCGGCTATCTTCAGCACCGAATATATTCCCAGCATTTAATGGTACTATCTCCTGAAGACTGTAAACATATAGGAATTATCATATTTTGAGATGAACATGTATAGCAGAAAATCGAATTCAGGAATAATTGCTAAAAGCAAGATGACCATATTTTGAGTCAACATGTATGTTACAGGTGTTTTAAGCTTAAGATGATACAAAAAATATGGAAGTGACCAAAAAACTTTCCATGAAAACATTGCCTGTGATTACAGTAAGACGGGAGGAAAACTAGAATCAAAATGTACAACCAGAAAATGAAGAAATTTTACATGTCAGGAAAATACTTACCCAAACACATAGATGTCAGCAGGGTCATTCATATCTATCCACTCATCAATATCTAGGTCATTAGGTGGAACCTTACCACCAACATTCCAGGTACCAACGCATATTCTGTTAATTGGAGAGGACAAAATACAAGGTTTCAGCAACAAACATTACAACAACCAAGCTCCTTTGAGCCACCAAAATACCACAACTCGTTTAAGATTTTTATATGCAGTCAAGAAACGAGAGGCAGTGCACCTTATGTCCTTTGAGTCTATGTATTGTGCTCTACAAGTCTCTGAATTTCGTCTCCTTCTTACCCTTGGAATATTCTCTGAGCCCAAAAGAGGGAAAAAAGAATTAAAGAGTATGCAAGGAAATCATAAGAGCAATTTACCACTCCATGAATTGGAGATTCATACAAGCCTCAAAATATTACATTTTAGAATTCCAACATCAAGTCTCTTGTTGCAGGGAGATTTGATTTAAACACTAATAGTTTGGTTAAATCGGAAATCAATAGAACAGAGTTAGTTCGGTTTTGGTTAGTGATTGTTTGATTTGGTTAATAACCGAACTTATCATTTGAACACCCCTAAGCAGAGTAAAAATTTTGCACCTGAAAATTGCAGTGATAAATTGTACCGAAGTAATTAGTTTCACAGAACTTGAAAGGTTGGTTGCAAATAAAAGGGTTATGAGGTAAAGTTCAAAAAAATTGAACTCTTAAAATACTCGCTTAGTCAGATGCTATAGATAACTCCATTGTTAGGTGGTCCTCAGTTATCTTTTAAGTACTTTTGGAAGTGCACATCCACATAGATACCATCCAATTGAAAGGAAAGGCGAGAAGAGAGATAAACAACACCCCCCCCCCAAAAAAAAAAAAAGAATAACTCTATCATGTCGATCGATTCTCCATTATCAAACAAAATAAATAAAAATTTCCTTGGCGCTTAATTCCATTGGCTTAAGTCCCAGCTGATCATAAAGCTGAATTCTGAACTCCATCAAACCGCAAATGTACAACCCAAATTTTTGAACTACATAAAGATAATCCTCCTGTACTGAAATTTCTTTCTATAGAAACTTCAATTTCCAAACTTCACAACTAAAAAGAAAATAGTCATCACTCATACTCAAATCTCGGGTGTCAAGAAAATACAAGATTATTAGCATACACCTCAACGATATAGCAAAATGAAAACGATGACATCATTAAGGGATTAAAATCATTACCATTTAGATCAAACTGAGACTCCTCCTCTCTGCTTTCTCTAAACCTTGAATCTCTGCCATGGCTGCTTTCAAAGTATTCTGCAAAAGCAATTCACTTATACATAGCCAAAAAAGAATCGTTAAACAACTCAACGGGACATAAAAAGCACCCAAAAGCTCAAACTTCCTTCTAATATAAGTATCGGAAAATCCAATATTTAAAGGAAAATGATGAAAGTTACCTTCGGATCCAGAATAAGAACTAATGTCGTCTTCATCCTCAGTATCAGCGCTGTAATCGGAGTCTCTGGGAGCGATGTTGAGCAATTTGCGCAAGAAAACACGAGGCCAAAAGTACTGTATGCAGGAACAACCAAAACAGCAGTTCAGCCCAAATTCTCTGCAAGTTCTCTATTAGATGTCCCATTTTTTTTTTAAAAAAAAGTCTCAGATACAGAAAAAAAATACCTCTGGCCGGTGCTTTGAACTCTGCTTCATTGCTGTATATCCAAAAATAAGTAAAAGAAATGGAGAAAAGCGAAGACGAAGATGAAAGAAAAACAAGCGAAACCAAATGACGTATAGTAAAGGGCAATTTTATATTAAAAACCTCACATAAATAATTATTTAAATAAATAGGATCTTTCAAAAATTATTTGGAATAATATCTTCAAATAGTTCACATACGCGACATGTAAATAGTGTGTTAAATCTTCGTATTTTTCAACACGTGAGATATATTCGACCTGGGATAACTTTCTAGATAAGCTAATAAAAGAATTGAATAAAATAAACTCGCGCATTGCGAAGCGCGAGATAACTTAAGAACCAAAATATCACAAGATTTACTAAGGAAATTGCGGCCAGCAACGCGTGAGGACTTTTTAAATTAAAATTAATAATAAATAAATATAATAAATAAATAAAATAATAATTAATAATATTAATTATTAGATATAATAAATAATTAAAATATAATAATAAATAAATATAGTAATTAAACTAGATATTTTATAAATAATAATTATAATATATTTTGTAAATTTTGAAATAATGAAAAATTATATGAATAATTTATTAAATATAATAATAATTAATAATATTATAATTATAATATATTTTAAAATTTATAAGATAAAAGCTGATATTAAAGTAATCTTGTGTTTTGCAAACCGTGAGATACTAGAAAAGTAATAAATTATGTGTGTTTTCAACGTAAATCATGTCTTGCAGGACGCGAGATATGTAAAACCGTGTTTTCTCAGGTGCGAGAAGGCCTATAAATTTGACCCTCCATTTATAATCACCAACACACCATCAATTTCTTATCATTTAAATTGTCATATTATGGCGGCGAGTTTATTAAGACTTAATTGAAGTCACGTATTTGATTATCGAATGCGAAATGATGAGATAAATTAATTAATATTATTTTGTATTTTTAGTATTTATTTTTTTAGTTTTTTTGTTTTCGTATTTAAATAATTTTTTAATATTTATTTTGTAGGGATATGAATGTGTACTAGAGTTTCATATAAATCGTGTAATAACGCCTAATGCAGATATTATTGACTATTTACATTTAGTGTGTTTCATATATATCAGTAGTATAATTGATGACGGTGTGAAGTTGCATCCTCCACTTATAAATGAGTTGGTGGAAAGATGGAGACCGGAGACGCACAAGTTTCATTTACCGTATAGGGAGGCAACTATTACCCTACAAATGATGCATTTCATCTAGGACTACTATTGATAAAGTAGTTATTACTGGTGTTATAGGCACCCCTAAAAATGTATGTGAGGTATTGCTCGGAATTGTTCCACATGATAATGCACGCGATGGTGGAAAAATAAAAATTAAATTTTAGGATGATAATTTTACACACTTACCACATGATGCGGAGCATGTAGTGAAGGAGGTAAATAAAATATTTTTATGAGTATTTATTAATATTACAATTTATTTATTTATTATTTTGAAAATTAAGTAATTATATTATTTTTATTAATTTTTTACAGCGATTTGCTTGAGCGCATATATTATGAGTTATTGAGAGGATTTTAATGCTAGACAAATCCTAAAATAAGGTTCATCTAATGTGGTTGAATCATTTGCAAAATTTAAATGATTTAAGAAATATAAGTTGGGGTCGGCAATTTTGGCATTTTTGTTCTGGGAGTTTTGTAAAGTTGTAAATACGACAAAAAATGTCATTAGAGGGCCTGGATCTGAATGTCATTTTTATGGTCGATTGTTAAAACACATGTCCCATATGATTTCCGTTACTTAAGAGGTAAAAAAATAATTTTTATTTTTTATAATATTACTAAAAATAATAATATTATATTGTATTAATGACATGTGGACTGATGAAACCTCTCACGCCCACCTACCAACACAACAACAAGACTTCAGACTGTTGACCGATAAGTTTAGACATCAGGTAATAAAATAGTTTCCTTCGACTTTAATTTAATTTATTTGAGGGTTTTAGCTAACAAAATTATGTAATTTTAATTTTATAGTTCTTGTGGATGCCTTACTGCGATGCTGCTATTACTGACTGTATATTGCATGAGATTCGGGTGACTAATGCGTCTTTATACGTCGTGTCAGTCCCACTGATCTTGTATGAGATAGTCGAGTGGCATCCTATCGAATGATTCCTTCATCAATTTAACTGTGTCCAATCGATTTCGCCACATCCACCATGCTTGGATGAGTTGCATCGTTTGATGCGATATAGGAAGATGGATATCAATTGGGCGAACCATCATGTGGTGTATCTGAACGAGTGGGTCTGAAGATTCAAAAGGACACCCATGACTCAACCCATCTTCGAACACAATGCGACATATGATTATATATCGTGATTCCAAGAATATGGGATGCCACATATATTGACCGATAAGGAACGAGCGCGAGAATTATATGTTCATCTACAGAGTCACCCACAGATGGGGATGTAATATGGGGGAGGCAATATGGGGGAGGCATCCTCCTCATCACCAACAACACATGGACCATCTCAAACATCACCGACACTCTGACCCTGTCTTCACTCACTCAACTGAATAAACATTTCAACAAATGGGGCAATTTTCGAAAGGTTTCCTCACCGACTAGTTGAATTCACAACACTTTGGATTTGATATTGTTGAACAGATATCGCAGCAGAGCATATTCTACACTGGTTCTGATTCCAGTGCCAGTGGTGGATCGATTCCATATGCAGCCGCCGATCCTGATGATGTTGAAGTGCAAGAGGAACCACGCTTAGGTTAGCGTTGGACTCGTCATCCACTACGATGTGGAACTGGTGGACATAGGTATTATTAGCTCTTATTTATTTCGTTCTTCAAAACTGAAATATTTGTACTGAACTATTTTATTTTTAGTTAATTAAAATATTTTATGTTAATTGATCAATGCAGTTTATCAATAATTTTTACTTTAATCGAACCATTTTGAGTTATGCGAACTCTTTCCCATTAATCGAATCATTTTGGTTATATATAAGTGAGATTTGGGGTTACTTTTCTAATAAATTAATAAAAATAGGTTTCTGGATTATTATGCCATAATGGAACTCGCACCTGCAACCCACGATATCAGTAGTCGCGTCAATAGAACATCGTGGCTTACAACTTGTGAGGTTCCTCCCAATAAAAGAGATGCAAAAGAAGTTAATGGCAACAACTCAGAAAATGTCGAGCAGAGAAAGCCTTATTACTTTGGTATATTACGATGGTAAATGATCGGTGATGCATCTCTCGATGTATTGTTTTAGTCCATACATACTATGACAATAACGCTACCAAGGAAGTTAACGTATAACAAGTTGATGAAGAAAGTGAAGAAAAATGTCCCACATGCTCGTGGTACAAAATTATTACCCTTGAAGTATCGACTACCGATGTCGTTAGAACCATTAACGTATACGATATACACTGTTGAGGACAATGGTGATGTGCAGTTGATGGTCGACGTTTACTTGCAATATTCATTTGAAGGGCCGATGGAGTTGTATGCATTGTTTTCTGATGCTGATGATGATACCAGTGTGTCATGTTGAAGATGAGCAGAGTTCGACTTTGATCCAGTTATTCACAATCCGACGTAAAATTTGATAAACAACTTCAATTTATTAAGCACATACAATACACATAACGATTTAGGTGAATCATCATCTTCGATGCCAAGACATTCTTGCTTGTTTAGATTCGAGTTTGACTTGAACATAGCACCAATTCTTATTTCCACGTATAATCTATACAGTACTCTTGAGCATCTATTTTCTTCTTAACACGCCAATCGGGGTCAGACCATGAAACGTTTAACCCGTTCGATGATTTCTTATCTGGACGATATTCAATGTATATCCCTTCTGCGGATAACTTCTCAACACATATGGGGAGACATTCTTTTACTGGTGTGCGTGACTTTGATCTCGGGGAACTGGTTTGTGAGTGGTCTCATGTGTAGTCTTGTGATCGACGAACACCTATAATAGATGCTAACTTTGAATTAAATGAGGCTAAACTATTCCGCTTTGAGGGGGATCATTCTGACGAAAAATAGGTAAGGGAGCTCGGCCCCGATGGTGATGAGTTAGGCCCCTTCTATGAAGAACTAGAAGATATTAACATGGCACCAGAAACATAAGACCACGAAGAATACGGCGCGGCTACAATAATTCCACATACTGCCATGCCTATTTCTTATTACCAGCCACCATCGTATTTTACAACAATTGATATGGAAGTATTTAACGCTCCAAAAATTTTCCCAATTTCCATACATTGAGCAATACAATCAACGTAGTAGTGGTGATCTCTATGTTGGTATAGTTTTCAGGTTAATATAATGTTTTAATTTTTATTATTTTTTTGATTTATTTATCGGTAAGTTATCCACTTTATTTACTTTTCTTATGAATAAATTTTAGGACAAAAGAACAAGTTGTGGCTACAATCAAGAACTACATCATATGTCGCTCCGTCATGTCAATTGTGAAAAAAACTAACGCGGATAAGTACATCGCTGAATGTATCCACAAGAAGAAGGGATATAATTGGAGGGTTCGAGTATCACAATTGAAGACGATGAATAACCTTTGTAAACTCACAAAATACGTCCAACCACATACATGCACCACCAACATCCTATATCAAGATCATCGTAACTTCGATGTACACGTGATTTCTAGAGAATTCATTCTGCTGCTCAAAGCAAATCCACATGTTACAGTTGCAACCTGTATTACTTCAGTTACATTGTTATACGGGTACACAGTTGACTGACACAAAGCATAGTATGCAAGGTATCGGGCCCAACAAAACTTATTCGACCAATGTGAGGAATCATACAATGAATTATGGCTATCTTAAACTGATGTATAAATACATTCCGGAAACAGTTGTGAAATTGGAAATAGTCCCGACATATGAAAATGATCGTGTCGTACTAGGTGTCTTCCAATTCTACCGGCTCTTTTAAACTTTTCCGTAATGCATTAATGCATTTCGACACTGCAAGCCAATGGTTAATACACTCAAATAATGTTATTGGCGATTGCACAAGATGACAACAGAAAAACTACTCCAATCGCCTTCGCAATTGTCGAAAATGAATATATCAACTCTTGGGAATTTTTCCTTATGAACTTACAAACATATGTTCTATCACATACGATGTTGGATAGAGATGATGGGATTTGTCTTATTTCTTACATAAATATTGGTATCAAATACGTACTCCAGCGTATGGGCCCGTCTTGTCAATCCCCAATATTTATCACCGATATTGTTTATGACATATTGTATGACATATTGTCATAAACTATTTGAAGAAGTTCAAGAGTGAAGATGAGGGCCTAATGGTTCTTCGAATGGGTACTTCTTTCACCCTTTTTGGTTTACCATATATTTACAAAAATTATTGCAAAATTAATTGTTCCATTTTTTATTGATAGGTTACACACAGTTCATACATAAGTTTGAGGACCTGCTATAAGAACTGAGACACAAGAATTCTGATGGCTACAAGTACCTTGCTAGAATCCTAAAGGAGAAATGGATTCGATCATTTGATGGGGGTAGACGGTATGGTCACATGACAACAAACTTGGTTGAAGTAAAAAACTCATCACTAAAGGGAGTGCGCCATTTGCTTATCACATATGTTGTCAAAACGAAATATTATTTATTGGCAACCCTTTTCGCAACCTTTGGAAGGAAAACATTTAACTGGATGGTATATGGCCACCAAATCCACCTAGACCTCCTCAGAAAATTGCAAACATTTCAGCAACATTCCAACGCGATGAGTGTCGTATGCTTCTCTCACGAAATTTCATTATTTCGTGTATCAGAATTTGTGAGGCCATTGGATGGCATACAACACAACACATATGTGGTTAATTTACGAGAAAAAACATGTTGGTGTGAATTCTTCCAAACTTTCAAACACACGTGTGTGCACAATTGTTGTTGCTTCTTCTGCTCGGATACACTATATGAGATTCGTTGATCGAGTTTACTTAATTAAAACTATAATCAAGGTTTATGAATACGATTTGTAATCACCATTTTTGTGTTATATTATTATTATTATTATTATTATTATTACAAACCCAAAACCAAAACGGACCCAAATACCCTAAGCCTAATACAAACAAAAAACAAACCAGCCTAAACCTAAAAACCCTAACTACCCTAGCTGTCAGTGCCACCTCTCATCTGCCACCACCGTCGTTACTATCGCTAGTCATGTTATCAGTAACCAAACCGCCCATGTTCCAAGAACCAACCACAAAATCAAATCAAAACATAAAAATAAAAAAGTAAAATCAAATCTAACAAATCCAATCTACTACCAACCGAACCCTCCTGTAATCCTCACCCACTCTGTCAACAACCTTATCAAACCCATCAGACCAAGTCACCATTTTATATAAAAAGGGTATTATTTGAAAAAAGATGAGGGGTTACAATAAAAAATAGAAAAAATGAAAGGGAAGTTACTATTCGGTCGAACCTTCCACCATTGTTAAGGACCTCTATTGGCTAATCGGCATTGTGAGGAGGTTCATCATGCCCTGAAGAGTGACATACTCCAACTTTGGCCCGATCCAACGGTGGAAAGACAGATTGACGGCTTATTTCACGGTGTTGGAGGTTGTTTCGTGCGAAATAGAGTCTAGATCCGTGATCATAACGTCGAGGAAAGCTAGCCCATAATTTTTGGGCCTGAACGATCATTAGAGATGGCGGCAACGGTTGAAATAGCCAGTAGACGGCCACGATTTAGAGAGAATATGGAGCTTCTCTCTCTAAAAAAAGAATGTGAGAAAAATAAAAAAGAAGGGCTAAAAAAAGTATTTATACCCACTTTAAAATGGTGTAGTTTTGCTCTCTAGGAACTGAGCGTTTTGGGTTTTTGGGGTAAATACTCTTTCAGTCCTTTTTCGTTTGTAATTTATTATTTTGGACATGAAACATTTGGGTTATTATGTTTTTTAGTCCTTTGATGTTGCCATGCTTACATTTCCGTCACTGCTCCAATTAATATGGTAAGGGTTATTTACGTTCCTAGCCTCCAAGTTTTACGCGTGTAACATTTCAGTCCCCTTTTATAATTTTATAAACTATTTGAATGTTTAGACCTTGTAACTTTAATTTCTTTCAAATTAGCCATAAACTAAAATGTATAATCACCTAGTTGGCCATTGTATTTGTTATTTGTTCGTTTTTATACTATTATTATTATGTACGTATTTATCTCATATCTCTATGTAAATATATAATATATAATATTATATAAAATTATATTTTTGTTGATGATGTCTTTTTATCTACAAATGTATAATAGAGATGTGTCAATCTTGGGCGTTGTGGGGGTGCTTACCCTTCCCCACGCATAACAGACTCTCGAATCCTTAAAAATGAATCTCTGGTTAAACGCAGACCAATTTTCCTTTTTAAATGATTTTTCTAAAATTTATTTTTTAAGATGTTTTCTGGATATTCGACCTATCTAACCAAAGGTCGATAGTGACTCCAATCTTTTCTAACTTAGTTCGATTTTAAAAACTGACATTCCTCGAAAGTCATGCTGCAACTTTATTTTTCGATGTCCCGAACGAAAATGGTGACGACACAAGTTCCCTTCCATTGGAAATGAATGAGATCCGAATATGAACCTACAATACTGCCAGATTATGCACTATGACGAAAAAAATCCGGTCATCAATTGTCAACCCGAATTTTCTGTGATGAGGATTTGGTCGAACATCAAGAAAGAACTGGACAACCGAAATTATAATTTATATGTAGGAAACTCAGACACACAAAGAACAAACATTCCAATCGTTCAGGCCTACGTATCAATTAAATGGGCTTTTTTGTATTATTTTTTTAATTAACAACAAATATTAATTTGTTTTCAATTTCTTGTGATTTATTCATGCAATAAATTATGCATTACAACATTTTTCAACACGATTTTTACCCCATTATAATATCTCGTATGCGACCAAATTAGCTTCAACATAAATATAAGTTGCAATATTATACCTCTAAGCATATAAATTCTGAAATCACTCTTATTTACAAGCTAGAAATAACATTTTAATATGTCTATCAAATCATTTTTTTTGTTCTTCCTTCATAAAACTATGATTTCTAACCATTTTCAATGTCATTTTATCCCACTTAAAATGTCTCATATATTATGATATTACACTCACCTTAAAGATAAATTGCAACACTATACATTTATAATTAAAAAATTAAAAATATTTTTTTCGTTAGTACTCACGGTTTACAAGGCACGAGATTGCTATTTTCAAAAAATTAATATCAACTTGTATCTTATAAAATTCAAAATGTATTATAATTATAATATTATTAATTATTTAATATATTATACATATAATTTTTCATTATTTCAAATTTTACAAAATATATTATAATTATTATTTATAAAATATCTATTTTAATTACTATATCTATTTATTATTATATTTTAATTATTTATTATCTTTAATAATTAATATTATTAATTATTATTGTTATATTTATTTTTTATTAATTTCAATTTGAAAGATCCTCGCGCGTTGTAGGTTGCAGGTCGCGATGTCTCTTATAAATCTCGCGATATTTTAGTTCTCAGACTACTTCGTGCTTCGCAATGCGCGAGATCATTTTATCTAATTATTTTATTGGCTTACCTTGAAAGTCCTCTCACGTCGGACATATCACATGTTGAAAGATGCGACAATTTAATATATTGTATACAGGCCGCGAAGTCATTCTATATAGACGATTTGAATGTTATTCTTGCAAATAATTATTGGAAGACTCTCTTTCTTTAAATAGTTATTTATTTGAGGTTTTTAATATAAAATTGCCTAGAAAAAGAGAGAGATGGAAAAAGAATAAAGCAGTAGGGAAAAGGTCAGCACTGCAGCATTAACTACCTTTGAGTGGGAAAGTAAAACATAGTAGGGCTAGGCGGCCACGAAAATACGTATCCGTCAAATCGGTAAATTTTTTGAATTTTGGTTAATCTAGTTTGATGTATTTAATAAAAATAATTTACATCTTCAAATAAATCATTTTCATAAAAAATAATTAGTAAAAGTGTATATTTGGTTTAATAAAATGTGTTTAATTTCTGATATAATAATAGGAAATTAAATATTTTAAATTTCATAATTTGAAGGGTAAAAAACAAATTTATGTAATATCAATTGCTAAAAATTCAATTCGATTGATTTTTACCAGTTTAAAAATTATATATGTACATTTTTAAACGTCTACTAATATTCTCTTACGAATTTTCGAATTATGTTTTGTTAATGTTTTAGCTATGAAGATCTAACTAAAATATATAGTAGGTTAATGTAATCAGTTCGATTTTTAAAAAATGATCAATTTCTTCTGAAAATTTGGCAACAGCTAGAAGTTACGAGGATACTGCTACATCAATATCCTCTTATTCCTCTTCTCTATTTGTTTATACGAACTTTTTCAAATTACTATGTGATTAGATGTCTAAGGTTAGATTTCATTCGCAGAAGGATAATCAGAAGCTGAGAGTGGTGTGCGAATCAAATGCGCAGAAAACGGAAATCAACAGTGAAAAATCAAAGAGATTTGTACCTTTTTTCTTTGACGGCTGAATCAAACTCTGCTTCCGTAGTGGAACGGAGAGAGCCCAAAAACAACTGAAATTTCCAAGAATGAGAAACGGGAGAGTGGAGGCTGATCTGCTCAGCGGCGGCGCGTTAAAAAGGTGCAAATTCGAAGTTTCCTTTAAAAGTTTCTGGGAAACTCTAAAAGGAAGAAATGGGATTTGTTTCCTTTTGCAGCTGCAGACAACAACAGAGCATGTACTTTCCCTCGGTGTTTCGGCTTATACTGAAAGAAGGAAAATAGTTTGTTTCTTTTCTTTCTTGGCCAGATTTACATTTACGTACGTTGCGAAATATTAGGTGAATACTTAATTATGACGTCGTTTGTCAGAGTTTTAAATATACAAAATATATTTGAGGATTAAATAAATAACTGATTTTTTGTGAGGTCAATTTTAATTAATTTATGTGGTGTTAATTTTTAAAATAAATAAATATATGTTTAGATATTTTTCCAGTCTATTAGCAACGTTCATATATCTTATAGATATATTTATTTGAATTCAATTTTTTTTTGAGAAAAATAACATTCCTTTTTATCATTGGGACCGATCGTTAAATTTACGATAAAAACATTATTACTGTTATCTTTTTATTTTATGTCATTTTTCTCTCTTCTTATAGTAGTAGATGAGTCAATTTTAAAATTTATTTGGCTAGTATGTAGGGATATTCAAAGGTCGGGTCGAATCAATTTTTTGGTCATCTTATCACCCAAATAAAGTATAACACTCGACCAGAGTCTAAGGAAATTCTATTCAACTCAAAACTTTATCTGATTTTTAAGATAAAATTAGGTATCTCTTCCTAGTTCCGACTGATACACACCTAATTAAGAAATATAAAGAGAGTGGATATTACAAAAATTATTCTTATATATATATATATTGATCGCTTGTAAATGTATATGCTAAGGCAGGCAAATCTGTGCAAATGTACACAGTCGAATCAAGTAATAAAGGGTAAGTGAGTTATCGTCTCCTTGGGGATTGGTAGGGGTTTTGATGTTTCGCCACAACTAGAACTAGGTGTCACAAACTAGTCCCTGAATTCTTGTCAAAACAAAAAAACAATTAGTAATGGATTGTATGAATAGGTGTCAAAGCGTTGCTAAAGCAAGAGAATATTGTGAAGTGTGGTTATAGAAAAATTGGTCGAGGCAAAGAAAATATGCAAAAGTAAAAAATAAAAATAGACAAGGCAGGGGAAAACGTTGATTCAAATATATTCAAAATAACCTCACATATTCAGACTTTTCACAGAGCACTTAGGTTGGCCTTTCTATGACAATAAATTATTCTAAGTCAGAGAAGTATCGTTATGATATGCTTAGACTACCCGACAGGATTACTAGAGTATTCTAAGAAGGTTGCTATGACAATACTACTCAGCGTGAACTACAACTATTGGTTTGTCAGACTGTTGTTGTTACAATACCCTCAGCGTGAACTATAGTCGTTGTCTATCCTACTCAAGCGTTTATTCCTTTTAGTCAATTGAAACCCTCTCTTATCTCTAAGGCAGTCAGGTTATAACATCACTATCCCAGATCTATTTCATTGCTCACGTAGATATATCTTAATTCTCTCGAATCTAAGAATCAATTTCTAGAAAAACGACAATCTCTCGAAAGCCCTTACAAGGTCTAGAAGTGTTTCGCCTAGGCACCAGACAATCTCTCGAAAGCTCTTACAGTATCAAGGCAAAATATTAAAAAATGAACAAAACAAACTTAAGTAAAATCATAATGCATCATTCATAATCCATTAAATAATCGCCTTGGCAAAACAAAAAACCAACACCCAGAAAAGCAAATCATGGTGTTACCAAAGTATCATCCAAGAGTATCATCATTTAAAAATATGCCCTAAAATAGATTAAAGAAATTAAGAACAAAGAAAAAATGACTCTCAAACAGGGGGCTCTGACGTGACAACTCTGACCAGCACCAAGGACAGTCGGGTTGGAGAACGATGGAAGGTAAGGTACTGTAGTTGCTTACTCCACGCTTAAGGTAAATCTTCTTCTTCCTTGCCTCCTCATTTTGGCAGTTATGAATGAGTATTTATAATGGGAATTTTCCTAGGGTTTTGTGTAATTGAATATTCCTTAAATACCCGTGTTGACTTGTCCATGCTATAGATAGAAAGGCGGTTGGATATGGTCAAATTCTTGGAGAGCTTGATTGCACGTGAGGTCAGTCATACAGCTGGCAAGTGACATCAGCAGTTTGTCAGATCCATTTCAGACTTGCAAGATAAATATTGCCTTGGTAGGAAAAATATTTTTTCATTTTCTTCGTCTTTTGTGTTCCACTGGCCCTGTAACACCCTCAACACGTATCCGACCCGAATTCGAGTCCTAGGTATCACGTTGAATTTTCAAAACATTTTCCTTTACAGGTGGATAAAAATTCAACTCACTATTCGATAAAATTAATATTTTCATTAATTGACATAACTGGGTTTTACAAAACATATAAGAGCTTATACTATTCAAGCCTTTATACTACATGCCAAGTACATTTTAATAAACAGAATACATATATTTAATATGTTTCTGATCCGATATTCGTTAGGAAGATACTGACCTGTCTTGCCCCTCTTAGCTTCTCTTCTCGCTTCTGTAACCTACGTGTGAAACAATCACAAGCTAAGTCTATGACTTAGTGAGACTTATAAAACATATAATATAAACTAAACTTCTAACAATGCATATGAATAATTAATGCTATTATAACATACATCTTCATGTACACTTCATAAAATGAATACATACATACACAAACCTTATAATATCACATATGAGTTTTACTATTTCATATTCTTATAATCATTTACTTTATACTACTTAGCTTATATCACATTATACTATCTTCATTTAAATCGTTTACTTACCTTATTCTTAATCCTGTAATTTTGATCGCAATCCTACATATTTTATATCATTTCTATATGTTTCTATTTAACATTTCACCCATAAATTCTCGTTACATATTCTAATATCCTAATTTCATATATTCTCTTAATTCATTCCTCACTAAATCTTCAATTAATAAACATACATTTACATAACTTATTGTCATTTGATTCCTCTGATATTTTCATATGATTTCTTAGATTCTTATACTAAATTTCATATCACTTACTAATTTAGCAAGGTTAATTAACAGTTCTATTTTAAACGTATATACCTTCCCACACAACTTATCTAAAATTATTTTATACTTATTTATATATATTTTTCCTCAATTAATATACTATATGATTTGTCTCAATTCTCATTAATCATATAGTTCACCACTTCATTATCTATGTATATATATGTATATAGCGTTCACTAGATTTCTCATGAAATTACTTCTAACATATCATATAATTATATTATATTCACTTACATTCCCATATATCATATCAACATATTTGACATAGAACATATCATATATGCAATAAATGAAACTCATGCATTCGCATCCAAATGTTCAATCACCTATGACAATCATGTTAAGTTTATGTATATTATTTCTTTATTGGCCCATGTACATCTTGGAGAACTAAAGATATGTGAGTTCATTGAGGTTGTGCACTGATGTTGTCACCACAGCTCCGAATAAATTCCCACTAGGGGCACTGTATATTTGTCCCGAAGGACCATTATGTCCCGAAGAACCACTGATTTGTCCCGAATGACCACTATGTCCCGAAAGACCACTCCTTAAGAATCATACACATAATACAATGGACTAAATAAGTGTACCAAAGTACCACATATATGTTCCACAGAATTACATATATATCACGAAGGACCATGTAGAACCCTCGACTCTTGGCATGCCAACTATACCTCTAGCTCTCATATCACGTAACATGGGCATCATTATTATGTTTACCCTATATTCACATAAACATAGGTTCTTATCATTTCACTCATATCATATGGTTTATCTCTTGAAATCTTGCAATCATATCACTTATACTCTTATAAATCATATCTACATGGTTTATCTTATATACATATGTTCACATACTTTAGCTTACTTCACCTTCCATATATTCATACAATTCATTATCACATGATTGATATCTTAATCACATAACAATAACATACATTCACACAGATCATACCACAAATACAATAATATATCACAATTATGCCCATCTCAATAACATGCTTATATATATGCTATTATAGGAAATAGACTTGTCACAAGTCTTATTTCCATTCATCATAATATACCAACTAATACGCACTCACCTTAGCCTTGCTTACTTTTACTCGATCCTAATCTTTCGATTGTTCCTAAACAAGATTACGTTCTAAATCTACATAATAATACATTGATACATATCAGCATACGAATTGATATATTCTAAACTATTTCTCCTTAGGCTAAAAAGAAAGTTATTTTCATCTTTTAATGAAGGTATGCATCGATGCACTACACCATGCATCGATGCACTACACCATGTATCGATGCATCCCTTGACGGGTGCATCAATGCACTATCTATGCATCAGTACATAAATCTCATTCGATGTTTGTATTTTAAGGGGGTGCATCGATGCACTCCTTATGCATCGATGCACTAATTGCATTTGATGTTCATTTATTTGAGAGTGCATCGATACACATTGAAGATGCATCGATGCACACAACCCATAAATTCCATTTTATGCATGAAATTCACTCTCTTTTCATCTCAACTCTTCATCTTTCACCTCCTTTAATACACACACATAAACTCATTTCTACTCAATAATCACTTCTTTAAACTCAACATCCTATCATTTATATGGCATTCAAGAATTACACTCAATTTCCAACATGTTCTAAATCTAATTCTAACACTTCATATTCCTTAATTTAACCATCGACAAGTCAAATTCATCTTCAAACTCTATTAACTCCTTCTATTTCAAATATTTACTTAAAAACTCATTTTTTCTTAATTTCTCATAACTTGTTAATCTTTGAGTTTTAAGTCACCTAAAGCTTTCCTTAATCTTTCTTAACATCCCAAGAATCAAAACAAGCTTTAAAACGAAAGAATTAACCAACTGAAGACCCACTTACCTTATACAAGATTTCACGGTGGAGAGGAGAAAGAAGAAGATTGAAGAAGGCTTTGGAGAAATTATCTCCTTTCCACCTTGCTTATTACCCTCTATAAAGGGAAAATAAAAATCTTCCCTAAAAAATGACCATAATACCCTTATTACTTTCAAACTTTGTTATTAAATCCAACATCAACACTTTTCATTTAAGTCCCCACTTCCAGTCTTTTCTGAAATTAGTCACTAAATTTACCAAAATTCTATTTTGGTCATTGACCCGACTTTTGGGATGTTACAAATCTCCCATCCTTTAAAAGAAAATCCGTCCTCGAATTTTCACTGCACACACAATAAGAACATATCTTCTAATGTTCTTATGTTGTTTCATTTACTTAATCTTTCCTTTATTTAGTTCTTCAACTACCTTTTTCCTTTATACATCCTTATCATGTCACTTATCATATAACCAGTAGCATCAATTCTTATCACTCAAATTCATAAATCAATCAAATTCCTTATCAATCTTTAATTGCCTTGCAATAATAACTAACTTTTATTCCATCATCAATTAATTACTTCTTAAACTTCCTTAATACATATTAATCATTCTTTATTTATCTGACTAAGTCTGCTTGACCAAACATAGCCTTTATCACATCTGATTCTTTAAACTTTATCATTTCATTTCCTTATTCCATTATTCCTTTATTCCGTCAAAATCAAAACCTCCTTATACACAAATCATATCTTTTCTTTCATGCTCACATGCTCTTTTCCTATCACTTATGCTTATCTCTGATTACTGATCTTTGTCACCTCTTCGTAACTTTTATAATTAACACTCTTTGCACAAATCTTATTCTTTGTAAAGTCCTTGTTCGCATCACAATACACATATCCTTAACTTCCTTCAAACATATTAATCCTTATCTCTTTCTCTACATCACATTTACATAATCAAATACATAACCATTTACAAATTTACACCATACTTTGTTAGCTTAACCTGACATCATCTTTAATCTTTTAACTACATTCTTCATCACTCAACCTTGTCAGTCCGCAACATTTCTTCCAATCATATACACTCTTTCTGGTCGAAATTAGCTCAATATTAATGTATTTAATTCATTCAACTCACATTCTTACTCCATCACAATGCAATTTTCCTAAATTCAAACTCAAGCATTTCAACTTCCTTTATCTTATAAACCAATCATCAATGTACCCATTCTTAAACCCTTGCAAAACAGTACCTATATCACTTGATCCTTTTTAAAATAATTTTACTTTACCTATTTTCTAGCATAACTTTTAATCCAGTCCCTTACTTTCCCTTCTAATTTAATTTCATATTCATTCTTAACTCCTTATTTAATCTTTCAGTACCATACTCTACTATTCAAGTGTATCTGTCTTTTATCAAATTTGATCCTTTGATATGGAATACACTAATTCAAACCGAGTCTGTAATTGAAAATCATAATCTCTGTCTCTCTTTGATAGTGTTGATTTTTGTGAGATACGAATTCTCTTAGTCCTTCTGAGATCTCTTTAGATCTTTAACACAATTCATCACTTCTTGGAAAGAACAATTTTAACACCAATAATATTCTTTTAGTCTAGGCACAAGCCCTCCATACTTTACTTGCATACATCATTTTCCTTTAAATAACTTAACAACAATTTCTTCGACTTATCAAACTATATTCATTTCCTTACACGTTACGATTTCTCTGTTTCCAAACTCAAGTAGTCTAACTTTCTCTGTCTTATAAACTGATTGTTGATATATTGATTCTTAAACTTTTCTATTACTCTTTAACTTTACTTAAACATACGAATCCTTACCTTCTTCAATATATCACATTATTATGATCAAAATATACAACTGTATCTTTGGTTATCTTATCCTGACAATATCTCAAAATCTTATAATTCCAATACATTTTTCATCCCATAATCTTGTTAACCAATGCTAACTTTCCCCATCTAGAATGCAAACCCTTATCGTATTCATATTCTTGCTTAAACATAATATTATCCTTTTTGTCTCAAATTCATAAACTCTATCTCTATATCTTTTATACACTTGTCACTGATGCATCTATTCTTAAACTCTTATACAAATACTCACCACATCCTTTGATCTTTTTAACATTCTTATAGTGACACTTATTCACCATATTCTATCTTATCCATGTACTAACAAAACTAATCCATATCGCCTTTCTGATTCAAAATAATGAAGATCTTCTATCACTATTCTAATATGATTTCAATTTTCGAAAATTAACTTTTGATCTTGTGAGGCACTTCCTGAGGTGTCATCTCTTCATCCTGCCTGGCCAGGGCAGTTGAATAGCTATCACAGTCAGGAATATCACCTTTCACTATACTTCGAAATTATCATAATCATACTTCTATTATAACTTATCAATCTAATTCTATTAGCAAGACAACACATTCCTTACACTATCAGATCAGAAATTTTCACTCTATGTTGGCATGTACACATTTTTAAAACTCTTTTACCTTCGGTTTAAGCCTAGAATCAGCTAAACCTTAGCTCTGATACCATTAAATGTAACACCCTCAACCCGTATCCGACCCGGATCCGAGTCCTAGTTGTCACATTGACTTTTCAAAACATTTTTCTTTACAGGTGGATAAAAATTCAACTCCCTATTCAATAAAATTAATATTTTCATTAATTGACATAACTGGGTTTTACAAAACATATCAGAGCTTATACTATTCAAGCCTTTATACTATAAGTCAACTACATTCTAATAAAAAATACATATATTTAATATGTTTATGATTCGATATTCGTAAGGAAGATGCTGACATGTCTTGCTCCTCTTAGCTTCTCTTTTTGCTTCTGTAACCTACGTGTGAAACAATCGCACGCTAAGTCTATGACTTAGTGAGGCTTATAAAACATATAATATAAACTAAACTTCTAACAATGCATATGAATAATTAATGCTATTATAACATACATCTTCATGTATACTTCATAAAATGAATACATACGTACACACAAACCTTGTAATATCACATATGAGTTTTATTATTTCGTATTCTTATAATCATTTACTTTACACTACTTAGCTTATATCACATTCTACTATCTTCATTTAAATCGTTTACTTACCTTATTCTTAATCCTGTAATTTTGATCGCAATCCTACATATCTTATCTCTCCTTTCTATATGTTTCTATTTAACATTTCACCCATAAATTCTCGTTACATATTCTAATATCCTAATTTCTTATATTCCCTTAATTCATTCCTCACCAAATCTTCATTTAATAAACATACATTTACATAACTTATTGTCATTTGATTCCTCTGATATTCTCATTTGATTTCTTAGATTCTTATACTAAATTTCATATCCCTTACTAATTTAGCAATGTTAGTTCACAGTTCTATTTTAAACGTATATATCTTCCTACACAACTTATCTAATATCCTTTTATACTTATTTATATACCCTTTTTCTCAATTAATATACTATATGATTTGTCTCAATTTTCATTAATCATATAGTTCACCACTTCATTATCTATGTATATATATGTATATAGCGTACACTAGATTTCTCATGAAATTACTTCTAACATATCATATAATTATATTATATTCACTTAAATTCCCATATATCATATCAACATATTTCACATAGAACATATCATATATGAAATAAATGAAACTCATGCATTCACATCCAAATGTTTAATCACGTATGACAATCATGTTAAGTTTTTGTATATTATTTCTTTATTGGCCCATGTACATCTTGGAGAACTAAAGATATATGAGTTCATTGAGGTTGTGCACTGATGCTGTCACCACAGCTCGAATAAATTCCCACTAGGGGCACTGTATATTTGTCCCGAAGGACCACTATGTCACGAAGGACCACTATGTCCCGAAGGACCACTGATTTGTCCTGAAGGACCACTGATTTGTCCCGAAGGACCACTGATTTGTCTGGAAGGACCACTATACCCGAAGGACCACTCCTTAACAACCATACACATAATACAATGGACCAAATAAGTGTACCGAAGTACCACATATATGTTCCATATAATTACATATATGTTCCATATAATTACATATATGTCCCGAAGGACCACGTAGAACCCTCGACTCTTGGCATGCCAATTATACCTCTAGCTCTCATGTCACGTAACATGAGCATGATTATTATGTTTACCCTATATTCACATAGCCATATCACATAAACATAGGTTTTTATCATATGACTCATATCATATGGCTTATCTATTGAAATCTTGCAATCATATCACTTATACTCTCATAAATCATATCTACATGGCTTATCTTATATACATATGTTAACATATTTTAGCTTACTTCACCTTCCATATATCCATACAATTCATTATCACATGATTGATATCTTAATCATATAACAATAACGTACATTCACACAGATCATACCACATATACAATAATATATCACCATTATGCTCATATCAATAACATGCTTATATGTATGCTATTATAGGAAATAGACTTGTCGCAAGTCTTATTTCCATTCATCATAATATACCAACTAATACGCACTCACCTTAGCCTTGCTTACTTTTACTCGATCCTAATCTTTCGATTGTTCCGGAGCAAGATTACGTTCTAAATCTACATAATAATACATTGATACATATCAACATACGAATTGATATATTCTAAACTATTACTCCTTAGGCTAAAAAGAAAGTTATTTTCATCTTTTAATGAAGGTATGCATCGATGCACTACACCATGTATCGATGCATCCCTTGACGGGTGCATCGATGCACTATCTATGCATCGGTACATAAATCACATTCGATGTTTGTATTTTAAGGGGGCGCATCGATGCACTCCTTATGCATCGATGCACTAATTGCATTCGATATTCATTTATTTGAGAGTGCATCGATACACATTGAAGATGCATCGATGCACACAACCCAAAAATTCCATTTTATGCACGAAATTCACTCTCTTTTCATCTCAACTCTTCATCTTTCATCTCCTTTAATATTCCTAACTTTCATACACACACATAAACTCATTTCTACTCAATAATCACTTCTTTAAACTCAACATCCTATCCTTTATATGGCATTCAAGAATTACACTCAATTTCCAACATGTTCTAAATCTAATTCTAACACTTCATATTCTTAATTTAACCATCGACAAGTCAAATTCATCTTCAAACTCTATTAACTCCTTCTATTTCAATTATTCACTTAAAAAACTCATTTTTCTTAATTTCTCATAACTTGGTAATCTTTGAGTTTTAAGCACCTAAAGCTTTCCTTAATCTTTCTTAACATCCCAAGAATCAAAACAAGCTTTAAAATGAAAGAATTAACCAACTGAAGACCCACTTACCTTATACAAGATTTCACGGTGGAGAGGAGAAAGAAGAAGACTGAAGAAGGCTCTGGAGAAATTATCTCTTTTCCCACGTGCTTATTACTCTTTATAAAGGGAAAATAAAAAATCTTCCCTAAAAAATTACCATAATACCATTATTACTATCAAACTTTGTTATTAAATCCAACATCAACACTTTTCATTTAAGTCCCCACTTCCAGTCTTTAGTCACTAAATTTACCAAAATTCTATTTTGGTCATTGACCCGACTTTTGGGATGTTACAAGTATACCCTTTGATTGAAGAAAAATAATTTTGTTAAATTAAAATAAATTTGGCCTTCCAATTATAGATTGACACTTATCGCAATTTAATTAGAGGATTAAATTTATTGAATTTAATTAAAATTAGGATCAAATTGGCATCTTTTATAAATAACAAGGTTCAAATATATAATTATACCAAAAAGTTAACTGATGAGCCATTCTTTTGGTTAAATTTTAACTATCACATCACCTCCACTATTAAAAGTTAACGGCAAGTGACTTGATTTAACCATTTAAATAGTTGGATGGTCTATTGATCAAAATGATTTTTGATCATAGTTGAGTGGTGACCCGTGTAATTTACCTAAAGATTATTCCATTTTAAAATTTTAACCGGCAAACGTGTTAGGCTAATGAATAAATATTATATTGTTTTTTTTCTTAGAAGTTTCGGGTGTAGGAAGACGACGGCGACGTTTTCACTAGTCCTTTATTTGATTTAAATCTTCCTCGAAAGAAATAAAAAACAATATAATCCACAACTGTTTTTCTTTTTAATGTTTTAAGAGACCTTCCAACTTAAAAAAAATATCATTTTACCCTTTAAATGTTTTTTTACATTCAATTAATCTCTCAAAATGATGTTTTATTTAATAATTTTTTTAGTACACAAAGTAGAAAAGATCTAATCTAGTTTACCATGTTTTTCTTCGATCGTTCATCAATATGTTTCCTATTTTTGTCGAAGGGTTTTTAAAGTTGTGGAATCCAAATAGGAGGTTTCATACCATCTTTGTCAATCTATCGGTAACTCTGTTTCATTCTCTTAAAATATGACCAAAATATAACTGTCAAATGATTGACTGTTAATTTTAATAATCATTTTAAAAGTAACTTTTACGTGTCATAATATAATATAATCACAAGATGTTATACAATGGCTAAACATAACCAGGGCTAGTGGGGCCATGGCCCCCAAAATTAATTTTTTTTAATTTAGACTCCTTAGATTTTCAAAATATTAATTTGGTCCTGCCAAATTTTTTAAAATTTAGATTAAATTTTACAATTTTTTTAATGTTCTTAGTTAAATCTCCTCCAATAATTTTAAAATAAATTCTTATTAAGCTTCTCAAAATTTTAAAAATTTTAAATAGACCCTAATATTTTTGGGAAAATATAAATTAAACCCTTCAAAATTTTAGTTCAAGGTTTTCTAGAACCATTATACCTCATCTTTATTTTCATTTATTTTTCTATTTTTGGAAACCAAACCTATTATTTTCTTGGGTCTAATTTTGCTTTTAGTCCTTCTGTTATGTTGAAACTAGATATTTATCCTTATTCTTTGATTTGATACAATTTAATCATCTACTTTTATAATCTATATGTCTATATTTATTTATTAAAAGGCTGATTGAGTTGGTATCATGAGCTAACTTGATATTAATTTAATTAAAAAGTATAAAATTAACCTTTTATTAAATGATAAACTAGTATTATGAATGCACTATTTTATTTTTTTATCTTTTTACATAATTTTTAAATACATTTTTGAATATATTTTTAAATAAAAACTACAACTTAATATCTAATAAATAATCTAATAAGGATTGAACGCATAGTTATATCATATAAATTATAAATATATTTTTGAACATAAAAAGTTTTCTTTCACATCCATCACAGTTATAGTATAATAAAATATTTTAATAATTTTGTCGTTTACCACTATTGTTAAAATGATGACATGGGCCATATTACTTTGCAATTTAATGAAAACAATTTTTAAATAAATTAAGTATAATTAAAGAACAACTTTATTAAAGAACTTCAATTTTAAAAAGGATAAATTATAAATTTGGTAACTAAATTTTATTCTCTCTCAAATTTTATTTACTATATTTTCAATATTTTCAATTTCTTCACTAAACTGAATACATTAGATTTTTTGTTATTCGGCCGTTAAATAGTTAATGTCGTTAAAATAGGTTGTTATGTAGATACAAAACGACGTCGTTTTGGTGAATTTTTTTTTAAACGACATTGTTTTTAACGTCGTTAACTATTTAACAGTAGAGTGAATAAGAGAGAGTGAAATTCAGTGACAACACTTACCTTGTTTTACTTATATTTCAGTTACTAATAATTATGTATTATAGCAATTAATTTCTTTTTTTACAATTAATTTTTAATTTTTGTCTATCAATTGATCCCTGCATACATTATTCTAGAAATTGTTATTTTTTATATAATATTTTTGCAATGAAAATTTGAAAGGCGGGAAGTTTTTAGGAACCCACATGCTATAAATAGAAAGCAAAGCTTTTCCGGATCCTTCGTGTTTGAGCTATCAAGCTAAATAGGGATGTCTAAATAAATGCAGCTTAATGTAAAATTTAGAAAATATGGTTATTGGAAATGTTAATATTTTTTTAATATTTTCAGTAGGGTGATACCTAAAATATTATTTTTTACAGGAAATATTAATATCGGATGATACCTAATATGTTGTTTTTTCTACGGAAATATTAATATCAGAAATATTTATTTTAGGTAGCGAAATTAATATTTCCGATAAAAAAATAATATTTTAGATAACTCTCTACCGAAAATGTTAAAAAAATATTAACATTTATGGTAGTGCATTTTCTTAGTCTTATATTAGACTGACATACAACAAAACTACCCAGCTCAATAGAGTAACAACAAAATAAATTATTTTACTTAAAAAGTTGTACGGTTATTCAATTTCATCACTCGTTCTCTTTTGTTAATATTGATTGAAGAATTGAAATAAAATTTAATTGTATTCTAAATGATTTAGTAACTTAAAAGTAAAATAGTATAATCCTTAAAATAGACGAAATTTCTTAAAATTAATTAATATGATCCTTCAGAATTTTATACACGACATAAACTACGGATTGAATTGCGACTACTATAACATGTGAAAGACATGTATTCCGGTAAACTTTTCTCTTATGGGGCGTTGAAAAATATATTGACTAGCATAGAGTCTCGTTGAAATTATTTTCGAAGATGGGATGAATATTATAGTACTGGAGTAGACGTCGGGAACACAATGTGTATTTCTCATTGTTCATCCAGTTGAAACACCAAGACTTCCAAAATGAAAAGGTAGGAGACGCACTGTAGTCGTCGCGTCTTCTCGAAGACGTGTGATGATTCCGTCATCCTCCAACAAGTAGTATAGTATTTACTCCATCTTTTAAAATAATTTCGACGGATCCTATACGAGCTAATAATTTTTTTTAACGCCCTCATGAGAAAAATTTTGCCCATGTCTTCCGCATCGACCGTGATCTTCTCCAATGTTATAGCATTGATAATCTTTATTGATGGACACAAAACAATCCCACATGCCACGATGAATTGGAACACCCCCTGCATGTACCCTTCTATAGTATATTTTGCTATCCTACTTCAGACAGATTATTGTAGATGGATTGAGGTATGGTTAGACGCACGATTTTATATTAAATAATATTTTTAAAATTTTAAAAATAGAAGAATTTGTAAAATTTTATAAGGTGAAAATAAATTCTTAATAAAAAAATATATAGAAAAAAAATCTAAATATAAGGTAATTTTAAATTTTTAGGAGTGATGGTCCATCCTTGAATTGAGGAGTTAGGAGAGTTGATTGCAAATTTTAAATTTTTATATGATTCTGATTTTTTATTGATAATATGTTTTTTGTTATTTCAAAATTTTATAATTTTATCCTTAAAATTTTATAATCACGTTATTCCTAATATAAAATATTGCGTCTGTCTTTGGAGACGACAATAATGGTAAATTTATGTTTAGTCCTTCAAATTTTATAAAAAAAATAATAGTATGACGTGATTACAAGATAATATTTGTTCAGATTTTTTTAACCAATTAATTAACAAGGCACACATCCTGCAGACACAAGATCATAAGACATCTACGAGAACAATATACCCTTTTACCACTAACACCACTTGATTTGTTCAAATTTTATAACTTTTTAAATCAACACAATAGAAAATTCTCTCTGTAAAGGTAAATTTTTTTGAAGGGTAAGAGGGGTCTCGTTAAAAATCCCTCCATAACTCAATTAAGCCGAGACTTAACCGAGACAACAAAAGGGAAAAGAATGCCCAATAAATTATAAAGTAGTCATAAAATTTATCAAAATAATACAAAATAATTATTTAATCAATTATTATAAAATAATCATTAAATGTTATTGAATTGTTATAAAATGATCATTAAATTATTAAATGTTTTACATTAATTAAAATAATTTGTAACAGTTAAATAAATTTAATGATTTTTACTACATGTAGTCTTAAAATATAGTTTGCGATTCATTCATTGATCAACACTTGATTATAGCATAACATGTTGCTTGTCAAAACAAAGGGACAAGCTTTCAAAATTAGCCTATATACCAATGCCACATGTATACATTTATATCTATGGTCTCGTCATCATTCCCAACAAATATATTGTAATATTATTATTTTATTTCCCAATAATTAGTCTAATGGTAAGTACATCAAAGGTCATTAAACTAGATTCAAAACATCGTTTTGATCGTTGAACTTTGAAAAGTTATAAAATTATCATTAAATTTATGGAACAGTCATAAAATAATAATTAGATTTTATTAATTTTTTACAAAATAATCATTAAATTTATTAAACTTTTGTACTTATTTTAAGACAACAATTACCTTTTTGATAAAATATTGATAAATTTAATGGTCGTTTTAAAGTTTTTTAAAAGTTTAACCAAAATGATTATTTGAATATAGATTTATATTATCCTTAGTTTAAGGATGATGAAATTATCCACCCCATTTCCTTAGTTGTCCAATTATATTATATAAATACTCATTAACTATTATTATCAACATCACCAAGCATTAGCTTGTCTTACCTAATTATATTTAATTATGATTATGATTATTATTTTCAACCATTATAGATTTGTAATTGACAAGCTGAACTGTTTTATTTTCAACCATTATTTAGTTCTTAAGCAACAAAAATAAAATTATTAAACATATAAAAACAATTAAAATTTTAATTAAAAATATTTTAAACAATTTATAAATTAAAAAGTAAAAACAATAAAAGTATTAAAATTATTTAAAAAATTAGAGTAAACTATGCATTTATTACTTAAACTATCAGTTTTTGGTATGTTTTAGTACCTAAACTTTTAATTTTTCAAAACTATATCTAAAGTATAGTTTTTGTTTCATTTTAGTACCACCATTCAAAATTTAATGTTAGGTTTTTGATTTTTTTTAAAGTTTTTCACGACGAATACCAAAATGAAATAGAAACTAAACGTTAGGTATGATTTTAAAAAAAATGAAAGGTTGAGTACTAAAACGGATCAAAATTGATAGTTTATGTACTAAATGCATAGTTTACTCTACAAAATATTTATAATAGATCAAATCTTGACATAAAAATTATTTATGTAAGGTAAGATATTCGAATCTTGACGTTGTAAACGGAACCAATCATACTGAAGTGATTACTTACTCCATAATAGATCCTTATAGTATTTGATCTGGATTATCAATTAATAAATCAAATACTAGGTATTAAAAACTTCGACTATACTAACAGTGTTGACCCAAAAATTATCATAATATAAGAAATGATAGTTCAAGTATGATACATTGGCACTAATATGTTAACCTTAAGTAACGTAATCATAATATATATTTTGATAAAATATATGTATCATATTAGATACTTTAAAAATACACTTATTGATACGAATCAAATGGTCTTAACAATTAAAAGAATTGTTGTTATTCTTAAAAGTATCGGGTTCGAATAATAACAACTGCATCATGATAATTGAACGTTCATTATGAAATGATTGAAAATATTTAAAATATACGCTTAGATAACAACCCACCATGTTGGCAGTGGACAAAAACCAAATTTAAGAATTTTTTATATTATTTTGTGGTATGGTTTTATAAGAATTAAACAATGCACTATTTTATATATCGGTGCTCCCTGTCATCGCTACACATCGTGTTACGACACCATTAACATTAGTATGGTCCAATTATGGCAAATTTTTTAAACCATTCAACACAAATAAGTCCACAAAAACAACATATATTCACATTATATTTTGCCTTAAATAATCGATTAAAATATTCTTTTATTAATTTAAATGATTATCATATAATATTTGTTCGGAAAAATTTTAATTATCTAATAATAAATATTTTTATACTATTGCATACGTCACGTTCAATAAAATTATATTCGGAGGTCTCCTACGGAAGCTGCTCTCAACCTGGCGTTGGAGGCAGCCTACTATCATACCTTCCCTTATCCCATTACATATTTTTTTTTGAGTAATTTTTTTCTCTCAGTAATTTTATAATTAAAATAGGCAAGTTGTACAAAAACACACGTCCTGCAAGAAGAAACTTGCCAACTTCATAATTTTTTGCTCTTCGACATTCTATGTTGGACCTTGGGCCGGCCGGTTATCCCTATCGGTTGCAATTTCTTTGTTTTTTTGGGCGATTAGGGTATTCAGGTTTTTTATTTAGTCCATTTGGGTCTCGGGTTTTTATTTTGGAATCTACGGTATTTTCCAAGTATTCATGGAACTCGTCATCTCGAGGTAACGAGTTTCAATAAAAAAATTATTTAAACTCGTCACTTTGAAGTGACGAGTTCTAATAAAATATAAATATTTATTAAAATTTATCATATCAAGATAAAAAAATTTGAATAAAAAATTATTTTTTATTAAAATTCGTCACCTCGACATGACAAGTTTCATGCACTGTAGAAAATATTATAGGTCCCAAAATAAAAGCATTTGTATCTATTTTACAAATTTTTATGATGCGGGCCAAAAAAACCTAATTTCTTTGCCTCTTCATGAGTTGGTTTTAAATTATGTTTTGATAAATTGGTCAATACAGGGAATTAAATACTCAAGCAATTGACGGTGAACGTCTGTATCTCTATCGATGGTCAAATTCGAAACTTCAAGAGAGAATGACAAGTCCTTTAATCACTTATTGTTACCTTTTGATAGGTGGGATTCCGAGTCTATTTTAATTTTATTTTTGGTTGCCCTTTCAATTTTCAAAATTTTACCTTAATTAATCTAGGAGGATCTGTGTCGCAAATTCTATTTTATTTTAACAAGCGTAAAATAAAGCAATGTAATTTGTGCTTTGCATGAAGAGTCCAATTTCAGTCCCATTAACTCCGAGCCCGGATTCACACACAGTTTTGGGCTAGATATGTTCACGTGTTGGGGTTGGGTTGGTTGAGAATAATAATTTAGGTGGTTGATTTGATAAAAAAATAGTTTAAATACTAAGTCAAAAAAAATAAGAATCTAAGGGTTTATTGTTTAATTGTGCCTTTTATCTCTCTGGCCTATCGAAAACTCACAACAGGAGGAAAGTCTCACGTGCAACAGCTTAATATACGGCTAAGAAAAGACACTACCGGTTTTGTTATTATTTTTTAACAAAATCGTTAAAAAATTACCGGAAACATTATTATTTCTACCGGTTTTGTTATTATTGGGCGCTTTACCATTTTATTAATATATTCGGTAAAGCGCTACCGATTTTGTTATTTTTTTTATCAGTTTTGTTATTATTGGATACTTCACCAAAAATGTTAAAAACATTAATATTTTAGGTAAAAATAATAATGTTTTAGGTAATTTTTTTTACCAATTTTATTAAAAAATAATAATAAAACCAATAACACATTTCCTTAACCATATATTAAGGCCGCAAAGTAGAACTTCCCCCGCAACACAACACATGCATCTTGTACATCTCTCAACACATTTTTTTTAAGTAGAAAACACTCATTTTAGTCCAAATAAAAAATATCTCAATTACAGTTAACATTTATAATTAAAATCATAAATTAAATATATAATTAAAATAATTTCATATAATCATTGAAATAAAACTAGTAACTTAAGATCACATAATACAAGGAAATATTAAAATCTAATTAATAAACTCGAACAAAGATAAATACAAATAGATATGATTGTACTAGTAAACGAACCATAAAAGAGAATCAAGATGATGAAAGACCGTCAACAAACCACAAGTCATATTCGAATGACGTAAAAAGCTATCGACGAACACATAACAGATATCTAAATCTAATCCGAGAGTCCAAGACAAGGAAGATCAATAATATAACAGATAAGCTTCATGTTAATCATTATGAATTAGTTTGAATTTAATTTTTATAAATTTAAATTCGATTTGGGTGTTGCATTTTTTTCTGATTTAATTTAAATTTAGAAAAAAATATACGATTTAAAATTCATATATAATTTTTATAATAAAAACTCATATTTAATTATATCTAATTCAATATAAATATAAAAAATATTATACATCAAATCAAATAGGAATCTATTATATTCTAATAAAATAACAACCATATACAAGTTTAATTTTTTTGAAATATTCGAGTTGATCAGTTTTATTTTATTACTCAAATCTGATTTTAAATTTTTTTGAGTTGAGACGAGTTTATAAATTTTGAGTCAAGTCGAGTTTTTAAGTTTCTATTTAATTTTTTTTGTAAATATTTATAATATTATGATATTATTTGATTAAAATTATAAGGTATTTTTATAACCATATAAAATACATAAATACATTTCTTCATATTTTTTCCATATGTGATATATACATATATCATACAAAGTCGAGAGAATGGACTCAAACTTGAAAATCAATCTATTAATTACTAAAAATTTTGAGTTATTCAAGTTGTATTTTATACTCGACTTGAACTTAATTTTTTTTGAGTCGAATGGAGTTTATGAAATTACAACTCAAAATCAATTTGAATCAAAAAAAATAAATTTTTCAAGTCAAGTCGAGTTCTAATCCTCCACCTATGAAGTATATTTGATTTTTCATTTCGCATCTTATTTTTTTTTTCAATTTAGCTCATGATTTTCCCCTGATCTTTTTAATAATCTAGGACGTTTACAAATGGTAGTATATGTTTTAAAGACTTTCAACCATTTAATAATGATAGCTCAAATATCTTGCAATCACTCGTATTTAAACTCAAAACTTCTAAAAATAACAACCATTTCATCATTGCAATCGCTTAGTTCGTGCTCTCCTGAATTTATCCCTTAAACTATCATTTTTATTTTATCTTAAGTAACTATTATTAGTGCCCAATAATGTGCCACGGAGAAAAATAGTAGGTAAAGTATACCAAAAAGTAATTTAATTATATTTAAATGATTATTTTATTGTTTTATTCTTTAATTTTTTTGATTAATATGAGGTAAATACAAGACGACATCGGTTTAAAGATTACCCATAATCTCTTGACATTGAATGCTTTCACCCCTGACATTCTCGTTGCTTGAATTCGAATCCTTAAGGAATAACAATAATTCCTTTACGAAATTTACTTAATTCACGCTAATCATTAAATTTCTTAGAATTAAAAGTATCATTAACCTTGTAATTTAATGATAGATAAGATAATTTACATTTCCAGTCCAAATTCTGCCATATCAGGCCAATTTTATACCAAATTCGGTTTACGTTAGGATTTTATTAATAATTAACGGCTAGTATAATAGTATCTGTTCAATATTTGGCAAGACATACAAGTAATATAATGCATTTATGGCAGGTTATTTTCCTTATATTCTTTCTTGATGTAATTTCTTTTTATTATAAAACCCCAACACCCAAGGAAAATAATTCGAATAAAAATTTGATCATTTTAATTTTTTTCATAAGAAAAAAGATGCAGCAATTTCACCGTTTCCTTGTTGTCTTGTTACCTCTTCTTCTTCTTCCTTTGATTATCTCCGACGCTCTGAGAGTTCCAGACGTCGTCGGAGGATGGACACCAATAAAGAACATCAATGACCCGCATGTGACCCAGATCGCGGAGTTCGCCGTCGATGAGTATAATAAGCAGTCCGAGGCGAGCTTAAAGTTGGCGGTGGTAGTGAGCGGCGATAGCCAAGTGACTTCGGGGATGACTTATCGGCTGTTTTTGAAGGCGGGCGATGGAACCGTGATCAATGAATACCGAGCAATCGTGTGGGTGCAGGTACAGCCGGATCTCAAGGAGCTTATCAACTTTAAACCTATTTAAAGTTAGTTTGATTGATAAACACAAAGGATCACATTCTTGTATCTCTCTTAATATTTGATGTTGCTGTGAGTTGAGAATAACGTTTTATATTTCTTTGGATGGTTATTGATATTATGTTTTTTTTTTGTAAAAAGGTAATTTTTATTCTATTCAACTTATTATTTTCGTCCCTATTTTATATTCACATCAATTTAACTCTCGAAGTTGTTCAATTGTATCATTCTATACCCTACCTTTAACTTAAAACCCCTTATAAACCTTAAACCATAATCCTATTACCTCTAAACCATAAATCCTAAATACTTAGGGTTTATAATTAGGGTTTTAAGTTAAGGGAAAGACATATAATGATGTTATTAAATAATTTTGAGGGTTAAATTGATGTGAAAATATAATAGAATCGAAAATGATAAATTGAATCTTCTGTAAGGACAAAGGTGACGTATGAGCTTTATATATATATATATATATATATATATAAATTATTGTGTTTGCCGCACATCTAACCTAATAAATACGGTAATTAGTTATTCAAATAATAATTATTTTATAAACAAATATTATAAATTTAACTTTTAAAATAATTTAATATTATTTTATAAAAAATCAAATGCATCCATTCCTACTTATTCCTTGTTGACATTAAGGGTGTTCAAAATTTCGGTTAACTGATTAACCCGATCGAACTGATTTTTTCTGATTAATTAGTCGATTAATTTTAAGTTCGATCGGTTAACGGTTGATAATTTATTTTAAGTTTGGTTATTGGTTAATTCGGTTTGAAATCGATCCCGCGTAATTCCAACTATCAATCGGCGACAACTACGACGACATATGACTAGGATGATGACAGAGACTACGTCGGCGACGATGGTCGTGGCCGGAAAGGGCGGCGACTACGGGTTAAAGTTTGGATTTAGAGATTTTAGAGATTTTGGATCTATTTTATAATTTAAAAGAAATTATGATTTTTTTTATAAATATAATAATATTTTAAATATTTTAAAAAATAAATTTCAAAATAATTTAAAACTCGCTCTTTCCCGACAAAATATCTCCCAGGTAATCGAGGGCGAGATCTTTGCATTCCGACATAATTCTGAATCGAGGCTTATTCCGAGACTTTCGCAATAATGTATGTTATCACAGAGGGTATTTTCCGAGGCTGAAGATACGGGAAAGAAGTACAGGCAAAATCTACATCCAGTTTCTTCACCCCGAAATACCGAACCTCTACCGGCTGATGCTTTGTCTTTCGAGAACGAGGAAAGCCTGTATGCAAATTGGAAGTGGTTCAGATTTGAAAGGGAGACTGAATAGGTTTGAGTTTTAAGGTTGGAACGCCGGAATATTTAAAAAGGAAGGACTCGAGTCTTTGTGCCCCGACTGCATGTGAAATCTAGGCGATGATCAACGGAAGAGAAGCTTACATCTTTAGCCATTCTATTGGAACCAGAGAAATATTTCCTTCCCTGCATTCTACTTCAGATCGCCAAGGCAATCAAATCCGCTATCGATACATATTAGAGGACGAGGCATACTGCATATTTAGCTTGCGACTTCTAGCAAGTAAATTAATGCTGAGCTGGTTAATTGATGAGCTGTAATTCTGTTATGGAACGGTTGTGGTTTGTTAGGCTTAACAGCTCCTATTAGAGTTGTTTTCTTGAATTTTCCTTCTGTATATAAGTATGATGTACATATGTGATAGAAGATCAATAATATCTCAATATTCAAGTCTTGCATAATCCAATATGGTATCAATCGCTGATGGTCCTGGTTCTCTTTGCCTAGCTTCTGCTGTGTAACGATTGCAACAATGGAGTTTCCTGACCAAAACTCGAAGACCTTCTCCCATAAGAAGGTCAACGTTATGCTTGATGAAATGAACTTCCTTCTTTGGAAGCAACAAGTTCTACTGACTGTTCGCAGCCATAGGCTGGAACGACTGCTCACTGGTGCAGTTTCCACACCACCAGAAACAATTGTTGATGATAACGGTGTTGCTCAGATCAATGAAGAATATGAAGAATTTGTTGCACAAGACAGTGCCCTCGCCTCATGGCTTCTTTCCACCATTAGTGCCCCTCTTCTTCCTCAATTTGTTGGTGCCGAATCTGCCTCAGCTGTTTGGAACACTGTGTTGCAATTCTTTTATGCACGATCAACCACTGCGGTCATGAGCCTTCATTATAAGTTGCAGTCCTTGAAGAAAGGTGGTGATACTATGAGAGTCTATCTCACACGAGTTAAAGAAGTCTGCGATGCCTTGGAGTCGTGTGGCAGCCCGGTTCCTCCTGTTGAACGCATTGCCAGTATACTAAAAGGGCTCCCACGCGAGTATCAGTCCTTTGTAGCTGTTATTACTACCATGAAAGATACTTTCAATATTGATAGCGTTTATACCATGCTTCTTGATGCTGAAATACAGCTAGCTGGGTTTGATGAGAAAATCGAAGTCATACCAATGAGCGCGCATATTGCTCAGGGTGAAGAGCGTGGTGCTTCATTCCCTAATAATCGTGCGGATTCGCGATCCAGTTATTCCACAAACTCTCACGGTGCTGGTAGAGGTTGAGGCAAATCACGTTTTCAGTGTCAATTGTGTGGCAAGGTCGGCCATCTTGTAGATCGATGCTGGCACAGATTCGACAAGGATTTTTCTTGTGTTACATCTGAGAATCGGATGGTTTACAGCGGTGGTTCATCTTCATCGTCTGCCAACACGTGTAATTGCTGTGGCAAAGGACGTCCTAATTCCTCATGGGTGGCTCAAGCTAACGTGATTAATTCTGCTCATGGCTCGGATAGGTGGGTGGTCGATTCTGGGGCAACACATCATGTTACCACAGAAGCTTCAAATATCCTGGAACCTTCTGAATTTAGTGGTCTAGGTAAATTAATTGTTGGCAATAATATGCCTCTTAATGTTAATCTGGTTGGTAGATCTTCAGTTTCTTTAGCATCTAGAGTCCTTTTGCTTAATGATTTATTGCATGTACCTCAAATCACTAAGAATCTTCTTTCGGTCTCGAAGCTTGCTAAGGACAATGATGTTTACCTTGAATTTCATGCCAATCGGTGTTGTATCCGTGATGAGAAGACTAGTTGTTTGTTGCTTCAAGGTGAAGAGAGTGGTGGACTTTACTCGTTTACGATTAATAATGATGCCCCTGCTGCTTGTATGGCTGAGGTGCATGCTACATATGTTAAAGATTCCGTCGGTGAGTTGTGGCACAGGCGTCTTGGACATCCGGCAGCTCCTATATTAGCTAGTTTGTCTAATGACCTTGGTTTCCAATTAAAATTCGATGTAAACAAAGCATGTACTGCTTGCTATATGGGCAAGAGTCACAAGTTGCCGTTTAATGAATCAAATACTGTTTTTTCTACTCCATTTGAACTTGTATTCACAGATCTGTGGGGACCTCCACATATTGCATCTAATGGTTTTCGATACTATGTCTCGTTTGTTGATGCATTCACTAGACATACTTGGCTCTATCTCCTGAAAAGCAAAGATGAGGCTGTTGTAGCATTTAATTTGTTTCAAAAGCTTGTTGATAGGCAGTTTGGTTACTTGATCATGGCAGTTCAGAGTGATTGGGGGGGCGAGTTTCGCAGTTTGTCTCCTCTCTTGGCCAAGCAAGGCATTGTCCATCGGTTGAGTTGTCCACACACCTCCAAGCAAAATGGTGTAGTCGAACGAAAGCACCGTCACATTGTGGAGCTTGCACTCGTTTTACTTGCTCAATCTGTCATGCCAATCAAGTATTGGTCTTATGCAGTTGTATCTGCAGTACATTTGATTAACAGATTACCTACTAAGGTTCTTCAAGGGATGTCACCTTTTGAAAAGCTCATGCATAAAAAACCTGACTATAGGATGATGAGAGTATTTGGCTGTCAATGTTTCCCTAACTTGAGACCATTTCTGAATCACAAACTTGCTTTTCGGTCAAGAGTGTGTGTGTGTATCTTGGTGTCAGCCCACAACATAAAGGCTATCTATGCCTGGCCCCAGATGGTCGAGTGTACACTTCTCGTCATGTAGTTTTTAACGAATTTGTGTTTCCTTTTTCAGGTGCTGATACTAATACTGATGCACATATCTTGAAAGCACCTTCCACGTTACCATCGCTAAGTATAGTGGCAGATTCCAGACAGCCTTTGTTCCAGGCCACGCATCATCAAGTCTCCCAATCAATATCAAATGATGCAAGGAATGATGTTGAAATTTCTAATAATGCAGGCAATGGTAATGAAGTTTCGATGCCCTTGGAGCCTTCGCCCTTGGAGTCCTCTAGCAGTGCCGGTTCTCCTGCCGCGCATCAACATGAGAATTCTTTCTCTACTCAGCCTACTAATGATGATTCTGATCTACTCTCTAACCAGGACGATGTGATCAATGCTGAGCTAGACTTAGCACCTGAAGAAACTGCTCCTGCTTCTAATGATGAGCCATGTGCACCTCAACAAATTCACCACATGATGACTCGCAGCCGATGTGGTGTGTTCAAACCAAAGGCATATGCTGCGACTTACGATGATTATGTCCCCAACTCAATACACGAGGCTTTTCAGATGGAACACTGGAAACAAGCAGCTTGTGATGAGTATGATGCTCTGTTAAGAAATAATACTTGGATTTTAACTACCTTGCCAGATGATCGAAGTGTTGTTGGGTGCAAATGGCTGTTCAAAGTAAAGCACAATCCAGATGGCTCGGTGCAGCGTTATAAGGCACGTTTAGTAGCCAAGGGATTCTCGCAAATACCTGGCTGTGATTTCAAAGAAACGTTCAACCCTGTCATTCGGTTCTCGACCTTTAATGCAATCCTTGCAGTTGCAGTCAACAATGGCTGGACTCTAAGGCATGTAGACATTAATAATGCCTTTCTTAATGGGGATTTGCTCGAAGAAGTGTACATGCAGCAACCCCCCGGTTTCGAGAAAGTGAATGAACATGGTAAGCCGTTTGTTTGCAAACTTCAAAAGGCATTATACGGGCTGCGACAGGCACCCAGGAATTGGCACGATAAATTAAAACAAAATCTGGTACAAATGGATTTTATGGTGTCTCGTGCTGACCCCTCTTTATTTCACAAACGTTCACCTCAAGGTTTCATATACGTACTCGTATACGTCGATGACATTGTTATTACAGGAAGTTCGTTGACTGATGTAGAAGAAGTTGTGGCTATACTCAAGGACAATTTTCACTGAAAGATCTAGGGGAGTTACGATACTTCTTGGGAATTGAAGTCAAACGATCTGGTCAGAATGTTGTCTTGAGTCAAAAGAAATTTGTTAAGGAGCTCTTAGAGAAAACTGGTATGGTAAATATTGCTGGCTGCAGTACACCTATGGTTATTTCCTCCAAACTCTCACGTGATGAGGGGGTATTGATCACCAATGCAACTGAATATCGCAGCATTGTTGGCTCTCTTCTATACGTTTGTCATACAAGGCCTGACATCTCCTTCAGCGTTGGGCAAGTTGCTCAATTCATGAACTCCCCTAGAGATTTGCACCTTACAGCAGTTAAGCGTATACTGAGATACCTGGCTGCTACCTTGGATTTTGGTTTGGTTTTTTCTCCTTCCTGTGCTGTAAGTTTAGATGTGGTTGCTTTCGCTGATGCGAATTGGGGCTCCAATATTGATGATCGACGGTCTATTTCGGGATTCGGAGTGTTCTTAGGGCCATGCTTGATTACATGGTCGTCGAAGAAACAAAAAACAGTCTCTCGATCCACTATGGAAGCCGAATACAAGAGCGTTGCAGACGCCACTGCAGATGTCACGTGGCTCACTGCTCTGTTGGATGATCTTGGTGTTAAGCAAAAATGCACGCCCATCGTCTGGTGTGATAACACAAGCACAGTTGCCATGAGTGCTAATTCGGTGTACCATGCTCAGTCGAAGCATGTGGAGCTTGACATACATTTTGTTCGAGAGAAGGTGACAGCTGGCCAACTTTGTGTCAACTATGTTCCTGCCATGCATCAGGCAGCTGATGGGTTCACAAAACCTTTGTCTAAGGCTACATTTGAAGAATTCAGAGCCAAAATGTGTGTGCAGCAAAGTTAATCAACAGAAGGAAAGAAGCAGAAAGAATATTAGAGGAAGAGGCATACTGCATATTTAGCTTGCGACTTCTAGAAAGTAAATTAATGCTGAGCTGGTTAATTGATGAGCTGTAATTCTGTTATGGAATGGTTGTGGTTTGTTAGGCTTAACAGCTCCTATTAGAGTTGTTTTCTTGAATTCTCCTTCTGTATATAAGTATGCTGTACATATGTGATAGAAGATCAATAATATCTCAATATTCAAGTCTTGCATAATCCAATAATACATCAACATGATCTCTACTGTTCAAATGTTGTATGAATATTCGTATCGAGATTCTTCATTTTCGTGGTTACGAATGCTTGTGTACTCGACTTGGATTACGGAAGAAAGTGTTTTTGTTTGAATTAAGTGGTTAATTGACCCTATCACTCGGAGTTATCCTGCCCTGGAAGGAAATGCATAGGCTTACTAGCAACCTACAGAAGAAACTTAGAAAAATTGCCTATGGCCGAGTATGGCATAAGATATGGTAACTTAGATAGCCAGAAGGCAACATTATCTGAGCCGAATCGAATATATTTAATTATTACTCAAACCAAAATCGAACCAAATGCAACGGAAACCTAATCAAATTCGATACTTCAAATCAAACCTAGAGCATCACCACGAGAGAAGAAAAAAGCATATAATCTGCAAAGAACACAAGGAGGCATGCAGCATTAAGCATCAACATAACGAAGAAACAAAGGCCTCAAAAGCAACCAAGACAAGCACGAAAACTCAATAAAACCCGAGGCTCTAAAATATGTGGCTGGCCTTTAAGCCAAGTCCCTCCATGAAATCTAAGGCTCTAGTGCCAGTGAGGATTACAGTCCAAACATAAAACGTTCGAGCACAAACCATTGCGGGAAGCTTCAGCCCGAACTTGGTTCTTCCCTTGAGAAACCAGATCGAGGTCTCGAAGAGAAAGAAGAATAGAGTGTAGACGTAGCACCAAGAGAACCAGCCTGAATGGAAAAGCTGAAAAGAACGTAAACAACGGTCGATGTAGAGAACCAAGTTAATTCTCCGGTTGTGCATCTGACTCTCTGAACTATGGCCTAAATGTTCAGGCAAAATCAATAACCAGCCTAGTCTGAGCATTAACTTCCAAAAAAGCCATCAATTTCTATTGAATTACATCAGATAAAGCAACAAAAAGCATGCATCATCATCTTAGATTATACAAGTTCACAAAATTTCTAAAATAGTTTCCTCTAAATGCTACAAATTCTCCTTTATCATCATCATCATCATCAAAATCATATAAGCTTTAAATCATATAAAAATCACTAACCATAGAACCATAACATCATAACACATCATTAAAAATCATATGGGCTGCTCAATTGTCACTTCTAAAATCACTAATCCCTCGTCTCTAGTTCTCTACCAAGTGTGACAAATGAAGCAAAGCAGATTCAAAGTTCCAATAAAGTTCCAATAGAATTAACCTCTAATTCCTAACCATAGAACCATAACATCATAACACATCATTAAATATCATATAAGCTTTAATTGTCACTTCTAAAATCACTAATCCCTCATCTCTAGTTCTCTACCAAGTGTGACAAATGAAGCAAAGCAGATTCAAAGTTCCAATAGAATTAACCTCATCAATCATCCAACTGCTGAAGCTCAGCCTTGAGCTGCTCTATCTTGAGTCCCATGGAGCGCTGCAAAGCCGCCTTTTCCGAATCAGGTAGCTTTCCTAAAAGCCCTTCAAACATGTCCATAACCACCTTAACAGCAGCACGAGCAGATTCTGCTTCTTCATTGAAATAAACAGTCTCTTTAGACTCCAGTGCCATCTCTATCTCCTCTCTTGCCTCCACGAACTTGAGGTTGATTGAATCGACTTCCTTGTTCACATCCAACTCGGATGCTTTCGACTCAGTGCCATCTCTATCTCCTCTCTTGCCTCCACGAACTTGAGGTTGATTGAATCGACTTCCTTGTTCACATCCAACTCGGATGTTTTCTGTGGTTTGGAACGTTTGCTGGAAAAGGCTGGGCTTTGGATATCGGACTGAGCTGGGAATGAGTTGAGTAGGAATCGCTGGAAGCGAGTTGATGAGAAACGAAGACGTGGGTTTTGGATAAGATTCAAGAGGGTATCTCAGAAGGTATTTGCACAGTGAGATTTGCGAACGATTACGCATTTGTTTTGTTTTATTTTCTCAGCTATGATCAAACGCAGAAAAAGGTTAGGATAGGAAGAAGAAAGCGCATATATAAAATAATGATTAATTCAAGGCCTAATACCAAAATAACCACAAAACTTTTAAAGAAAAACACGACTGATCGATGTCGAATCAACGTTTTATACCCTGCAATTCTTAGTATGAAAATCGTAATCTCACGCGATTTTGACGGCAACTACGACGGTGTATGACTAGGAGGATGGCAGGGGTTTCGTTGGCCGTGATGGTCGTGGCCGGGTTAAGGATATGATTTGGGATTTTAGGTATTTTGAGTTTTTTTTATAATTTAAGAGAAATTATGTTTTTTTATAAATATAATAGTATTTTAAAAAAAATAAAATTTAAAATTACTAAAATGTTACACATGTCACTTAACGGGAGAAATTAACGCAGTTAACGGCTTGGGCACCTAAAATAAAATAGTAACATTTGTAATGTTACGCACATAGATGTGTCAAAAAATAATTTAGGTACCTATTAAAGAATTAAGGTATAATTTGGGCACTTATTTTGATATTAAGCCTTAATTCAATAAACGTCTTCAAACTATGTTCAAAATTAGTCCCAAACTTAAAATATTTTATTTGTTCTCGAAGTATCAGTAGCATATCAATTTGGTAGTTATGCCATTCTAGTTATCAATTTGGACATTAGATGCAAATATGACGTGAAATATATTTATAGTTTTTGGATCGAATTTAATTTTGTGTATTCATTACATGGATAATTCAAAATAACCTTTAAATTTTAGGGTAAAGTACATAAATGATTCCGATTAAAGGGATGTTTTATTAAGTCTCCAATTATTAAAAATAATAAAATGATCCCTCAATTATAGAGTATTATTTTTTCGAGTTCTTCGACTATTAAAAGTTACAAAATAGTTGTTTATTCGTATGTTCCGAACTCGATTAAAAATTTGATAGCCGTCTGAGCTAGATGTTACTTTGCTGGCTAAGATATGATAAAATTTGATCTCATAATCTGAAAAGACTATCATATCTCAGTCAACATGCTAACATACAACTTAGACAATTGTTACTTTTTTAACAGAAAATGATGAGTTTGAAAGATATAGTTTACCCTAAATTTAATATGTTTCTTGAATGTACGAAATCTTAACTCGGGACTTTTTAAAAAGATTTTAAGACCTTCAAAAACAAACCTTTTATAAAGATTTTAATACCTTCAAAAATATTAAATATTTTAAAATTGGTAAAAATAAAACAATATCGATAGTTTGAGAATTGGTAAAAATAAATAAAATTTAGGGACAAATTTAGAATGAAAGTCATAATTTAAAGATTGATGAATATTTTACACTATAGGGATTGATTTAGAATGATTGATACAGTTTGGGTACTTATTATGAAATTAACTATCTAATTTATTTATATTTAAATTAATTAAATTTTTATTTTTAAAAATCTATCAACATATGGTAATATCTGTCACTTTAATTATGAATTAACTACTAAATATTACTCTTTATTTAAAAAAAATCAATGTGAACGGAGCGTTCGATCCTCGTAGTCGGATTGCTACAGTTGGAGTCACAGCTCGTGATGTTGCTAGGACCTCTAGGCGTTAACATGACAGTCTTATGAGTTAGGCGTTAAATGTTGACCGAGATATGATAAAATCATATTTTAAAGATGTCTACTAGCATCGTTGTTGTTTTCAAACACTGGCTCGACGACATAATGTTTCATGCACTGACTTGATAACATAATGTAAATGAAGAGTCAATCCACAAAATACAACTCAACTGATTCTGAGATCAGATTTTATCATGTCTTAGTAACATGTTAACATCCAGCTCAGATGACTGTCAATTCTTTAACGAAAAAGGACTAATTTGGAACATATGAATAGTCAAACGACAATTACGTAACTTTTAATAGTTAGAAGACTCAGTGAAGTAGCACTCTATAGTTGAGGTCCATTTTATAACTTTTAATAGTCGAAAGACTTAACAAAACAATGTCTTATAGTCCAGAGATCATTTTTGTACTTTACCCTTAATTTTATGATATAACATGTTAGATAATTATAAGCTTGTATATTTAAGTTAATGTAAACTTTAATAAATTATTAGTATATTAATAATTTTTATTAATCTAAGAATGATTACAAGGTAGTATATGTTCGAAATACTCTCAATCTATTTAACAATGAACACTTAAACATCCCTACATACGATGTGCTCGAACCCGATACATTTAGAAATAACAATCATCCTCTTAGTTGCATTGACATATTAACAATGATATTAAATAATAGATAACATAGTAGTTAATAGGGCTGTAAATGAGTTGTGCTTAGTCAAGCTTGAATATTGTTAAGCTCGATTTGAATCGAGAACTTTAAAATGAAGCTCGACTCGCATCGAAAACTCGCGAGTCTAAAATTTTATAACTTTAAATAGTTAGAAGACTCGATGAAGTAGCGCACTATAGTTGAGGTCCATTTTGTAACTTTTAATGGTTGAAAGACTTAACAAAACAATGTCATATAGTCCAAAGATCATTTGTATACTTTACCCTTAATTTTATGATATAACATGTTAGATAATTATAAGCTTGAATATTTAAGTTAATGTAAACTTTAATAAATTATTAGTATATAAATAATTTTTATTAATCTAAGAATGATTACAAGGTATTATCTGTTTGAAAGACTCTAAATCAATTTGATAATAAACGCTTAAACATCCCTCCGGACATATGATATGCTCGAACCCGAGACATTTAGAAATAACAATAATCTCTTTAATTGCATTGACATATTAACAATATCATATTAAATAATAGATAACATAGTAGTTAATAGGGCTGTAAACGAGTCGTGCTTAGTCAAGCTTGAATATTGTTGAGCTCGATTCGCTCGAGAACTTTAAAATGAAGCTCGACTCGCATCAAAAACTCACGAGTCTAAAATTTTCAAGCTTAAATCTAACTCGAAACATAAATTGAAGCTCAAAAAAACTTGAAATAAAAAAAATCTTAAACTTAACTCGGTTGAAGCTCAAACTTGAACACGAACATGAACCTTAAGTACATAAAAATTGCATATTACCTTCTTTAAGAAAACCCAACACATAAATGTTAATATTGTTGATGATTTAATTTATTAAAAATAAAATGTTAATGTATTATTTTTTTTTTCAAATTACTCGCAAGCTTTTCAAGTCGAGTGTCAAATAACTCATTTCAGCTAGTTAAAAATTCGAGTAGAATTCAAGTCCATTTAAATCGAATATTTATAAAGTTTTAACCAATTCAAATTCAATTAACTTGCAATTTACATCGACTCTTTTCAACCCTAGCAGTTAATCATTCACAACAATGCAGTAAACCATAATAAGCAAGATACTATTACAAAACAATTTAGTAAGGTGTTGATAAATATTTATACCTTTCAAAATATCATCATCATTGTAACATCAAGTTAGACTTAAAATAATACGAATTTCAACCCATTCAATAACTTCATCAGTAAAAAAAAAAGAATATTATTTTATCTAGAGGCCTTGAATTCGAACAATTACGTTCATTTATATTTATATGCGATAAAACATTAGATCATTAAATTATATGTTTTAAAACTTACAATAACTAAAACTATTACAAAACTAATTTTGGTGTATTAAAACCTTTGACTCCGATAAGCACAAAACTAGAACCACTGCATTTCTCATCTATGCAATCTGAAAAAAGAATGAACAACATGAAATGAATCTTTAATCTTACATTCATGTGCAATGGCATCGTAGGGGGGTCGATGTAGTCGCCGGTTTTCGTTTCTCACGAACAACGGCTTCTTTAATCGCAGGCAATTTTTTATGAACCTTTCTCCAAATATGATTTACGGCACCATCCGGTGGGATTGGCCCAATACCGCCCGGATGACCGTTATCATACACAAAAACGGGCTGAACCTCGGCCATGGCTCGACGGAGTTTGTTCCTCTGTTTCTCAGAAATGCTTCTAAGATGAGAAACAAGCCAATTTGGTTTCAAAGCATCACTCACTGCTACGAAAACTGAAAACGTGGAGTAATCCAGCATCCCTTCAAAGGGCAGCTCGATGTTGTCGCTGCATCGAAGAGTCGGCATGAAGTGGGAGTATCACCAGCAGGGTGCAAGCAGAACTCGGATGTCCTCATCCCCTTAATTGACTGCTCTCTACCGGTGGCATTAGGGAACCCTTCTTCCATAACGACTCCCGGTTCGTTAACCAACAAGTCCCATAATTTTTCTCGAACTAGGCCACCCTGCAAATTTAGATAACATTTAACTCAGCAAAAGAAGCTTAAAGTTTTGAACTTTATGACTGTATCCATTCAAGAAGGAAATAATATTATTATCGGGACACAACATAGAGCAGCTAGATTCGGTGTTGGGTTGTAGGATGCTAACCCGGTGCCTATGTTTAGCTCCCTTAAAACAAAGGAGGGTGTGTCGTTTCTGGTTTTCCGACAGCAGCAACCGAGGAAGCAGATGAGTATATGGGACAATCACATCTTTAAGCAATGAAACTTGGGAGTGACGTATCATGTCTTATGAGGTACCATCGGATGATTTCGTATCGAGTCTATACCACCCACCAAAATCCACAACCAGTAGAACAGCAGGGGCTATCTCCTCTCTGAAATACCACATTGCAACAAGGTCTGTCAAAGAATACTTCAAGGTTTAACATAACCCGACAATCCAGAAACTAAATCATAAGCCGTAAAGCATGCAGGATAATTTTCCACTTCTTTTTCCGTTTTATTTCTTTTGACACTGACGGTAAACATATCGATGTATGTTCTCATATTGTCACCGAGAGAAGGAACCAAATCAAAAATGAAAAGTGCATAAGAAATACTGGGCATATTTCAGCCAATAATATACCTAAAGCTACCTAGATAAATTTGACAATCCCATCCTTGCACAATAGAAGCTGAACGACACAACTTTTTCTCTCGTGTGGCCATGAGTTCATCACCATCTCTCATTCCGACCGACCAATTTCGTGAAGGGCATAGTTTTATACACTCTCATTTTGTCCTAAACACTAGTTTCTGTGCCATCACAAGACTTCATTACCAAATAGCAAAAATGATCAACTACCACATTATCCTCAACCTCACTATCAAACCTTCATTAACGTGCTTTCCATACAATAAAAACAGAAGTCTTTGGTCGAAGACGGCATTTTTTTCGAATACCGATGCCGGTGATTCTCTATGCAAATTACACCGCTGCTGAGCAACCATTTTCCATACAGCTTACAAACTTAAATTTGCCCTTTACTTCTTTATACTAAAAGAAACTATCAAGCACTCTCTAACCCAATTTCAGCAACTAGAATGACACAAAGAACAAGTAACGAGAAACAATGTAACAGTCTAAATATACAAAAGGTTAAGCACTAAGCAAATGAGCTTAAATTATATAATAATAATCAGAATACCAGTGAGAACAAAGACATGATCACGGCCGCCGGATCGTTTCCAAGCATCAATGTTCATCACAAAATTCATCACTTTCTTTAGCCTCAAGTAATACCCATTCCCAGCTTTCTTCCTAAACGCACCGCTTCCAGATCCCAACTCCATCTCAACACTCAGTGCAGCAAAGAAGGGAACAAAAACAACCTCAGCCTCTTTGGCATCGAAAACCCTTTTGGCAACATAACCGATCCTCATTTCCTGAGAGGTTTCCAAGTCACCCATGATCCAGTACTCCGCACTGTATTGCTTGATCAATGGTTTCTGTTAAAATGATAACCAAAGAATACTGGAAATGCTCTTTCTATTTCACTGCAGTATAAGATTATACAACCAATGTATTTATACAATAACTGGACGGCTAACTAACCAAAACCAACTAACTAATTCTCTAACTGTACAAACAGAAATAATCTCCTACAACCGTTCTCTACACTCCCCCTCAAGTTGAGGGATTAAAATATTTTTCATCACCAACTTGCTCACCAAATAGTTGTGTTGTTATATCCCAAGCGCCTTAGTTAAAACATCAGCAAGTTGTTATGCAGATGATACATACTCAGCTTTGATTGTTCCTTCTTGTATCTTTTCTCTAACAAAATGACAATCTATATCAATGTGCTTAGTCCGTTCATGAAATATTGGATTTGCTAAAATCTGTAAGGCTGCCTTGCTATCACTGTACAACTTTACTGGCCTCAAAATATCAAATTGCAATTCCTTCAAAACGCCATTTAACCATACTATTTCTGATGCAACCATTGCCATGCTTCGATATTCAGCTTCTGCTGATGATCTTGCCACTGTATTTTTTTTCTTTGATTTCCAGGATATCAAAGAATCACCTAACTTTACACAAAAACCAATAACTGATTTTCGTGACATAGGACAAGAAGCCCAGTCTGAATCACAATATGTTGACAGCTAAATCTTGCATGTTTTCTTCAATAATATCCCCTGTCCTGGTTCCTTCTTTAAATACTTGATAACTCTCAATGCTGCTTCTAAGTGTGTTTTCTTCGGTTGTTGCATAAACTGACTGAGATGATGAACTGCAAATGTAATGTCTGGCCGAGTATGTGTTAAGTATATTAGTCTTCCAATTAACCTTTGAAACATTGATTTTTCTTCAACCAGTACTTCATCTTCCTTTTGCTGTAAATGTTCATCATATTCTGTGGAGGTAAGCTTCAAATTTTGCTCTAAAAGAGTCAAGGCTGGTTTAGCTCCTTCAAGACCAGTCTCATTTAGCAATTCTAAAGTATATTTCCTCTGGTTTAACACAATTCCCTCTTCTGATCTTAAGACCTCAAGTCCTAAGAAATATTTCAATTCTCCTAAGTTTTTCATCTTAAAGCTGCAATTTAGCATGTCTTTCAACTCATTGATCAAGACTAAATCATTGCCAGTTAATAGGAGATCATCTACATAGATGAGTATTACCACCAATCTTTCACCCTCCTTTTTGTGAACATTGAGTAATCAAACTTACTCTGCTGATATCCTGTTGCTACCAATGCTTCAGTAAGCTTCAAATTCCACTGTCGTGAAGCTTGCTTCAAACTATAGAGAGATTTTTGCAGCCGACAGACCATATTCTCCCCCTGGCTACTAAAACCTTCAGGCAACTTTATGTATATTTCCTCAAACAGATCACCTTGCAGGAAAGCGTTATGCACGTCCATTTGAAAAAGAGGCCAGTCATTCATAGCAGCAAGGGCAAGAACAGTCCTAACAGTGACTAACTTTGCTACATGAGAGAATGTTTCAACAAAATCAACACCCTCCTTCTGATTGTAACCTTTAGCCACAAGACGTGCCTTAAAACGCTCAACTGTACCATCAGCTTTATATTTGACACGAAAAAACCCATTTACAACCAATGGGAGTCACTCCTTGAGGCAAAGGCACTACAGACCAAGTACCATTGAATTCTAAAGCTTGAATTTCCTCTTGCATAGCTTTAATCCAAGCCGGGTTAGAAATAGCTTCAGAATAGGATTGTGGTTCAATAATGGATGAAGTGGTAGCAAGAAAATGTTGTGTACGAACGGGTAAATGATGATAAGAAACATTATGAATAAGAGGGTACTTACAAGTGGAAAAAGAAGAAGAAGACTGATTGGAACGAACATAATCTTGTAGCCATGTAGGAGGTCTAGATGCTCGAGAAGACTTACGCAATGGAAAAGCAGAAGGTGCCGATGATTCGGGTAAAATTGGTGAAGAGGGATCATTAAGAGAGATAGAAGGCTGAGATAGAACTAAGAATTCATCATCATCCTTATAAGTTTGAGTAGGAAAAAAAGAATCAGACTGTTGAGGAAAACTGAAAGGAAAAACAGAGCCGTGGAAAACAACATCACGATTGACAAAAAAGAGTTTTTTTTAAAGATCAAATAAAAGATAGCCTTTTTGAGTAGAGGAATACCCAAAAAATACAAAAGGAATGACTCGTGACACAAATTTATCAGTTAAATGTGTCTGAGTGGCATATGCAAGACATCCAAAAACACAAATCTGAGATAAGGAAGAAGGTTTTTTGTACAACAATTCAAAAGGAGTTAACCAAGATAAAACAGAAGAGGGTAATCTATTTATCAGATAACAAGCAGCAATAACACATTCACCCCAAAATTTCAAAGGAACTTTAGAATGAAACCTTAGAGCGCGAGCAACCTCAAGTAAATGCCTATGCTTATGCTCAGCTACCCCATTCTGCTGAGGAGTACGGACACAACTCGATTGATGAATTATGCCAAGGGAAGAAAACAAAGGAGAACAAATCGAATTGAAGAATTCGGTCCCATTGTCACTACGAATTATTTTAACAGAAGTAGAGAATTGATTGTTAATCATTAGGAAAAAGGATTTTAAATGAATAACAACATCACTCTTAAGTCGTAATAAAAATACCCAAGTCATACGACTAAAATCATCGACAACCGTAAGAAAACATCGATGTCCACTATGAGTAGAAATTCCATAGGGACCCTAAAGATCAATGTAAAGTAATTAAAAAGGATGTTCAGTTTGAGAAGAACTCAAAGGGAATGACAAACGTGTTTGTCTAGCCATAGGACATACTGAACAATGTTGCACATCACTAGGAGTAAACTTAACAGATTGAAGAACAGACAACTTGTGAATTTTATTAATGACAGCATGCCCAAGTCTAGCATGCCAAAGTTCAGTAATAGTAGGAAAATGATGATTTACAGACTGACAAACATAAGAATTCGAAAATGAAGAAACATGAGCATAAGATGAAATCAAACCCGAAGATGCAAAAGAAGACTCGAGCAAGTAAAGACCTCCTCGTTCCTTACCAATCCCCTTGATCTTTCCACTGGAGATGTCCTGCATGATACAAAATGCAGGATAAAACAAAACAACATAGTGAAGCTCAGTGGTTAGTTTAGTGATAGATAAAAGGTTATTTTTAAAGTCAGGGACAAACAAAACATTATGAATGATGTGGTCTTTGCTAAGGATGTAGAAGCCAATATGAGTAATGAGAGTTTTTTTACCATTATGGAGATGAACAAATCTATTTTTAGAAGCACATGCAACAGGATTTGTCAAGCAAGAGAATTCAAACGTAATATGATCAGTAGCACCAGTGTCCAAAATCTAATTTATGGAAGAAAGAGTACCTGAAGCTTGTCTTACAAGATTAACCGATGACTCAGAAGCTAGAGCTTGATGCAAAAAACTCAATATCTGGTGGTATTGTTCTTGAGTAAACACGGGAGCAGTAGACACATGAGGAACAGAATGAGGAACATGATCTTCAAGTTTACCAGTAAGAGCAGCTGAAGCATCTTTCTTCCGATCAAATTTGAAGTTAGCAGGAAAACCAATCAATCTGTAACATTGGTCCTTTTTGTGGCCTTTGATTTTACAATGGTCACAAGTTCCATTGAACCGGCGTCGACCCATACTGCCAGGAGATGCCGAGGAATTAGAATAAAAAATAGTAGAATCGTGGTTTAAGGGTATGCCAGTAGAATGAGCACGTTGAGACTCTTCTTGAACCAGCATCGAGTAGGCTTGATTGACACTCGATAATGGTTGCATCAAAATGATTTGACTATGCACAGCAGAATATGATTCGTTCAAACCCATCAAGAACTGGAATAGGCGCTGCTGAAAAGCGTTAGTATTGTTCTGCTGGGCATTGACACAATCACAGGAAGGCAGAGGTACCAACGCACCATATTCGTCCTAGAGGAGCTTCAATTTCTTGAAATACGATGAAATTGAAGAATCTCCTTGAACAAGAGTTGCGATTTCTCGGTGTAGAAAGTAAACCCGAGAACCATCAACCTTATCAAACTGTTCTTTCAAATCGGACCATACGAGCGCAGCACTAGAGGAAAAAACAATACCGGCTGAGAGATACTTGCTGATAGAATTGATTATCCAAGATAGTACAATTACATTGCACCGATCCCATTGTGGTTGAAGCTGCTCCACAAAATTAGAATGAAGACAGACCCCATCAATGAGTCCTAACTTGTTATTCGCAAGAAGGGAGATACGCATTGACCGACTCCAGACATCGTAGTCATGAGCGCCGGTGAGCTGGTGAGAGACGAGAACAGCACCTGGCGTATCAGACGGATGCAAATACAATGGATGAGTGAAATCAATCTCCGAAATATCTTGTGGAGGCATGACGAATAGGAATAGCAGAAAGAGGAGAAAAAAAATGCAGAGAGCGAGAGCAGAACTGGAATTGGGGATCTTTGCACGGGAACAAGAAATGTAGATGACTAGTGTGAAAGAAGCCCAATAACCCAAGAGCCCAGAAACAAACCAACTGATACCATGTTAAAATGATAACCAAAGAATACTGGAAATGCTCTTTCTATTTCACTGCAGTATAAGATTATACAACCAATGTATTTATACAATAACTGGACGGCTAACTAACTTGTAAACTAACCAAAACCAACTAACTAATTCTCTAACTGTACAAACATAAATAATCTCCTACAACCGTTCTCTACAGTTTCTCGGGGTAAGGATGGTATTTGGTGGGTTTTGAGATATGGGTAGTCGAGATCCGGTGATATGGGTCATAGTTGAGAATCGGGGTGATCGGAGTCCCAATATTGTTGGAGTAAGCCATAGTTGAGGGATCTGGGAAGGTCGGGTACGTAGACTTTAATAGAGTTTTGGAAGAAAAGGAAGTGATTTTGGGGAAAGGAATTTATGGGTTTTGTAGAAGGCGAGCTGAAGAAGAAGATGATGATGAAGTAAGAAAGGGAAAGGAGGAGAATGACTGTGAGAAACAGATATTTTGTTGCTGCTATTGTACTACTTTTGATTGCCATTTTTAAGGGGTTTTTTTATCTTTAGTTTCCTTCTATAACTTCTGCGTTTTGTTTTAGGTTAAACTGCAAAAATGGTCACTATTTTTTGGGCAATTTTTTATTTTTCTCACTGAAGTTTGATAAATAGTAAATTAGTCACTAATATTGTTGATTTTTTAATAAATCGGTCAATCACCATTAACATCCATTACCACAATAATAGAATGTTAATGTGGCATGTTAGACCAATTGACCTATCACTGTTTGATCATACGAGACACCTTTCGACTGATCGTTTGACTCTCCTATCTTGTTTTGCTTTCTTCATCATCTTTTGTGTCGCTTTCTACATCGTCAAGCTTGTTTTTTTCATTTCAAGATAATGATTTGGAGCCTTGTTTTATGGTAATGCGTACATATGCGTGCATACGGTCCTTAAGCAGTTTGAAATGGCTTGCATGTGTCCATTTCATTATTCCTCATAATCCCAAACACTCGATTAAGGGGAACACAAAATCAAAATGTTTGTTCTGAAATGAAGAAATCAAGCTTGATGATCTAGAAAATAAAACAAAAAATGAAATAAAGCAAAATGAGAGAGGAGAATCAAATGGCTTGTCAAAGGGTGCTCCGCATGGTTTAACGGTGTTAGGTCAGTTGGTTTAACGCGCCACATCAGTATTATGTTACTGTAGTAACGACTGTTAATAGCAAGTGACCAATTTGTTATAAATAGATCATTAGTGACTAATTAGTTACTTTTTGAAATTTTAGTGGGTAAACGACAACTTACTTAAATATTAATGACAAATTGTGTAATTTACCCTTTTTCTTTCATCTAAAATTTATGATTAATTCTCAATCATAAATATTAGGATAAGCTACATGATTTGTACCTAAACAAAAATACTTTAGTTTGTCTTTGTACTCAAACTTTATTTTTTTTCAAAACTATACTTAATGTTTAGTTTAATTTAGGTTTTGTTTTGGTATCACGTCGTTAAAAATTTAACAATGATGTTAACGTGTCAGCATAAGATAATACGACGTCGTCATTGAAAAAAATTAAACAAAATACCACTTCAAATGTTCTATTAATTTTTTAACGATAGAGATAAAGTACCAAATTGAAACCTAAACTAAACTTTAAATATAATTAAAAAAATAAATTTTAGTATCATAATAGAACAAAAATAATAATTTAAGTACTAAACTTATAGTTTACCTTAAATATTAAAATTTGTAATTTTTTTATTTAAATCTTAAATTTTAAATTTGAACATATAAACTTTTAATCATATTTATTTTGTTTATTTAATTTTAAAGGTGTTCATGTGAGACTCAAGTTTGTTTAAATTTTTAATATCACGTTCGTGTTTGTCTATTTTTTGGGTTCATTCGTTTAATGTTCACGAATATGTTCGTTTAACGTTCCCGAACATATTCGTTTAACGTTCGTGAACATATTCGATTAATGTTTGACGGTCAACACTCTCTTTTCACCCTTTTATAAACCAAAAAATTAATAAAATTACATCGCTAGTCCTTAAGTTCTTAACCTTTACAGTCTGAACTTCAAAGTTCACCTTATACTTAAATTAATCCATATTTTCACTAATATTTAAACTATAAAAAATAACTAGTCCTTAATTTCCTTAACCTTTACACCCTGAACTTCAAAGTTCACCTTATACTTAAATTAATCCATATTTTCACCAATATTTAAACTATAAAAAAATAAAAGGAGAAGAAGAACCCGGTGAATGAGCTTATAAAAGAACTTATAAATGAGTTTGTTCGCAGACATAAACGAACCAAATAAACTTTTATTTGTATTTATTGATTTATTAAATCAACATAAAATTTGTTCATACTTATTTAATCGAGCGGAGATTCTCGTTTTGTTTTGTGCCTCTTATAGGGTAATATGATTGTGGATGGCCTAGCAAAACTTGCTTGGAGTTTGCCCTTCGGTTCTCACTCGTTTCAGCAAGCTTCTGGCCAAGGAGAGGAGGCATGCATTGGAGGACGCAGCTGTCACTTAGGCTTTTCTAGTCTTTGGTTATTTTGTTCTTATTTTGGGAAAGTATAAATAACGGTAACGAATCAATTTAACTTAGTGATTAAAAGAATCGTTGTTATTCCTAGAATTTACGGGTTCTAGCACCAACGACTGCAGCAGAGTGATTGAGTATTTATTGTTAAATGGGTAACCTAGTTTAAAGCAAAAAATTGTTAAAAATAAATTCATTTATTAGTAAGTACTTGTGACACGTCCCATGGTTTCGAAATTTAAGGCCCCATACTTTGAGAAAATCTGTTTACCTTAAATAAATATTTTTCTTACTGTATGCACACGTGAAGAAAATTTAGTGAAAAAACTTAATTCCAAATGTTTGGAATTTTTTTTATTTTGTAAGAAAAAATCGTAATATGATAAATTTTGATATTTTATAATTTCTTCTTACTATAAAATATTTTAGAGACCTTATTTTAGAATGTAGCACATGACCTCCACATCTTTTAGGACAGGCATGGCGGAAGTAGATGCAATCGAAAATGTGATAAAGAACATAACATTTTAAGTTTGGTGCAACTAAAATGTGAACTTTTTCGTAACATTTTTAGGTGAAACCGAAAATGTTATAATCTTCATAATATTTTCGGTTTGCAACAAAAAATGTTACATTCTTTATAACATTTAACATTTTAAACTGTGTGATTATGTCCAACTTAAAATATTCTATTTTTCATAACATTTTTGGTTTGCAACATAAAATGTTGCATTCTTCGTAACATTTAACACTTTAAGTTACGTGATTACGTCCGACCTAAAATATTATATTTTTATCATATTTTCGGTTATGTCCCTTTCTAATTTTTTTAAAGTCTTAAATTAAGTTTACATACCGCAGAATTACCCTGTTATCTTTCCATTAAAATAAAAAATATTAGCAAAAAGATAAAATAAGCTACGTTATTTTAACATGTTTGTTGACTCTTTAATTAGTTGATTGATTTGTTAATGTAACAAAAATTAAAAGTTTAAGTACAAAAAGAATTAAGGATTAAAATATTTTTAAAAAATCTAAAAAATGGTCAAAATAATGTGTATAGTTAAAAAAATCAAAAGGTATATATGAAAATAAATTTTATTTTTATTTTATATATGTATATAATTAGATATAGCCTTTTAAATTAGAATCAATCATTATATAATATTATAAATAATTAAATTGAATTTGAATATAAACTCAAATAAATATATTATTTGACTCAAAAATTTTTAAATGAAATTTGAATGGTAAAATGGTATTCCTAAACTCAAATAACTTGATTTTTTTACTCGACTCAATTGAACTCACCCCTAATTATAATATTATTTAAATTAAAAAATAGATATTCAATAATCATATTAGTCTCAATTATATTCGCGATCAAACAAAATCAAACCTTAAATAATAAATAAAATAAAATAAAATCAATTTCATTTTTCCATCCACATAACACAACACAAGATCCGAGACTTCAGCTAACAAGCATCGAGTTAATATTATTACTTTTGATTAAGTAGAGAAATTTATATTTTCAAAGTGAATATCGAGATTTAAACCGTATAAAATGAGATAATATAAGTATCTTTAACTACTCGATCCGTAAAAGATCCAATGTCATGAATGTTACTGAAAACAAAAGGTTAATAGGAAGGAACATGGTAGTATTTGCCTTTACACATGCACCTATACACAATGGGGCAAGACTCATCCACGGAGCACTTGAAGCTCGACCTTACCCTCTTGCACGGGAAGCACACTCCACAGGCGTGCGAACAGTCCGACAGGCTCGACCCCGTCGGCTCTAACTCCAGAGAGCCCTAAACCTAAACCTTAAACCTCCACTAATTATATACCACTTCACTCACGTATCAACGAATGATTTTATATTAGAAGATGCCAACTTAAAAAGTTACAATAAAAATTTAAATAACACAAAATTATATCGTTAATATAAAATACAAAGAAAATACATAAAATTATAAGAGAATTTAAGATTTTTAAAGAATGTGATTGCAACCTATACACCCCTTGATTCATTCCTATCTTTAATAATTATTTTATAACTTTTAAGGATTTAATAACTAACAAATTACGAGTATAGCTCAATTACCTATAACGTTCAAAACAATTAAATTAATTATCATAATAAGAAAGATGGAAATATTTATTAAAAGAACACAATATTTATATAATTAACATATATTACATCATCACTCAAACTAACTTATATCAAGTCACCAATCAAAGCCAACTTTTAGTCAACTTATCTTTTCCATAAAAAATACATCTTGGCCAGAGTTCTTAAAAAGGTAAATTCTGACATTATACCTATTAAAAATGATAAAAAAAACATATTTTCCTTTTTAAAAACCTTTTTCTTTTGTAAAAAAAAAGAGTAAATTCTGAAGGAAGAACCAAATTTGGATATATGATCAATTAATGAATTAACTCTAATAATGCCAGCACATAAGAAACTTACTTTAGCTAGACAAGAAGTTATTCCTATCAATACATATATTGTTCAAATGTGTAATAGCATGCAATGATTCCAGCTAGTTCAGGAGATGGGTTTCCCAAAGACCCTAATTGTTCCTATCAAGAACCATAAAACAGCACACAATGCACCCAAAATAGATATAATAAAGAATCCCTTGTTCCTACTTTTCATCCTACCAGTTCCAGAAGAGCTGCTGCTCATTGCTGAAACATTTGCATTTATTTTTAATCTACTAAAGCTAGACATTCGCTCAAAAGCACGGTTTACCAATGGACTCTCCGCTGCAGAAGCCGGAGTTGTGGGTATCGACTCCACAAACGACCACAGAGAAGAAGAAAACCAGCCTCCACCTCCGTCATTTTTGTCACCCTGGTCTTGCTTAGTACCGTTGTACACAAAACCTAAACACACGATAAAAAAAATAACCATACATAAGCATAGGTTCAAGTTCCCCCTTATTTTTTCCTTTACAAAGGGTTTTTTTGCCATGTCTACCGAACCATCCGTCTCATCAAGAGCTCCGAGAGGATGGAATGTAAGATAAGTTCACAAAAATTTCCATATTGATTTCCACATTTGTTCTACCTGAAGTTGGAGATGCATTCCCAAGATTTGATCCTGATGGACTGAAGGCATCACCGCTTTGGCCATGCGTCCAAAGTGAGCCATTAATTTGATCCGTTTGCAGCTGTTGATTCTGATCATGGTAACCCACCTGGTCCACAGTTGAATGGAACATCAACTGCTGATCCATCACGTTCACGTTTGGACCAGAATTAGATTGATAATCCACCTGGTTCAACATATTATCTCCTGATCTATTCATTTGAGGCAGCAACTGCTGATCCATCAAGCTTATATTAGATTGATATTCCAACTGGTAACTTGCCTGATGCATCACATTATCATACGAGAGTGGAACCGTTCCTTGATCAATAGGTCCAATGTCCTGTAGAAACATGACAGCATCTTGGTAAAGGTCAAATTCGCTCAGCCCATCCACCTCATTGAACTGCACATTCTCCATAGGTTTCTCGACATCAGAGATCAAAGGTTCAGGACCAAGGAGATCATCCATTTCCAAGAAATCCGTCTCACATAACCGGGGGAAGTGTTCAAAGTTTTCAACACCTAATGTGACCTCAGGTGCCTCCTGCAACTGCAATTGAGAAGTAGGTGACTGAGAGAATTCAAAGCTTCCTTGATCGTGGATAACCATGGGCGGCTCGGGAAACAGAATATCTCTTGGAGATGGATCCAGCAATGTACTTTGTGTCTCGCCCACACTGACACTCTGAGGCACTAAATGGCTAACACAAGATTGTGGTTGTGGAAATGGAGGCTCATCAGCTAATTGTCTCATGAACTCCTCAATATCCTGCAAAGGTGGCAGATCTTGAGCATCACCTTTTACATTATCACCAGAAATAGCCTCATCAGCTGGCTTCACATGAGTTGTAGTATCTACATGAGTTGTAGTATCTACAGGAGTACTATCATATTCCTCATCTGCCCACGCTTCTTCTTCAAACGGCGCCCCGTACTGCTCACCGTTTTTAGGACCAGGTCCGCTCTTTTTATACAATTTATAGAGAGCATAGTAATCCTGAAACGCAAATGAGAAACACATAATTAAGAAACAGCTCATATATACCAGACGAAAACTGGAAAAGCTTCTAAAGAAACATAATTCAGCCACATACCTTCACATTCTGGCACCTTTTCAGTTCCTCCTCATCAAGGGTATATTCATGCATTACCCAATCGGTTCTCTCACCGTTAGGTGCACGTCCTCTGTAGAAAACTAATGTTTTCTTGATTCCAACCGTTCGAGAATTGCAGGTAACAGTACGATCCTTCCCAGTTGCCTTCCAATATCCATGTATGGTTGCCCTATTTGACCTTGCTCCATTGGGGTACTTCCTGTCCCTTGGACAGAAAAAGAACCACTGTCTATCCCCATTCTTCAGTATGGATTGTCCTGAATATCAATTTTTGTTTATTAGAATATTAGAAAACCGATGAACGACCTAATAAAACAAAACCGAAAGCTAGAAACCAGAAAACATTATCTACTGATAGCAGCAAGGATTTCAAATAGGTATAAAGATTAAAGACACACCACATGTTGTTTTACAAATCATACACCATGATGGATTCATCCAACCAATTTTTACAATTCAAATCTCCATCGAAATCGATTACAAGAACTATAACCAAAGAAACAGTTCAATTAGTGTGCAAAGAAAACCAAATTCAACGCAGCTCAAACATATTTTTAAATCAATAGATCAAAGCGAAAATTAGCATATAAAAGAAACAATGTCCAGATAATCCTCATAAGATTAACTCGTAAAAGAAAAAAAATCAAAACAATACCCCAAAAAGGCAATTCAATCAAAACTTAAACTAAGTCAAAGCACCAAAACAACACACAAAGCACCAACAACAGTGAAACCAACAAAATAAAAGACGTGTCGCCGGAGAAAAAGCAAATCAACAATCAATAACTAAACCCTAAAAAGCAAACCTAGAAATTTTTGGGGTTTTAAGAGAAAAGGGTAAAATTACCAGGCAATTCCTCGGGATCCCACTTGTAAACATCAGTTTCCCTTATTATATCGAGCTTCAGCCTTTTTTTACAGATCTTTCTCTTCAAGTAATAAAGAATCAGCTCTTCGTCAGTTGGGTGGAACCGAAAGCCCGGTGGCCACACATCATCGTCCCCCAAACATGAATCAGACTTCACAACCGTCGCCACCACCGCCGCCGTTACCTTCATCCCTCTTGATGATAATAAAAAAAACCTTTTTTTGTTTTTTTTCTTCAATAAATGGACAAAAATTAGAGAAAATAAAAAGAAATCCGGATCAAGAGGGCTAAAAGCTGATCAAGACCCAAACTTCAAAAGAAAAATCACATTATAGGATTTTTTCCCCCGATAACTAAGGAAATAAAGAATTGCAGTCAAAAGGAGAAACTTTCGGAAGAGAAGCAAAGCGTTGAAGACTGTGTGGATGAGGGAATTTTATAATAGAAAAAAACCGGACTGATCCGAACCGGTTTGTCCAATCCCGGTTCTACTGATCTCGCGGCCTTTCTTTCCTGGAAGGTTCCTCGTGTTGGAAAAAACAGTGTACGACTCACCTTTTAGTAAAGGGTAAATGACAATCTTACTCACTGAATTTAACTCTCTCTTTATTTCACTCACGATACTTTTAACTTTTCAATTTGCTCACTGAACTTTAGACATTGAATTTTTTTTATCACTCGAATATCGTTAAATTAAAATTGATAAAAATTAAAAGTATAGTGAGTGAAATAAGAGAGAAAGTAAAGTTTAGTGAGTAAACGTGTAGCATATTTTATTATTAAAATAAGCCACGTGAGCACGTCATTACTGAGTAAACGGTCGAGTGACAAAAAAAGTTCAATGTCTAAAGTTTAATAAAAAAATTAAAAAATTAAAAGTACGGTGAGTGAAATAGGAGAAAATAAAGCTCAGTGAATAAACGTATAATTTACTCTTTAGTCAAATGTAACACTTGCCTTTTTACATCATTAATAATTAAGATAATATTACAATTCAAATTAATCAATTATCCTTTTTTTAGAGTTTATGCCAATTTTTATAAATAGTTTATTTTATTCTTTTTTTAATTTTATTTAGCTAAAAGATAGTATTGATTTTAATGATGATTGTCGTTCGTCGATTTTTTTATGACACTTTTTTTTTTACTTTTGTGGCACACTTTTTTGATTTTTCTTTCGATCGTTTGGTTGTTTTTTTATTTATGTTTTCTCAATGTGGATTTCACGACGCCACGACTAAGTAAGATAATGCATATTTGTAATCATATTGATCTTTCCCACTATGGACCATTGGATTAAATTTGAATGTGCAATTTTCCTTTTGTGGATAATTTCTCAAAATGCTCAACTTGATTTGCAATTCTCGATGATTTTTCAATAACTTAATTCTTTTTTGCAATTCGTTTATCGATGTAATCAAATTTGTTCGTATCTATTTTTAGTTTAAGTCTTTTGATTGAGCTTTTAATTTTTTTCATGTATGATTCTTATATAATCTAAAGTGATTAATTTCAATATTATAGAAAAATATCTAAATTATATATTTAATTTACGATGGTAATTGTAAACGCTATTGTAATTTTAAATATTTTATTTTTTTTAATAATACTAATTGCTTTTATTCAAAGAAAATAATTAATGAATAAATAGATTATTATTATTATTAAAAATAATAATTTTTATTATTTGTCAATATTTTAAAACTATAAATATATTTTAGAGAAGCAAAAATATATTTTATGTTGATAATATGTAATGTGTGCAAATAGATTTTATTTCCATAAAAGTAAGGGAACAACGTAATATTTGGATTACGATTGTGGATGACATCTTGGTTAAAAACAAAGTTAGACTTTAGAATTTCGATGTATTTAAGTTGAAATTTTAATTTGTGTAATTATATATACATTTTATTTTTATTTTAATCTCATAATATATATTTTTTCAAAGAGTAATATCAGATTTTTTATATTCAATTTTATTGATTAAATAAAACGATTTTCGAAGAAAAAACATCATATAATATGTGTAGATATAACGTAAAACTTCGACTATAATTTCCTTCATATCATTTATTCAATAAAAAAACTTCTAAAAAATTGAACCACCCAAATATAAATTTACTTTAATTTATAGCAGAAAAAAGATTAAAATTGTCTAACTATTAGATTATTAAAAAATTCAAATTAGCACCAAAATAAAAAAAATAGAGAATATGAAAATTTAGTTTTTCTCTAGATTTTTTTATGTTTTTATCAAAAATATTAGAAAATATGGGAAATTAAAAATATCATGATTCAAAAAATAATTAAAAAGTACTATTGAAATAACAATAACTTATAAAAAACTAACTTGTAGGATAAGGTAATAATTTAAAAAATAGATAGACAATTATATATTTATTTACAATTTAAGTAAAATATAAGAAAAATTATATTTTGAGAGTATCAATTTACTATGGTATAAATATATTAATGATTTTTTTAAAAAATAAGGGAAAATAAAATGAATTTCAAACATTTTGAAGGCCAAAAAGACATTAGAGGTAGTATAGACCAAAAATGTATTGGTCAAGTTCTCTCATTTAAGAAATATTAGTCAATGCTTTGAACGCACCCATTGTATTAGAAGGGGGAAAAAAGGGGCCCAAAAGCACACGAGCACACACACATGCACGCATAAACACACACACACGTCATACATGCATACTCACACACATACAGAACACATACACACGCATACATGCACCCACGTGTGTGCCTGTTGTACCCACGCTTTAACCTAGCCACCAATATACCAAATGTAAGTAGCAGTATAATGATATCCAATGTCAACCGTTTGAGGCATAAGTAAAAATGTACTCAAACAACGGAAAGTTTCCACTCATTCCATTAGTACAGATAGTAAACTTTGAGGTGAACTGTGAAGGATACCTGAGAACTCCGCATGATTTTACACTTTCATCTTTTTGAATCCAGTTTGGCACGTCGTTCTTCGTACGATGCTGCAAAAAATGAGTTGGTCTAGGCCGTGTCATCTCGCAGAAGTTGAAGAAAACGTAAAGGTGAGTACTTGAAAATGTGAGTTGCTGAAAGATTAAATATCACTAGTCGACCAAAACAAAAGTCGTCTCCGTTGATATTGTGTTCGTCGACACATCTATAGTAAAAAAACTCAGATAATTAAGCTATCAAATTACAGAACTCACCATCATCTAGTTCAAATGTAAGGAAAGATTAACGGCAAATAGAAGTAAAGGAAGGTCGCCCCACACTTTCCAAAAGAGATATGGTCTTTAAGATTATAAGGAACCCTACACTAGAAGCCATTCATTTCTTCCAAAACAAACATTTCCTCAATGACTAACACGTCTGCTACAGCGATGTTTGCTTTTCTAATAAAACCCTAGGGCATCGATCAGACTTGATTTTTTTTATAACTTGCATATTTGTCGACTTTTTCAGAATGAACATTGCGCACATCATGAATTTCTAGATGAGGTATGATCTAAACTGCCACCATTGTTATACAAGCAAACTTTTGAATTTTCCTAGATAAGTTTCTCTTTGTTGGTAATAAATATATCGAACGGCACCTTTTTAAACATGCTAATATCTATGAATAATGCAGGATAGCATCATTTTCTAGCAGTGATGGTGTTTTTAACGAAAGATCGAGTGTAGCAGCACTTACGCTCAGTTGGCCGTGACAAGAGAGGAATGTGGGAAGCGACCTTGATTGTTCCATCATTCAGCAAGCTCTGATCTGAAAAAAGTTGAAGCTCTTTCACCGAGATATATCAACATAAACAAATAGAACAGTAAGACCTTGATAGAAATGATATGGTAGAACTTGGTTTCTGCACCATTTGCTAAAGGCAAGCAACTCAGAGCGGCTTCCTGAAAAATTGCTGATTGAAGCTGGTATGCTCGACCCTCATTTTCCAAGTGTATACGCAGTGCTTGCCCAGAATCTAGTAATAAAACCACTGGATAATTCAAATATTTCAAACATAAATGATTGCCGACTTGGCAAATGTGCAAGTGATATATGGATGCAAACCGTAATATTTTGTGTTTGCTTCTGGATCAGGGCAAATTTTAGCATAGAAATCAGTACTCTATATTTAACATGAGTCGAAGATATGAGGTTGTTGCTGTTGTTGGCGGTGGGGTGTGTGTGTGTATGTGTGTGTTTTTGGTATCATGTACCTGAGGAGCAAATAAACTTGACATCTTCGAATTCACAGGATTGAAGGACCAATGGTATCTCTGGAGCCATGGCGTACTGAGGTTTTCTTGGTGTCTTCTCAATGTCCAATAATACATCTATCACCTACACAAAACGATTGATAGGTCACTTGAAGTGAATGTAACTCATGCCAAAAGGTAAAGATGCACGCATAACACACTAGAAATATGTAAAAAAATGAATAAACAAGCAAATACATTTGGATTGGCCAACAGGCATCATGCTGGTCAATATCGGGAAAAGGACCAGCTCGAAGGAACAATACTTAGTTCCAGGGTCTGTTTAATTCCACCTCTGACGTAGCAAAACAATTTATCAAAAACCGAAAACAAAGAGGTAAAGAGAATAAGTCACGCACTTCAACTGATTCGAGACCTTGGCCAATCATAAATAGCACAGCAACCATGCACCGCACCTGATGCCATAGGAAGGCACTACCTTTAACTTTAATAGCACAAAGCTGATCGCCTTCAAACCTGCAAGTAACAACAGAAGATTATCCACTTCATACATACTAATGGAACTTTAAAATCGACACTTAGAGTCTACCATTCTACCTAATATAAATATAAAATATGTGCATATATATATATATATATATAATCTCACTTGAATCAACTGGAACAAATAGATAGTCACCTCATATTAGACGAAGAAATTTCAAACTGTGTAATGCGTCGCCTGTAGTTGTGTACATTGGCTGCATCCATCTTACAAAAGTTTCTGAAGTCGTGTTCTCCAATAAATTTCTTTCCAGCATTCTCCATAGCCTAGCAATAAATAAATAAATACTGCATTACTATGTCTGAAATCTGATGAGAACCCATAAAGTCAGCCATGTAAAGAAAATGCTTACTGGGAGATTCAAATTTCCTCTCCAAAAGAAGTATTTATATTCTCTAGACAAACAACTAAACCTGCACTGAGAGACAATATGACATCACTTCACCAATAATATAGCTAACATAATGAGTTCAGAAAGAAATTTATAACGATAACAGAGCCAATGATTCTGGCTATAAATCCATCTAGGATGAATTAGGTTTTAACTATCCTCTCTAAACTGAATCTCCTCAAAATGTAAAAAAGAAATAAACTTTTTCAAAATTTAGAAAGACCTTGCACTGAAATCAATTGAAACAGGACTCCATCCTAAAATTCGAATATCGCTTGGAAGAACTCGGTTCAGTACTCTCACATAATCAATTTCTCCTTCTGATAAAAATTCAAAAAGTAACAACATCATAAGTTACGATATTTTGTGCCTTTTCTTCATTGTCAACTCAACATGTTTACATTTTTCTAGAGAAGCTGAAGCTAATAAATTGATAAGGCCATTTAGAAAATGGACTGCGTTTTACTTTATTAATCATCTAATGATATGTTATTCAAATTTGGCAAAATTCACCAACATAGAATGCCGATGTGATTGTCAGGCAAATAGAAACTACAGAATCATCCAAACTTTAATTAGTTTCTAATCTCGATCAAAATTTTTATTTTCCTTGAAACATGTGAGTTCACATGTACCAGTTTTCCCTAATTATGCATGTGTATTGTACCCTCCACTACTGGAATTGCTCAGGAGTCTATTTGACAGCACAAGTGAGGAAATTAAAGGAGCTTTACATTGAAGGATTTTATTCCATGTCAGCACTACTTTGGCCCACATTTTTCATTCTAGTTTCTCCAATTGTATAACGAGGTCTCTCAATGAAGAAGTGAGTCTGCTAAGACATTTGATGAAAAATTATAATGCTCAAAGCTCTTTAAACAGTTTGATCTACCCTCAAACCAAAATTGTTCGTCCTAAATAAAATACTCTGTTACTAGCTTTATTAGTTAAAAATAAGTCCTTTCATGTTCAATTTCAAATTTGCAATAGCATCTAGAAAATGATAGAATTCAAGGATTTGGAACAAGAAAAATCCATGAATCACAAACATCAAATTATTGTAACAGATACAGCTTTTATTGGAACTTAAGAGTCTCCAGGATAGAATAAGTGGCTCACCAATTTGCATCTCCGGAATTAATTCTCCTGAAATTTTGTTGTTTGCATCAATTTCTTTGAGGTTTGACCTTAAAAACAATGAAATCACCTGCATCAAGCATTTTTTTCATGTTCTTAGTGTTCAATAGGTAAAAGATAAACCATGGTTCAAAATTACAGTTAGATTAAAGGAGGTTCTTCTACTGATCAACTTACTTGGCCAACAGAGGATACCCCCTTATCTGTTCTGCCACATCTTGAGTACTGTGATTCCTTCCTGTCACCAACTAAAAGCCTTGTTTTCTCGAGAGCTTTGAAAATTTCAGACTGCATGAATGCTAGAGTTATACTAATATATCCAAGAGAAAAACTAACTGAATAATATACATCTGATACAAGTTCAAGTATATTATGATTTAAGAGTTGGTTTCTTTTTTTCCCTCATTTAAAAGATTCAAATAAATCTTGCACTTGTCATTCATCAGCTGTAAATTTCCGAAAGATATTTAAGAATCATACCTCAACAGTGGGATCCATTTGTGCTTCTGAAGCAAAACCATAAAACCTGTCATATAGAACTGGAATTATAAGACTTTGTTGCTTTCTACACTCTTTACCAATTTATAAATTTTAATTTCCTTTTAAAATATTATGAGTTCCAGAATCAAATGATAAAATGAAGCAGACTTCTATGGCAAAGAAAGAATCTTTGCTGATGCAGACAATAAATCTCACTTACCCTACCAACGCTGGTATCAGAAGGGCTTAATCTTGATATAATCTTAAATTAACTTTTCAATGGTATTTAATAGGAATCTTACAGATAAACTACATAATGAAAACAATGCCATGTAGATACTAGAAGAAACTCAGTCCATGTCCAAGTTTCAATGTCTCAATCTCTTCAAAATGCCACCAAGTAAAAAAGCAGGTACAGTATTTACATATTATAGCGGAAAGCCGGAAACAAGTCTAGATTTCGTTACTGTTCTCAAAGGAATGCTGCCCGAGCAAGAGGGTAAAACATAAAATCATCACTGTGGATGACCCTATCTGGCTGGAATGAAGGTTGAACCATGTTAAATGAAATAGACTGTACAACTATTAAAACTAGTTCTTCTGCCATAAATACTCGGTTGCTATTTTTTTTATCCTTTCCGTCCCCTTTACTTGAGGGTATGGGTTGTTTAGAGAAACTTCTAACAGTAGGAAATACGAAATTGACACCAAGCAACATAAATACTGCAAGGGATTATGGTTAAATTGTGTACCTTTGACCAAAATACATGACTTTTAGAGCAACATATCTCTTGGGATGGTGACTCATAATTGTCAAATTATAACCTGTTTAGAAAGGATAGAATTTGATACATAAGAAGATTCCTGATAACAATGTGATACTTCTTAAGCAAATATGCAAGATTAAGCAAAATACAATTACATAATCAAGGAAAACGTTTTACTAGGACAGTATCTTAATATACTTCAGGGCTAAAATGGTGCAACTGAACGCAAGCTGAGTAACTTGCTCTATAACAGATTACCTATGCAGCATTTTTATAAAATACTACTAATGCAACACGTCTCCAATTTCATATCACAGGAATCACTTGATTGTCATTGGCAAGCAAAAGAAAAGAAACTATGTAACATGTTTGAAATAAACACATATAGATATGTGAATAAGAATTTGGCATGTAAATTTTTCTTCTTTTCATCAAATGCATACATCAAATCTTCAATCGTTGTTTATTTTTAGAAGCTGCATAGCAAACTTGAAACAGGCAGGATAGATCAATCATGGGAACCAAAAGAATACAAAGAAGTAGACACCAACAAGATCGATTCAAAATAGCCAAATTGCATTAAATTCATTGTCAGAAAAAAAAACATGAATAATGACCAGATCCTGATGGCATAAGGATTATTTATTTTCTACGGTCTTTGGTAAATCTGTCCTTATTTTTTAATATCTTTCGTTAACAATACATCACCTCATAGGTGGAAACGTATATATGTATACTTCATCCTTTTCTGTTCTATCATATTTTATTTATCAGCATAATAAACTTGACTATTGCCACAGCACCACTCATGGAGTATATTCTCTAATAAACTAGCTGGACGGTTTTAACACAAATCTAACATTGACTCTCACATTTAACATAAATACAAGCATGTATGGTGGAGGACGTCTATTGGACCAAAAAGAAGTTCATCATTAAAAAGCCACAATTTTCTCATTAAGGTTTTATACAAATTGGCAAACTTGTTTGTCACATGAAAGAAGCAACATCTAATGAGATAAAGTAGAAACTTTCAACACAAAGCCATTGCCCGTTTACTCGAATCACAAGAAGCAATCCATTGAGAATTTTCCTCACTGTAAACAAACTCAAATGACATTTCAGATCAATCAATAGACAGAGACTAGAAAAGAAACCTGGATTTCTTTCTGTTGTTTTCTTTTTTCTCGTCTTATCGCCTCCAGTGTTTTTTCTCCGACTTTCCATACCCTGTTTGAAGCATTCAACATCAGAACCGTCATGCATCTCCTCTGTCGGCACCATACCAGTACTTATAGTCCCATAAGTAACAATTGCAAGTATTATAACAAAAACCTCCCCTCCCCTCCCTTTTCCCCCTCCTTTTTGGATCGAATAAAAAAATATGAAATGGACACAAGAAGGTGTATATAAATCATAAACCAAGAGCCAGGAAGTTTTTATAAAGTACATCAGAGACTACTGAATTGTAAATTGGAGCTTCTTCCTTTAATATAGCTACAAATTGATCATTTTACTAATAAAATAAATCTTGTTAAAAGAAAAAAAAAGTAGCAAAATGAACTACTGAAAAAAATTGTTGCAAATAAGGCGTTTCTGTTGCAAATTCTTCTATATACAAAACGGAAGAACAATAACAAATTACAGATAATAATTATAAAAACAACAGAATAGAGAGAAAGAAAAAACATCAAATTCAGTAAAGAACCTTATGGCAAAAACATTTGGAGAGTCGAGATGATAGCTTTGCGTTCTCAGACTCCAATTCCTGATTAAAAAATAACAAACATAAGAAATCAATAATTGATGAATAATATGAGATCTGACAAGAAATGGAAATTAAAAAGTAGGAAAAGCAATAAGAACCTGGACTCTATTTTGGAGAGCCTGTAGTTGAGATATCAAGCTACCGCCGATATCACTGCCACACTCGCTTGTTGAGTTTGACATTTTCACCTCACCACCGCCAGCGAATCGTTGCTAAAGCCGCCGCCGTTTTGCTCCGTTTATTTCCCCCCCGGGACAATGGAGATCTTGTTCGAAGTGAACTACAGGCTACAGCAGCTCTAAACTACGACGTATTGAACTTCAATGTTTTCTTTTAGATAAACTACAGTCCTTGAACTTTAACCACATTTTAATTTTGAACACTGAATTATAAAAAATATGTAAATATAACACGAAACTTTTTTAATTTTTCTTAGTTATTGACAATTGATATTTACTCTACAAGCATAATTACTCGAACCTGAATCTTCAAATAAAAAAATTATCATTTGTCACTAATTCACACAGTAGATTTTACCAACAATCAGTTGCTCTCAGTGGAGGATATAAAAATATTTTTCAGGGTAGGCACACATATGTTAACAACATAAAATTTTTAAATGGGATGAGTACAAATAAAATTTCAGGGTGGACACCATCCATAAAATAAGTAACTAATCAAAGAAAACTCAAATTTTATGGTGGACACGAAAAATTTCAAGGTAGGCACCATTAGTAAAATAAGTAACTAATAGAATAAAACTCGGATTTCACGATGGGTCTCTAAAATGTGCTCTGCCACTGGTTGATCTAGTGTGATGATACATTAGTTCCCTTAAGCAAGGTCAGGGGTTCGAGCCTTGACGCTTGGAATAGAGCAAACTGGGTTGGGAGGGTCGCTCTCGCCTATGCAGTACCTGATCTAGATTAGTCAGTCAATAAATCGGATACTAGTGATTAAACCAAAATTCGATTGTTTAATTTTTAGTTTTGATAATTTTTAAATTTAGTTCTTAAACTTCTCTTTCCTTACAATTTGGTCATTGAAATTCTATAACACTTTCAACCTGATTTCCATCACCATTGCCCCTTTTATTTTCTTATTTATTTGTTTCTTCATCTCTTTGGTTAATTTATCTTTTGTTTTTTTTATCTATGATGAAATCTCATATGATTGCTGAATGATTAAGTCTTTTCTTGACATGGAGACTCTGTCGTCGGGGTTAAATACTCCTATCAGAATAATAAAGTGTTTTGATTCTTAAATAGTACGAACTTGAGTTTATATAAAGGTAATGAGATGTCATTTTTATCTTGAATCTGATGATTCGACTTTCACAAATCCGTAAAGACTACAACTTTTAATTATGATCTTTCTTAGTTTCCTTACAAATTTAGTTTAAGTTCACTATACGGATGGGCATGGGTGGGTCGGGTCGGGTCGGGTTTACGGTCAACCCTATCTGATCCAAAAATATAAATATTTCACTTGAATCTCGACTAGATTTGAGTTTAGGGGTAACTTCACCCGACTCGAATCTAACCCGGTTTTTTGAGATAAAACTCGTATTTGACCCAATTTGATTTGAAATAAATATATTCTATAAAAGAATATTATTTTTATTCAATAAAAATATAGATTTAATTGAAAAAATAGTATATTAAGGATGATTATTATTATTATCCCAAAATATATAAAGTAAATATACATTATTTTTCTGGTCGAATCGGGTATTTTTCACCCTAAACTGAATTCGACCCGAACATATTTTCTAAAAGACTCAATCCAATATGACCCAAACTCATTTTTTTTTTAAAATCTGATCCGATCGAGACATGTTAGATCAATACATCGAATTTGAGTCATATACCCATTCTCTATAGTAAGGGCTAAAGTGGAGGGCTGTTACCGGAGTTTTGTGTGACAAGAAGGTGCCTCTAAAACTTAAGGAAAAATTTTATAGAATGGCAATAAGACCAGCGCTGCTGTATGGATCAGAATGTTGGGCAATCAAGAAGGATCACATAAGGATGATGGAGGTCGCAGAAATGAGAATGCTTCGTTGGGCATGTGGTAGGACTCTGTGGAATATGACACCAAACTCTTCTATTAGGATGTCCTTGGGGGTGGTGCCTGTATCCGGAAAATTGAGGGAGGGAAGACTACGGTGGTTTGGGCATGTAACATCCTAAACTACGGGTTAGTGATCAAATTGTAAAATTTCAGAATTTGGTGATTAAAGTAGAATAGTTGAATAGTTAAATGATTTAATTGAGGATATTTCCTGAAATTTTTTTAGTAATTATCAAATGATTTAAAGGGCAAAATGGTCATTTGATATTAAAGATATTTTTATCCCCTTTAATAGGAGATAAAAACGTGGAGAGATGAAATTATTTCATATTCTTCTTCCTTTCTTCTTCCTCTTCCCGTAAGAGCTCAAAGGCAAAGGTAAGTTTCTGATTTCTTGGTTATTTGTTGATTTAAAAGTTGGGTTATGATTATTAGATGATAATTAAGCTTAAGGAAAGCTTAATTTGTTCTAAAACAACAAGATGAAAGGTATAGGAGAGATTAAAGATTTTGAGTTTTTGAATGAAATCTTGGAATAGAGTTTATAATTAGAAGTGGAAGTCAATTTTGACTTGTCATAAGTGAAATAAAGAAGTATGAAGTATTAGAATTGAATTTAGAACATGTGGAAAATTTGGTATGATTCTTAATTTTAAGAATCATAATGAGATATGGAAGACAAAGATGGTTTATATGGATATAAGTTGGTTTAAGTGATGGTAGTTGAGTTAATGGTATGATAGGGGCTTAAAATAGAAGAATTGAGTGAAGAGTTTATGATTTTCGGGGTTAAATAGCAATTCTAGATTTTCCAGAATACGCAGGGGGTACAGATCCCCCATGGGGGGTATCGATTCCCCCCTAAATGAAAAAAATGGGATTTGGTTCATTAAATCGGTTTAAGTTATTAACATCAAGTTTAAGGTTTAGGTTTCTGATAGTTGTTTTGAAATGTTCTATTTATGTAGATATTGAGCCTAAACAAGTTCCGGAATAATCAAAGGATTATGATCGAATCAAAGCAAGGCTAAGGTGAGTGCAATTTAATTTGTGCTTATAGAACGAACATTGGCTTGCGATTAGCCAATAATGGAGTTACTATGGTAAGAGGTAACTTTTAAAATATTATGTGAATATTACTATATAGAAATGGATATATATTCTTATATGTTACATGATTTACATGTTTACGTAAAAAAAATACACTAGTGATATATGCGATGTATTGGAAACATATGAGAACAAGAGATAATATGATTTGTATGAATTCATGAGTAAAGGCATATGTGAATATAATTTGTATGCATTATATGTCATGTGAACATAAGAGGATAGAGCATGTTATATGTGATATGAGATTAAGTGATGAAACATAGATGATATATATATATGATGATATAAGAATAAGACATGAATCGAATGATATATATGTTTATGTGAATTCATGCAAAGTGATACGAGCTATGTGACATATAAATATGAATTCATATGAAAAGTGACATGAATTACATGATTACAGGCATATGTGAACAAAGCTATGAGCTTATATGAATATGTGAAATGATAAATAACAATGGCCATGTTATATGATACGAGAACTATAGGTATAGTTGGCATGCCAAGGGTCGAGGGTTTCATAGGTCCTTCGGGACAATACAATGGTCCTTCGGGACAATATAGTGATCCTTCGGGACAATACAATGGTCCTTCGGGACAAATTTCATATGCCACTCAGTGGGACTTATACGAGCTGTGGTGACAGCATTAGTGCACAACCTCAATGTACTCACATACCTTCCGTTCTCACCAGTGTACTATGGGCTAATAAATAAATAATATCAAACATAATATATATATGATGTATATGTTTGTTTTTATGATACGAAATGCATTATATGAATTATACGATATTATGTATGTTTTGTTATGAAATGATATATGTGTTCCATGATGTATATGGAAAGGTTCAACATATGCTTATATGATTAAAAAGGAATTACTAATAATAAGATGATTATTGATAAATGTATATGTGTGCATTGGTTATACAATGAAAGATATGTTTTATATGATATGATAGTATTTGCAAATATATGCTTTTGTTTATATGAATGGTATATGGTTATACTATATGTTTTATATTCCTTACTAAGTCATCGACTTAGCGTGTGATTGTTTCACACGTAGGTTTGGAAAGCGAAAAGAGAAGTAAAGAGGAACAAGACAGGTCAGTTCTCCTTACCGAAGATTAGATGAGAAATATAGTTGAATTACATGTATTTGGTTATATAGATAGTTAGCATGTAATATAAAAGATTTGAATCTGATATGTTTTAATCGGTTTTGTAAAATCATATGATTGAATTTTATAATGTTTTGAATGTGTATAAGTAAATGGAAATTTTATATGAATGAAACCTCATATTTTTATAAATTTATATGTATTTTACGGAAGTACTGTAGCAATCCTGTAGCAGTACTGTAGCAGGGTATCGATTCCCTGTAGCAGGGGAATCGGTTCCCCTTTTTGATCTGGAAAATTTTAACATTCAGATACTGTAGCAGGTAATGTTCATCACTGTTCATTAATGTTCATACGGCACTGTTCATACATATTTTACTGTTCATAAATACATTTTTGACTCGAAATTTTATACAAAACACAATTTAATAGAATATTGTGGTATTTTCTTAAAATGAGTTCAAATGTTTTGATATTTTGTAAGAAAAAGGTTTTGAAAAGTTAATGTGACATCTCAGACTCGTATTCGGGTCGGATACGGGTTGGGGTGTTACAGGGCATGTCCTTAGGCGACAACCATCGGATGCGGTCATAAGGGTAGAGTCGATTACAGTCGACGGTGCCAGAAGGAGAGGACGACCAAGACGGAAGTGGGAAGACTGCTTGAGATCTGATTTGAAGGATTTAGCACTTACCGAGGACATGACCTCTGATGGGAAAGTATGGACACTTAAGACCAGGGTAGCCGAGTAGTGCGTGTCACATCCATAGGGTGTATCACCTCTGTCTTCTTTTAATGCCTTTGTAGAAATTTCCATGACTGCTACTTGATATTCATTTCTGTTATTGGAATTTATGAAGTCTTAGAACTAGAGTAGCGGAGAAGTGTTGCCTTAATTTAGGTTTTAACCCATTTGACTTTATTTCTTCTCGTTGCTTGCTATCGTTGACTTCTGTGTATCATTCTCTTCATGTTTCATCTTTTTAATTTTAGTCGGGCCTTACATTTCTGTCTATATACAGAGCTTTTTACGCAGGGATTACTTCCCATTACAGACGCGCATATGAAGACTGTTCAACTATGTATTTATTTATTTATTTATACATGCATTGCATTTTATCTTTATTTTTAATTTTCCAACTGTCGGAGGTCTTCCACGGAAGCTGCTCTTAACCTGGCGTTGGGGACAACCTACTACCCTACCTCCCCTTTACCCCATTGCATATGGGAATAAGGTTTTGTTGTTGTTGTTGTCTCATTTTTTTAATACAAAATATGTATCTAAATTATACCCAAAATTATTTTTAGATGCTTAAAGATTTTTTTTATTAAATATAGGTGTCTAAGGGGCTGTTTGTTTGCCTCTTAATGGAACCATTCAGTGCTGAATGTTGAACCGTTCAACATTCAGCGCGTTTGTTTCGCACCTCTGAATGATTCAGTGCTGATTGATTCAGCACAGAAGTACATTCTGAATCATTCAGAGCCAGTTATCAAACAACATGTCACATTCAGAGCCAAACAATTCAGAGCCTCTGAATCATTCAGCATTTGAATCATTCAGCGCTTAATCATTCTGAAGTAAACAAGCAACCCCTAACTTCTTTTTCTTCTAAAATAAATTCTCACAATTAAATACAACAACGACAACCAATTGAACATTTTGAGAGAGAAATGATTGATAGAGAGGATGCTCATTTTGTTCATAATTTAATGACCGAGAAACTACAAACCAATACCATAAGGGATCAAGACTGTTATTTTTCTTGAATTAGTTACTAAAATCGGGTGGATTGAAAACATAAGAGACCACACATGTAGTTATCCTTGATTTCTATATTGTTATACAAATATATTTTTATATAGAAGTAACTAATTTTATGCAAAATAGGAAACATCTCAAATTACAATAAATATTTACAAACACAATAGTAAATTAAGCATATAATTAGGAAATTTTCCTATAAACATTTAAACAAAACTACTAAATTAAGATCACATAAGGACCATACAAGGAAAAATTAAATCTAACCAAGAAACTCTAACAAAGATAAATAAAAACAAATCTGATTGCATCAGCAAATGAACCACAAAAGAGGATCAAGCTATTGAAGACCACCGACAAACCGCAAATCAAACTCGAGCGACATGAAAAGATATCCACGAATGTAAATCGGGTATCCAAATCCAATATGATAGTCTAAAGCAGAGAATATCACAATATATCAAATAAGCGTCATCTTGATCAGTCATGACGATGTCAAATCATCTCTTAGAAAAAAGATAAATAAAAAACAACCAAATAACCGAAAAACATGCCAAATGATATAAGAAAACGTGTAATAAAGACAGATGAAAACTTGTAACATAAAATTTTTTTTGAAAAAAGATATGATATATAAAAGAAAAAGAAAAAGAAAATAAAGAATAACAGCAGTCAGCAACCAACATTAAAGTTTTTGTCGCCGCTGATCAACAAAGACGAAAGAGAAAAGAGATGAACGACACACTAATGAGAGAAAACTAGGTTTTTAGGGTTTATCTGATATATCATATATTTTTTATTTTTATTCTTCTTTTGAATGTAAAAGAATATGTCCAACTATACAAACAATGTCAATGTGTATGTGCCATCAACACTTTTCTTTTTAAGCCACAACAAATTATTTAACGATATTAACCCAAATAAATAGTCCATAACATTGAAAACATCCATTTTAAAATAGTAAAATGATGAAAAATAATCAAATTAGAGAGACTAAAATCCGAAAAAAGAATGATATCAAAGTTCACATTTTTGGAACTTTATATTAAGTTGATGCTGCTTTTTAATGTAAAATTTTTTGTGGATGAATCGTGGATTTAAAATAGTTGCAATTTCGTCCTTAACATCATTGCAGAAGGGACAAATAGATTCGGAATCGTTTGCAGTGTAGAAAAAAAGAGACTAACCAAACATATCAGAGACAGGTTTCGATCCTGTGACCTGTGGGTTATGGGCCCACCACGCTTCCGCTGCGCCACTCTGATGTGTTGTTTTGTTTTTATTAACTACATCTATTTAACGTAGTTTGGTTGTTGTATCCAGTAATACCCTGTGATTCTGGATGCTATGTATTCATTTCTCAAGGTTTTAGTTTCTTTTATAAAGAACAATATAATTTTTAGACTTTTCAGAATATTGGTATATTATTTTATATTTATTTTTTATTAAAGATATATTTTTTTTAAAATTAATTTTTTTATATATTTTAAAGATTAATGGTTTAATCGATGGAAAAAAAATAAAAAGTTTATGTATCTACCAACAACCAGTTGGTCTAGTGAGATGAGATACTAGATCTCTTAAAATAAAGTCAGGGTTTTAAATTCTGACATTTGTGAATGGAGCAAATTTGGTTGGGAGGGTCGCCCTTACCATTCGGGCTACCCGATCTAAATAGTCAAATACCAGTGATTAATTAAAAAAAAAGTGTATATGCATCTATTCACTTATAAATTAGTTTTCTAACATAAAATAATTTTGTGTTTTGTTTTTATTAACTTTTTTATTAGTTTGAGACGAATATAAAGTAGTATCTGACTATCAGTTTAAAAGTTTTTAATCATTTGACATTTGACATTTATATCCCTACATATGTAATGCTCAAACTTAAAACCTTTATAATTTTTTTAACTACTAAGGTTGTTTGGTTGGTGCTCTATTTTGATTAGTTAAATGTATATGTATTTAAACTTATTTTAATAATAAATATTGTTATATTCTATTAAATTTTATTATCGTTCTTATTGACTCTAATATTTTAATCTGATTTTGTTTACCCAATTAAGACAAAAACAATGAAAAATAATTTATAATCAATACGATCATTAAATTATTATATGAAAAATCTTTTTATTTAGAGAATAGGTTCAAGTTTGAATTGTTTGCCCTCATTTGTATTTTTTTAGTACAATCGAACGCAGATCACTCATGCGTTGAAAGAAGTATGTTGCTCAGCTTGGACCATCTCCAAAACCGTAGCGGGCGTCGTCTGAAACTGCTGGAAATTTCCATCCATGCTCCACGTTAGTTGCGCCAATCCATCGGCCACCCGATTACATTCCCGTGGCATAAAACCAAAGCTCAAGTTCCAGTCCCGATGCATTAGATCAAGGATATGAGGAAGCAAAGAGGACCTGCCCACACTCGAATTTTTACCTGACAAAAGCGCAATGGCTTCCTTGCTATGGACTCCAGTCTCCACCACAACATATCTATAATTCCCATCCCATGCCAGATTCAGTCCCAAGAAAATCCCCGATAATTCCGCATCAAGCACAGAGCATCGGCCAAATCGTTTTGAGAACCGCATCAAGCACAAGTGGAAAGCCCCGACGAGTTATTTCGAGCCCCCTCAACATTCAACTTTACCCAGCCGCCCTGAGGTACCGTCTAGACCGCATTCCTTTCAACAATGGTGGATTGCGAAGAGTGTTATCTCTTTCTTGACAAGCTGCTGATCATCTCGGAAGAGAGTCACTCACTATGTTGGATAATGCTTTCACTCTGCACAAAACTCTAATCAAACAGTAATCTGTTTCTCCTATTCCAAAGACACGACAAGTGCGATCTGAAACGAATATCCCAATCCTTCTCCCGGTTCGGATACAACCCCGGCTGAGTAAGATTACTAACCACCCACGTCTGCATATCAACGTTCAAAATTCTTGGAGAAGATTTGGTTTGATCAATGTTGACCACATCAATAACGCCGTTGGACACTATCGGAAAACATTAGATGTGCTCTCAATTTACCACACTTCTAGCCCACCTTATCGTTCCCTGCATTAATTAATGGTGGTCGGACTGCCAGTAGGGATAAGTGAACAACATCAGGGATGCAGCCACATATCAAATCCCATTTCCAATCCCCGTTCTCAGTGACCATCATGCTTACCCTTGACCCCTTGAGAGGAAGTTCATATCCCGGGATATAATAATTGATCAAAGGCCCCAAATCGCCAATTCAATCACCATACCAAAAGTCAATCAACTCCCCATTCCGTAGATTCTAAACAAGGTTTTGCTTTAAATCCGACCACATTACCGACATCCCTTTCCAAATCCCTTGAACATCTCTTGAATTTTGTACTTTGAGCGCAACACCCTTGCCCAGAGTTGTTCATGATCATGAATAAAATTATATGCATTTTCATGAAAAAAAGCATCATTTTGAGTCTGAATCCTCTTCAAACTAAGACCACCAATTTCTACCGGTTTACAAATCTCCTCCCAGTTCACAAGATGTATAGCTTTCTTCTCGTCCGTCCCGCTCCATATGAAATTTCGAATCAAACGCTCAATGGAATCACAAATATTCTTTGTAAGACATGTAGTTTGCATGGTATATGAGGGAATAGTCGTTAGAATCGCTTTCGCCAAGGTAATTCTTCCAGCAAAAGACAGAAAGCGATATTTCCCATCCAGCCAGGCAACTCCGAAAGTACATATTCTGATCAGCTGCACTAGTAATTGTTTTAAGACCTTTCTCTGCTTAACTTGGAGACCGAAGTTACTTATGTTGTCTGCTTGCGTAGCATTGTTCTGTCGTAAATTTCCTCACAGTCTCTCGCTCACTCGAAATTGCAGATGAAGATGATGATTAATGCATTTCCTTATCATCAGATAAGCCTGCACCAAGCAGTGGTCCCAAAACTGGTTCGGATCGATCGTTACAAAACCTTTGAACTTTAAATCTTTTGTTTCTTTTCTTTGGTAAATATAAGCATCCATGCCTTTTCAGTTTAAACTGGCTGCTGCAAGTGCTCATGTAATAAATTAGAAAATTTTCAAAGCATTGCACTATTTTTTGTGCTATGGTGTTTCTTGAATTTGAAATTATATTCAATGTCTGAGGATTTAGTTTCGAGTTATCTTATATCTGCTTCGGTTTCGTTCGTGGTGTGTAAAATTATCTTTGGGAATAAGATTACATGAATGTATTATTTGGCATATTAACATGAATGTTACAATATTACACGTGATGAGAGATTGTTGATTGTTGATGTGAGATTGTTGATTGGTTGAGAAATCGACACATGAATGTATTATTTGGCATATTAACATGAATTTTACATTATACGTGATGAGAGATTGTTGATTGTTGATGTGAGATTGTTGATTGGCTGAGAAATCGACACATGTTATGTATTTACTTAGTGAGACATAGTAATACAAAATGAATTGTACTTAAATACAAGTATATCATAAAATATCAAAATACGAATGAAAATCAAATAAATTATATTAAAACATAAATTAACTTGACAAACCAAGCTTCATTCACATAATCTAATAAACTATATTTAGTATGCCCCGCATATCTGTCATTCAGTATTTTTCCAATTTATCCTTTATTTGTCCAATGTATGCCAAATGAGAATGCAAGGTACATGTACTGCACCGAAGTGCCGAAATAGAAATTCACAAACTCATTATGAATTCCATGGATGCACACATAATGCCGAAAGTACACATAGTACTGATATGAAAATACACCATTATGCATTACACAAAATTGATCAATAACTTTTATACATAATTGTATATCGAAATGATAATTCACAAAATCATTATGAATACCATGATTGCACATTTAGTGCCGAAAGTACACATAATATTGATATAAAAATGCACCCTTATGCATTACACAAAATCGATCGATAACTTTTATATACAATTTATGTCGAAATGCACCTATGACTCTTAATGCACATACAATGGGCTATTCAATCAACTTCACAAATTAAACAACATAAACGCTCATATATTCATTTTAGAGCAGTTCATACTCTAAAATTTATTCGTAATATCATTTCCATAAACATTATGAAAACATATCTAAATATTGTAAAACATTTTTTTATCAAACATTCGAGGTTGACTCATCGCAAGTCATCCTCATCTCATATAAGTATAATAAATACACTCACCTGGTATGCCTCACTATTATGTCTTAATGATGTCCGACTATTCGACAACTTTATCCTTGCCCTTTTGCTTGCTTGATTTAGGAGCTTGATTACGATCTACACAAGTATCCATATTCACACACATACAATACAGATGTTAGAATACTTTCTAACATTTATACAAAATAATAATACTCAAAGTACTATTATTCTTGAATTTTATTAAAGTTCATCTTAACTTAAAATTCCAGGCTGAATAGTATTGATACCCCACCTATGGTATTAATGCTTCTATACTATGATATCGATACTCCCTTCAGTTTAGATACCATTTTGCATTCCGGAATCCATTTTTCAATAATAGTATTGATACTTTCCTCTTGGTATCGATACCCCACTTTAGTATTGATACTACTTGCATCAGTATCGATATTGTTCATCGTGTTCATCCTCTTTCCTCAAATTTAATCCTATAGTATCGTATTGTTCTTCCAGTACCAATACCCTTACCCAAATTTTACATATTTCACTTCGATTTTTATCACATTTTCACCTAAATCTCTTACTTTTATTACCAACCATCACCTTAAACTCATCATTACTCAAACCAACTGTCTTACATCCATAAATCTCCCTATAACATCCAATAACTCCAAAGAACCCTTAAAACTAAAAATCATGCCCAAATTTCAAACATGTTTTTAATCACGTCTAAGACTCTAAATATCTTATTTACTTCTTTGACAAGTCAAATATGCTTTTAAACTCCAATAATTGACCCTATTTCATCAAATTAAAAACTCATTTTATTAACTCTCAAATAAATCATTCGTCTCTTAGTTTTAATCCTCCTTGAACTTTCCTTAAACCTCTATATCACTTAAGGTTTCAAAACCAACCAAACAACGAAAGGAAAAACTAACCAGATGAAACCTTACCTTTGCCATGGGAGGGCACGAGACGTGAAAAATAAGAAGAAGAGGAGAGAACCACTTAAGAACTTATCCCTTATTTCTCCTATTCACTTTTATTAAATAACTCAATTTAAATGAATATTAAATTCATTCCATCTAAAGGACCAAATTGTCCCTCCCTTCTTCCATTCTTACTAATAAGTCTCAAACACAATTTCCTAAATCATTCCTTATACTTTTCAATTTACTTAATTTAACCCACCAAATTTTAAATTCTTTCACTATGATCACCTACCCAATATTTGGGGTATTACAGACTGCGTACAACTCATAAGAATTTGCTCAGCTGCTTGCTTGCTTAAATGTAGAAACCTTGTCTCACTTCTTGTCATGATAATTAGACAATAAATTCTTCTTTAAATATGGATTTCATTTCATTCCATGTACTGATTTGTGGTTTGCCCCAACCGATGATGTTTCTTTCTACACCCCTACAACATACTTTTGCCAACCCAAAATGCTCAAGGCATAATGTCAAAATTAACCTCCACTATTTACCAAAATCGTCATTTTGGCCCTTAACATTTTATTTTAGGGCAAAAAGACCCCTAACATTTGACAGAATAATCACTTTGGCCTTTGTTTTTTTTTCTTTTTGGGGCATTTTGGCCTTCAACATTTCATTCTAGGATAAAAAGGCACCTGTTTTGGAGCGTTAATCATGTGTTAACTAACGGTTTACATCCATAGAGTGATCTTTTTATCCCAAAATAAAATGTCGGGGCCAAAATGCTCCTAAAAAAGAATGGGTCCAAAATGATCATTTTGGTAAATGTTGGGGGCTAATTTGGCATTATGCCCATGCTTAATCTATACCGTAGTGTTATTACTTCTTGTGCAGCTTTGCCTTTTCTTGCAGTGATATACCATTATTTCTTGAAGATGTTATGTATGTACAATTATAATTTAACTCCTCCATGCACTCCCTTTACGAACTCCGAAAGCACATATTCTGATCAGCTGCACTAGTAATTGTTTTAAGACCTTTCTCTGCTTAACTTGGAGACCGAAGTTACTTATGTTGTCTGCTTGCGTAGCATTGTTCTGTCGTAAATTTCCTCACACTCTCTCGCTCGCTCGAAATTGCAGATGAAGATGATGATTAATGCATTTCCTTATCATCAGATAAGCCTGCGCCAAGCAGTGGTCACAAAACTGGTTCGGATCGATCGTTACAAAACCTTTGAACTTTAAATCTTTTGTTTCTTTTCTTTGGTAAATATAAGCATCCATACCTTTTCAGTTCAACTGGCTGCTGCAAGTGCTCATGTAATAAATTAGAAAATTTTCAAAGCATTGCACTATTTTTTGTGGTATGGTGTTTCTTGAATTTGAAATTATATTCAATGTCTGAGGATTTAGTTTCGACTCATCTTATATCTGCTTCGGTTTCGTTTGTGGTGTGTAAAATTATCTTTGGGAATAAGATTACATGAATGTTTTATTTGGCATATTAACATGAATGCTACATTATAGGTGATGTGATATTGTTGATTGGTTGAGAAATTGAAAGATTAGAGTACATTCTATTAAATTGTCTTCATAATATCATTTAGGGTAAACTATACAGAAGGTCACCTTTGTTTAAGTAAATTTTGATCATTCAATTTTCAAAAATCATGTTATGGTCACTAAAGTTATTGATTTATTATACAATGATCTCTCAAATCTTAACCCTATCTATGATGTGGTATGTTTAACATAAAGAGCTAATTTCTAATTTGACTCGTATGGTTAAAATGTTAATTTACATCTTTTTTTTTTACAATTTCTTACTATAATACTGTAAAAACGTTAGAATATAATTTTATTATTGATTAAAGTTAGTCGACGATAATGAGATGTGTTAATTATTTTTTTTAAGATTTATAGGGGCTTAATTGGAGTTTTTTTAACCTAAGGATTCATTTTTTTAATTTTATTTTCATAATAGCCTCTTTCACCAATAAACCTAAAAAAATAGAAAAAATTATTGTATAGTGATATTTACTTTAATATAATTAAAATATTAAAATCTATTACATAATATAAAAGTTACGTGAAATTCTATAAATAGTATTTGTTTTAAGCTTAAATTGTGAATTTAGTTTTTGTAATTTTTAAAATTTAAAAATTTTGATTATAATATAAACAATAACTTGAAATCTATTAAATTAATTCATTTTATTAATCTCTATATTATAGGTTAGACTTAAATTTAGTACAAGTATTAATTCCATAATTTATTTATAATATTAATACTTATTGTATTCGTTTATTTATTTTTTTTATATGTAATATTTAAATTTTAACTGCTCTTTTTTCTTGTCACCACATGACAAGCTATTTCCCCCCCCCCTTTAATGATAGTCACATAGTGTGGAGAGGGACTAAATTTACTTATTTTAAGGGATTAAATTCATAAATTTATTTAAGTTTGAGGGTTGATCCTAGAATAAGACCTTTACCATTTAACATGGCATGACATTTGCATTGAGCCATGAAAATTTGAGCAAATTGAGCGAGTTACCCGTGATAATTTATCCCGTTTCAAAAGGCTAAATCCAGCCGTTAAAAACTACACTTTTCCAGATCTCCGTCCATTCATAACGGAACTCCAACAGCTTTTTTTTGCAACCGACCCTCTCCCGTTTTGAACTAAAACCTGAAACTCACTCACAAACAAAAGCACACAAGAAATAAAAACGCTTCACCAAAAAAAGTAAAAAAATATTTTAAAAAAAACAGAGAATCGGACCGCCGGTGTGATACGTCGCTCCGGCGAACGGTACTTTCAGACGCCTTTCATTGTTTCTCCTTTCAAGGTCTTCTATCTCGTTTTGATTATTTTCTTTTCATTCTAATTTTTTTTATCGATTTATGTAATGAAGGATTGGTTATATAAATGCTTGAATCCAAAATTTGTGAATGTTTGAGGCTAGATTGTTCGTTACGATTATTTTTAGATTCCTGCTTGTTGAAATTGATGTTAATTGTTATATTATTCAGGATCCAATATTTATGTAGCGCATACTCTGTGATGCATATCGGATTTGAAAGATCAAATATATGAGAAAACGATGGAAAATATCGAGTTTATCTGTACGAGACACATGCACTTATTCGATATGGGAATTTACTGTTTTCAAGTTTTGTTAAATAATTAGTTGACTTCTTTTTTGCAGCTCAAAAGAACAATTGCTCTTCTTGAAGGATTATTGAAAAATCTTCAGATCAATATTGGTAGCTTCTATAATCACCTTCAGTAAACTCTGTAGAACTTGATGAAGTGGATCGAGATGTTAAAGGATCTATTGCAAGATAACGAAGCATTGATAATTTACTGTCTAAACTAGAATGTGGATACTACCTTTGAAGGTGTGATAGGCAGTTAGAGAGATCCTAGAACCCAGGTTTTCCAACATCTTTTAGTATAGGCAGTTTAATGGTGTGGGGTATGTTCTTCAACTTAAAGGAATAAGTGGAAAGTGGTGAGTGGTGAAGAATCGGATAAAATGAACGGCACTGGTGGTTTTATATCAGATGAAAACCGGGAGATTCTCCAATCAGCTTCAGGGAGTGAAGGTCCATTATGTTCTTCTTCTTCAAAATCTCCAAGGTCAACACAGGTCCATGGCAAAGGCAGTCCAATTAGTCATGATAGGCAATCACGTTCTCCGATAGATGGTCGTCCTAAGAAAGGTAACTAATTATACTACTATCAGTCCAAAATCTAGTTACTAGCCAATAGCAAAAAGAGCATTAAGGAAACTGAATTGAGTGAATGTGAAAGCAGATACCATTTAGTTCGTTATTGATCTTGTTCAACAATTTCATTGCAGGTGGTTGTGGTGGCAAAGGAACTTGGGGAGGGTTAATGGACACTTATTCCAGTTATCCTCTCGACTCAAAAGACCCAAACTATGATAGCAGTGAGGAAGTTAGTCCACAATATGTTCCTTCTACTTCCCTGTATTTTTGTTCTTGTTCTATCTTTTTGTTACTTTAAATTTCCCGAGGATGACTAACTCCTTTTTAAGGATTCAAAGCTCAGTTTGATTAAAAATTGTGCTTGATGCAGGAATGTGAACATCCAAATGCAAGAAAATCAGCACCAAATTTTGATGCATATAAAAGAAAGTGACAATAATAGTGGAGGAATACTTTGCTACTGATGATGTGGTCTCAACTACCAATGAATTGGAAGAACTTGCAATGCCCAGCTATAACTATTACTTTGTTAAAAAGCTTGTCTCTATGGCTATGGATAGGCATGACCATGAAAAAGAAATGGCTGCTGTCCTATTATCTGCACTATATGCTGATGTGATTGATGCCCCTCAGGTTTACAGAGGCTATAGTAAATTGGTGGAATCTGCTGATGACTTGATTGTGGACATACCAGATACAGTTGATATTCTTGCTTTGTTTATAGCTCGAGCTGTTGTTGATGACATACTCCCTCCTGCATTCCTTAACAAGCAAAGGGAGCTCTTACCTAATAATTCAAAGGGGGTGGAAGTCTTGGAAAGAGCTGAGAAAGGGTATCTAGCAGCTCCTATGCACGCTGAAGCTATTGAGCGTCGCTGGAGGGTTGGCAAGAAAACAGTTGAGGATGTGAAAGCAAGGATAAACAACTTGTTGATCGAGTATGTAGCAAGTGGTGACAAGAAAGAGGCTTATAGATGCATCAAGGATTTGAAAGTTCCCTTCTTCCACCATGAAATAATTAAACGAGCACTTGTTATGGCAATGGAAAAGCGGAAAGCTGAAGATAGACTACTGGATCTACTCAAGGAAGCAGCTGAAGAAGGCCTGATAAACTCAAGTCAAATTACAAAGGGATTCGATAGGATGATTGACACAGTAGACGATTTGTCCCTTGACATACCAGATGCACAGAAGATACTGAAGTCTTTAATTTCTAAGGCTACATCTGATGGTTGGTTGTGCGCTTCATCTTTGAGGTCATTATCATTGGAGCCTAGAAATAAATCATTGGAAGACAATTTTACTAAAACTTTCAAGTTGAAGTGTCAAACAATCATTCAAGAATATTTCTTGACTGGTGATATCTCGGAGGTTTTTAGCTGTCTAGAAGCAGAAAATAAGACTTCTTCAGGCGAACTGAATTCTATTTTTGTTAAAAGGTTGATAACTTTAGCTATGGATCGGAAGAACAGGGAGAAAGAAATGGCATCTGTTTTGCTATCATCTTTATTTTTTCCTGCAGATGATGTAGTAGATGGGTTCGTGATGTTGATAGAATCTGCAGATGATACCGTTCTAGATAATCCAGTTGTTGTTGAGGATCTTGCTATGTTTTTGGCTAGAGCAGTGGTGGATGAAGCTTTAGCCCCACAACACCTGGAAGAGGTTGGGAGCCAATTTTCAGGGATAGACTCTGTTGGAGGCAAAGTGTTTCAAATGGCAAAGTCATTGCTAAAGGCTCGCCTTTCTGGAGAGCGCATCTTAAGGTGTTGGGGTGGCGGTGGTGGTAGTACGCCAGGATGGGCCATTGACGACGTGAAACTCAAAATAGCAAAGCTATTAGAGGAATATGAATCTGGAGGAGACATTAGGGAAGCTTATCGATGCATTAAGGAATTAGGCATGCCATTTTTCCACCACGAGGTTGTAAAGAAAGCACTGGTGATCGTTATAGAGAAAAAGAATGACAGACTTTGGGGTTTTCTTGCACATTGTTTTGGCTCAGGGCTCATAACCATGAACCAGATGACAAAGGGTTTCTCAAGGGTAGAAGAATGTCTCGACGACTTGGCTCTCGACGTGCCTGATGCCCGGAAGCAGTTTCTAGCATACGTCGAGGAAGCAAAGGCTATAGGATGGTTGGATTCATCATTTCATTATGGCAATTCCACAAATGGTAAAGAGAATGGGGCCTGCCTATGATAATGAGCAAGTTTTCTCATCATTTGCTACACCACATTTTATAAAAAATTTGAACATACTAAAATGGAATTCGAATCCCAGATATACTAGATGCCACATTCTAAAGGTGTCTGCGTGATCCAACTGAACCAAGCCATGAAGGTTCAATGGCTCGATTTAATCATATTTGAGAAATTTATTAAACCAGATCACTCTACACTAAGCAGAGCTGACATGGTTCAAATGTTTTACTCTTGAAAATTAACCATTCATAGGTTTCCAGGGAAATTGAGTTGGGTTCGTTCTAGCTGTTCCCTGGTTTTGCAGACAATAAGTTAAGAAATCGACTTGAATTTCGACATCCGCCCGACGCACCGCATTCTTGTCGGAAGTCGGCAGGCTTTTTGCTATTACAACTTCTGTAGTTATGTTCTTTGGTACTTCAGTTCTTGCACAACTCCAACATCCAACATCTCGAAACTCGACCAGATGACATGTTGGAGATTGTTGTCATTTATATTTTGATCTTATTTATTTAGTTAGAGAGCACTTTTATGTTGTTTTTTCCTCTTGTTTAGTAAGATCTGACTTCGGTTTTGCGCCGTCAACTCTTTTTTCCTCCGTAAACTACCTATTTTATCACCCATTTATTCTCGTTTTGATCATTCAATTTTTTTAAATTTACGTTTCATTTCTGTTTTAGTCACCCGTGGGTTAGGCTTGACCATTGACTTAACTGAAATAGTAAATATAGCATAGTATAATAACAATTTTAGTTCTCAAAACTTGCACATTTTATCAAATTAGTCTGAATTCAAAATAATTCCATAAATCTTTAATATTTGATAAAATAATTTGGTCCTTATTGTTATTTGAAATAATTACTAAATTGTTAATAAGACAAGGATAATTTTGTATCAGCTTAAGCGATTAAACTACATTTATATGAATAATTGATAATGGAGGTTCGATGGACTGCTCAGATGCAGGGAGGGGCAATTGTATTTATCCCCCTCACTTTTATGGTTTAATTACATTTTAGGTCATTGAAAATTTTGAAACTATTGCAGTTAAGTCCTTGCCTCTCCCAAAATTATTTAGTATAAGGGTAAATTACACCATTCCTCAATGAATTATATTGTCTCTCCTATTTTACTCATCGTACTTTCAATTTTTTAATTTACTCACTAAACTTTCGAATTACTCTTGTTGTGATCACTCTGAATTATTTTATTATTATGGGTAAATTACACGCTTACTCACTGAACTTTACTCTCTCTCCTATTTCACTCACCATACTTTCAATTTTTTCAATTTGGTCACTGAACTTTAGACATTGATTTTTTTTATCACTCATTGATGACATGGATTATTTTTTTATTTTCCCATATGACATGTCATGTATTTATTAATATTTTAATATTATTTAGGATTATAATAAAAAATTAAAAATATTAAAACTTACATTCAAACTCTAAAATTAAAATTCTCACCCCCACACTCATGTAAACCCTAAATTTTGGCTAGTGACTAAAATATAAGTTTTGAAAGTTTGGTGGATAAAATATAAATTTGTAAAAGTTTAGGGACCAAAAATATAATTTTGAAAAGTTATATATATTTTATCCCGTAAATGAATATTTTGGCCTAAAACAATAATTTTCTTGGTAATCTTATTTTCGTTACGGGATTTGTGTTAAAAGCTATAAAACGATAAAGTCCGATATAGAAATTGGATAGTTGAATCGAATTGTAATTTTATGAAAATTGGAAGGATGCTAGATAAGGGTTAGAAATATTATTTCTATATTTTATATTAGTGAAATTTATCATGAATACGTGGAATTGAAGTTAATTTGATATATTTGACCAAATAATGGAAATTTAGTGACTAAAATGCAATTTTCAAAAATTGCATGGTCAAAGTGGGAAGTCAAAGGCCAATTGATTCATCTTTGACTAAGGAATATTTTAATGGAAGATATTGCGATGACAATTGGTAAATATCAAGTTTCATTAATGACATTATGGGGATTTCTCATTAATATAATTTTAAATTCAATTAAATTAGCTTAAATGCCATGTGTATTATGAAAATTACTAGAAAAATCTAGAGCTCTTCTTCTCCATCAGTTTGCTTCCGTGAACCCCTACAAGGTGAGAAAAAAAATTATTTTTTCATTTTTGAGCTATTTAGTAGGATTTTGAATTAAGTTGATGGAAAAATGTTCTCCATCAAGTTCCCTATTATTTGGTATAAGAAATACATGCTAAACGTGCTTGGATGATGAGATCGCGGATTTGGTTTCATGAAGAAAATGTTTGATTTTGAAGAATTTATGGAAGATTTTAATGTTAGTGGTGTTATGGATTAATTCTAAAGTATGTGTGATGATCAAAATGATGTGTAGGACTTATATATCATTTGGCCATGGCTAGGGTTTTAAGAGATGATTGGATTTTGATTTAATTTGGTGTTGTGATGATTAGAATAGCATGAATTTGATCCAAGGAAGTTGAATTCATCCTTGAAATTGAATGAAAAGTTTACCCTATGTTCATAGTGAGATTCGTCCAAGGGGAGAAAAATTAGTGGAAAAATATTGAAAAAAATTCATATGGTCTAGAATTGATATTAGAAGTGTTCTATGTGATTTGGAGATCAATTTGGAAGCTTGAAATAGAAAAAGGGCTAGTTTGCAAGTTATGAGAATTGTGGGACTTTAATGTGTAAATGTGCAATTTGAGGTACTCAATGTTGATTTATAATGAATATATGCTGGAATTTTAAGTTAGGAAATTGATTGAAACCAAATTGCAAATTTGGTAAATTTTAATGGTGGAATTCGAAAAGTCCTAAAAGTTTAGGGACTTGTTGGTAAGTTTGAAAAGTGTTGGTTTTATTTTGAGTAATAAATTATACTGCTGGAAATTTTAGTAGCATGCTGATTTTTTGGAGTTTAAATATTGGTTTGGGATCAAATTTCAAGTTTATTAAAGTAGGTGTTGAAGTCGAAAAGTTTAAGAAAGTTTAGGATGAAATTGTAAGTTTTTGAATGTTAAAGTATTGATTTGAGTATTTTTATTAAAGTGCTGGAAATTTTGGAAATTAACGTGCAATGATGGTGAAGGACCATATGAATTTAATTGAAAAGTCAAGGTGAATTCTAGGAAGAATTCATAATTAGTGACTTGATTGTGCAATTGGCAAAAGTTGAAGTGTTAATGATAAAAAAAAATATTTATGAGGTCGAATGAGGATTTTGAGAAGTTGCAAATATTATGGATATATGATTTATTTTACGCTGATTAAGTATTGATTTTACTTTTATAGATTTTTATATTATCAAAGTTAGTTTATGTTAGTATAATACTAATATATAGTTTGAATACATTGTGTTATTATGTGATGTTGTCAGACCACGATAAATCTAGCGATCCAAAAGATCATAAAGAAAAGGATAAAACACGTGATTAGGAGTATTACATAAAAGGTTCAGTAGTGAGGTAAAGGTGAGTGCAATTTATTTATTTAATTATTCTGACTGAGGAAGACTTGCGATAAGTCAACCTCATATTATTTTTAAAGTATGATTTATTATTTTAATTATGGATTATTTCCATAATATTTTTATCAAGTTTTATGAATGATTTAGGGTATGAATTGTCCAAGTATAATTTTTATGATGATGAAATTTAAATGTTTATGATTTTAAGACGTTGATTAATAAATGATTATATTATGATTTATAAGTCCATTTTATGTTGCATTGAGAGTCGTAGGTTCAAGTTAAGTTATGGTGCATTCGTGTACATTATGAATTGCACCGTTGGTACATATGTTATGATTTGCACTTGAAGTGCATCTTATGATGATTTTGATTGGCATCGTGAAGTGCCTAGTGCGCACTTTATGCTCTACTCGCGTATCTTGTATTCTTTGAAATATGCATTGGGCAGAGAAAATGAAATATGAAAGTTATAAGTTATGTTGAATTGGCAAGAATTATGATATAAATATTTTATCCGGTAATATTTATTATGATTTAGATAAAATCATGAAATGATATAAATGTTCAGGTTTACAATGAAGAATTTAGGGGTTTTCAAATAATCAAACTAATTCGGTTAACCGATCTAATCGAATTAGTTCGATTAATTCGGTTCGGTTATCGAATTAATTCGGTCGGTTAACAGTTAAATTTTTTTTTTAGAATTCGGTTAACGGTTAATTCGGTTCGAAATCGATTAATTAAACGAATTAACCGAAATTAAATTTTAAATTTTAAATATATTATATATAACATTTGGGCTCAACCCAAACCATTTAAAACTCAATTAATAATTTAAGATCCAATAATTTTTAAACCTAAATCAATATTAATTAATTAAAAAAGTTTATATAAAATTTTTTATTTTATAATTATATATTATTTAAATTAATTGTAAACTATTTTTTTAATTAAAAAATATTAAATATATTATATATAACATATGAGCTCACCCCAAACCATTTAAAAATCAATTAATAATTTAAGATCCAATAACTTTTAAACATAAATCAATATTAATTAATTAAAAAAATTATCTGAAATTTTTATTTTATAGTTATATATTATTTAAATTAATTATAAACTTTTTTTTGAATTAAAAACATTTAATTTTTATATAAATTAGAAAATTTTAAAATTTTTTGGTTAATTCGAAAATTAACCGAAATTTATTCGGTTCGGTTAATATTTTCGAAAAAAGTTCGGTTCTGTTAACGGTTAAAGAAAAAAAAGTTTGATTAATTCGGTTATGGTTAATTCGGTTCGGTTCAGTTCAGTTCAGTTTTAACCGAATGAACAACCCTAGAAGAATTGACTTATTTAAGTCAGTTTGAAAGTTTAACGTTTTATTTGATTTATTTTCAATGTTTTATCATATTTATGATGTTTTCTTGTTTTATCTCACCTTAGTTTATTACTTTCTCAATAAGTTGTACTTAACGTGTGATGATTTTCATGCATAGGTTCGAATAAAAAAGTAGAACGTGCAGTGAGGAACCTCCCGAACATCTTTTGGAGAATCATATCTATCATCAGTATCAGTAAGATATCTATGATGTTACTTTTTGACTTTTAGTGACATGTATAATTATGTCAATAGTTTTATTTATCGGATTTATTTTTAAATGGTCTGTAATAGTAAATTATGACCATTTTATTTTGTCTAATATAGTTTTATCAATATATATATATCTTTTACGTTTAAAACGGTTTAAAATTTAGCAAAATTTAGGCAGTTTTAAATATTTTACGAAACATCACTAAACTGCCTAATTGCTGCATGGAAATTGAATTTGTTTTTAGTGTTTAAATATTATTTTACGATTACATATGGTAACTGAAATAGTTATAAAATTGAAATAGGGTTGTTTTAAATTGAAACAAAATTTTAAGCATTTATGATTCAACAAATATTTATAAGGTTACGTAACATCTTTAACTCATATTTCCAGATGTATATTGGTTATGAGTGTTACAGATTCAAGTTTCCACGACAACATTGGTTAGCGCCGTTGGTGGCTACGATCGTGATGGTTGCCATAGTAGTATTCGATGGCCTTTTTTGGTGTTGAATCATTGATTAAGTCTAGGTAATTTCTTTTTCCCCTTTGATGTTGATTCATTAATTTCTTTGTTGGAATTTTTGAACTAAAATCAACGACGGTGAATGATGGCTTCGTGTTGTTGGTGACAAAGAAAGCTTGTCTATAACCATGAGCATTGTTGTCTACAACTAGATTCATCAAGCATGTGGTCTTGTAAGTCTGATCTTTACTAGCCGTCAAGACCAACCCGAATATAGGATTTCTTATGGTTCCTTTGCTTATTTCCCATTTGGTGGTGCCGGGAACAGTCGTATCGCAATCGTAAATCATCACATTCTCGCCGGAGCTATATGGATGTGTTAAGCATTTTCCACCGGATCAAATTGTGTATACTTGTGTTGATTGGTTTTGAACTAAAATCAACAAAGGGTTGTGTTGATTGGTTTGGTTGAGGGTTGTGAGAGATGGACAAGAGAGTGAGGGACAAGGGTGGACTTGACTGTTCACCGGTGGGAGGGTGATCATCGGTGGAAGGGTGAACTTGTCAAGGGTAATAGCGGTTGGGGTTGTAATTTGGGATTGGGGTTTGGGATATAATTTGAGAATTTAAGTATAATTTAAGGGTATAATTGTAATTTTTAAATTTATTTATATTTTAATCATATTTGGTATTAAAATATTAATAAAATATGATACATCATATGAGAAAAATAATTAAATAATCCACATCATCTTAGCAAAAAAATTCAATGCCTAAAAGTTCAGTGAGCAAATTGAAAAATTGAAAGTACGGTGAATGAAATAGGAAAGAGATTAAAGTTCAGTGAGTAAGCGTGTAATTTATCCTGTTATTATTTTTGTATGACATGACATTTTTCATTATTATTTAATATAAAATAATTTAAAATAAAAACAGAAGGCAGTCGGACACTATTGTTGTTCGCTATCAAACGTCGATATGGTGGTCGTTCGATCCCCAATTTCATAGGTCGCTTCGCCTCGACACCGTCCGAATCTGACTTTTATTTTTTTGGAACTTGCTCCGAAGCCCATGAATTAAAGATTGACAGTGAGGAAGCCGAAACGTTTTAGTCGAAATTCACGGGTTTGATGACATTTTTTCGTTGAAACAATCATCAGATTTGGACTCAGGGATCGAGACGAATCGACCCATGAAATTTGGAACCGAACGACAATCATCTACGACGGTCGACGGTGGCCGGTGGTGGCGTCTGACCACATTCTGTTTTATATTTTCAATTATTTTAACGAAAATAGTAATATAGCATCGTATAATAACAATTTTAATTCTCAAAACTTACACATTTTATCAGAGTAGTCTTAATTCAAAATAATTCAATAAATCTTTAATATTTGAAAATTTTATCAATTTGATCCTTATTGTTATTTGAAATAATTATTAAATTGTTAATAAGACAAGGATAATTGTGTATCAGCTTAAGCGATTAAACTATATTTATATGCATTCATGAATAATTGATAATGGAGGCTCGATGGACTGCTCAGATGCAGGGAGGGGGCAATTGTATTTAGCCCCCTAACTTTTATGGTCTAATCACATTTTAGGTCATTGAAAATTTTGAACTATTGCAGTCTAGTCCTTGCCTCTCCCAAAATTATTTGGTATAATTGTTCTGGGATACTATCAGATTTAAATTTAATGGGATTAAGCCTCGACTCCAAATTAGCCTAAAACATACATTGCTTATCATCTGCAGTCGCTAAAAAAATAAAGTGGCACACCAGAAACTAACCTTTAGAAGATGGAAAACCTTTTCACAAATGTACTTGTGTTGAATGCTTGCACCTAGAGTTGCTTGTCAAGCGAGTACGAGTCGAATAGTGTTTGATTCGTGCCCGTTAAAACTATTTATTGTCCGGTCCGACTCGTTGCTCATTAAGTCCGATAAAATTTTGCTTGTTAAAAAAATTCATTACTCGACTCATTACTTGTTAAGCGTACCATAATTTTTACCCTTCTTTTTAACTATATGCAAAATCTAGTAAATTAATAATTTAATATCTTTCTTGTTGGTTGTTAGACAATTAATAAAATAATAGTAATTATTGATTAGTAATTTTGTATCTTTATTATTATATATTAGTAAATTAGTAATTATTAATTAGACTTCCTTTTTTTAATGAAATAATTTTTAAGGCAACTACTAATAAATATAAAAAAATTAATGAATTGTTTGTGAGTTTATCGAGTTGAAAGGAGTTCGACTCAACTTATTAAGATCTCGAGTTTAAATCAAACGTTTTCCGAATTTTAACCAAATCGAATTAAAACAACTCACGTAATACTCAATTCATTAATCATACGCCCGTACTTGCAACGCTTATCCCGGTGAACACAAAGAGTGGCTTTCCTGTAAGCTCTCTTTACAACAGCTGAAGTTATAATTTACACCAATGGAATTAGCTGCCAACCGATCTCTGGACCAAGGATCAGTTTTCAGTTCGAATATCAAAATCAAAAGTACACCCGGTAAATTTGATCCGTATCCGATTACTCGAATCGATTTTGCCCAAGTCGAGACACGATATTAATCCGAATATAAAACCCGAATCGAACCGAAACCGACCCGAATTATGATTTAACCAAAATCAATCTGAACCGAAAGGAACCCGACCCGATAGCAACCCGAACCGAAAATAACTCGAATCGAAAGTAACTCAAATTTAATTTACCCATACCCGATCCGAACCGAACTTTGACCCAATTTTAACCCAATAATTGAGTCTAAGTGAACAAATAATTTATTTATTTATTTATTATCTATTTTTAGTAATTAGATAAATAGTATAATGATATATTTTTTATTATCATTTTATATTGTACAATTAGTTCATCACCACATTTAGTAATAGTTTAATAGTTCAATATAATCTTTATTATTGTCGCAGCCGTCTTTCAGGTGGGCTTGGAATTGGGCTTCGACTTGAAATAATGTGTTAGAGTAGCCACCGATTATTTTAAAGAAATATTTAGGCTGATCGGACACCATCTTACCTGATCTACGTTTTACCAGAAATATGTCGGGCTCGAGAGTCGATTACAGTCAAAGAAAGGTTAGCACCCTTGAACTACCCTTTCGATACCATTTTAATTTATTAGTTGTCTTAATCGCGAAAAGTAGAAGTTTAAATAATAATTTAAATACAATATGAATTAATTACCTTTGATAATCGTTTGAAATTTAATTGGATTCCCTAAAAAATAAAATTAGAGTTAATAAAGAAAATAAAAAAAATACAAAATATACAAAATTAGAAATTAAGAGTGTAGTATTGATTACAGGAACTAAAACAAAACAAATAAAAGTTAGTAAAAACAAAATAAAAGCAGGAAAAAATAAAAAAATAAAATCCAAAGAGGAACGAAACGAAACAAACGTAACCTGTAAATCATGAATGAAAACAGATTAGAGACTAAAATAATGAAAATCAGAACTAAGTATCAAAACTAGAATAAAATTACAAGGAAATAAAGTAAAGGACGTGCCAAAACCAGAGGGACCTTGAGAGGATTTTATCCATAATAGTTGAAGGACCATATGGAAAGTTTACCCCAAGGTCCTATGTCACGTGGGCTACCCAAAACAAAATGAATCAGGCTATTAAAACATGGGTTCCATACCACCGCACCATAGAACATGACTACAATTGAATCCCTTTCAAATCCCAAATTCTATCAGATCAACAAAAACCCAGAAAATTCAAACTAATTCCTAGAGTATACTAAATTCCCAACTTCCCTTGAACGTAGTTTGAGCCTCCACAACACGTTCAAGACCCTCAACCAACAACGTCTGCGAACTCCCGCCGTTATGCTTTGCACTTTCAACGTCGTCGCCGGCGGCAGAAGATCCGGTCTCATCGGCCTCCAAGGTCGCAGATTCGTCGAACTTTGGGGCCTCGAATCCCGTCATGGGGTTGCCGAAGTGATGGAATAGATTAGGAAACAACAAACCTTCTCCGTTTCCATAGACAACAAGGAGAGGTAAAATAATAAAGCCTCTCCAAATAGAAAACCATTATTATTACCAGTTAAATCTGCTTGTTTTTGTTCCCTCTATCTTCATTTCTTTCCCTCTGTTTTAACCCCCCAGCAAGTTGTCGAACATACATCTCGGTATCCATTAAATCATTGGTCTCGCATTCGATGTTTCCGCTACCGCCCCGATCGCATGAATCCCGGCTGACCGTGTGGCATTTGACACATTCGACCGCCCGTGCCAAGGCTAGGATGAGACCCAACATCCCCCTCCCTCCCAATGGCTCCGGATGATGAAGCCAGTGTATCACGTTGATTAGTTGAGTGTGGAGTTGAAGCTAACGTGGTTATGGACGTTGTGGGTAAGGGTGTATAAAACTATCCGACCCAGTTGACCCGACACGTCGACCCGGACCTAAAAAAAACAGGGTAATTTTCTTAAAAAAAATTATCCAGCCAGGTCGGGTACCCGGTTTGACAATTCTCGGGTTGGGCCCGAGTCACAAAATTAAGTTTTTTCGGGTACCCAGTTACCCAAGTACCCGATTAGTTTTTATTTCTATTTTTTATTTTTTTTTATAAAATATAATGGACTATTTATATTATGGATTATTAGATTTTGTATTTCAAACTTTTAAATTTTATGTTCGGATATTGGAGTATGCAATTCGAAGTTTCGAACATTTAAATTTGTGTATATATTTTTTAAATTAATAATTTAAAAATAAAAAAAAATAAAAACCGGGTACCCATAACAACCGGGTCTGGACACGGACAGAGAAATTACCGACCCGGATTTGCACACCCCTAGTTGTGGGGTAGTGGCCGACAGTTTGTTCGTGAGAAAACATAATGGAAATGGGAGGCCCACAAAAATAATTATAATATATAAAATAATAATAATAATAATAATAACAATAATATAATATATTATTTTTGTAGACCCGGACAAAAACGGATGTCTACAACTATTTTAAAAGATCATCTCTATATCCAATAACTTCTAAATCATTCCTAAAATTTATTATGATTTATAAAGTTATTTTTATACTTCGAAATATTATAATTTGATTTAATTCATTTAAACTAAAATTTTTATTCATGAATTTAGGATGTGACAATATATAATTACATAAATTTTCTGAATTACAAGTTATAAAGAGTAGCACCGATGATTAAGACAATAAAAAGCGAAGACGGTTGACCTAAACAGAAACAACCAAAATTAACTCGAAAATCTAAAAGTTGATCTGAACCAAAACCAACTCGAATTGACCCGAAAATCTAAAGGTTGATCCAAACCGAAACCAACCTGAATTGACCTGAAAATCTAAAGCTTGACCCGAACCGAAACCAACCAATCCGATATTGACCCGACTCAAAACCAATCGATCCGAAATTAACCCGACCCGCACACCAACCCATCCGATTTTGTCCCGATTCGAAAACCAACCGACTCAATTTGACTCGACCTGATACCCGACCAGAACTAAATTTCCATTGACCCACCCGGTCTGACTCGAGCCAAACCGAATGCAATTCTAACCCGAAGCAACCCGACTCCAACCCGATCCGAATGACCTGATTGCCGCCTCTAATCAAAAGTTACGACACAAGCAATGCAAAGTTGTGGATGTTATCAGAGATGGACTCGTGGGTGAGGACAATCGTTCCTAAAAATTTAAAATTATTATATATTTTAAATTCGAAAATCTATTTTCATTCCCGTAAAATTTTATAAGTTCAAATTTATCCCTTTAAAATTTTATAAGTTCAGTCTACCCCAACATAAAATTCTATATATGTCTTTAGATGCTATAACATACATATTGCAAAGTTGAGAGCAATGCATGCAAGTTCCCTTCTTTCCCGTCTCTTGACATCAACATCGAGAGTTTTGCCAATCATAAACTTCGAATTATTATGTTTTTCGATCAATTATTTTCTTTCGACAGGATTTTTGATATGACTACTAACAAACTACATGATATGTCAAAATCGAATCTATTGTCAAATGATCTTATTTATTCAATCTACCAAAATATAATAACAATAATGACTTTAGACCTGACACTGCCGTCAACAATAACTAAAACTCCCCATGCTAGAATTAAGAGACTTCTCCGCCTTTTTTTTCTTTTATCTTTATTTCTAAAACATTAGAAAGATGAACCATCTATAATCGTCACAACTCAAATATTACCATCAATAATTGATGTGATGGACGTGGAGTACTCCTTGACGAAAAAGAAAAGGTTGATATATACCATTAGAACAAAATAACCAATATTACCTCGCACTTCATCTTAAAATCTATCATGATGTAATTGGTTTTATTTGGTCAGCGTGTCACACTCTGATTCCGGAGTTAGAAGTGTAACACCTTTAACTCATATACATATTCGTATACGAGTTAAAGATGTCACATTAGTTGTATGAAACTTTTTCTATTAAAAAACCGGTGAAATTTTGTTTCGATCAAAACCTCAAAATTTATTCTTTATCGTAAAGGCAATTTATCGAAAATAATTCCATTGCACTAGTGACATACAAATTAAAATTCATGGCTGAAAAAGTGAATTTTTAAGTTAATCAAAACTTGTTTAAAATCGCGAAAATTTGTAATTTGATATTTTAATATTAAAATTGGACTCAATTTTAGGCAACAAGTAGGCAATTTAATACTGTAATATGTCATAAATAGAACTGGTAGAAAACTGCCTAAATAAAAAATTGTTTCGATCATAAATAAATACGATTTAATAAACTATTATTCATAATTAATAATCTCATTTTTAAATCTAAATAAACATAACTTAGACAAAATATAGTTTAAACAAATTCGAATCAGAGTAGCTAAAACTTCTTTAATATACATGCCACTAACTAATTAAAAATAACAAACAAGATCTCCTTAACGATTCTGGTGGTGAATTTTATTTCTCGGAAATGATTCTGATGCACTCCCTATTTTACTTGCTCACTTGTACTTACGTGTGAAACACTCACATACTAAATTTTTCACTTAGTGAGGCAACCAAGTATCATAAATAAAATGTTTAATGTATAAAACATATTGTATAAAAAATGTTAAAACACATAAAATTAAACTATTCAAAAATATTTCGCATATAAAACATATAAAAGTGAATCAAGTATCTCATAATACCTTTGTTAGCTTCTAATTCGTATAACTTGTGCTTTTCATGTCATATAACTCTATTAACTCGTACCTTTTATTATTTAAATCATAGCCCAATGTACTTCAATCGAGAATGTCAGGTACGTGAGTCTCGCGAGTGTGCGCGCTATATGCACTTAAAAGTGCCTCGTAGATATATTTACACTCGAAAGTGCTTCGTAGATTTGCACTCGATAGTGCCTCGTAGTATTTCACCATAGGTTCTGTAACCCCCTAGACCCGGCCTATGCGTTTCGACTAAGTCTAGTGGATCACAAAGACATTTTCCAAAACCGTTATCCAATCAATGTAAAATCACATTATTCATGACATGAAATTATAATAAATTATACTATTAAAACTCAACTCTTAAATATAAAATCAATCAGTAATAAATTAATTTAAAACATATCTTAAAATTCAAAACCACGATAAACTGAATAGTAATAGCAAAAATATCATCATTATAAAATCCAATACTTTAAAATAGGTCCATGTCACCAGAATAAAGTCAACTTGCAAGATTAAAATATTACAATCAGATATACTTCAAGAGATATGTTGATCCTCCAAGTGCTCAAACCGAGGTATCTAACCAACAGTATCTGAATGGAAAAAAACATTTTCGAAATGTGAGCTAGGCTCAGTGTGTCCCAACATTACCATAAAATCACAATAGGTACATTAAACAAATCATAGTCCAGTAAATCTCACAATTTCGTAAAAGAGTTTAACTTTTGAAAATCATAGTTTAAACCCTTTTCTGGTACACCATCAGTAGTTCCCAAAATTATTTTCCATATAGCTTACTTTATGCACATAACAAAATTAAAGCCGACTTAAGGATAGGCTATGAAGCTTGTATCCTTAAGCCCAAGTCAATAAGTCCATATAGCTTACCCTAAGCACACAGCAAAGGAAAGCCGACCTAATGAAACATCTTGGGGCCCTCAAGAGTCACATTAGGCCCGTTTATTAGCTTGATCAGAGCTATACAATTGTAGTTCAATCCATCCCAAAATCAATAACCATATACCAGTCATCAAAGTCCATAAATCATCAACAATAAATCGGTGTACCAACAATAATAATCCATAGATTTCAATGTACCATATTTCAAAACATATAAAACCATTATGTAGTAAACATGAACACACCTCAATAATGGGTTCAGATAGTAGATCTACTGATTACTGGTTTCACCACGCTCTGTTACAGTTTTCGAACGGGTGAATACTGGTATACGTGGTTTAACTGATCTAGAAGAGCTGGGTCGAGCTGTCTAACGATCTAGAGAGTCTCTTGTACCTTCAAACAATAATAATTAATCAGCCCCAAATCTTACTTAATTGTTCAAAGCTAAAATTCTTAAGTATATAAGCATTTTTCGGGTTTGACTATCATTTTGGGATATTTTGAGTCTGAATTTGGCCAAACGGATTGCGGAATCGGAATCAGGATGTCGAAAAATATAAAGTATGACTTTTCGAAAATTCAGATTCTTGGTCAAAGTCAAAGTCAACCACTTTGACCGTCAATTTGAAGGCCTTCTGGTTCGAATTTGACAAAACGGACTTCGAAAACGGATTCGGGACGTCGAAAACTATCAGAATAGGTATACTCGGAAAAGATTTACGGTCGTTTAAGGGTCGGTCAAAGAAAAATTTAAGTATTGGTCAAAGGAAGTCAACGGTCAATGGTCAACGGTCGGGTCGGTCAGTCGGGTCGGGTCGGGTCAGACCGGTCAAACCGGTTCAGACCGGTCAAACCGGTTCGAACCGGTCGAAACCGGTCAAACCGGTTTCCAGCCCTCCACTCTCCCTGCGGCGGCGCGTGAGGCCTCCTCCGGGGGTCTAAAAATCCCGGAAAAATTTCTAAAAATTATTTTAAGCGATTTCGAGATACTTACAAAGATCGGTTCAAATTTTTGAATGGCGGAGAGCTCGATTTCAACTCGGCCGAATCTTTGACTGCTCCACCTCCTCACGCGCCGCCGTCGACGGCGAACAAGGTTGACACCGGCGGACTCGAAACGACACAAGGAACACGATGGTGCAGGAGGTGTCGTAAACGGAGCAACGATCGGCGGTGAATTTAAGATTTTCCCGGCGATAGAGCTAACAAAAATGTCGAGACTTTGACTGTAAATTCCTGACGTTTGGCAGCGTTTCGCTTCAATTAAATTGAAGGATTTGTTCCACGCTCGATGATGAACTCAACGGTTGTTTTAAAACGGCGATCTGAATTTGGACGGCGTCAGAATCGGAGTTGGAAACGGCGTATGGGAAAGGAAAATTGGGAGCATTTTGGTTCTAAAAATCAGAACCAAATACACGCTTATAATCACCCAAAGCTGCCGACAGTTTTAGGGTAAATTCAAGGCTTGGTCCATGGATTTCCTTTACTTCTAAAATGGCCTATAAACTCTCATAAATTTTGATTTAGTCACCAATAATTTACCAATTTTCACAATTAACCTCCAATTTTAATTAAATATTATTTTGTAAATATTCGGGTTGTTACAATTCTCCCCCTCTATAAGAAATTTCGTCCTCGAAATTTACCTTATGAGAACAGTTGAGGAAACTGAGCCTCCATTGACTCCAATGTCTCCCAAGTAGCTTCTGAGAGGCCTCGGTTACTCCATTGAACTTTGACCATTGGAATACGCCTATTCCGAAGAACTCGCTCATCTCTTTCTAAGATTTGAACGGGCTCCTCCTCATATGATAAATCAGGTCTCAGCTCTACTTCCTCAACCTGAATGATGTGACTTGGATCTGGACGGTATCGCCTTAACATAGACACATGAAAAACATCATGAATACGACTAAGATGGGAAGGCAACTCGAGCTGATAAACAACAGGTCCAACTTTCTTCAGAATACGATACGGCCCAATAAATCGCGGACTCAGTTTACCCTTATGTCCAAATCTCAATACTTTCTTCCAGGGTGAAACTTTTAAAAAGACATGATCTCCAACCTCAAACTGTATATCTTTCCTTCTCTGATCTGCAAAAGATTTCTGCCTATCAAATGCCTCTTTCAGACGATCACGGATCAATCTGACTGTGTCCTCTGTCTCCCGCACTAACTCAGGTCCCAAAGTCTTCCTATCACGCAACTCAGTCCAACAAATCAGGGTGCGATACCTACGCCCATAGAGTGCTTCATAGGGTGCCATACGAATGCTGGTCTGGTAACTGTTATTATAAGCGAATTCAGCCAAAGGCAAAAAGTTCTCCCAGCTACCATGAAAATCAATTACACAACCCAGTAACATATCCTCTAGAATCTGACTCTCTCAGATTGACCATCAGTTTGTGGGTGGAAGGAGGTACTATAATCCAATCTCATACCCAAAGCCGTATGTAGCGCCTTCCAAAATCTCGAAGTAAATCTCGGATCTCGATCTGAAATGATAGATAACGGAACACCATGCAATCTAACAATATCTAAAATATACAACCTCACCAACTTGTCCAACGTATAATTTACCCGTACAGGAATGAAGTGAGCTGACTTTGTAAGTCTGTCAGTAATCACCCAAATTGAGTTCTTTTTTGAAGGAGTCATAGGTAAACCAGTAACAAAATCCATAGTAATACGCTCCCATTTCCATTCATGAATCTTGATAGGTTGTAACAAACCTGATGGATGTTGATGTTCCGCCTTAACTTGCTGACAAGTCAAACACCACGTCACAAAATTCGAGATGTCCTTCTTCATGCCGACCCAATGATACCTCTCTCTCAAATTCCGACCTTTGAGCCTCCGTGAGGATAGTCTGCCTCAACTCAGCATCATCCGGCACACAATACCGACCTTTGAAGCATAAAACTTCATCTTGATCAAGGGCGTAATCTGAGCTTGTCCCTTGCTCTACTTGCTCAAAGATGGAAAGCAAGGAGCTATCAAGGGGCTGCTTAGCTTTGATCTCATCAACCAAGGTCGGCTTAACTTGTAATTCTGCTAACAGAGTGCCATCGTCATATAAATTCATCCTGGCCATTAAAGATCTCAACTCTGTTACCGTCTTTCGACTCAAAGCATCCGCTACAATATTAGCTTTACCAGGGTGATAATCAATCACGCAATCATAATCCTTTAGAAGCTCTAGCCAGCGTCGCTGTCTCAAATTAAGCTCCTTCTGGGTCAGAAGATACTTTAAACTCTTATGATCCGTGAAAATGTAACACTTCTCTCCATAAATATAGTGTCTCCAAATCTTCAAGGAAAAAATCACTGTTGCTAACTCCAAATCGTGAGTAGGATAATTACACTCATGCGGTCGCAGCTGACGGGATGCATAAGCCACTACCTTACCTTCCTGCATTAGAACACAGCCGAGTCCTGAGTGTGACGCATCACTATATACTGTAAAATCCTTTCCGGACTCTAGTTGAATCAACACTGGTGCTTGAGTCAATACTGCCTTTAATTTCTCAAAGCTCTCCTATTGTGCCTCACCCCAGTCAAACGGCACATTCTTCCTTAACAACATTGTCAAAGGAGAAGCAATGATCGAGAAGCCCTCAACAAAACTTCGATAATAACCAGCCAAGCCCAAGTAACTGCGGATTTCAGAGATATTCTTGGGTCGTTTCCAATTCACAATAGCCTCGATCTTGCTTGGATCGACCTGAATACCTCGCGCACAAATAATATGCCCCAGAAACGACACTTCTTGAAGCCAAAATTCACACTTGCTTAGTTTGGCATATAGACGATGCTCTCTCAAAGTCCACAGAAATATTTGCAAATGCTCGTCATGCTCTGCCTCAGTACGAGAATAGATCAGAATATCATCAATAAAGACCACCACAAATTGATCCAAATATGGTCGGAACACCCGATTCATCAAATCCATGAAAGCTGCAGGAGCATTCATCAAACCAAAAGGCATCACTAAGAATTCATAATGACCATATCTAGTGCGAATGGTCGTCTTGGCAATATCAGATCCTTTAACTTTCAATTGATAATAACCCGAACGAAGATCAATCTTAGAGAATACAGTAGCTCCTCGCAACTGATCAAATAAGTCATCAATCCTGGGTAGTGGATATTTATTCTTGACCGTCATCTGATTCAACTTCCGATAGTCAATACATAATCTTAGCGACCCATCCTTCTTTTTCACGAACAGAACTGGAGCTCCCCATGGTGAAGTACTATGCCGAATAAATCCTCGATCGAATAATTCTTGCAATTGGACCTTCAACTCCTTAAGTTCTTTTGGAGCCATGCGATAAGGTGCCATAGAAATAGGTGCAGATCCCAGATAAGTCTCTATCTCGAACTCTACCTCTCTATCAGGAGGTAAACCAGACAACTCCTCTGGAAAGACATCAGGAAACTCGCTAACTGTACGGATCTCTTCGATCGTGGATAATGAACCTTTAGTGTTCAAAATACAAGCAATGAAAGTCTCATACCCCTTCCGGATCATACGATCAATTTCCATCGCTGAAACTATATTGGAGAGATAGCCACGCCGTTCACCAATTAACACAACGGTCTGACCATCTGAAGTCTTTAGAGTAGCCCGCTTGTATTCACAATCTAGATTTACCTTGTGTTTATTCAACCAATCCATCCCAAGAATTAGATCGAACTCCTCTAAAGGAAGTTCCATAAGATTAGCGAGAAATATTTCTCCCTGAGCCTCGAGAGGACAACGCCGAAATACTGTATTTACTAATGCCGCTTGTCCTACTGGACTCGTAACTGTAACAATTTTTTCAGTGTTCTCAATCAGAATCTGAAGGTTTCGAGATACCGAGCTCGATACATAGGAGTGAGTGGAGCCATTGTCCAGTAATGCAAAGTATGGGATAGAATAAATAGTAAATGTACCTGCAATAACCTCAGGCTCATCTCTGTCATCCCGACGTCTAGTGGAATAAACCAAAGCTGGTTGTCTAGCCTCAAAAACTGTTGGCCCTCTATTTTGCTGAGATCGGGCTCTACTGTCAGTCTTGGACGCTGAACCACGAGCCTTTACTTGGCTACGATCTCTAATTGGAGTCTGTACTGTAGTCTGAGAATGCACAGGAGTCTGAGTAGCGGTCTACTCAAATAAAGATAGCTGAGGACAATCCCTCCGAAAATAACCACTAGATCCACACTGATAGCAAAGACCCATCTTCTTACGACACTCTCATGTGTGTTGTTTACCAAAAAACTCACAGAGGAACCCATGATAATACGACGAGGAACCGCCTCGACTGCCAACTAACAGTGAGGATGCTGCAGGCCTGAAACGTGTATTGCTTCTCTGAGGGACTGAAGTACGAGTCCTTTTTCAGGACTGTGCTGATGACTCCATCGGGCCTGAAAATTTCTTAGATCGTTCATGTTCAACACGCTCTCTACCAGAAGCTAAAACCTCCACCTCTTCAGCATCTTTGGCTCTGCCAACCAGCACATCAAATATCTCATCCTGATGGGTTACAACTTGCCTACGCAGCTCGTATCTGAGTCCAAGGGCAAATTTACGACATCGATCTCTCTCAGTAGGTAACATACTGAATCCATACTTCAGCAACTTCAAGAACTCGATCTCATACTCAGAAACAGTCATGTCTCCCTGAACCAGGTCTTGAAACTGCTGACGTCTCTGAGCTAAGTAGCGCTCTCCCAGAAAACGACTCCGAAAGCGATCCTTAAAGAAATTCCAGGTCAAACGATCGGTAGGAACACTACTGGTCACTGACTCCCACCAAGTGTAGGCATTGCCATCTAACATCGCCACAGCACCCTGATATCTCTTAGTTGAGTCTAAACCCAACTGATCCATGCGTCTCTCTGTATCCTGGAGCCAATCCTCAGCTTCAGTAGGAGCTCCACCAATCTGTCCCCCAAAAGTTCTAACTCCATTGACAATCAAAGTCTGCGAAATAGGAACCTCTGATACAACACCAGTAGCTCTGACTGCTCCCTGTATCAACTGCAGAAATTGTCTACCAAAATTCTCATCCAAAGCAACTCCGGTAGACTCTGACTCAATATTGCTTGTTCCTATGATCGGTGTAGTCATGCCAATATCAGCGGCATGAGGCAGATTCGTTGGGGTCGTAGGAGCAGGATCACCTATCGGAGGTGGGGGATCTACCCGTATCTCATCAATCGGATCTGCCAATATAGCCACTCGACCTCGTCCACGGCTAGTTCGACGACTACGTCTAGTACTCATTTTGATGAATCTCAAGTTTACTACAGAAGATAAAACTTAGGGTTAGATAAGCACTTGGAGTCTCGAACACAATTTAAAAATCTTAATAATTTTGTGACATGACCTTTGTAACTTGTTTAGTAAAATATTTCAAAACCGTATTTTCAATATGGACTCATACACGGTCCGAGGGTTAAAAACCAAAAGCTCTGATACTAATAAATGTAACCCCCTAGACCCGACCTATGCGTTTCGACTAAGTCTAGTGGATCACAAAGACATTTTCCAAAACCGTTATCCAATCAATGTAAAATCACATTATTCATGACATGAAATTATAATAAATTATACTATTAAAACTCAACTCTTAAATATAAAACCAATCAGTAATAAATTAATTTAAAACATATCTTAAAATTCAAAACCACGATAAACTGAATAGTAATAGCAAAAGTATCATCATTATAAAATCCAATACTTTAAAATAGGTCCATGTCACCAGAATAAAGTCAACTTGCAAGATTAAAATATTACAATGAGATATACTTCAAGAGATATGTTGATCCTCCAAGTGCTCAAACCGAGGTATCTAACCAACAGTATCTTAAAGGAAAAAAAATATTTTCGAAAGGTGAGCTAGGCTCAGTGTGTCCCAACATTACCATAAAATCACAATAGGTACATTAAACAAATCATAGTCCAGTAAATCTCACAATTTCGTAAAAGAGTTTAACTTTTGAAAATCATAGTTTAAACCCTTTTCTGGTACACCATCAGTAGTTCCCAAAATTATTTTCCATATAGCTTACTTTATGCACATAGCAAAATGAAAGCCGACTTAAGGATAGGCTATGAAGCTTGTATCCTTATGCCCAAGTCAATAAGTCCATATAGCTTACCCTAAGCACACAGCAAAGGAAAGCCGACCTAATGAAACATCTTGGGGCCCTCAAGAGTCACATTAGGCCCGTTTATTAGCTTGATCAGAGCTATATAATTGTAGTTCAATCCATCCCAAAATCAATATCCATATACCAGTTATCAAAGTGCATAAATCATCAACAATAAATCGGTGTACCAACAATAATAATCCATAGATTTCAATGTATCATATTTCAAAACATATAAAACCATTATGTAGTAAACAGGAACACACATCGATAATGGGTTCAGATAGTAGATCTACTGATTACTGGTTTCATCACGCTCTGCTACAGTTTTCGAACGAGTGAATACTGGTATACGTGGTTTAACTGATCTAGAAGAGCTGGGTCGAGCTGTCAAACGATCCGGAGAGTCTCTTGTACCTTCAAACAATAATAATTAATCAACCCCAAATCTTACTTAATTATTCAAAACTAAAATTCTTAAGTATATAAGCATTTTTCAGGTTTGACTATCATTTTGGGATATTTCGAGTTTGAATTTGGCCAAACGAATTGCGGAATTGGAATCAGGACATCGAAAAATATAAAGTATGACTTTTCGAAAATTCAGATTCTTGGTCAAAGTCAAAGTCAACCACTTTGACCATCAATTTGAAGGCCTTCGGGTTCGAATTTGATGAAACGGACTTCGGAAACGGATTCGGGACGTCGAAAACTATCAAAATAGGTATACTCGGTCAAAGCCAATTTAAGTTTTGGTCAAAGTAAGTCAACGGCCAACGGTCAACGGTCGGGTCAGGTCAGTCGGGTCGGGTCGGGTCGGGTCAGACCGGTCAAACCGGTTCGAATCGGTCGAAACTGGTCAAAGAGGTCAGAACCGGTTGAAAACCAGTCAAACCGGTTTCTAGCCCTCCACTCTCCCTGCGGCGGCGCGTGAGGCCTCTTCCAGGGGTCTAAAAATCCCGGAAAAATTTCTAAAAATTATTTTAAGCGATTTCGAGATACTTACAAAGATCGGTTCAAATTTTTGAACGGCGGAGAGCTCGATTTTAACTCGGCCGAATCTTTGACTGCTCCACCTCCTCACGCGCTGCCGTCGACGGCAAACAAGGTTGACACCGGCGGACTCGAAACGACACAAGGAACACGATGGTGCAGGAGGTGTCGTAAACGGAGCAACGATCGGCGGTGAATTTAAGATTTTCCCAGCGATAGAGCTAACAAAAACGTCGAGACTTTGACTGTAAATTCCCGACGTTTGGCAGTGTTTCGCTTCAATTAAATTGAAGGATTTGTTCCACGCTCGATGATGAACACAACGGTGGTTTTAAAATGACGATCGGAATTTGGACGGCGTCGGAATCGGAGTTGGAAACGACGTATGGGAAAGGAAAATTGGGAGCATTTTGGTTCTGAAAATCAGAACCAAATACACGCTTATAATCACCCAAAGCTGTCGACAGTTTTAGGGTAAATTCAAGGCTTGGTCCCTGGATTTCCTTTACTTCTAAAATGGCCTATAAACTCTCATAAATTTTGATTTAGTCACCAACAATTTACCAATTTTCACAATTAACCTCCAATTTCAATTAAATATTATTTTGTAAATATTCGGGTTATTACAGGTTCCGTATAAACATGTATCATATAGTCACTCTCGCACATGATATGCCATTTGTATAAAAAAATTCTTAACACACATACATTGGGCTTTATTTCAAATCATATATGGTTTCACACTTATTCAAAACCATGTAATAAAATAAATCATTTGCTCGTATAAAATCATTAACATAGAAAATATCAAAATTTCATAAGTAAAATCGGTATTGGACAATTCATACCTAAAACATTCAAATATAACGTAATAAAATTTATATAAAATATATTGAATAAATTCATACACAAAAATCATTTAAAAACTATTTAATAAATTAATATAAAATATTCGAGTGTAAATATATTAAATAAATAAGTTGCACTCACCTGTTGCCTCACTACGCTTACTACTACGAACACTTTCACTTTTGAACTGTATCCTACGTATCTGGTTTATTTAGATCTCGATTACGATTACGAACTTTACAATTGTCAATTACCGACATATAAACAATTTCAAACATAACTCGGTACTTGAACAAATATAACAAACTCGAATTCAAATCAAAATTCTAAAAAAATAAGATCAATGCATGTTCAATACTAATTTCCTTCATTAAACCAAAATCGACCTTAATTTAATTTAATTATCCTTTCAAGTACTCCAATTAATCACTCACTGCAACAATTCTCTGAGCTTTTCTATATTTCACATTTAGTCACAAACTTTCCCAATGCTTACAAATTGATCCTCAACCTTTTATAACTTTCCAAATCAATCCCATTTCAACATTTCATCATACAATAATAAATTTCATCATAGGACCATAACTTTCTATCATTTGTGCATGGATCCCTTAAAATTTCAAATTTACGAAATGGTCCACTAACTTTAACAAAGCTTCAGTTTTGTCCAAAACGAAATTCCAAGCACGCAAGTTCACTTTTACAATCAATCTAAGCCCTTAGGATTTTTTTAAAAAAAATTTCTCCAATTTTCCCTTAAGGCCGAATACTTTAAAGTCTTGCATAATTGTCCCTAAATTTGTTTCAAGTTCAATTCATCACCTACAATTTATTTCCTTTCAATCAAACTCATTTCCATATCAAAACCAATCGAACTTAACATTTCCTTCATGAATTCTTTTATGGATAAATCACTAAACAAGTCCTTCTGTTATTTTTTATTCAACTTTCATGCTTGATTACAACTCCACAACACACCATGCATCTTAATTCAACCTTGTTTCATTAAATTCTCATCTCTCATTCATCCACCATAATTACCAATTTCACAATTCAATCATGAAAACATGAAATAATTATACCAACTTGTAGAGAATTTAGTGTAGGTAATTTTTCTATTTCACACTTTAGTCCAAATTCTAAATAAAATGGCTTTAAAAATGTAAAAAAAAATTACTTACTTTGGCTATGGAAAATCACAGCTAGGAGGAGGAGGAAGAACACAAATTCATGACTTTTCTATGAAGATATCCTTGGACACTTTTTTAAATTCTAATAAAAATGAATTCAAAATTCATTTTTGGTCCCAAAAGACTTTTCTACCTTTAATGGATCTTGATAATTACCCCCATGCCATCCTTTTATCTCAATTTTAATAAAATTAAATAAATATAAAAATATTATTTACTAATTTTCATCTTTTCCCTTTCATTTTTTCAAAAAAATCGATTTAGTCACTTAAATTCAACTATTACACTTTAACATGGAAAATCTACTTAACTTGACTGATCCCTATCAAATTATTTTAATTAAAAATATCAGAATAATATTTTTAACCCCATACAACCATCCTTCAATTTTTTTAAACTTTCGATTCGATCCAGTTATCCGAATATTTTATCAAACTTTATTGATTAATAACTTTTTCTACAAATCCCAGATCAAAAACCTGAAACACACAAAAATTCCATTTTTGAGGAGAAATATTCATTTACGGTTACAAAATATATAACTTTTAAAAATTACACTTTAGTTCCCTAAACTTTTCAAGTTTATATTTTGGCTACTAATCTTTCAAAATTTACTTTTTGGCCACTTGCTGAAATTTTGGGGTATTACGAGAAGTTTAAGTATCAATACGTAGCTAATTATGTAAAATTCAAACTTTGGTGCATCAAATTGGTCCTTAAACAATGTTAAAATATTTTTTGTTACTACAATTTTAAAAATAATAAAATGATCATGAAAGTTATCAAACTATTATTAAATGGTCATAGCACGTTATAAATAGTGATAAAATTTGATATGTTTAAGGATTTTTTTAATATTTTGATAAATATAATGACTATTTTTAATAATTTCATAAAAATGTATGATTAATTTATAATATTTAAACGTTAAAAAAGGGTAAATTATGCGTTTAGGTACTAAACTATCAATTATGGTCGTTTTAATACCTAAATTTTTATTTTTTTAAAAAAATTATACCTAAAGTTTAGCTTTTGTTTCATTTTAATATCATGCCATTAAAAACTTTAGTTTTTTTGTTTCATTTTAGTATCTTTGTTCAAAATTTAAAGTTAAGTCTTGAAAAAAAAATGAAAGTTTAGATACTAAAACATATCAAAACTGATATTTTAAGTACTAAACACGTTAAGTTTTTAATGGCGGTGTATTAAAATGAAATGAAAAATAAACATTAGGTATGATTTTGAATAAAAATAAAAGTTTAGGTACTAAAACGAACAAAAACTGATCGTCTACATACTAAATGCGTACTTTACCCAAAACTTATTATAATATAGTTTAATCATTATTTGTGTATATAAATGTTTGTGCCGGTTGATAAATAAAAATAATATAATTTTAGTAAATCCATTTCTACAGTAAAACAATACATGATATCCTTCCATGAAGAATTGCTCAGATATATTTAGTAAATTCAAATCTGCAGTAATATAAAAGAACCCGAAATGTATTCCTGGGGGTAATGATTAAGATGTTTGTTGTTCATTTCTTTTGAAAACGTAAACCAAATCTAATAAATCCAAGCAAAAATTTTGCCGCCATGTCATTGCAAAAGCGAACCTTGCTCAAGGTTATTGTTCTCGGCGATAGCGGGTACGATCATTTCCGATCTTAATTTTCAGTTCCCATGGCTTCTTTCGAAATAAGATTTATGGGTTTGGTTTTTCAATTTCGTAAAGATGATTATATGTTTAATTGTTTTCACGTCAATGTCGTCGTCAGGGTGGGCAAGACGTCGTTGATGAATCAGTATCCTTTCAAGTTTCATCCGGCATTGGATTTTAAATTTGTTCTTATTTTTGGGTTAAATTTTTAGATCTTGATTTTTTTTCAATATAAGGTACATTGTTTCGGGAATTAACCGGTTGAATTCAGATATGTTCATATGAAGTTTAGTCAGCAATATAAAGCAACCATTGGTGCTGATTTTGTCACTAAAGAACTCCAGATTGACGAACGCAATGTCACTCTTCAAGTTGTTCCTTTTCCTTTTAATATTATTATAATTCATTTTGATTGTTTCCATGTTCTTTATAGCTTAAATTTGAAGGTTTTTTTTTTTTTGATTGGATAGATATGGGATACTGCAGGGCAGGAAAGGTTTCAGAGCCTTGGAGTTGCCTTCTATAGGGGTGCAGATTGTTGTGTGCTAGTCTATGATGTTAATGTGATGAAATCATTTGATAACCTTGATAATTGGCATGAGGAGTTTCTTAAACAGGTTTCTCGTTTCCCTTTTCTATGTTCTTTCATTTCATTTCGAGGTCTGATTTATTGTTCGTGTTCGGGGCTCGAATTATCCCTTCCAACTGGGGATAGACGTATGATTTCATGTTAGGGGACGAATTTATAAAATTTTAAGGATAAAAATAGTTGTCGGTAGAAAATACCTAAATTATATAAAAATTTGAAATATTCAAAAGGGCGACGCCCCCCCCCCCCAATCGGTCCATCCCTGCCTCCAACATGGTCACTTCCAAAATTCAAACATGGACTCTTTCCTTGACTGCACCCAACACTTGTTGGTCTTTCCTTGCTGGTTTTAGTTCTTCATCAAATTGCACGTCACTTTATGTTCTATTATGCCTCTATAACATCCATTGACATGGTTATAAAGAATAGCAAGAACAATGTGCTGTGCATCAGTTTTTTTGGCTTGCAATGCATTATATATTTTCCAGAGGAAAAAATGCAGAATCCTAGACAACTTTCCCAATGACAGTTGTAGGAACAAATTTTGATAAATTCTTTCTGAGAAAAATGCATATTGATTACTTATTTGAACCACACACCTTGCATGAGCAAAACTTTCTTGCAAGATGGTGTCTTTTTTGTTGATTGACCTCGCCAACTGGTTACATGAGCACACTCTAAATCGTTATTTGATGTGGTTATGCTGATACGGTTTTGATTCTCTTTTCGTGCCAGGCAAATCCTACCGACCCCAAGACGTTTCCGTTTATATTGCTTGGAAACAAGATAGATTTAGACGGTGGCAATAGTCGAGTGGTAAGGATGTATAGTTTCTATATAAACTTTTTAATTTTCTTGTCTTGACAGTACCCCAGAGTTTCATTGGTGGTGTCTTGAGCCATATGTAGGTCTCCGAGACGAAAGCAAAAGACTGGTGTGCTTTGAAAGAAAACATACCTTACTTCGAAACATCAGCAAAAGAAGATATCAACGTCGGTGAAGCATTTCATTGCATTGCCAAAACTGCCCTCGCGAATGAGCGAGAGCAGGACATGTTAGTTTATCTCTTTCCATCAAGCACCGCAAATTCAGATATGATCATTATCTTGTCATGCATTTTGTTTACTGCATAGCTGTGTTTCTTACAATATGCTTTTGGGACATTATATAGCTAATGTCCTATTTGTGTATGATTTAGCAGATATTTCCAGGGCATCCCAGATGTTGTCACTCAGACTGAGCAAAAAGGTGGTTGTGCATGCTGATTACAAGCCAAGCTCGTTTTATTATCGGTTGTTCGATGCCGCCATATTTTCCGGTTCCTCTGATTCTTATCCATTTTTTAAAATTTTATATATACATTTGTATTCTAAAATCTATTGATTGAAGCATTATTGGACATTAATTTTGCTTTTGGTAGAGATGAAGTAAAAGAAGTAAAATTTTGTAGAATCCCAGGTGATTTTGCTGTTAGTTAAAACTAGGGCTATATGTTCAAAATGTAATATTTGGATGAGCTTTCATTCAAGTGATGATGATTGTTCATGTTTTCAATGGACTTAATTTATGTAGCTGATTTCTTTTGTCAGTACATCAGAAACATTTTTCACAACTTTACAACTGCAAATTCAGTTCATATAACCAAATTATGAGATATAGGTTTAAAGTTCGAATCTCGGAATCGGCAAATGACCCGTACATATTCAGAACCAATGCTACATCTGCAGATATGGTTTCTCCCCAACAAATAAACACTGATCGAGAAATCAACGATATAAAGTGAGTAACTTGATATATTTGTTTAGCCGAAACTTCCAAATCTCAGAGAACGGACGGAGAACTTCGACAAGAAGGCATGTTCGGAGGGGGACTACGAATGCTTGTATCAGGGTTGCTGCCATTCTTCACTATCAGGACAGTGTTCATTCTCCAGATCATATGTCTGCCTTCCTGGCAGTGCATTGCCCATACTCCTGCTCACAACATTCGAACAAAATTCGGGTTTTATAGAACCGGCATGTCGATAATAGCATGTTCATAATCACAAAAATTATAGTAAGATACCAGGATGGTTAGCTTTAAATCTGATAGTCAGCCATCCTTTTACAGGGAGTGAAGCAGTACTGAGGTAAGGTGGATCAACTAGATTATATGTTTCCGGATCTGTTGTACTGTTGAAATTCCCATAACCCTCTCCCAGTACGTAGAACTTATGCTGGTGTATATACATAGAATGCTCGTCCGATGCATTCAAAAGATTCGTCGACTGAAACACGATCTCAACTTCTTCACCGTATTCCAAAATCTTCACCTTCGCCCCCTTCAACGGATGCGTACTGGTATCTCTCAAATCACCTACAAAGTCAAAGTAATACGGCGGCTCATCCGGAAAATCCGAGGTATAGGATCCACTCAAATTCCTACAACGAAAGTCTTTAATATGGTAATTACTTCCAGTTGTTGTACATCAAAAGTTTTAAAGGAGTTTTTACCTGTAATAAGCTTCAAGTGCATCTGTTGAGCTTATATTGTTTAAGCTTGAAAGGAGAGTATAGTTCATATCTGCAAGATCAATTCAATCCAAGGAAGCTGTTATGTGCATTCGAGCAGTTACGTTTCTCGGAACATCTATAGGATGTTCTTTGCTCGCGAGGCTTTTCAAACGCTTCCTGAATCCTGTTGCAGAATCATAGTTGGTATAAGAAGGCAGAGTTTCGGGAAAGAAAGGCGGTGACTGTTTGTTGTATCTCCCTCTATACTCGAGAATTGCAGTAGTATTCGTTTTATCATATCCGGTAAAAACCGTATTGTCGGTGTAATATTGTCAACTGGCCATGTAATAACGACTGGGAGATTGATTTGCTTCGATTAGAACATCTATTGTCTGCCCAGTTGCTAACATGACATAACTAGTAGTAAAAGGTTTCAGGTAGCTTCGATCGATTCCAACAACTGAGAGATTATGCCCTGCTATTGCGAAGAACTCTTCATCCATCAATGCATTGACTAGTCGAATCAAGTACGTCTTCCCGTAATCGACTTGCCATCGGTATGTCTTCTCTGCAACACAAGATCAACACATATAATCATGAAGATTATGTCTGTTAGTGAACTTAATCTGCTTAGGTGGGGTGATCAATCATCTCAAAAGTGTTCAACTACAATATTAGCCTTGCATGTGAATCTAAGTGTGGAATAAAGATACTAGCTAGAGAAGGATAAGGACACTCCCCAGGTGAAATGAGAAGTACTAAAGGAGAAAAGGGTTGTTCGGATTCGAGCTTGAAAGCTTTAAATCGAGCCAAATCGGATGAAAATTCTTTAGCCGATCGGAAATGGTCCGACATTTAGTTAGCTAGATATATGACAGATTAGGGTACCTTTAGAGCAAGCACAGAAATCTCCTGGTTGGCCATTAATGATATAAGCATCAGATATAGGTACATCTTTCCCAGTTCTTAGGATCTCTATGATTACCTTGTTTACATCATAGGTAAACCAAGTTCCTGCATGTATGCATACATACAATGGCCAAAACCCAGGTCAGATACATGAATCAAAATATATAATATAGTATTCTATTAGTACATGACACAGATACATACATAGCAAAGAAATAAAGGGTTAGTACCAAATATGAGAATCTGTTCCCCTTGAGGAGTGGGAAAAGGGTAGGAAGATCGACGAGGAGGGTAAACGACAATGGCACCGTGGACGGTGTTTCGAGTCCAATCGGTGTTACTACTAGCATGCCACCAGAGAGTCCCTTCCTCCTCGGAAAACACAACTTGTTAAGTGAAATTGTTGCCTGGTTCAATAGGGCACTGTGTGATTAGGGATGGCAGACAAATGCAGTTATGTGGATTTCGCATCGTACTCTCTCTAGTTGGGGCCGGAATGTATATAAGTTTAGTTAGTAATAGAAGGTTGTGGATGTAAAAAGTCATACCGCCGTAGATGGTAGATAGTTGATGGGTTTAAAACCTTATCCGCCCGCCCCGCATCCGTCTGCCTACTAATTACCCACTATATAAATTTTGAAACATTTTGAATTTAAGTATACTTTTAGAGATTATTCTAAAAATCTTAAGATTTTATAGGACATGACTTAAAATTTAACCAAATATTAGGGTATAAACTCAATTAATCATTGGTTTATTTAGGCTTATATAACAAATAAATATATAAAGTATACCATCTTTTTCATTTAAGTACCTAAAGTATTGTTTGGTCAAAATAAGTACTTAAAATTATCTTTTTGGTCAAAATAGGTACCTAAAGCATTAAATTTTTTTTCATCCAAGTACCTAAAGTATTCTTTAATTAATGTCACATATTAACTATTTTAGAACTTAGATGAAAAAGCTTAAATAGTTTAGGTACCTATTTTGACATAAAATACTTTAGGTATCTATTTTGACTAAAAAGATAACTTTATATATATTTTTTTTGACAAAAAAATACTTTAGGTACTTAAATAAAAAATATAGTTTACTTTAGCTATTTATTTATGATATAAGCTTTTATTTTATTAGGTTTTTTAATGGACGTGTTTGTTTTATATTTTATTACTTATATAATATGTGAGGTTGCTGCTAGGTGGGTACGGGATGGGTGGTGGGTATCTAGTTAGATAGTAGATATAGGAGTGGATTTGAGAATGTACTCGCGTGGACGGATGTGAATTTAAAAATTTTACTCATCGTGAATAGTGGGTAGGTGATAGATTCAAAAATATTAGGTGGGTACGGGGATGGGGAAAAGGGTATCTGCACCCTCCCTGCCCGTTTGCCATCCCTATGTGTGATGTATGCAGAGCCATCTGACCATGGGTTTCTGGGTTGCTTCACCCCATGGCTGGAAAATGGGGGAAATCTTTAGCTTTATAACAGGTGTGAAATGAAGAGATCAGAAGAAAGGGAGAAAATTAGGTTACCACTGAAGGGTGAGACCATAATCACCATGATTATGAACATTGACAAACGCCGTATTACCTTTATGAACATAGATGGTGGGTCCTGGGAATTGGCCATGGACAACCAGCATGCTCCTGGTCTTGCACAGCCTCGTAAAGTTCTTCTCTGCCACCTGCATACAAGATGATCATCATCACTGTATGATATACATACATATACATTCATATATATTATATAATTTGGTTTAAAAGTACTTACAACAAAGTCATTATAGTGAACTTCAGCTTCAGCTACCCAAGGGGAAATCCTAAGTACGACCACGGCGACGGCGACGGCGACCACGAGACGAACGGCGGCGGCGGCGCGCGAGAGTTCCCCTTGTTCTCTATCACTCAACAAGGAAGTGAAAAGCCAAGCCTTAAATACCATTCCCAATAGTGTTTTCAATACTATGTGGGATTGAGCATTACCAACACTTGTTCCCAATAGTGTTTCCGGATACACTTTAAGTTCAATTATAATCAACATTTACTACTTGCTCGAAATACCGAGCAGAGTAGACAATATCGTGATGAATTGTTTTGTTAAGTTGGTAAAGCATGTTCTTGGATTACGAGAGGCTTATTGTAAATGTAAACAAAAAATTTCTTCCGTTTCTTCATAATTTAAATTGCTAGTGAATTTTCAATCCCACATAGTATTGGAAACACTATTGGGAATGATATTTAAGGCTTGGCTTTCCTACTTCCTTATTGAGTGATAGAGAACAAGGGGGACTCTCGCGCGCCGCCGCCGCCGCCGTCTCGTCTCGTGGTCGTGGTCGTGGTCGTACTTAGGATTTCCCCTTGGGTAGCTGAAGTTGAAGTTAATTTGATAGAAGACATGTTAGTCAAAGAGGTTAATTTTTAATTTTACCGCTGAACTTTAGATAAAACATCAGTTAGACCTTGAACTTTAGATGAAGTATCATTTAACCCTTAAACTTCAGATAAAATATCAATCTGACTCTTGAATTTGACCAAAGTCTCTCGTCGCTGCCACCACTCACCATCGTCACCGCCAGTCGACTTCGTCCATCGTCATCATCGAGTGTTAGACCGTTATTTTTTTAACGGTACGTGACCAAACTAAAACCGGAACCAGGGTTTTAAATAACGTTCGCGGTCACGTTTTCGGTCGCGTCGCGTTTATTGCGGTTGCGGAAATAACGGATGCCATCGCGTTCACTGCGGGTGTCGCGGTCGTGAATTTTTTTAAATTTTGCACAACTTATCTTAAAACATAATAAAAATAATTATAATTATAAAGAATCATTTTTAAAGATTTTTAAAATGTTTTCTAAGCGAAATTAACATATATATATATATATATAATATAGTTTAACCAAATAGAAGACTTTAAAAATCCGATGATAGGATAAGATAATTAATTAACGATGACATTGTGAATACATTATTATTTAAAAGAAATAATACTATCAACATAGGAAAAATCTAATATATTAAAATGAATAAAAATAAGTTTTTCTATAACTATGAGATAAGAAATTATTTATCATTTTATCAAAGAGTTATCCTTTACTGAAAAACTCAAAAAATATATATATATATATATATATATATATATATATATATATATATATATCAAATGCAAGCAAAAAGAACAACATATCTCATGCGATAATTAAAGTAAGAAAAAAATCTTCATTAAAGCAAGAGCATAAAAGTGCGATGTACAATAATTAAAACAACATATACCTCATGTAATATAACTATGTTAAGATGTACAATACTTAAAACAACACATACCTCGTGCAAGCAACCTAACTATATCAAGATGTTCAACAATCTTCATTATGGATGTCTCTCTTTTAATCTATAACCAATCAAACAATGTAAATTAAAATCCAAAAAAATGCTAACTAATTAAATGTCATAGAAACATAGATTCTTTTGTTAACCAGTTGAATGCAAGTCGGAATGCATAAAATTCCATCTATTGTCAATAATTCTTTCATACTCGATGGAATATCGACAATTTTCCTTAATTGCTCGTTTAGCTCTATCAATGGCCTCATAAATAAAACCAATTGTTGGTTTTTCATCACCGTCAACAAGCCTTAGCACTTTGACTAGGGGTTCGTAAACTTTTATGATATCAACGGCTTTTTTCCAAAAATATTTTCCCAAAACAATTTTCTTGGCTTCATAAGCAGGCCCTGATTTCTGTTGTCCCCATTTTGATTCTCTGAATTCCTATATTTTAATAAGAAAAAAATCAATAACATAATTTAACTTATTTAAAAATTGGAACTAATAAAATCATTAACTATTGTTATATTTGAGTAATCAGTAACTGTATTAACTAATTATAAAATACTGACCTTTGACTTAAACATCTCTCTCAAACCTTGTTTTTGCCTTGTTATCTCCTCAAGCTGTATGAAATGAGTAGCAAATCGAGTAAGAGCTGGACGAAGAATTTGCTTACCGTGAGTATACTTCTTCATCAAATCAATGGTCCAAATATGATTATATATGAAGCATGTCACTTTCTTCGCTTCCTCTAACACTTTTGCTACACTGGACTTTTTTCCAATATCCTCAAGACATAAATCTAAGCAGTGAGCTGCACATGAGGTCCAATAAAGATGGTTTCTTTTCAACATTAATCTTTTTTCCAGTGGCTTTCATTGCTGCCTCATTGTCGGTCACTATTTGGATAATGTATTCTTCCCCAATTTCTTCAATAACTTTGTCTAATCTACTACGAACGCTCGAGACATCCACAGATTTCCAAAATACAGTTCCTTTACTACAATAAACAAGGAAGTTGATGATGTGCATTTGATTTAAACTATTGGTCCAACCATCACACATCAGAGTTGCACCCAATTGTTTCCAATGTGTCTTCAGTTCATTTACCCATTCACGAACTTGTTCATACTCCGATGAAAAAATACACATCTGAAATCTCATAAGGTGTTGGGAGCTTTACACCTTTTCCTACTTCCATTGATACTTGAATTAAGTTATACAACCAAGGCGAGCTTGCTAATCGAAAAGGAAGGCGATCGTATATTAGAAATTTTGATACCGCTTCACCCATCGTTTTACGCAATGTCTTTAAAATAGACTCGCTAACCTTTGGTTGTCTTGAGCTTTTGCTCTTAACCAATTCAGGTATAGTTCCCCTTAAACTAAATTCAGATCTTTCTTCAGGATATCTTCCGCGTGATCCAAGAGAAGAAGATCGCCCTTCTTCATAAATGTTATCCCAACCACCCGTACTTCGTCTGAATTCTTCTCTTCTATGCCATTCGTGTTGTGATCGGATACTTTCTTGAGTAGCTTGTCTCATAGCAGAAACATCATCTACGAATTCATCCTCTTCTTCCCTTAATTGTGATAGAATTCATCTGTTCTCCTTTTTTTGTCCATTTTCTTTTCCTTGGCTTCTTTAAGTAATTTCATCATGTTTTCTCTAATGATACATGTAATCAAAATAAATATAATTCACACTATTAATAATGTATAATATTTATTATTAATATTTAAAAATAATTATAAAGTATCTTTTTTCTAAAGAAATTATAAAGTATCACTATCACATATTCACATACCAGTGACATTAGGACATGGTGCGACTTCACCGGTTTTATGAGCAATGTGCTCTTTAAACCGTGTTATTCCTCCTTTCACAACCTTGCCACAAAGTTTACATACAACATTTCCTTTCGTATTTGGAACTGGATCTCCAAAGTGCCAACCTATATCTCTACTCGGTGCACCTTCTAATCCTTCAGTCGGGAACTTTTCAACACGTGATGGCATGCTTTAATTTCAATAAAAACTGAAATTAATATATATGTAAAGTTAAACAAAAATATAATTTTCCTAGCTTGTAAACAAAAATATAAGTTAAACTGAAATTAAATAAAATATAAGACAATATTAGAGATTTAGAAGGTTTAGAACCTAGCTTGTAAAATAATTTTTCATCAGTGGTGCATAAAATAATTTTACCTATTTTCCTTTTTTTTAATATAACTCACACTCATTGAATGTAGTTAGTTGTTTCATTTAATTTCAAAACTATATAATAAAAATAGAAATATATTATTTAAAGTGAGGCAGAGAATTTTTGCTTACAAAAGTAAAGTAGTAATTATTGTGGCATCCAATTTGTCAGATAATCAATGAGAAAGAGAAAAATAATAAATTATTTACTGTGACTCCGGTTTACAGGCAGTAGTAACACGGTGGTAGAGTGAAAGCATGATCAAGTGAACATGTAAAAATTATGATGATTTTTTTAATATATGTAGATTTTTATAATATAGTTCTCAAATTTGGATTATTAAAACCGTGCTTCGTATTCAATCTAAAAAAACTGAATATTCAAATTTTCGGATCAGATATCTAAATCTAAATATAAACTTTAATTTAACAAAAAATAATTTTAAATTTAATATTTTGTGATTTTATAAAATTTATTATATATCTATATTATATATATTTATCAAAATATGCTTGAACAAAATAAAAAAATCTTAATATGTCATTTCAAAGCTTAAAAAAATAAATAATTTAAAAAGTTAAAAAGGAAGAAAAAGAACTCACTGGATTCAATCAATTATTCAATCAATTATTCAATCTGCAAGAGTTGGGTAGTGGTTAGGCATTGACAATTTCAATGTACAAGCTGACTGGCTAGAGTGATTGGGGCGTTGGGTATTTTAATTTTTAGGTTGGGGACGGGCTGGTTGGCTCTGTGTAAAATTTTGTAAGGGTCCACGAACCATTTTTATTAGATATTAATGTGTAAAAAAATTACATATCGTTATTATCAAGAAAAACAAATAAAATATCTCAACTTACAAGAGAGGTCCCGAGAAGTTTCTCAGCTATTCCCACTCCCAGCTCCCACTTCTCTCAAAGCCATCTTCTTCGTTTCTTTCCATTCTCATTCCCCAGATAAAATTTTTTCAGTTTTCACCCCACCTATTTCACTCTTGCATGTTCGAAATCAAAACCTCAAATCCCTAATGAATATTTCATATTCAATCTTCCTAAGCTAAGCAGCAAAAAAAATTACCTTCTTAAATGGAAGCGGGAAGCTTGATGGCTGATGACTTGATCTACTCCTTCACCGGCGACGAAGCTCGACGAGGCTTTGTTTTTCCGGCTCTTCTCCTTCTCGATTGGTTTTTGGTAAGATGTGTATTGTGTGGTGTGGGTATTTGAGTTCACGGTTGATTAAATAGCGTATTTTGTTTTGTCCCACTTCCTACCCTGGTTGTAACTTGTAAGTAATTTTTCTTTCTTTTCAGTTTTAAGTTCACTTTTCAGTGTACTTGTGGGCTCACAAGTTGCAGGGAATATATTCCCTTCATTTTCTTTTTTTGTTTTCTATACGATGATTGTAGTGAATTTTGATTTTTTGTATTTGTCTTGGAATCACGGTGAATAACGGTGATTGCGTTCCGTTATCGACGCAATCGTCCGTTTCCCGTTAAATTTCGGACGCAATCCATCGCAATCGATGTGAATCCGTGACCCACCGTAAAAACCACAAATAGCGGTTTCGGACGGTGGCGCGACCGTAATATCGCGGCCGCTATAGCGTTTTCGGAACGCTATTTGATACCCTGACCGGAACATAATGTTTGGTATGATTTTGAAATAAAAAATAGTTAGGTGACCAAAACGGAACAAATTGATAGTTGAGACACTAAAAGTGTAGTTAACTCTAAAATAAAAAATACTTTAGGGACACCCTGGTCAATTATCTCTAAATGAAAAGAACATTAAATGCTAACGTACATTAAATTCGCCATCTAACACCGCCATTCACAGCCTTACAAATACGCCGCCGCCAGCAAGTAAACAATATTTAAACCTGAATCTGATCTAGGATGCGTTTGGTTCACGGAATGTAAGATTACCATTGGGAATAAAAGATTACCAGGGAATAGGATTACTGAGAATGTTGTATTTTGCGTTTGGTTGGTTTAGCAGGAATATAAGATTATCGTGTTTGGTTAAATGAATAAAAGATTATTGGAATGTATATTTAACCAAATTATCCTTATTATATATTTATTTTTTAACAAGTTAGAAAATATTTATATATTTTCTTTAAAAAATTTAAATTCATAAAATTTATATATTTTTTTACAAAATTAAAAATATAAAAAGATTTAATGAAAGGGCAAAATTTTATTTTAACCCCTTAACTTCATATAAAAAATTTTAATTATATATTTTTTTTGTAAATCTAAAATAGTTTAAGGATAAATTTATAATTTAACCTTCGTAGAATTTTTATTATTCAATGACAGAATAATGATATTTTTGAAAGAAATTTGTTTTTAAGGGCATTTTAGTCAAAAACACCGGTAATCCAACAATACCTAAGGAAAATGAGGTAATGACATTCCCGATAATATACCCCAAAAAATCTACTATTGATAATGTAAGATTATCGGGAATGACATTCCTTGTCAACCAAACGGGGGAATTTTGGTAGTAATTAGTCGGTTAATTTTTTGTTAGATCGGTTAAAAATTAATGATTTTTTAAACTTCGATTTCAATTAATTAACAGAATTTACTGAATTAATCAAAATTATTAAATATTTAATATATTATATATATTATTTAACTTTAAGTGTGTTTAAACTATGGTTTTAACCGATTAAATAAAAAATATTTAATATTTAATATATAATAATATTATTTATAAATTTCAGTTAATTCGGTTAACCGATCAATTAATCTAACTTAGTTCGGTTTGGTTAAATATTTAAAAAAAATTGTTTCAGTTAACGGTTGGAAAAAAAATTCGGTTAATGAAATTTGAATAATTCGGTTCGGCCAGTTAACCGAATTAACCGTTTGAATACCTTACTCGAAACCCTTGTCTTCTCCTCCGATCCGAGTTTGTTGTTCGTTAATGGCTTCAACATGTGAGGAAGACCATGCTTTCCAATATACTGTTATACTGTTCTTGTCTTTTGTTGCTCCCTCAGTCTTCTTTCACATCATCCATGGCGTCTTAAACGTTATCATAACACCACTTGAATGCAATGCTGGTCAGAAGTGCAATAGGATGCTAATTTGATTCGAATCTGATGGATTTTATTTCGACCAGATCTTATAAGGTCATTTTTCTAATTCGACTAAATCAAGTTTCATGAAGTATTAGATCAGATGCAGTTTCATGAAATATGAGGTTGAGTGGGATTAGGTCTGAGTTCATGGGTGAAAAATATCCGACCTAACCTGACTCAAGATAATAATATAATTTTTCTCTTTATATATCAAGATAATTGTTTCAATACTTTCTCCATGTTTTTTCAATTAGGTATTTATTTTAAATAAAAATGAGAATATTTTATTTGAGTTTGGTCGAATTTAAATTTTTACCTTAGATTTCGAGTCGGATAAAACTTCCCTAAATCTGAATTAGGTCAACTTAAGACTGAAATGAGGAGTATATTGTTACTTATAAGAATAATTATTATAATACTCTCTCTCGAATCAAAATTAGGTCAACTTAAAATCTAACCCGATCCATTATCATTCCTATATCTACTACCAAAGTTGAAGATTATAGACTAACAATAGCAGAGCTTCTGCGAGAACTAAAAAAAATCGATGAAACCGGCGAATGAATCGATAGCCAGTAGATTCTGCGTTAGTCATTGAGCTTGATGGTACAGTGTTCCGATGACCGGAATTGCCGTGAGCGGTGGACTCATCGTTGTCATTTCAGTGGTGACCACAAACACAAATTACACAGTACGAGCAAGAAATAATAACACATAGAACACTATCATATTGCCACATCATCAAAATGGATAATAATGAGCCAAAATATCAACTTCACAAAATTAGGGGTTAAATTTTAAAACTTGTCAAATTTAAAGGTAAGAAGTTACTTTATCCATATATTAAAAAGACCATGTGCTTAATAATAATAATAAGATTTAAAAAATAAGTGTCTAAATTATATTTAAATTCTCGAATAGGTGCCTAAATTATTTTTTGACCTATCCTAGTGCCTAACGTTATAAATGTTACCCATTTATGTGCGATGTTAATTTCTATGTTAAGTGATACGTGTTACAATTTGGTATTTTAAAAAATTTATTTAAAATTAAAAAAAAAAATTATATATTTTTAAAGAAAAATAAACATTTTGAAATAACCCAAAAACTTTGAAAACTTTCATTTCAACCCCTAAACCCACATCAGTCGTCGCCCTAGGCCATCAACGAAGCTCTACCCGACCTCATCTCCCCCTGACGACCAAAACCCCCATGAAATCATGATCGACCGACGGCGAATCGACGTTTTATACTCCACGAACCACCCTATGATGTAAATCGAGATCTCACGCGATCTCGACATCCAATCGAAGACAACTACGACGACGTATGACTAGGGGATGACATGGATTACACCGCGACAGTGGTCGTGGCTGGAAAGGGCGACGACAAGGAGTTAAGGATATGATTTGGGGATTTTACCTATTTTGGGTTTTTTATAATTTAAGAGAAATTAGGTTTTTTTATAAATATAATAATAATTTTAAAAAAATCAAAATCATCATATTCTGACACGTGTCACTTAATGGGGGAAATTAACGTCATTGACGGTCCGAGCACCTAAATGTGTAACGTTTGTAACGTTAGACACCTGGATGGGTCAAAAAATGGTTTAGGCACCTATTCGAGAATTTAAATATAGTTTGGACACTTATTTTGGTATTGAGCCTAATAATAATAATAACAACAATAATAATAAAATGACAAATTTATCCAAATATCACCCCAAAAAATAAAAGACACCATTTTAACACCCCTTCTTTATTATGTATCAAACTAGCACCCTTTATGAAATCAAGGTAAAAAAGAACATTTGGGGAAACAAGCCTTGCACACATGACAAAAGGAGCGTCCTAGAGAAACGCCTTACTTGACGTGGCAAGATAGCTAGGAAGCACGTCCCAAAGGACAAGCTTTTCTCCAAATTTTCATAAAACATATTTAATAAAATATACTTTAAATTTTTTTAAAAAACTATAAGTACTAACAATATAATTTAATTCATATTAGTTTCATGAAATAAAGAGCCTAGGGATTAATTTATATAGGCATGGTGGAGTCTTTATGCTATATTTACTAATCGGATAAAAGTTAAAATGAGTTCTTCTTCCATTTTCTCATGTAATCTTTATTTTTTTTTATTTTTACTTAATACATTAAGTTAGAGTTTTTATTTTTACTACTAAATATAAATTAGAGTTTATATTAACTAAAATTAAATATTTTATATGTAAAATATTTATATATTTATATTTATTTTTCTTCTATAATCGATGATGTAAACATCACAACTCTGAATTATAATTTATCCCCAACAAACTGAATTCTAAATACATAAAAAATCTAAAATACATAGGTTAACTTACATATCAAACTCGTAAGCTTAAAAGATAACATCAATTCCCTAATTACTTAAATAGTTTGGTTCATGGAGTTTTAGTAAATACTATAAATAAACATTTATCTGTTCTTTAATACGAACATGTAAAAATATAAAATTCAATACCATATTTTTTATTTTGGCAAATTTCTATTGTTTTTTGTAGTTAAGGAATAACGAGAATAAAAATAAAGAATGGGGTCCGAATGACATTGACATACAAATGAAAACACACATGGATAAACATACAAATGAATAACTATACCAGAATGACATGTTGTTGTTGTCTAGCATGTCCATTAGTCTCGGCTTTGCCTTTATTAAAAGTTCAAATACAAAATACGAATTATTCTTTAAATAACTCTTCCATTTGCTTATGGTTTGGCCGAGTGGTCTACATCTTATTGGGAAGAAACTAATATAATTTAGAGATGTTGATGTTTACATCAATCGATTATAAAAAATAAACAAATATTTAAATATTTTAACATATAAAAATATTTAACTTTAATTAATATAAAATTTAATTTATATGTTAACAGTACAAATAAAAAACTCTAATTTATTATATTAAGTAAAAAAAAATATTACATGAGAAAAAGGTAGAAGAACTCATTTTAACTTATGTCCCATATTATTAGCAAATATAGCATAAAGGCTCCACCATGCCTATAAATTTTTTAGAGTTAAAGATCAATTTTATCATTTTATTAATTGAAAATTTTATAATTGTAAAGATTAAAAATGGAGTATTTTTTTTTATCAAACTAAGGGACAAAAGAGAAAATTTGTCTTTTAATTAATTGAAAACTTTATCATTTCAAGGACCAAATGAACATTTTTTACCAATTCAAAGCGCGTAGTTTAAATAACAGAACTTAAAGTAAATTAAGTAATGCAAAAGTCATATATACACACTCAGCATTCACATTTATGACAATAATTATGATTGATGTGCTATATATATTAGTTTCTTCAAAAACAATAAAATAAATGGGAATAGGTTGAATTAATAAAAAATTTTTATTGAAATATTGTGTTGATTTTTTTAAAAATTTATAGAGTCCAAAAACATTAAAACAAGACATATATCTTTTTTGGTTTTTATTTTTTTCCTAAATTATAAATGATGTTAGAAATTTGTTCTTAAGTACATCTTATAATATATGCCATGATTAATATATTTTTATAACATCAATTTTAATTATAATTTAACTTAGATATTATTTTTATCAAAATTAACAACTTACTAATTTGGTGTAGTGATTAAGCGTTAAACTTTTTCTAAGTTTTAATTTGATCCATTGTATCTCATATTTTCTTACTAATAAAATGATGACATATATTATCATATTAGTTGAGAATATTAATTTATTAGATAAAATAACATGTGGACATTGTTTCTAGATCCGGTCTAGACGTTACGACCGAATCCAGGCGGTCACATGTCATATTCAAAAATCCTTTCTATATTCAAAATATAGTTGAAATCCATTTCAATAATAAAATACATATAACAATAAAAATACATAAATATCCAACATCAAAAATTCGTACAAAACATGTTTAGAACAAAATACCGTTAATAGATATATAAAGACAATATAAATATACAGTGGGTGCAAAAATAAGAACGGTTGATCCTCCTGATACTAAGTTTGCTAGTCTACTGTCGGGTAATATCTGAAAAGTTAAAAATTAAAGAGTGAGCTAAAAAGCCCAATATGCTCCTTGCAGTGTATAAAAACATTAAGATAAATACTTCAGTTAAAGTTCATTTATAAAACATGCTTTTAAAATATGAATGTAACATCTACCAGTACGACACACAATCAACTGATAAGAGCACTACACAGAACCACCAAAGGCTGACCATTTTTTTATCATACTTGAAGGAAAAACATTCATTAATAACTTTTTGTGATAAAATAAACAATACATTCATAAAAAATAGTTTACAGTCGGGAGCTCCCAAAAATACAGTTCAAAATGTACAGATCTTAATTTTAAAATAAGTTACGACTCAACATACAAAATAAGGGTTAGAAATATACATGCCCTCTAAGAAGAAACCGAGAAGTACTATGTTCCAAAAATTTGAGTCTAGATCTACTCAGCACAAAAGTTCTTCAAGTGCTCTACCTAAGAATCTTCGTAAGGAAACAAATTTCAAACGCTGAGCGAACTAGCCCAATGCACTAACAACTAAAACATACTAACATGGGTTCAATTATAACATGCTCAAATAACTGATAAAAAGGGTATAATGAATCTATTTAATTTGTATCATTAGTGAGTATCCTTATGATACTCATTCTCTACTCTATGATAGACATCATGGTACGGCTGAGGGATCTCTGCATCTCAGAGCTCACACAACCCTCTAGTCTACCGAGGATGTGGACCTCGAATCTTTGCATCATACCACACCCTTGAATAACCCACCCCTTGCGAGTGCTGGACTTTGTGCCCTAGCTAGTCAGTTTAAAGTGACTTACGCACTCCTTAAGGATATCCAGACTGATTCTATACTTTCGACACTGCTAGCTTTTCTTAAGTAACTCAGGTGTCCGAAATGTTTCCTGAGAATCAAGTCAGGCTAGTCTTATGTAGCCCCAATTACTTTCGTTTATACGTTTAATTATGCTTTATTATTGTTCCCACTTGTAGTCTTATTTGAAAGTAATTAAAGCTTTTTGGGAAACCTCATTAGCCTCTAAAAACCTCTTAATTTATGGCCCAAAACAACAACTTGGTATCGATATTGGCCATATAGTATCGATACTACCTATCGGGTATTGATACCCTATTCAGGGTATCAATACCTCATAAGAAAACCCTCTTATTTTAAAGAGGAAGTATCGATACTTGGACCCTAGGTATCGATACTCCCTTGAGTACCAATACGAAAATGACATTCTGGAATATGGGTCTAGATACCAAGCATTCTGGTCTCGATATCGAACCCTCAATATCGGTACTTCAAAAAGGGGTATCAATATTGTACTCACAACATTCATAATTTTAAACCTGTATAAGAACAATATCAATACTAATCCTTCCAGTACTGATACCTTCTCCTAAAAATGCCTTATTTAGGCACTTAAACTCACTCACATCGATACCTAAAGGTTCCCCAATGTTCTTAGTTTTATGTGTTCAAGTAGGATATAAATAGGGCTTTAAACATGCTTGTAACTTCAAAATATAGAATCTACCATTGATATGCTCACCAAGCTTTAATCTAAATCTTTATTCTACCAAGGACTACATATGACCCACTAAAGAGTATGACAAAGTTGTAAGTGTGGTTACCTTGTATTCTTGGCTAAATGCAAAGCCCAACTTACTCAATAGGAGCTTTCTCTTTCCCCTTAGCTTTTGAGCGTTCACCCACTTCTTTCACCAACCAAGATAAGAAAAAAGAGTTTCTAAATTAATTATGAAATGAAAATAAGGATTAGAACACTTCTCATGACCGAAATCTAACAAAAACAACCTAGAATATTTGGTTTCTAATAAACCTCCTAAAAACCCATTTTTTGAAACCATGGTGAAAATTTTCCAAAATGGAGCTTGAATTGAAACTAGAAGGATGAGGTTTAAAAATCTTACCTTGGTTTAACCAAACTAAAATTGGAGTGCTTGAACTTCTTCATTTGGAAGGGAAGAGGAAGAGAAGAAAATGGAAGGAAGAATAAGAAGAGTGGGTTTGTTCATGTAACATACTATAAAATAAGTGTGTTTTCAGCTTTCAAAAAAATAAAATTAGGTAAACTATACTTTAGGTCCCTATACTTTCAAGCTTATATAAATATCATTACCTTTTATAAATCTTTTGGGCCCAACTCAACCCAATTCCAAATAAACTTAATTCAAGTTATTTTAATAAATCTTTTGGGCTCCAAAATGAATCTCGAGTTGACCCAAACTACTAACATGATTTTTTAGGCGTTACAAATCTCCCCTGCTAATAAGAAATTTCATCTTTGAAATTTTACGTGGGTAGAAAAGATGCAGATACTGGAGTTGCATGTCTTCTTCTGTTTCCCAAGCGGCTTCCTCGAGTCCATGATTTCTCCAAAGCACTTTTACTAAATGAATCTTCTTATTCCTTAATTATTTCACTTTGCTAGCCAAGATTCTAATCAGCTCCTCTTCATAGGTCATGTAGGGGCTCAACCCAACTTGCTCTAAGGGTGGGATATGCGATGGGTCTTAACAATACCTTCAAAGCATGGATACATGGAATACATTATGAATGTGCTCCAGCTCTGGGGGTAAAGCTAAATGGTAGGCTACTAGTCTAACTCTTTGAAACACTTCATAAGGACCAATAAAACGTGGGGCCAACTTTCTTTTTCGTCCAAACTGAAGTACTTTATTCCACGAAGACACTTTAAGAAATACTTTGTCGCCTACAACAAACTTGATTTTCTTTCGTTTCAAATTCACATAGAACTTTTGCCGATCCGATGCCTCTTTTAACCTACTATGAATTACTTGAACCTTTTTTCGTTTCTCGGATCAAATTTGGGCCTACTATTTCCTATCACTAAGATCGATCTAACAAATAGGAATCCTACACTTGTCTCCATACAAAGCTTCATTCAGGGCCATTTGGATGCTTGACTGATAGCTATTATTATAAGAGAACTCCACCAAAGATAAATGGTATTCCCAACTACCTTAAAAAATGATAACCATTTATCTAAGCATGTCCTCAAGAACTTGAATAATTCGCTTTGATTGATCGACTGTCTGAGAGTGAAACGAGGGTGAAATGCGGTAATGAAGTGGAGTTTGGTGCCTAGAGAATTATGAGGAACTTCCTAAAATAATAAGTGAATCTAAGGTCTCTGTCCAAAATGATTGAGGTCGGAACTCCTTGTAATCTTACTATCTCATGGATGTAGAGTTGCGCTAATCTTTTCAAGGTACAATCCATCCTAACCGGAAAGAAGTGAGCGGACTTGGTCAACTGATCCATAATCACCTATATCGCGTCATGCTTACGTCTCGTCATCGGTAATGTGGTCACGAAATCGATAGTCACTCTGTCCCACTTACACTACGGTATCTGGATCGGTTGAAGTAACCCCGAAAGAACCTGAAGTTCCACCTTAACTTGTTGACATACCAGAAACTTCGCTACAAACTTGAAAACATCTCTCTTAATTCTAGGCCAATAATACAACGGTTGAAGCTCTTGATAAATCTTATTGCTTATTGGGTGAACCGAAAATGGAATGCAATGAGTTTCATGAAGAATCTGGTTGCGCAGCTGCTCATCCTCAGGCACACATAAATGTCTTCTGAAATACAACACATCACATTCTCACAACTCGAACCCTGGTTCTTTTCCTCGATTAACTTGCTCCACACAAGCTCTTATATGACTATTTGAACTTTACAATCTCTTGATTTTGCCTACTATTTTGGGTTCTACTCGAAGCTCTTCCAACAACAATCTCAACTCTGACATCGACTTTCGACTCTCGACTCAGCGCATCTGTTACAACGTTCTCTTTTCATGGGTGGTAATTGATAATGCAGTCTTAATCCTTTAACAACTCAACCCATCTACGTTGCCTCAAGTTTAACTCTTTCTGAGTAAGCAAATACTTTAAACTCTTATGGTCGGTAAAAGTATGGCATTTCTTTCTATATAAATAATGTCTCCAAATCTTGAGCATGAAGACTACTGCAACAAGCTCTAGATCATGGGTAGGATAATTTGCTCGTGAGCCTTAAGCTCACGAGAATCATAGGGGACCACCTTTCCCTCTTATATCAACAACCAACCAAATTCATTTATCGACTCATCGCTAAACACAGTGAACTCTTTTCCTGATTCAGAATGGGTTAAAACTGGGGCTTGAGTTAAAAGGGTTTTCAACTGCTCAAAACTACTCTGCAGTTTTTTACCCCATACAAAAGGTACTCCCTTCTGAAGTAACTTGGTCAATAGGGCTGCTATCATCGAAAACCCTTTAACAAATCAATGATAATAGCCCGCAAGACCTAAAAAACTATGTACCTCTATTATGCTCTTAGGTTGATCTCACTCAAGTATTGCATGAATCTTTTGAGGACTGATTCTAATACCATCTGCAACTACAACATACCCCAAAAATGAAACTTTAGACAACTAAAACTCGTACTTCCCAAACTTAGCAAAAAGCTGACGATCTCGAAGAGTTTGAAGAACTATACGAAGGAAGGTGCTGGTCATGCTCGTCCTCTGATCATGAGTATACCAAAATATCTTCTATGAAGACTACCATGAAATGGTCTGAGTAAGGGTGGAAAACTCAGTTCATGAGATCCATGAATGTCATTGGGCCGTTGGTGAGTCCAAATAGTATTTGTTCTAAACTCATAGTGACTGTGTCTATCTTGGAGAAAATGCAGGCTCTTTTAAGCTGATCGAAGAGGTCGTCAATTATGGGAAGAAGATAAAGGTTCTTGATTGTTAACTTATTCAACTGATAGTAGTCGATGGACAACCTCATCGACTCGTCCTTCTTTTTAACGAAAAGAACCGGTGCTCCCCAAGGAGAAATACTTGTCTGGATAAACCCTTTCTTAAGTAACTCTTGAAATTATAACTTTAACCCCTTTAACTTTTTCGGTGTTATGTGGCAAGGAGCAATGGACACTGGAGCGGACCCATACATTACTTATATGTTGAAATCTATCTCTCGATCTGGCGGTATACTCGGTAACTCCTTTAGAAATACGTCTGGAAAGTCTCTGACAACTCGAATATCCTCAATCCTAGGAAATGATGCTATGGTATCGACTATGTGAGCCAAGAAGGCTTCACAACCTTGATCTAACATTCGTTATGCCTTAAAGACTGACACAACCTTTGCACATTTATTCTTTTCGCCAAATATAATGATCTTAGTCCCATACTCCTTCCGGAGTTTAAGCCATCGAAGTTTGTACCTCAAACTCGTTTTATGCTTCGATAATTAATCCATGCCCAAAATCAAGTCGAACTCTCTAAAAGGTAGCTCAAAATGATCAGTAGGAAAAGTTTCATCTTGAATTTCAACTGGTATCTACGATGGACTTTATCTACTAGGACATATAATCCTAGAGGGCTGGATACTCGAAATCCTATCTTAAGGTTCACAACTGAGTTATTTCTTTCTTAGACTAAGTCATAGAAAATATAGGAGTGGGTTGATTCGGGGTCAATTAAAGCAGTAAACTGAAGGGAAAATACAGTAAAGGTATCTAAAATCATGTATACGGTATTGTAATCTTCTTGAGCTCGAACTGTATACCGGTGAACAACAACTCTAGTCTCGACACTAGACCTAGATCGGGTTACACCCCTACTAGTCTGACCGATGGCTAAACCCGCACCTCTATATGATCCTCTACCCTTCTGAACCAATGATGTTTATCTATGAGTAGTGGTCATATCCTGTACCTTCGGGAAATCTCTAATGAAATGGTCCAGGGATCCACAATGGTAACAACCCCTAGACCTCTAACGAAAAACCCCTAGATGTCTCTTGCCACAAGTAGGACAATTGGGATAAGACTATGACCTAGAAAAAACTCCAAATCTCGCAACTAATATAGTAGCCAACCGTCTCCTACGATGACTAGATCGACCTCTACCTTTGCTCGTACTCTGAACAAACATATTAGGCTGGCTTGTTGGGGCTCTCTAAGACCCCTGATAATTACTCGCCTTCTTCGACTACTGGGAAGGTCCTGATGGCTCTGTCACTCATTTGTTATGACCGAGGCAACCTTTGCCTATGTTGTTTTCCTCTCCAAAACCCTATCAACAACTTTTGTCTATTGAACTAACTCATCAAATACTCTCATTGGATCGATAGCTAAGTGGGTCAGAATGTCCAAACGGAGGCCCTTTCTAAACTTTTGACAGCGGTGATACTCTGTTGACACCAACTGTGGTGCATACCAACTCAGACGAATGAACTCTACCTTATACTCAAAGACTGTATGATCCCCTTGAGTCAACTGGATAAAATAATCTCTTAGGGTATCCATATGGACTTCTCCAATATACTTATTACAGAATTCTTCTAAGAGGTGATCTCAGGTAGGTTATTCCGACTGCAAGGACATCTCGATCGTCTCCAACCAATATATAGTGTTACTTTCTAACAAGGAGATAACACATTCTAGCATATTCTCAGGGGTGAGGTGTAGCTGGAGAAGAGTCATCAGGGCCTCTCTAAGCCACTAATTGGCCGCTACAAGATCATCATCTCTGTGTCGAATAATCTGAGGTCCAGTATATCTGAAGCCTCTCTCAACTGGGGTCTCTTGAGATGCTATTGCAAGTGAGATCGACTGGATGACTAGGTAGGTAAGGTAGAGGGTGTCTAACGTAATGCCCTGACTATACACCTCAGGGTCTTTGTCAAATCTCTAAAGAATATCTCTTCTTCAACCCCCGCATCGATAAGCTCCTCAACGTCTGTATCAGGGACAAACTCATCAACTAAATCGTCCGCTAGGGACATCCCACTATCACGCCTACCATCTAGACTGTGGCATAGGCTATCGTTCATTTCTAATCTCTGAAATTTAAACAATAATGGAGATTACTACAAACATTTTTAAAAGAATAAATACTCTTAACATCCCTAGAGGTATGTATATTCATAAACTTTTACTGACTCTGACCTGAGGGTCCTAGGAATGTCTAAACCTGATGCTCCGATACCACTAAATATAACACCCTACACCAATATGACACACAATCAACCGATAAAAGCGCTAGATAAAACAACCAAAGTGGTTGCCCAAATTTTTTATCATACTAAAAGGAAAAACATTCATTAATAACTATTTGTGTTAGAATAGAAAATACATTCATATAAAACGATTTACAGTCATGAGCTTCCAAAAATACAGTTCAAAATGTACATGCCTTAATTTTAAAATAAGTTACAACTCTATATACAAAATAAGGGTTACAAATATACATGTCTTCTAAGAAGAAACCAAGATGTACTCTGCTCAAAAAATATAAGTCTGCATCTACTCAACACAAAAGTTCGTCAAGTGCTCTACCTAAGAATCTTTCTTAACGAAACAAATTCCAAACGCCAACCTAACTAGCCCATTGCCACACTAACAACTAAAATATTAACAGAGGTTTAATTATAACATACTCAAATAATTGATAAAAAAGTATAATGAGTCTATTTAATATGTATCATTAATGAGTATCCTTGTGATACCCACTCTCTACGCTATGGTAAACATCATGGTGCGACTTAGGGATCTCTACATCTTGAAGCTCATACACCCCTCTAGTCTAGAGAGGATATGGCCCCCAGAATCTCTGTATCAGACTCCATACCCTTGACTAGCCCACCCCTTGCGAGTGTTGGACCTTGTGCCCTAACTAGTCAATTTAAAGTGCCTTGCTCACTCCCTAAGTATATCCCAACTGATTCTATAATTTCAAAATAGCTAGATTATCTAAAGGAACTCGAGTGTCCGAAATATTTCTTGAGAATCAAGTCAACTATTCTCATGTCGCCCTAATTACTTTTATTTCTACGTTTAATTATGCTTTATTATTGTTCTCACTTGTAGTCTTATTTGAAAGTAATTAGAGCTTTTTGGGAAGCCTCATTAGCCTCTACAAAACCTCTTAATTTATAGCCCAAAACAATAACTTGGTATCGATACTGGCCATACATTATTGATACTGCCTATCGGGTATCGATGCCCTACTCAAGGTATCAATACCTCGGAGAAAAAACCTCTTGTTTTAAAGAGGAAGTATCACCATTCATCTGAGGAGTATTGATACTTAGACCCTAGGTATCGATACTCCCTTGAGTACCGACACTAAAATGACATTTTAGAATATGGATCTCGATACCAAGCATTATGGGTTCGGTCCAAAAAGGGGTCTCGATATTGTACTCACAACATTCGTAATTTTAAACCTGAACAAGAAAAATATCGGTATTGATCCTTCTAGTACCGATACCCTCTCTAAAAATACCTTATTTGAGCAACTTAAATTCACTCACATTGATACCTAGGTTCTAATGTTTTAGTGTCTTATGTGTTCAAGTAGGATCATAAATAGGGATTTAAACATGCTTGTAACTTTAAAACATATAATCTACCATTGATATCCTCACCAAGCTTTAATCTAAATCTTTATGCTACCAAGGACTACATATGACCCACGAAAGAGTATGCCAAATTCTAAATGTGGTTACCTTGTATTGTTGGCTAAATGAAAAGCCTAACTCACTCAATAGGAGTTTTTCTTTCCTTTTAGCCTTTGAGCTTTCACCCACTTCTTTCACTAGTAAAGGATAAGAAAAAGGAGTTTCTAAATCCACTATGAAATGAAAATAAGGATTAAAATACTTCTCATGACTAGAATCTACATAGAACCCTTGGTTTCTAATAAACCTCCCAAAAACCCATTTTCGAAACCTTGGTGAAAATATTACAAAATGGAGCTTGAAATAAAACTAGAAGGATGATGTTTCAAAATCTTACTTTGGTTTAACCAAACTAAAATTAGAGTGCTTGAACTTCTTGAATTGGAAGGGAAAAGGATGATAAGAAAAAGAAGAATTGGTGAGATATTATGGGGGTTTGTTCACGTAACATGCTATAAAATAAGGGGTTTTCACATTTTCAAAATAAAATTGGTGAGATATTATGGGGGTTTGTTCAAGCTCATAAAAATACCATCAACGTTCATAAATCTTTTGGACCCAACTCAGCCTATTTTCAAATAAACTTAGTTCAAGCTATTTTAATAAATCCATTGTGCTCCAAAACGAATCTCGGGTTGACCTAAACTATTGACACAGGTTTCGAAAGTTACAATGAACACTACATCCATCCGAACACCAGAATGTGTAGGTTTTCTTGAACCATACACCCACTTGTACACCTGATAAGGACCTACGATAAGGGCTTACCACATACACAAAACAGAGCCGATTACGATAAGGTTTTACAAGTCATAGACTAAGCATGAGATATTTCCTTCATTAATACCCCCAATGATAGTAAATATGCATGTATTTGAGTTAAAAACAATTTTATTCATTAAAGCATAGAAACATTTCATATTCCAAAATCAGATATATAAATACGGTAACTAGAGATCATGTTAGAAGTATATGGTAAATCATATATCAACACAATACATACGATAAATCATATATCATGAAATCAAAATATTTAATACCATCAAAATTCCAAAGTAGTTCAGATATGTACTTCAAAATAGTAATGTAACACCATAAGAAACACACATATATCAGTCTGAGAAGTCTGGTAAGGTAGTCTACTGTTGAGCATGCCTATAACGATCAACGACAGTGCTAGATCATACTAATCGAAAGAATTATATCAACAATCATAATATAATAAATAATAAACTTTACTTAAACAATTTACAAAAACCTACGATTAGTTCTAGAAGAATATAGACCGTACAGATCTACTAGATGGGAAAAACTGGAGCTAGTCGACCCTCGATCGGAGGAAACAAGAATACCTTCATAAAAATATATTCACAAATCAATACTATATTCAGTACTCAAATAAACATGTAAAAATGCTAAAAAATATTAATTATTTTCAGGTTAACGAGCTTATTTATAGGCTTTTGGGTCAGAATTTGACGAAATTGACTGCAAAATCTAACTCAAGACATCGAAAAACATCAAGGGGAGATTTTCGATAAAAGTCAACACCGATCAACGATTAAAGTTAATGCAGATCAATAATCAACGGCGGCGGTCAACGGCTTAGCACGACTCAGTTGAGCAGGTCTAGTTGGGCCAGATTGGCCCAAAAGGATTTGGGCTGGATGGGTTTGCGTCAGGTCAACAAGCGGGTTAACATGCTTTTTGAAGATCCACTAGAGGTGGACAAGCCCCATACGTAACGACGACGCGTAGGGGCACGTACAATGACTTTTGTGGTCGAAAAATTTATGAAAAAAATTCTAAAATGGTTTTAAGGGGTTTTGTGACACTTACCAAGCTCGCTTCATGTCGGTGAACGACGGAGAGCTTGATTTCGAAACGTCAGAAATTTGTTCTTTCTCACCCTTTCACACACCGATGGCAACAGTGTCAAAATGAACACCGCTGAACTGGGGATAACGCAAGGATTCCAACGGTACAAGAGATGTCGTGAACGGAACTACGATCGACGTTGAAACAGAGTTTAAAGTTTCTTGAGTAAAAGTTTATAGAAAAGGAAATATGAGAGAGGAATTTACACTTTCACGAAATGGAAATTTTCAGGTTTGGAAAGCTTTTAAACTTACTCTACTTAAGAAATGACAAAATTATGCCTTAGGTCACTGAGCTTTTGCTTCTCTACAAATTTATTTCGAATTTGGTTAAAAATTCACTTTGGTCCATGAATTTAACTAAAACTTCAATTTAATCCCCGGAATAAATTTAAGAAAAATTCAGCCTATAAATTGGGCTATTAACTCGACTTTTACCGATGCAATGACTGATATGAAATATTCCTTAACGATAGTATATCCAATAAAAAATCAATTTCATTGATCAAAGTATGATTATCCGAAAAAATCAATGACTTAGTAGTGCAACTTACCAAAAAAATAATGAAATTAAATAAAAGGGCATTTAATACCTAAACTATCAATTTTAGTTTGTTTTAACACCTAAAATTTAAATTTTTCAAAATCATACATAATATTTAGTTTTCTTTTCATTTTAAACCCCATCGTTAAAAATTTAACACGTTTAGTATCTAAACTATCATTTTTATCTGTTTTAGTACCTAAACTTTCATTTTTTTTAAAAACTTAACGTTTAATTTTGAATAGGGTACTAAAATGAAACAAAAACTAAAGTTTTTAATGGTGGGATACTAAAATGATACAAAAACTAAACTTTAGGTATGTTTTTGAAAAATTGAAAGTTTAGGTAATAAAACGGATCAGAACTGATAGTTCATGTACCAAACGTGTAATTTGTCCTAAAATTTAAAACAATTATTAAATATTAAGATTTGTTCATATGACTCAATTTTTTGGTGTGGAGACGAAAAAAGTCTTTGATTTGATCTCCAATGCTTACCATTGACTTGGTCTTGTTGAATACAAAAATGAAAGAATCATCTCAATAAAAAAACATTCATACTTAGGGTTCCTTTCCCCTAATATTCTCTTTTGTCTTTTTATATATATTCTTTCTTACTTTATGAATTGGAAAACCCAACACTCCAAGGCAAAGCAAAATTATTCATAAGAATTTGCAAGTATTTATTTTACTTGGATCACCATGAACTCGACCGTTTGTGTCAAACACTACCAACTTTGGCTATAATTGAGTATGACTTGATGTTTTTGCCATGTGAATTCCGCATTTCACACCTTGGAATTCATTTTAATTTGTTTTTAGCGTTGAATTATCATTAAAAGGAAAATTTTAAACATTAATTATATATTTTTTTGGGTATAATCACCGGTACCAGATCTATTAATCAACTAATTCGGATCGAGTACTGTAGAAGAAAGGACGATCCTCCCAACCCAATTTACTCCATTCGCAATGGCCAGAATTCAAACCCTTAACCTTGATTAAAAGATCTAGTGCATCATCTCACTAGACCAACGAATTGTAGGTAATATTAATTATATGGTTTATAAATTCTGTTTTTCATTTTAAATGCATTTTTTAATTTTAAAATATTCTAACAAAGACCCTCAAAATATCAATATCATATCAATTAAATTCTTTCTATCAGTCTAAAAGTCAGTTTGAACAATAATTATTGTCTTGGGTCCAATGTAGAACATATATAAAATATAAAAATCAAATTTTAAACATTATATACTTTGAAGATTTAATTAGAATGTTTTAAAATGTGTTGACCGGTTGAAATTAAAATTCTGATTTAAAAATGTTTGATACTATTAATTTTATTTGAAATATTTAAAAAATAAATATTATGTTTAAATTTGTAAAATCCAAATTAAATGCCTGCAAAATTTAAATAAAAACAAGTTTTAACAATTTAAATGAAATTTTTTGAAATTATTAACTCACCAAGTAGTGGAGAATGTGATCTGCCTTTATCATAAAGTATTTATTTTTCATTTAAGTATTTGTTACTCTTCTCTTTCTCACTGTAATTTTCTCAAAATTATTATATCATTTCATCTTGTTTTTGCTGTGGTTACTGATCTCTTCTACTTTACTTCACCATCATTAAATTATATATATATATATATATATATATATATATATATATATATATTTATTTATATTCTATGTAAAATTCGGTTCTTTGTGTTAGTAAACGACAGAACCCAGCATCTCTTATAATCTTCCCTCTTCTCAGATCCAATCCTTTTTCTGTCTCCCCACCCGGTAAGCTTTGATTACCATTTTTTAGTATTTTGATCTCCAAGTTTTGATTTTTCTTCTGTTTTGTTAATTGGCTATTTTCCTGTTTTCTGGGTTGTAGTCAAGCACAGTAAAACCTTTGTTTTTGTTTCTGATTTGTGCTTTTGCATATTTCTAGAGATGCTGTGAGCTGGGTTTAGCTTATTCTTTGCTGCTTTGTTTGAAATTTGTATTGATGGGTTTGCTTGCTTGCTTGCTTTTCTTGTTCCTGTTTTTGCAGTTTGGTGAGACTTGGTGTTAATGGACTGGAGCTTTAGCATGAATAATAATTGGTACCTTGAATGCTTTGCTGGGACTTGGCTTGTTATATCTCTAGGTTTAGACTGCTTTGAATTCGATAAGTAGCTAAAGGGTTCTATCTGTTGAATTGATTCGGTTTTGTTTGAAGTTAGGAGCTTTTTATTAGAATGTTTTGATAGTAAAACGAAACAGTCTTTGTTCGTCTACATATTTGGGAGTTTGTTGGTTTTGTTTTATGGAAAATTTCGATCAACGCTGAAGTGTAAAATTCGCGGTGATTGGGCAAATGGGTGGGCTTTGCTCGAGGAGATCCACTGTAGATAATGCTCCCAGTGGAGGCTTTCCCCATGTGAATGGCCATTTTGGTCAAGGGTCTGGAGGGGTTATTCAGACCCGGGAACTGCCCGCGAAGATAAACACCAGTCCGGCTCCTCCTGCTGAGGACAGTGTTGATAATGCAGGGATGGAGTTAAGAGAGCCCTTTTCATTTCCGGAGATCAGTACAGTTCCATACGATATGAACCTGGATGATATTATCAATGATGGGATTCCTCGTTTGTCGAGGGTGCCATCTAATAAATCTAGATCAACCAAGTCTAAGCAGGCTGCTGTTGCAAAGGTAAGTTCAAATTCTTGAATTATGTAGCGTTGGAGTAGACTTTTATCTTGAATTATATCTAACCTTAAATCATTGATGCCGATGGTTCATATGGTGTAACTCCATGAAAAATTGTGTTTCATGATAGAAGGAAGCTTTATAACAAATGCCTTATGGGGCTATTGAGATATCTTTCTTGTATATATGCCTCTTACCGTATATTCTTCTTTAAAAAGCAACTCACCATAATTAGAATGAGCATTTTTCCAATCATTTTCACTATGATTGTTGTTAATGTATTTGGAGAACGAATTGAAATGGAATTATAGTTCTGAACTATTCACTAAAATGATTCTAATTTGTTCCCGGCAATCTTTTCCCATGCCATTGAGTGCTCGGTCTGAGCTTGGTCATACTCATGATAACATCCATTATTTCTCCTGTAAATATGTATAGAACAAGTCAGGTTGTTGATTGTTCTAATATTTTAATGCATTAGATTCTAGCATTATATAAGTGCTGGTTGTTAGCTCGCAGCTGAGGTTAGAGCAAAGAGGAATGCTTCTCTACTGTTATGAATTACAAACTTTCTTTGATGAGTATAATCTACCAAACACGCTTCACGATTTTTCGGAAGATCAATGGTGCCTATTTTTGCAGGTTTCCGAGGTTAGCTCTCTTTTAGGTAGAGCTGGTACTGTCGGGTTTGGAAAGGCGGTGGATGTTCTGGACACCCTTGGTAGTAGCATGACGAATTTGAATCTTGGCAGCGGATTTACCTCGGGGGTAACGACAAAAGGGAATAAAATATCAATTCTATCTTTTGAAGTTGCAAATACTATCGTGAAAGGTGCCAATCTGATGCAGTCACTTTCTAAGGAGAATATTAGACATTTAAAAGAGGTGGTCCTTCGGTCAGGAGTACAAAATTTAATATCAAGAGATATGGATGAACTCCTGAGAATTGCAGCCGCTGATAAGAGGTAGATAATGCAGAGAATGCATTGCTTTGAAAACGATTATGTTGTTATATAATTTGTTAATATTCTAAAATGGTGTTTATGTTCTCGAAGAATATAAGAGGCTCTTTTTTTCCCCAACTTCAACAGGGATGAGTTAAAAGTTTTTTCTGGAGAGGTGGTACGTTTTGGGAACCGTTGTAAAGACCCTCAATGGCACAATTTGGATCGTTATTTTGAAAAGTAATGTAACTGCTTACGCTCTTTAAGTGTTATCTATGAATTAGAATAAGATAAAAATATTCATGCCTGCTCTATCTTTCATACTTTTAGGTTGGGTTCGGAACTTACACTTGAAAAGCAATTGAAGGAAGAAGCAGAGCCGATAATGCAACAGTTGATGAATTTTGTTCATTACACAGCTGTAAGTTCTAGGTCATACTGCTATAACAAGAAAGCTGCTGTCTAAGATTATATTGTTCAAACCAAGATGATTTGTATATCTTCCGTTCGAAGTTGTGAAATTATTTCTTTGCCCCCCCACCCTTCTGTTTTGAGACATTGAATGATATATGTACCACATGGCAAATAGATTGGCTTTTGTTGGTGTTTTTTTTACTATTCTTTCGTCTGAATATGAGCTGGTGGGTAGATGTCATAATTGTAAGGTTCGTTACGATTAACACAGTACAGTTCAGAATTCCTTTTCTGAAATTATCTATTTTGAATTTGTTAAAGATGTGTTGTTGCAATTTCGTTTTCTTTGCAGGAATTATATCATGAGTTGCATGCCTTGGACAGATTTGAACAAGATTACCGACGTAAGCTTCAGGAAGAGGATAATTCAAATGCTGCTCAAAGGGGTAAACTGTTCTTTCTCTCTCTATTATGATTTTTAGTTTCTTGTGACATATACTTCTGGAATAACAAGGCGTTAATATTGTGTTTCTAGACTAAACTGCACATAGGATTTGGAATAGATATACAGAAAAAGTAATTGTTTGATCGTTCTATTGACATTTTGTTTGCAAATACGCTGTCAAGTACTACGTGCTCAGCTATGTTGTTTCCTTTGCATTTATTCCACCTTTCATATTTTTATCGGACGGTTTTCATTTTGTTGTTGAACTCAGCAATGCATTTTTGCATTTGCTTTAAGAGGCCTAGGTTGAGTCAAAATCAATATTCTAGGCCTAAAACATTGCTCAGCTGTAACTTTTACTGTCTTGTTTCTTGTAAAGACGAAGGTGTTGTACATTAAGTTTTCCTCCATTCGATGGTAATTTTACATAATGTAGTTAATGTCATCTAAGCCCTTCCGTTCCGTATTGAGATTATTTTGGTTTTGGCATGTAGGAGACAGCCTTGCAATATTGAGAGCAGAGTTAAAGAGTCAAAAGAAGCATGTGAAAAATTTGAAGAAAAAATCCCTTTGGTCTAAGATTTTGGAAGAGGTACTAACAAAGCTCTATGCATATTCTTTCTTAGTTTTATTGTTTTTCATATATTTATGATATAAATCGTAAATTGCATTGTTCTTCGTCCTTTTTTGTCGTTTCATGGAGTCTAAACTTATGGGAGCTTTTGCACCCGATTTACCAGTGTCATTTGCTGCTTTATTTTGAGGTTAATGTATATTAGTGGAAGTTTTATACATTGTATTCACAGGTCATGGAGAAGCTTGTAGATATTGTTCATTTCTTGCACTTGGAGATTCACGAGGCATTTGGTACTGCTGGTAAGAATTTAAAATAATCGAACCCGGAACATTTGGAAACGGAATTCTTTTATCAAGGAATTTGTGAAGTATTTAACTTTATGACTTGTGCGCTTGCTTAAATCTGTCATATTTATCAAGTGGCGTTGGTTTTTGCCCACGACGTTGTAGATAGTGATAAATCGGTTAAAGGTTCGGTTAACAGTCATAAAAGGTTGGGGACGGCCGGTCTTGCGTTGCATTATGCTAATATCATCACCCAAATCGATACTCTTGTAAGTTAATCATGTTCTGCTGAACTATATTTATATTTATGTCTTTGCTTTATCTCCTTTAATTTGTCATGATATACTTTTGGAACGCTTAGAAAGGATGACGGAATCGCTTCCTTGACAATTTAGCGAGTATAAGGATGGTGGCTATTTTGTATTACTATCTCATTTATACACCACGTTGAACATGTGGATTTTGTTGAGTTTTTAACTCCAATGTATTCCTCAGGTGTCTCGATCGAATTCTGTGCCCCCTAACACAAGGGATTCATTATACCAAGGGCTGCCACCTACTGTAAAGTCCGCTCTACGGTTCAGACTGCAGTCCTTTCAGTTAAAGGAAGAGGTGTGATGTCCTTTTAATCTCGATACTTGGAATATTAGTTGCTATTTCCTTAACTATTATACTTTTTTTCGGATTTTGAAGATGCTGCTAGCCTCAAGCCTGTTGAAAATGATTACTTGTAGTATGTGCTGACTGATACATTTTTCGAAATTTCCTTGCAGTTAACTGTCCCACAGATCAAAGCCGAAATGGAGAAAACATTGCAGTGGCTTGTTCCGATTGCCACAAATACAACCAGTAAATAGCTATCTCTCACAATGCTTATTTTGTCATTGCCGCTGCTGTTCTTTCAAGTTTATTTCCATCTACTCATCCTTGTTTCTGTTGTCGTAAATTGTTCTAACTAGAGCGCATCATGGGTTTGGCTGGGTCGGAGAATGGGCGAACACCGGGTAACTTCGAATTTAGATGCTTTTTGTTTCCGTGATGTTATTGGTTTTTGTTACGCAGTTTTTGTTTTAAAATTTTCAGGTCTGAGATGAACCGTAAACCAGCTGGCCAGACTGACTTGCTGAGAATCGAGACGCTACATCACGCGGACAAGGACAAAACCGAAGCTTATATCCTTGATCTGGTAGTGTGGCTCCACATCTTGTTACCCAAGTAAGGGCTAGCAATGGTGGAATCAGATCCCCTGTAAAGTCTCCAATTAGGTCTCCGAACCAGAAGACGATTCAACTATCGACTCAAAAGCAGTCCCCGTCATCTATGCTGACAGTCGAAGATCAAGAGATGCTTCAAGACGTGAGCAAGAGGAAAAAACACCCGGAATAAGTAAGAGCCAGGAATTTGACACTGCAAACACTAGGTTAATCAAGCACCATAGGTTGAGTAAAAGCAGTAGCCACTTTCCGACAAGTGAGGCAAAGAAAGACTCTTTCCCTATTCGGAGACTCTCATCGGTTCCTTTCATCGACTTTGATATCAATCGAATCAAGGCATTGGACGTCATCGATCGAGTGGACACACTTCGAAGTCTGTAACTATATGTTGAATTTGTGATTCATAGGCAAAGAGGCCTTTACTTTTTGCCTGTGTAGGAGTCCATCTGCTGCATTTTTACGGTTCAGGTGCGAAATCGAGTTGCAGTTGGCGATATTTTTGGCAAGTTTACGAAGCAGATGCCGAGTAATACAAGCTGTTCTTTTTCTTACAAGTGAAAAGTGTTAGGGGCTGATGAATATATTTGTTTAAGGAAGAATTTAGAACTGTTTTCAAGCCAATAGTTCTCTCTTTAGTTCTATATGTACAGAATATTTTACCATTTCATAATAATCATAAATCCCTGCTCTTTTTGGTATCAGCTCCCTGTTGATGAACAATTCTTTGATGCCATAAATAAACTCGAACTTGAAAATCGATCCGTGTATCTTACGACATGATTTTGAGTTAGTTCTTCAAGAGAATCAAAAAGAGATGATGAAGTAATTTAGCTACGGTCAATAAAATTGGTATAATTATACATCTAGTACTCAATACTTATATGTTTATCGATTTGATCTTAATTTTAATTTAATTAAATTTAATCTTCCAGTCAGATTATGACACATATCAGCTTGTAATTATGAGTTATATTTATTTTATTTTATTTATTATAACACTTATATACTTATTATACACATGTCACCCAGGGGCGGATGCACTAAGCCCGATAGAGGCCAAGTGCATCCTCATTATTTTGAAAAAATGATTAAATTTAACTTAATGTGTTAAAGGAAAAAAAATATTTTTTCATACTCTTTTTTTTAAGAAAAAAATTAAAATTTTAAATTCTATTCTCAAATTTCTAAATCCGCAAATTGTGTCACCAAATGATTGAAGAAAAATAAACTAAACAAGAGGAGAAAAAACCCTAGCGCTTTGCTTTCTTTCATTAGCAAGCGACGACACCATTCTTAGTGTTGGTTGCCGACTTCAATATTTTCTTTTCATCTTGTACCTTTGTATTTTTCTTTGTTTTTAATAACTCTGTCTTTATAGTATAAATTTCTCTGCTTTCATAGCATGTTTTTCTTTGCCTCGACTATAAATCAAGATGGTGCTCATTTGTTATCCCGTTAATTTTCTTTGTTTTTTACCATCGAATTGAATTTGGATAAGTAATATGCGATCGTAGATAATTATCTCATGATGTTTGGCTTAATTTGTATTTTTTTATTGGTGGTCTTTTAGTGATTTAAACCCTTTGTTATTGTTCGTTTTATATTTTTTTATTTATTAATAAAATTAGATTCTTCAAGCAAGCCAGGATGATTCGAACACGGGTTGATTGATTCCCCTAACAACGCCAAATCACTGATTCAACCACACTGCATTATTCATAATTAACATATTATATATAACTTGTATATTAATGTTTAAAACTTAACTTAAATCCATAACATTTTATATTTCTTAACTTTAAAAATATATTTTATTTTATTTCAACTTATTAAATATATTTTGTTCATATGTTAATTTAAATATATATACTATTCTTATTTTAATTTTAAATATAAATTTTATGCTTATCTTAATTTAAAAATATATTTTGTTAGCTCCAACGAATAATCATAATATGTCAAGAGGGGTGAATTGACATTTTAAAAATTTTGGTGGAAGCAATCGAAAAATAAAAACTTTGCACAACAATTTAGAGTGATTCAACTTCTAAACCAAATCTACATCCACTACCTTAGCTATCCACACTAAGGATTTCTCAAATCCACTAGATTTGCAAACTTTTAAGGACAATGTGTAACCTTACAATGACACATAAAGTTTATACCCCAAAATCTTGCTTACACTCTTTTCCAAAGAAAAATTACAAATTTAGCAAACAAAAGAAAACTTCACAAAGACAAATGTGTTTGCACAATTTTAGCAGCACCCAATCACACTTGAGCAAAATAAACAATGAATCACAAGTGTGTTTACAACAAAAATTTTGCAAAAAAAAACCACAAAATAAAACTTTGATGTTGGTAGGTCGGTTCAATATGATTCTTTTTTACTTTGACCATTAATTTATACCTTATCCATTAATTCTAGTCGTTACCTACAACAAAAAACATCATTTAATGCACAAGTGATCGATCATTTTCCAAATAATTAGACGATTGCAAGAAAGGGATCGATCCTTTAAGGAAAGAGATCGGTCTTTTTCATCGAGGGATCGATCCTTTTTGTGAAGGGATCAATCCATTTTGTAAAGGGATCGATCTCAAACTCACTGTAATCTAAGGGATCGATCATTTTGCTAGGGGATCGATCATTTGAGCAAAAAATACTTGGAAACTTAACTTTAAAGCGCGAAAATGATCGAGTATGGTTTTCAAAAGGTTCGACTAAGTCGAAAACATTTAAAAGATATTTTTCAAGCTAATTTGGCTTTGAATTATTTTTGATAATTTTTTGATAAATTCGATTAAGTCCAAAATCAAATTTTCAATTTATTGTTATATCAAAATCTTAATTCAACAATCTCCCATTTTTGATATAACAAAACATTTGAAAAATTATTTTTGAAAAATGCTCCCCTTTGAAAAAAAATAATAAAACACTTTGAGAATTTATGAAAAAATTTAAGCTCCCATTTTAATTTTGAAAAATCATTTTTCATTTTATACTTACTTCTCCCCCTTTTTGTTATATAAAAAATAATTCAACAATGTTAGTATCATATGACAATGGAGATAAAGTAATGAAAATAAGCTAGAATTAACAATAAGAATATTAAGGTACTAAAAGCATGAATATCCCAAAATATCAAATCCATATAAGTTCAAATATCCATAAAATCAACCAAATGTCAAATCAACATAGGTTCATAATACCAAACATCCAAAGTCAAACATAAAAAATGTAACAAAGTCTAAAGATGAGATAATAATGATATGATATGCATGACCTAAGAAGATGATGGAGGGAAGGAAAATCTGTCAAGCTGGTGTTGAATCGCTCGAATCTCCTCGGTCATAACATCCTGACGACGCTCTATAGCGTCAAAGTGAGAGTCGACATGAGCTTGGAGAGAATCGAGAGACTGAAATATCCTTTCCTCAAAGCCTCCAAATAAATCCACATGAGGTGTCGGGTCAACATGAGTCGCTCCCTTGGGCTCTTCACCAACGTCATGATGTGCATCATCCATATGCTCATCTTCTATGTGCTCTCAAAGGCGACTACATACCCAATGCATGGATCCCTTTGGCTCCTTCAAGTAGCCGATCTTTGCCATGGTTCCTCGACCAATGGTCCTCTCATCAGAAGGGTATGTGCCGGGCTTGTGAGAGGTGTCGATGTCAAGAAGCTCGAACAAGTAGCTAAGGTACATCTCGTAGACAAGGTTTGGTCGAGCCTTTGATTTTATGACGCTCACGATGTCATTGAAGATCATACTCGCAAGGTGGAGCTTGTGACTATGTTGGATGCAGAACATCCACCAATAGTCACTCTCACGAACGGTGGAGAACTTAGTGCCGCGAGCACAGATTCAATGAGATACAATGAGATGAAGCAATCGATCATTTAGAGAGAAAAGGGTGGCTCTATTGTTTCTAAAGCGCATGTCGAAAGGAAAAGGGCCTTTTTCATTATCATCACTGGTAAGAGAGAAGTCAAAAGTTTGGGTGATAAAATCAACGGTAATGGTAACAGGCTGACCCACAAGATACGAAACAATTACCTGATAGATGGTGCCATCACGACAGATGAATGAAACACGAGCATTCGAGTAAAAGTCTCGAACCATTGTAGGATAAGTAGGGCCAAGGAAGGTAAGAAACTTAAAAAGTTTCATGTCTTTCAAATTGTGCTCATAAGGAAAACCTAAATTGTCTAAAAATTCAAAATCTATTTTTCAGGTTTCCTTGATATGTCAAGATGCGAAAAATGAATCAAAACGCTCACGAGCTTTCGTATTTCGACAACATCGGTCAATCCACAAGTATACCGTTTGATTGCTTGAAGATGCCCCCTTTGAAGCCATTGACTTTCTTTTTGGCATTTTAAAAAAAAACATTTGACAAAAAAATGATTTTGATCCAAAAAGAATGTTTAAAGGATGCTCAAAAGTAATTTAGAAGGAATTGAAAACCAATTTTGAGCATAAAAATGAGGTATGGTCGAATGGTATTGGGAGGGTGGTTTTGGTTGAGGAAATTTATCGAATACCTTGTAGGTGTTAGATAAAAATTTGGGATTTTTAAAATGTTAATCAATGGATAATGCTCCTTGCAATAAAACAATAATTTTGATAATAAATAAAAGTTCTCTAACCACCGAATTCAACCCAATTAATCTGAATTTGAAAAATTAAAAAGTTAGAGTTTTGAAAAATTCTTACTCATCCTTCAAATAGATGATATGATTCGTTGAAAGGAAGTTTGAACAAAGATTTTCTCACAAAACCCCTTTGGATACAATTCGAATTGAAGAATTTTGAGTGAAAAATGGATTTTGGAGAGTTTTGAGTATTTTTCTTCGAAATAAGGTCGAATGGGGTGATATGCGCCTAAAACAAGTTTAAAAAAGCTTTTCTTCGCGAATTTGGCCTGAAGGGATCGATCTTAAAAAAAAGGATCGATCCTTTTACTTTTTCTGGAATATGCAAGGGATCGATCTTTCGAAAAAAAGGATCGATCCTTTTTTTTATTCCAAGGGCAAAAAAAATGATGACATGAGACACTAAATGGATGCAACCTAAGTCATATTATTGATAGGACATTAATATTAGTGACTTAGGAAATGCTAAATGTGCATGAATGTCAACTTAAAACATCAATTTATACAAATTTTTATTATTGATCAATTTAGTTCAATTTTTGCACAAATAAAGTCCAAGTCAAGTCACTCAAACATACAATGGCTCAAAAGATCCTAAACATGCATATTTTCAATTTTTACTACATTTAAACATCATATTCTCAAAATCAACATATATGATCAATACAAAGCATATAGAACATGATTTCACCACAAAAATCAAGTATTGCACATTTAAGGCCAAAATCATCATCATAAGCATATAAGGCCATAAAATTGCAACTCAAGCGAAAATAGGTCCCCCTAACTAATTGCAATTAAGCATTATGTGGGAATATATAATCATGCATATAAACATTTTAAATCATGCAAAGCACAAGATTACATGAAATTAAAACTTGTTCCCACTTGAATTAAGGTTGTCTTACTTTCTTCAAGTGTCATTCTTTAGTGTTTTTTAGAGCTTCAAATTTATTGTCTTTGCTCACCATTGCTCCAACACACCTACAAGAGACATTTACTTGATTTTTGGTACCCAAATTGCTTTGGGTCCTTAATTGTTAGTTTCAATGCCTCTAGTTCTCTTAGGAGTCCATACTTGTCTTATTTTATAATATTTTCTTTTCTTTATAGGACAAGTATTAAAATTATGACCATGATAATCACAATGTGAACATTTTGTCATTTTTACACATGATGAATTGTTTTGAGAAATTAATTCTTTTTCTTTTATTAAGCTTTCAAGCTTAACTTTCAAATCAAAGTTTTCTTTTTCTAAATCATTGATTTTTATTTTTGAAAGCCTAAAATCATTTTTCAAAATTTTGTTTTGTTTTTCAACGTTAAGTTTTGTTTTCAAAATCAAATTATTTTCAATTTTGAATTTTGAAATTAATTCTTATATTTGAAATTCATGGTCTCAAATTCCAAATACAATTCATCATAGGCATCTTATAACTCTTTAAATGAATAATAATTTGAATCACAAGAGTTAGAAGTTACCATTAAATCTTCTTGAATGGCCATGAGGCATAGGTTGGATACTTCATCTTCTTCTTCATCGGTGATATCCTCATCACTCCAAGTGGCAAAAAAAGTCTTCTTCTTGCTTGATCCCTTCTTATTTAGAAGAGGACATTCATATTTGACATGTCCCGTTCTTTGGCATTCATAGCACACCGGGAGACATTTCTTATTGCTCGATTTATGCTTTTTGTCTTCTTTGGATGTCATGAATCGTTTAAATTTCTTGAAGAGCTTGGTCATCTCTTCTCTTCATCCACCTCTTCACTTGAGTTTTGATTACTCTCATTGGTGGATTTGAAGGAGATTCCAACCTCATTATTTTTCTTGTTCTTATATTTTTCTTCTTCCTTCTTTCTTTGGAGATTCACCTCATGAGTAAGCAAAGAACCGATGAGCTCATCATGGGTGTATAACTACAAATTTTTGGATTCTTCGATGGCATTTGTTTTACCTTCCCATGATATAGGCAAAGAGGCAAACATCTTTCTCACAATCTCTTAATTGGGATAGACCTTCCCAAAATTCTTCAAGTCATTGGTGATCGTGGTAAACTGATCGAACATTGTCTTGATGTTTTCATCAGGCTTCATCATGAAGTTCTCATAGTTGAGAGTGAGAATTCCAATCTTTGACTTCTTCACTTGGCTTGTTCTTTTTTGGGTCACCTCTATTTTGTCCTAAATCTCCTTAGCATTAGAGCATGAAGATACTCTACTATACTCGTCCAGGCCAAGAGCACAAAAGAGGATGTGCATGGATTTGGCATTGAGTTGGGAAAACTTTCTATTTTCACTTGTCCACTCCTTTCGATTTCTTGGAGGCATAGGAGAACCGTAGACGATGGCATCCCAAACTGTAAGGTGATGGATTAGATGAACAACATCATCCTATTTTTCCAAAATGAAGAATTTGCTCTATTGAAGTAGGGTGATCTATGGAAGGAGTGAGAATCCTCAAGGTAGCATTGGTCGAATGTGGAAGTCATCTTCTCGATTGCTTCGGGAATTTGATAGAGAGCTTCAAGGATCTTCACAAGGTTATTAAACCATTGATTTGTGACCCCTTTTATACCAATTTTTAGCTCTAACGAACAACTGAAATATGCCAAGAGGGGGTGAATTGGCATTTTAAAAATTTGGTAGAAGCAATCGAAAAATAAAAATTTTACATAACAATTTAGTTCGACTTATAAATCAAGTCTACATCCATTACCTTACCTATCCACACTAAGGATTTCTCAAATCTACTAGATTTGAAAACTTTTAAGGACAAGGTGTAACCTTACAATGACACACAAGGTTTATACCCCAAAACCTTGCTCACACTCTCTCCCAAAGAGAAATTACAAATTTAGCAAACAAAAGAAAACCTCACAAAGGCAAATGTGTTTGCACAATTTTAGCACTCACCAAAGCACACTTGAGCAAAATAAACAATGAAGCTCACAAGTGTGTTTACAACAAAGAAGTTTACAAATTAAGCACAAAACTTTGATGTTGGTAGGTTGGTTCAATATGATTCTTTTTTACCTTGGGAAGCTTTGACCATCAATTTATACTTGTTCCATTAATTCTAGCCGTTGGGTATCATTATAGTCATTACCTACAACCAAAAACAACATTTAATGCACAAGGGATCGATCCTTTGGTGAAAATGATTGATCATTTTTCAAATAATTCAATCATAGCAAGAAAGGGATTGATCCTTTAAGGAAAAATGATTGATCCTTTTCCTCGAGGGATCAATCCTTTTTGTAAAGGGATCAATCCCAAACTCACTGTAATCTAAGAGATCGATCCATTTTCAAGGGGATTGGTCCTTCGGTCAAAGGGTTAATCCTTTTGCTTGGGGATCGGTCTTTGAGCTAAAAAATCCTTGGAAACTGAATTTTAAAGCGCGAAAATGATCGAGTATGGTTTTGAAAAGGTTCAACTAAGTCGGAAAACATTTAAAACATATTTTTCAAGTTAATTTAGACTTTGAATTATTTTTTATAAAATTTTAATAAATTCAATTAAGTCCAAAATCAAATTTTACAATTTATTGTTATATCAAAAATCTTAATTCAACATATTTTACTTTTAGTTTAACTTAAATATTAACTTTAAAAAATATATGCTCTTGGATCAATATTTTGGGTGTTTGTTTTAATTTTCATTCAGCATAGATTTGATTCCCCTCTTCACTCATTCATCTTTTCATTTGTTTTCTTACAATCGTACGGTGACATGTGTCAGTTTATAGTTGGAGTAAAATAAATATATTAAATTAAAAAATAAAATAATATAACTCCTAAATAAGAGATTGACATGTTCATAATCAGATTCGATGATTGGAATTGTTGAATTAAATTAAAACTAGGACTAAATCAATAAAATATATAAGTTTTGAGGATTAAACATATAGTTTGCCAATTTTATTAATGACACATCTGCACTTCTGTTAAATATTAATGATAAGTGATTTGATTGAATACAATTAAATAATTAGATGTTTGATTGACAAAATTAAAATAATGGTGATTAAAATAAAAGGAAAAAAATAGTTAAGTGATCATTAATATAATTTATCCTATAATTTAATAATATTAATGATTGTTGAAATGTTTCATATGATGTATAAGAAGCGCAAAAATGGAATCCACAATGGACATTAAACATAAGAGAAAATTTAGGGATGGGCATGGGTCGGGTCGGATTTTCAGTTCACCTAACCTGATCTTAAAATTATAAATCCACATTCGACTCGATTTTTTCAGATAAAGTCTGAATTCGACCCGACCTGACATGAAATATATTTACTAAAAATATTATTTTTATTCAATAAAATAGAGATTTAATTGAAATAAAATAATATATATAGAGGTATATTATTGTAATTATCCCTAAATATATAAGATATAATTATAATTTTGGGTTGGGTCGAGTATTTTTCACCCTAAACCCGACACGACCCTGTAACACCCCCAAACCCGTATCCGACCCGGATACAAATCCAAGGTGTCACATTGACATTTCAAAACATTTACTTGTACAAAATAGTGAATAATTTTAAACTTTTACTAAATACAACTGAATAATTACATAAAATACAATCATATGATTTTACAAAACCGATTAGAGCATTTCAGATTCAAATCTTTATTTACATGTCAACCACAATCAGTATTACAAATTACATATTATTCAATTCTTTTCTGATATGATCTTTGGAAAGGAAAAACTGGCATATCTTGCTTGACTTTTATCATTCTTCCTCTTCTCGGAACCTACGTGTGAAACAATCACACGCTAAGTCGTTGACTTAGTGAGGCATATAAAACATATAATAAAACCTTAGAACATTTCATAACAGAATGCATATATGTACATATACCATCATGATCAACATCATTATCTTGATCTCTATCATTATCATTAACCCGTTTATCATATGATCTTGTACTTATCATTTATATATATATATAACACATATATCATCTCACAAAGAAACACACATAACATTATATAATTCTTGTAACACATTTCATATCACCAAAAGCATATACATCACATATATTGTATTTGTCATTGTCTCTTTATTAGCCCATGGTACACTTGTGATTCAATGTAAACAATAATAACATGATATCATATAATAATGAAAACACTTTTGATATCTTTTATAGGCCCATGTACATTACTGAGAACTCAAGGTATGCGAGTACACTGAGGCTGTGCACATATGTTGTCACCACAGCTCGTATAAATTCCCACTAGGGGCATTGAACACTTGTCCCGAAGGACCACTATGTCCCGAAGGACCACTATGTCCCGAAGGACCACTTTGTCCCAAAGGACCACTATGTCCCGAAGGACCACATAGAAACCTCAACTATTGGTATGCCAACTATACCCTTAGCTCTCATATCACATAACATGAGCATTATATTTATATTATTTCACATATTCATATAGGCACATAGTTCACTTACACGTAGAACATTTTCATATGATTCACATTCACATGTCACATGGCTTATATCTTGTTCTTATGTCTTCTCATAGACATATATTTAAATGTTCACATAGTCACATAGCTTATATTCTTTCTCACGTAGTCACATAGGTCCATGTAATATAACGTATATCACATGTGCATGTAATCACATAGATCGTATCATATAGCTTATATCATTTCTCATGTGTTCATGTAAACACGTATGTCACATCTTGTTCACATATGTTCATATATACATCACATAGAATAACATGTAAACTTATACATGTACTCATATGCATACTTTCATATAATCCGTATATCAATGCCATGTAACTTATCTCACAGTTTTACATAATCACTTATATCACATTAATTATATATTATTTCCATGTATTAACTTATATTGGATTCACGTATATTATATTACATATTCCTAATCACTTATGTCAATACCATATAGCTTGTATTATAATTTCATATATTCATGTAGTTCAGTATCATATATCGCATATACATATAATCATGTAGATCATGTCACATATAATAACATATGACACATATACTCATTTTCATATACTCATCCACTCATAAGAATTCCATCAATCACAAATCAAATAATATTTTAGGAGTCACTTCTTACCATAGTAACTCTGTCACTGGCTCATCGCAAGCCAATGTTTGTTCGATAACATAAGTACAATTAAATTTGCACTCACCTTAACACTTTATATATCCAAATCCACTTTTATGATTTATCCCTTTGGATTGATCCTAACTTTATGGTCATTTCAGAACTTGCTTGTGCTCTATATCTACACAATCATACATATATATTCATATCAACATTCCAAATATTATGATTCGATCCTTCATTTCTTAGACTAAAAAAAGGCTACTTTCATTTCTTATTTAATGTAGGTATCGGTACACTCTATAGGGTATCGATACATCCTTTATCTGATAATCGATACAATGCCTATGTATCGGTGCACTTATTGCATTCGATGATTTTTCGTTCAAGAGGGTATCGGTACCCCAACCATGTGAATGTTGCACTTAAATCACCCATATTTTCAAACTTCCAAAATGGTCATATTTCACATCTAAATGCTCATTTTAATTCCAAAACAACAATTTCCAGCATAGTACATCAACTATTAAATAATTATACAATTATTCACAACTTTTCCAAAATTATCGAATTGCTCCCCCAACTTTTCAAAAATTACAAAATGGTCTCAAATTTTTCTAAAGCTTGTAGAATACTTCCTACATAATTTCCATACCTTATATAATTTTTCCATAATTTTTCTAACTCAAATATAACATGGCCGAATTTTCAAAGAATAGTTTCTAGAAAGATTGAACATGTTTTAACCATAAATCAAGCTTGAAAATGAATCTGCAACCTCTAAATCATCAAGATTTATCATCAATTTCATGAATCCTATCATGAACATAAACCCTTAGATTTGGGATCTTTGAAATCCAGCAAGATTAGAAAGAAATATTGGTACCAAATTATAGCGTTTTTCGCGTAGATCACTTTCATATTTCACGGTATAACTCGAATTCCAAAGGAATTGGCTCAAAAATTGAAAACAAAATGTTTTCTTACCTTTGGGAGAGCTCACATCTTTTCTACTGGAAGATGAAGAAATTCATATGATATTTCTTCATCTTTCTTAATTAAATATTGAATAAAAAATTCATTAAATGTCAAATTGCCACTTTACCCTTAAAATCAAAATATCTATATTAATTTACCCTTAATGAACTTGATATTTACATTAATACCAAGCCAAAACAACCTTATCATCTTCCAAAGTAAAATATGAACAAAATATTTTCCCACTTTACTATTTTGCCCTTGAAATTTTCAAAACTTATAATTATGTCACTTTAATCCAACAATCCAAATTAAACATGGAATTAAACCCTTAAATATTATTTTCCAACATTTAAAAATGTGAAAATAATATATTTATTTCCTTATTTTCGAGACCAATTGTAACTTTTTAAAATTACCATTTTAGTCCCTAAACTTTTCAAAGTTTTTACTTTGGTCACCAAACTTTACAAAATCTTATAATTTGGTCACTAACTAAATCCATTATTGGAATAAAATTCTTTTTGGGAAAAATACCACTTAGGTCTTTAAACTTTTCCCAATTTTCTACTTTGACCATCAAACTTTCAAAATTTGCATTTTGGTCACTAGTCCTCTTTTTGGGAGGTTACAGGCCCGACCTAAACGTAACCTTAAAAAAACGACACGGCCCAACTCAAATTTTTATAAAAAATCCGATCTGATAGGGTTGGATCGAGTTAGAACCCGTCGGATTCAAGTCTCATGCCCATTCCTAACAAAAAATATTAATAATATCGGGAGTTGGGATTTAATTATTAAGTTATCATGTTAAACTTTTAAAACAGAGTTAAATTTTAAATTATTTAATTTCATAATCGATGGGAATCTAAAAATTATTAAAACGAAAAAAATATAGATATAATTTAGTTTACCTAATTTTAAAACTAATAATAAGGAATTAACAATAATTAAATATAAAAACCAACACTAAGAAATAATATCGAAAGATAAGAAATTTTTGTTAAGAAAAGAAAGCAAAATATCTAATTAAATAAATGAAATCAATTATTCTTGTAATCACATTATGAAGGTAAAAAAATTCAATTTTTTTACATAAAACATTAAGGATAGTTTGGTTCTAAAAAAACATACGTTATTTTTATTTTTCGTTTTTTAGAAAATAGAGAACATTGAAAAAAAACGTATTTGGTTGTAAAATTAGAAAATTATTTTTGAAAAATGAAAACAAAAATAAGTGAAAATATGAAAACATAAAAAGATGTTTTCAGCATTTTTATTAAAATTGTTCTAGAAATTTGAAAAATAGGAAGGTATAAGACCTAAATTTTTTAACTTAACGTACACTGTAAGACCCCAAATCCTAGGTTAGTAGTTCGGATCAACCCGAGATTCATAATTTGAGCCCAATAGACCTAGAAAATAGTTTGAACCAAGTTGAGTTTGAGATTGGGCTTGAGTTAGGCCCAAGTGTTAGGGATTTGGGATTATTTTAGCATTATGAGGAAAATAGGAGGACTAAAAGTGTAATTATCCCATGGCTCAAAACAAAAGTTGATTCCTTTAATTCAAGGATGATTTCACATGTGCCAAAAACCCACCAAAATACTATTCCATTTTTTCTTCTTTTCTCTTTTCTCTCTTCCTCTTCCTCTTCCTCTTCCTCTTCCTCTTCCTCTTCCTCTTCCTCTCCTCTTCTCTTCCTCTTCCTCTTCAAGGGTGAGCTAAAGGTTAAAGGTTTTGAAAATTTAAGCCTAGTTTGAGTCATCAAAGGTAAGAATATTAATCTACATCCCTTAAGCTTCATTTTAAGCCCTTAATCTCAAGTTTTGGTCATAGTTTAAAAAATGGGTTTTAGGGAGGTTTAAGAGAACCATGTGATTCTAGCTTGTTTTTAGTAGATTTAAGTTATATAGCGTGTTCTTAATTCTAGTCCTAACCCTTAGATAAGTTATTAACTCATTTTCTTGCTTTAAATTAGAGAAGGAAGTAGGGGTAAATCTCTAAAACTAGAGGAAAAGAGAAATTGACTATCGGTTGATTTCAAGGAAGATTTCAGCAGCTAGGACACAAGGTAACACATTCACAACTTCTCCATACTCATTGTGGGTCATTTGAAATGCATTCTAGCTTAAGAGTTGAGTTTGAAGCATGTTAAGTAGTTCCATGGTAAATTCCATGTTTTGGTGTTATAATATGTTTCAAAGGCTTATTTATGACCCCTTTTTATCACATAAGACTTAATTAAAGATTGCGAAACTCAATATGACAATTTGGGTGAGTTTGAGTGTCTATTTTGTACCCAAATAGGGCATTTTCGAGGGTGAGTATCAGTACTAGAAGAACAGTACCGATACCATTCTTATGAGAGGCAAAAATAAGGTGACTTTTTTAGGGGTATCGATACTCATTAACCAACTAGGTGGGTATTAAAACCATTTTTACAGTGTACAATTTTGGTATCGGTGCTCTAGGGGAGTATCGATACTTCTAGTATGAGTATTGATACTACTCATTTACTTTCCATAGATTTTAGTAGTGGGTATAGATACCCTTAAAGGAGTATCAATACTAAAGGGGTAGTATCGATATTGAGAAGCTAGTATTGAAACCAGAATGCAATGTTGGGGTATAAATTTCTAGAGATTTAATTATACCATAGGTTTCCCAAGAACTCTATAATTTCTCTCAGATAAGACTACAAGTGAGAACGAGAATAATGTTTAATTACATTAGAAACGAGATCAATTAGGGTAACATAAAACTAACCTTGTTTGAATGCTCGGGAAATGATCAAGAGTTGGGTTACTTTAGTAAGTGATACTAGTATCGAGAAATAGAATCAATCGGGATATCCTTAGGTAGTATGCGAGACACTTTAAACTGACTAAGTAGGGTCGAGGCCCGACACTCGTTAGGGGAGGGTTAGTCGAGGGCTTTTTTTCAATGTATAGATTTCGGGTCGCAACTGCGATAGACTAGAGGGGTCCATGAGCTCCGAGATGTAGAACCCTCAGCCGTACCATGATGTCTACCATAGAGTAGAGAGTGAGTATACTCGAGTATACGAGTATACTCACTATTGCATTTTTACTTGATAGCTTGAGCATTCGATAAACACGTTTAGTATTATTTAGTTGTTAGTGTGGCATTGGGCTAGTGAGCTCAACGTTTGAAATTTGTTTCCTTACGTAAATTAGTTGGAGGGGCACTTGAGGAACCTTTTGGAGCAGTCGAGATCCAGACCGAGTTTAGAGCAGAGTACGTCTCGAGTTATTTCTTTAGAGGGCATGCATATTTTTAGACCATCTTGGTATATTTGAGTCATAACCTTATTTTGAAAAGTGGGTTTGTATATTTTGATATACTTGTACTTTTGGTATCTCCCCGATTTGAATTTATTGTGTGTGTGTGTGTATATATATATATATATTATATTTATGGTTGACTTATTTGATAAAAAAGGTTTTTAAATCATTGTTTAAACGTCTAATTAAAAAGAAAAAATTTGGGTTAGCCACTTTGGTGGTTCTGTGTGACATTCTAATCGATCGATTATGTGTTGAATCAATTTAGAGTATTACATACACGTATTCAAATCCTTTTAACAATAATTTATTGACTTAATGGTACTTCAAACATTCAAAAGTTACCCAAAAAAGTCAACATGGTCCCTAATTGTTTTTATACTCAATTTGATCCTTAAACTAAAGTTCTTTTAATAATTTAATTTTATAAAAGTTTTATATTTGATGGATTAAATATCTTAATAATTATTTATAATTTATATTTTATATTTTAAATTTAAATATTTTTATTGTTTTTTTAAAATTAATTAAGTCCTCAAACTTTCTAAAAGAAATAATTAAGCCCTCGAACTTAGCCAAAAAATTAATTAAGTCAATCTATCATATCATCGTCTATCATGTACTACTATAATGACGTCGTGATCTATCACATCAGTATTGGAGATTACCATATAAAGTTTGTGAACTGTCATGCAAGCATTGTGATAGTCAACGTTTGATTCAATTAATCAATGGGTTATATTGATTTTTTTCTTAGTTTAAGGGTTACATTGAGGGCAAAAAAAGTTCAAGCGCTACAATAAAATTTTCCCAAAAGTTTGAGGGCCTTAAATACTAGTAAACATATATATATATTTATTTTAATGACACTTTTGTGTGCTTTTATTTACAAAAATATTCTTTTAATAATTTTTTATCAAATTTATTATTTTATATTTGCATAAATCAAATAATAAATTCATGTAATTAAATTTTTTAATAATTATATTTGAATATAATTATTTAATAACTATTTGTTCATCTCTATTTTAAAGAAATAGACATCAAATGCATTTAAACTATTTTTTATTCAAGTTTTTATTTATATTAATCAAAAATGTTTTTTTAATTTTCAAAATATTGAAAATAAAAATTATTTTCTAAAAATAAAAACAGAAAATAAAAATAGAAAAAATATTTTCTAGAATAAAACAGATCATAAAATTCTCTTAATATTGTTGGACATACTATTTTAATGGTAGAATGACATTTTAACCATGATCTTATCATTTTAATTTTCAATTTTTATCATATTTTCATTTATTCTTAAATTTTTATTTTTTATCAAATTAATCTGAATGTGAAAAGAATTAGGATAATTCTTCTACGCTCGACGAGCAGCAATGAGCACCACTAATGATGAGCACTATTAATTTAATTTATAAAAATTTAAATTCTAAAGGACTAAACGTATGATTATAAATTAGTTACAAATTTAAATATAAATTATTTAAAATAAAGGGTTAAATATACCAATGACCACTTGATTATTGCCCATTTTCATTTTGATCAATATTTTTAATTTTATCAACCAGGTCACTCAACTATTTAAATGCATTCAATTAAGTCACTTGCCATTAATATTTAACGGAGAAGCTGACGTGGTAGTTAAAATATTTAGTATAATTACACATTTGGTCACTATTACTTATATATTATATCAATTTGGTCCTAATTTTAATAAATTAAAATAATCTTAACCCTCAAATCAAATAGTGCCATGTATAATGATCCAAAATCCAACTTTTTATTTTTATTTATTTAAAATTTAAAAGTTACGACATATTTTATATTTATAACAAAACAAAATTTATAACAAAATATTTTTCTAAAAAAATGAATAACTCAAGCAATAATTTATTATCTTAAATTTAAAGCAAACTAAATTTATCACCCTTTTGAGATAGGACAATCTCTTAGTGCAAAATTTTCCATGCTAAGTCCACCGAGAATCTTATCAGTATAAACTTTTTTTAAAGATGGATATAAAATTTTATGGTATGAGGTGAATTTTTAAAATTTTAAAGGAAGATTCTGTCAAACGTGAAAGAAATATATGTCACATTTTTCTATTAGAAATTTACAGGATATTTTTTTTTTAGTTTTACAAGTTATATTATATCACCTTTTTTCTAGTAGAATGACATTTACAAATAATAATAGGATAAAAATTTTGTGCAGCGAATTTTATATGCATAGGCTAATTAACTATATTTTTCTTAAAACCAAAAAGATGTTATGGTACCATTGACGGGATGCTTCTAAGAATCATAAATAGAATTTCTAGTAAAAAATATTGTTATAAATATAGAATATGTCGTAACTTTTAAAATCTTTCAAAATTAAACATTTGAGGGTTAAGTTTATTTTAATTTATTAAAATTAGGACCAAAATGATAGAATATATAAGTAACAGTGACCAAATGTGTAATTATACCAAATATTTTAACTGCAACATCAATTTCTCTATAAAATATTAATGACAAGTAGCTTAATTGAATGCATTTAAACAGTTGAGTGACTTGATTAACAAAATTTCAAAAATATTGGTCAAAATGAAAAAGAGTAATAATTAGGTGGTCACTGATATAGTTTACCCTTTATTTTAAATAATTTATCTTTAAATTTTTAATTAATTTATATTTATACATGAAGTCCTTTAAAAATTAATTTTTTATAAATTAAATTAATAGTATTCGTCCTTAGTGGTGCTCATTATTATTAGTCGGGCGCCATAGAATTTTTGAAAGAATTAACGTCCACATTAAATTCACGTTAGTTATTTTATCATATTTATGGTGCCATTATTGTGTGACGCGTGGGTTCATTAGTCAAAATTGGAGGACTATTACAGTCAATGGTTTTTTCTTTATTATTTAGGGAAAACTATATTGGTGGTCACTAGACTTTTAATATACTTTCAGTTTACTCATTAAACTTTTAAAATTTGCATTACAATCATCAAACTTTTTTTTTGAACAAACAATCATTAAACTTTTAATTTGCATTATGGTCAATGTCATTATCTATCATTAAAAAATATTGACATGACATGTTAAATTATTCTCCCCAAAAATTATACCTCCAATACCAAAATTTTAATAATCAGAGTAATCCTCATTCGATCATAAAGTTGGGAATGATCAATTTGGTCAGAATATTAACATAGTTTGATTTCAAGTTGATCTGACAATAGATAATGATAGATTAAAAAAACTTATACTTTTAGTTTTAATTATGGTTTACTTGAGATTTGATGAGATTAAAAGGTTTTCTAATTAGTTTGAACTAAAAGAAAGAGAGAGAGAAAAAAGAGAATAATTAGGTGATATTTTCGACCGAAGAAACTATCAAATGGAGGTAAAACGAAGATTTTCTATGTGAAGACCTAATAAAAACTAAAAGTTGAACTTTTTTAGTCTGCCACTATTAATCATCAAATCAACATGCAATTGAACTATGCTAATCTTCTGACCGAACAAAACCCTTCCACCATTGGGATTAATCGATGACTGCTCCGTCATCGAAAACTCAGCTTTTATAACGGCTAACAATTTGAAAAATTAGTTTTTTTTAGGGGAAGAAGACTCTACTACATCAACATTTTCTAACAACTAATGACAATAATTGTAATGAAAGCAAAATAAAGGTTTAGTAACTATAATTCATGTTATAAAAGTTCAATGACCAAAATGAAAGTATCCTAATAGTTTAATTACTATCATTGTAGTTTACCTTATCTTTTATTGTTATTGTTTCTTAGTGGTAGATCTGAGTCAGTCAGTTGAGTCCCACGTAACCTTTTTTGTCTGCTCATAATTTTTTTCCAACAAAGGTCTGGTCATATTCTTCGTCACTGTCGCTTTGTGGCCCTTTCTGTTTGGATTTCACATTGATTTTTATTCAAGTCTTAATACATAAAGCGACCCTTTTACTTTAATAATTTTTGGGGTAAAATTTGTCTTTAGTACCTAAACTATCAGTTTTAGTCTATTTTACTATCTAGACTTTCAATTTTTTCAAAACCATACATAAAGTTCAATTTTTGTTTCATATTAATGCCTGTTCAAAATTTAACGTTAAGTTTTGAAAATATTGAAAGTTTAGGTACTAAAATGGACCAAAACTGATAGTTTAGGTACTAAACACATTAAGTTTTTAACTGCGGGTACTAATATGAAACAAAAACTAAACTTTAAGTATGATTTTCAAAAAACTGAAAGTTTAAGTACTAAAACTGACAAAAATAGACAGTTTAAATACTAAATGCGTAGTTTACCTATAATTTTTTATTTGATTCTTTTACTATATTATTAATTTGACCCCTCAATCTTTAAACTATTATTACTTTAGCTCTTTAATGTTTTCATATAAAAAAGTAGCGAAGATCAAATTTTATTTTGTGTAATAAATATCATTTCAAATATTCCTTTTACATGTGGTAGAATTTGAATGGGCTACATCATCATTTTTTAGGGTTTTTTACCCAATAGGGAAAACGGGTAAATTATTTGAAAAAATATGACAAGTAAAAGTTTATTTTGAGATTTATGATATTTTTTATCGTGTTCATAGAATTCGTCACCTCGACGTGATGAGTTTGAATAAAAAAAGTATTTTTTATTCAAACTCATCATATCGAGATGACGAGTTTAAATAAAATACAGTTTTTATTAAATTTTATAACATCGAGGTAAAAGTTTGAATAAAGAAATATTTTTATTAGAACTCATTACCTCGACGTGACGAGTTTTAAGTCACTATAACAAATATTTGGATAATTCAATTTTCATTACCCAAGAAGCAAAAGGATGCTACAAGATACAAAGTCAATAAATAGTACCTTTAAGTATAGCCATGACAACAAGCAAAGCTATTTACTGATTGCAAAGAACAGAAAAACAGCAGAACAAACTCTGCTTAAGCAATGCCCCATTTATCACAAAGAGCAGCGTTGATCAAATCTGCTCTGCTGAAAACCAGGCTCTACAGGCGAATTCGAATGACTTGCTTGATATCATCCAGCACGTCGTCTTTAGTTCTGTTCCTTTTACCAAATAATTTGCTATTTCGTTCCATCCAAATGCCATATATGTTACCAGTCCAAGCAAGATTTAGAATCCGAACAATGAGAGATTTACCTTTAAAAAAACAAACAGCCCAGGCCAGTTCACTGTCCCAGCTGCTAACTCCACGGTTGATGCCACATAGTCCAAGGACAGAGCCCCACAACTCCTTAGCAAAGCTGCATTCAATAAACAAGTGCTCTCTTGTCTTTGTCATAGTGCCACACATCAAACACTTGTCGGTTTCGATGGATAATCCCATATGCACGAGCCTAACCCGAGTAGGCAGTATGTTTAGCATTGCCATCAATGTCATAATGCTGAATTTGGGAATGCACCCAGAAAACCAGATTAGATGGTGCCAGGGTACTTTAGGGCCAGTAGCACGCAAATCATCCAAAACTTGCCTTGTGCTCAGATGACAAACCTGACCTGTGAAGAGATGAGCAATTTCATATATGATTTCCAGCAGATGTTTGAAATTCCAACTAGCATTAGCAGGGACTGCCATTTGCCAAAAATCAGCATTTATAATAACATAGGAGTGTATCCAAGCCATCCAGAGGGAACCTTCATTAGCCAAAAGCTTCTTGATAAGCTGCACAGTGCAAGACTTATTCTAGCACCCAATATCTTGCAATCCCAATCCCCCTTCAGATTTCAAGAGGCACATTTTCTTCCAACTAACCCTTGCACCATTTGCAGGTACATCAGATCCCTTCCAAAAGAAGCAGGAACATAATTGCTCCACTTTCCTAATGATCGCATGCGGCAAAATAAGCTGCCTACACCAATAGTTCGAGATGCTTAGGAGTACAAAACGAATAAGTTGTAACCTCACAGTAAAGCTGAGATGCTTATTTTCCCAAGAGGCTAGCTTCGCCCTGAGTTTGTCAATAAGGGCTTGACAGTCCTTCACAGCCAATTTCCTCGTGACCAGAGGAACACCCAAGTACCGAACTAGGAGGGCACCCAATCTAAAGCCAGTAAAATCCCTGATGAGACTGCTCTACATAGTAGGAATACCAGCAGCATATATCTCACATTTGCTAGCATTCAACTTCAAGCCTGATATGGAATAGAAGTGATCCAGGACAGCCTGTACCCCCATGACAGAATCGATAGCTCCCTTGCAAAAAATGAGCAAATCGTCCGCAAAGCAAATGTGTGTGAGCCCAATCCTTTTACACTTGGGATGATAGCCAAAGACCCCATTTAAAGCAGCCATGTTTAAAAGATTAGAAAACACATTCATGGCCAACACAAAAATATAGGACGAAAGGGGATCACCTTGCCTCACACCTCTAGCTCCACTAAAATATCAAACAAGAGTACCATTGAGGACAATAGAATACCTAGGGTATGCAAAGCAAGCCCATACCCAGCTAATGAATTTTTCAGGCAACCCTAAAGCATACATAATCACACCTATAAACTCCCAGTTCAAGGAATCAAAAGCCTTCTGCAAGTCAATTTTGAGTGCACATCTAGGAGACATATTCTTCCTAGAGTAGCCTCTAACAATTTCTTGGGCTAATAAAGTATTATCAACTATGCTTCTTCCTTTCACAAATGTAGTTTGGTTCATAGAAATCATGCCAGGAAAGACCGAAGAGAGTCTATCCACTAAGATCCTAGTGACAGTTTTGTAAACAACATAGCAGCATGAGATTGGCCTAAAATCTTTAACTAGGCTCGGATTCAGAACCTTAGGGACTAACACAACAACTGTTGCATTGAATGAGGGAAACATAAAAGAATGATCGAAACAGTACCTTATTGCTGTCAGGAAGTCTTCTCCTACAACCGCCCACGTTCTCTTAAAAAAGAAAGAATTATAGCCATCTGGAGCAGGTGACTTATTATTCCCCTGCCCCCACAAGGCCTCCTTAATTTCAGCATCAGAGACATCCTTGCATAAGTTTTCAGCTGCACACCTTGGTAACGAATATCCAAGTAACTCCTTAATAGTGTTAACGTCACTGTCCTTGACCTTAGGATCAGCTACACCCAACTGGTTCACAAAGAAACCAACCACTTCATTAGACATGGCCTCAAAAGTGTCAAGTCTTTCACCTCTTTGATTGAATAACACTCTAATTGTGTTGTTCTTTTTCTTGCTAGCAACCATAGAGTGAAAGAAGCAGGTACCCTAGTCACCATCTTTGATCCAATATGCTTTTGCTTTTTGCTTATAGAAAAGCATCTCAGCCTCCTCAAGGGTCTTTAATTCCCTCTCGGTTTCCATTTCAGCATGAATGTTCATACCAGCAGTAAATGGATCGAGATTGGTAAGCTGCAATCTCCTTAATTCCTCCCTTTTATCTCTGACTTACCCGAAAATATCACCGTAACAACTTCTATTAAGCTTTTTGAGGGATCGTTTCAATCTTTTTAGCTTAAGGTAAAGAGTTTGCAAAAGGTTAGCAGTGACAGGAGCCTGCCATGATTCCCTAACAATGGCCATGAAGTTTGGATGCTTAGCCCAAAAGTTGAATAATTTAAATGGTTTAGGCATAACAGCAGGGATATCCTTGTGCAACCAGACAAGTGTTGGGAAGTGATCAGAAACCCTAGGGGCCTGGAATTCAACATCGGAGGCTGGAAAAACATCAATCCAGTTGGAATTAACAAGGGCTCGATCCAACTTACGTGCCAAGAATGCATCTTGCTGCTTATTTGTCCACGTGAACAATGGGCCAGTGAAAGGATGATCGAACAGACCAAGTCCCTCCACGCAGTTCTGAAAATCAAATATATCTGCCAAGGTACTAGAATTAACTGGAGCAGAACTTTCCTCAACATTTAAAATGGCGTTGAAGTCGCCACCTATTAACCAAGCTTTACTGCCCACCAAAGCTTCCAAAGAGTTAAGCTGATCCCACAAATGCTTGCGAATAGAGCTGTCATTCGACCCATAAACTGCCGAAATACAAAAACTAGTACCCCCCCAAGCAGCCTTCAAAAGTTATACTTTGGTCAAAAGTAAATTTGATGGTACAATTAACACTTTTTTCCAGAGGACCCAGATACGCCCATTGACATCATGCCTATAGTTACAGCAGTAATGCCAATCACTAAACTTATTCAACAGAATAGCAGCATAATTGATCTCCTTCACTCTAGTTTCTAAGAGACATAAGATGCTGACTTGATTTCTAGTAGCCCAATTCAGAACCTTAGCTTGCTTAAAGGAGCTATTAAAGCCCCTTATATTCCAGAAACATATTAACATGTAGCAATAGTGGAGAAGGAAGCACCACCATCCTTATCCTCAATTTTTTTTGACTTTTTCCACATGCTCTTTTTCTTCGATTTTAGGTCTTGGACTAACTTCGCCACACCCAAGGAAGAACCTCTATGTTTTCTGCCAGAGTCAATAGCAGTGGACTCCAGTAGTTTTTCAGGGTCGATAGCACATAACACTTCGAATTTATTCCTTGACTCACCAATAACCCTGCCCTCCTTTGATGGCCTACCCTTACCCCTCTTAACAAGAGGCTGCTGCTCAGCCTGCTTAACCATGTCCATCTTATCATCAAAAACAATAGCAAGGCAGTTTCCATCAAGAGTAGAAATAGCAGCAGAATTAGTTCCAACACTAGCATCAGCAACCAGTTCAACTTGAGATGTCACAGGTGCAGGAAGTTTTTCCCCAGAGCAAATCACATTAGATGTTCCACTAGAGATATCAACAATAACATTGTCCATTGCCTTATCCACAACAGAAAAAACAATCTGTTGAACATCATTCACATTCCTCTTAATTCTCCAGACCTGCTCAGTCTTTTTTCCATTCCCTCGAGGACAAAATTTTACAGAATGCCCGAACCGTCTACAGTCTGTGCAAGAGGTAGGCATCCAAGGAACCGAAACTCTGACTCTTGCCATTGATCCATCGCACAAAACAACATCAATATAGTCCTGAATTATGGACCCAGCAGGAACCTCGACACATACTCGAGCATATTCTAATCTATCCCTAGCAACAATAACTGAGTCCATATGTAGAGGCTTACCCACAACACTTTCTATATAACTCAAACCTCTCTTGGAAAATAGCTCAAGTGGAACATTAAACAAGTGAATCCAAATAGGCATGAAACAAAAATCAAAATGTAATTCTTTTAAATTGGGTTCCCATTTCCTAAGTAACATCGGCTTATGTTGTACATGCCATGGACCACCATCTAAAACCCAGTCCCTGGCATTCGAATTGGAAAAAGAAAAAACATATAAGTTTGGCCCAGCTATACTCACCTTGACCAGAGAAACCTTACTCCATAGCAGCGTAACTATATTCTGAATGGAACTAAAGCTTGGAGCCAAGCCAATAAATTGCCCAACTAACGCATGCTTCCAGTCCTGAATGCCTTCCTCAAACACCTCTATTGGCAGCTTCACTACACTCGAACCCTCAACCACCTCTGACAGGAAGAACTCCAATTCATGGTCGATACCCGCCACAAAGAGTCCTCGCCAATCTGTTAGGGCATCCCCTGACATAGTACACTAAAACCCCTAAAAATCAGCCACATAACGATGAATAAAATCGCACGATCGGGAAAAAAGAGATTCACCTTCGCCCGCTGTTAGACCAGCTAACATGCACCGAGAGAGAAAGCTTTATTTACTATAACAAATATTGTAGATCCCTAAACAAACTTCTACATACCCTAATTAATTAAACGGTTCGTCGTATTGGGAAAAAAACTCATTTCTTAAGAATCCATCCAACAATTAGAGTAATAATAAATTAAAAAATTAAAAACTTAAATTGATTCAAAGATAATAAAAAGGATGAAATAAAACTTTAACTAAAATAAATACCAGTGACCACATAACTATTGTCCCTTTTTATTTTGATCAATATTTTTAATTTTGTCAATCATGTCACTCAACTATTTAAATGCATTCAATTAAGCAATTTGTCATTAATATTTAACGGAGAAACTTATGTGGTAGTTAAAATATTTAGTATAATTACACATTTGGTCACGGTTACTTATATATTATAACAATTTGGTCCTAATTTTAATAAATTAAAATAAATTTAACCCTCAAATCAAATGGTGTCATGTATAATGATCCAAAATCCAACTTTTTATTTTAATTTATTTTAATTTTAAAAGTTACAACATATTCTATATTTATAACAAAACAAAATTTATAACAAAACATTTTTCTAAAAAAATGAAAAACTCAAGCAATAATTTATTATATTAAATTTAAAGCAAACTAAATTTATCACCCTTTTGACATAGGTCAATCTCTTAGTGCAAAATTTTCCATGCTAAGTCCACCGAGAATCTTATCACTATAAACTTTTATTAAAGATGAACATAAAATTTTATGGTATGAGATGAAGTTTTAAAACTTTAAAGGAAGATTGTGTCAAACGTGAAAGAAATATATATCACCTTTTTCTATTAGAAATTTACAGGATATTTTTTTTAGTTTTACAAGTTATATTATATCACCTTTTTTCTAGTATAATGGCATTTACAAATAATAGTAGGATAAAAATTTTGTACAATGAATTTTATATGCATAGGCTAATCAACTATATTTTCCTTAAAACCAAAAAGAGATTATGGTACCATTGACTAGATGCTTCTGAGAACCATAAATGGAATTTCTAGTAAAAATTGTATTTTGTTATAAATATAGAATATGTCGTAACTTTTAAAATCTTTTAAAATTAAACATTCGAGGGTTAAGTTTATTTTAATTTATTAAAATTAGGATCAAATTGATAGAATATATAAGTAACAGTGACTAAATATGTAATTATACCAAATATTTTAACTGCCACATCAACTTCTCAATAAAATATTAATGACAAGTAGCTTAATTGAATGCATTTAAATAGTTGAGTGACTTGATTGCAAAAAAATTAAAAAATATTGGTCAAAATGAAAAGGGGTAATAGTTAGGTGGTCACTGGTATAGTTTACCCTTTATTTTAAATAATTTATCTTTAAAATTTTAATTAATTTATAATTATACGTCGAATATTTTAAAATTTAATTTTTTATAAATTAAATTAATAGTATTCATCGTTAGTGGTGTTTATCATTACTAGTTGAGCGTCATTATTTAGGGTAAACTATTACAGTCAATGGTTTTGTTTTTATTATTTAGGGTAAACTATATTGGTGGTCACTAGACTTTTAATATACTTTCTGTTTAGTCATTAAACTTTTAAAATTTGCATTACAATCATCAAACTTTTTTTTGAACAAACAATCATTAAACTTTTAATTTGCATTATGGTCAATGTCATAATCTCATTAAAAAATGTTGTCATGACATGTTAAATTATTCTCCCCAAAAATTATAAGATTCCCATTTACAACCACCTCCAAGGCCAAAATTTTAATAATCAGAGTAATCCTCATTCGATCATAAAGTTGGGAATGATCAGTTTGGTCAGAATATTAACATAGTTTGATTTCAAGTTGATATGACAATAGATAATGATAGATTAAGAAAAACTTCTACTTTTAGTTTCAATTATGGTTTACTTGAGATTTGATGAGATTAAAAGGGTTTCTAATGAGTTTGAACTAAAAGAAAAAAAGAGAACAAAAAAATTAGGTGATATTTTCGACCGAAGAAACTATCAAATGAAGGTAAAAACGAAGATTTTCTATGTGAAGACCTAATAAAAACTAAAAGTTGAACTTTTTTTAATCTGCCACTATTAATCATCAGATCAACATGCAATTGAACTATGTTAATCTTCTGACCTAACAAAACCCTTCCACCATTAAGATTAATCGATGATTGCTCCGTCATCGAAAACTCAACTTTTATAACGACCAACAATTTGAAAAATTAGTTTTTCTTTTTGGGAAGAAGACTCTACTAAATCAACATTTTCTGACAACTAATGACAATAATCGTAATGAAAGCAAAATAACGGTTTAGTAACTATAATTCATGTTATAAAAGTTCGATGACCAAAATGAAAGCATCCTAATAGTTCAATTACTATCATTGTAGTTTACCTTATATTTTATTGTTATTGTTTCTTAGTGGTAGATCTGAGCCAGTCAGTTGAGTCCCACATAACCTTTTTTGTCTGCTCATAATTTTTTTCCAACAAAGGTCTGGTCATATTCTTCGTCACTGTCGCTTTGGGGCCCTTTCTGCTTGGATTTCACATTGATTTTTATTTAAGTCTTAATACATAAAGCGACCCTTTTACTTTAATAATTTTGGGGGTAAAATTCGTGTTTAGTACATAAATTATAAATTTTAGTCTATTTTATTACCTAAACTTTTAATTTTTTAAAATTATACATAAAGTTCAGTTTTTGTTTCATTTTAGTATCCTGTTCAAAATTTAACGTTAAGTTTTAAAAATATTGAAAGTTCAGGTACTAAAACGGACCAAAATTGATAGTTTAGGTACTAAACACGTTAAGTTTTTAACTGCGAGTACTAAAATAAAATAGAAACTAAACTTTAAGTATGATTTTCAAAAAATTGAAAGTTTAGGTACTAAAACTGACAAAAATAGACAGTTGAAATACTAAATACGTAGTTTACCTATAATTTTTTTTTTATTTTGATTCTTTTACTATATTATCAATTTGACCCCTCAATTTTAAACTATTATTACTTTAGCTCTTTAATGTTTTCATATAAAAAAGTAACGTAGCCCAATCAAATTTTATTTTGTGTAATAAATATCATTTCAAATATTCCTTTTACATGTGGTAGAATCTGAATGGGCTACATCATCATTTTTAGGGTTTTTTTTACCCAATAGAGAAAACGAGTAAATTATTTATAAAATATTATAAGTAGAAGTTTATTTTGGGATCTATGTATTTTTATCGTGTTTATGGAACTCGTCATCTCGACATGATGAGTTTCAATAAAAAATATTTTTTATTCAAACTTATAATATTGAGATGACGAGTTTCAATAAAATATAATTTTTTTATTAAATTTTATCACATCGAGGTAAAAGTATGAATAAAGAAATATTTTTTATTAAAACTTGTTATCTCGACGTGATAAATTTTAAATAAATATAAAAAATATTGTAGATCCCTAAATAAACTTCTACATACCCTAATTAATTAAACGGTTCGCCGAATTGGGAAAAAACTCATTTCTTAAGAATCCATCCAACAATTAGAGTAATAATAAATTGAAAAATGAAAAAAATAAATTGATTCGAAGATAATAAAAATGATGAAATAAAACTTTTAACTAAAATAAATATACTAGGCAAACTGGGTTGAGAGGGTCGCCCTTGCTTTTGCAGTACCCGATCTTGATTAATGTTGGTTGTTGATTGTCGATATTCTTTATTGTTCTTTTATTTGGATACAAGTTATGCGTTTGTGACTACCTTTTCATGTCGCTCGAGTCTAATTTGTGATTTGTCGATAGTCTTTCAGTAGCTTTATTTCCTTTTATGGTTCGTTTGTCGATGCAATCAGATCTGTTTGTATTTATCTTTGTTCGAGTTTCTTGGTTAGGTTTTAATCTTTCTTATATGATCCTTATGTGATCTTAAGTTGTTAGCTTTGTTTCATTGGTTATAGGAAATTGTCCTAATTATATGTTTAATTTACGATTATAATTATAAATCTTCATTATAATTTTAGATATTTCCTATTTTAAATAGAATTATTGGCTTCTATTAAAAACTAAACAAAATATTATCTTTAAATTTAAGGGTAAAGTATACAAATGGTCCTCTGAATATATGATGTTTCTTTGTTGGGTCCCCTGACTATTAAAAGTTACAAAATGGTTCCCTAACTATAAGATATTCCTTTGTTGAGTCCCTCGACTATTAAAAGTTACAAAATGGTCACCTGACTATTCATTATGTTCCAAATTCATCATTTTTCATTAAAAATTTGACGATGATCTGAGTTGGATGTTCATGTGTTTTCTAAGATATGATAAACTCTAATCCTTGAATCTAAAACGAATATCATTGTCGAGACGTTCCTTTTTAAAATTTGGTGTTGATTTAAATATGGGATTTTGTAAAAAAAAATGCCACGAATAATTTGGGACTTGAGTTTCAAAAACAATAAAATTGGTTCGTGGAGTTGCCACCAATATTTGATTAGGGTATGATTGGGCACCCAAAACATATTTTTCATTTTAATAAAATATTAATTTTAATTAAAACAACAATTTTACAGTCTGCGTTACCAAAATTTGAGTTCGGGAGTCAGTTACGCTTGGGGAATGATTAGCACCCCCACAATGCCCTAAATCGGTACCCAATTAATTAATTAGTTGTCATTTCAATAAAAGTTATACGTTCGAGTATAACTTAATTTGATACCCCTTTTAAACACATACAAAGTAAAATGAAACTTAAATGCGTAAATCAAACGAATAAAATTAATTAACTCTTTTACCAACCTTTAATGAGAATAAAGATGTTCAACTATTTAAAGACATCGATACCAGACCTTAGATCCAATTTAACATTCTTTTCTCAATGAATTTTCATTAAAAGAATATAATTTTTTCCTCAGTCCTAAACTTTAAATGAAATTAATTTTAAGATTACACTTAGTAGGATACCCCTTTATTTTAAAATCGTCGGAAGTGGCCTTCTTATGCCTTAAGACAATCATATTTACCTAGCATTCATTTCATTCATTTTTCATTTTTAAATAATAATAATAATAACATATATACATAAATTAATATTTTATTACATATATATACGTATATAAAAAAAGTTTGCATAAAACATGGGACATATTGACAAAGTAAGTAATATAAAATATATACATTAAAACACAACACATATAATATATATATATATATATCCAATTATTTTGATCGAATCAAGAAATGCTTATGAGGGTATCAGGTAAATTATATAAAAGAATATCTAGACCTATATGTACGAACAAACATATTTACATAGCATTAATTTCATTCTTTTTTCATTTTTTTTAAATAATAATAATAATAATAACATATATACATAAATTAATATTTTATTATAAAATATATACATTAAAGCGCAACACAAATATATATATATATATGTGTGTGTTTGTGTGTATGCTTAATCATTCAAAATAGAATCACGAAAGGTATAAAATATCATGTAATATACAAATATTTATATTTTAAACAACACCCAAAGAAGATATACATGAAGCAAACTACTTATGCCGGCACTGAATAAAAGGGATTTAAATGCAAGAGTATGAACATGATAAGCCCAAAAATAAAGAATTTCAGTGATAAGAATGTAAAGAAAACAATGATCAAGTATCAAAGTGTAAAAACATAAACATAAAACAACCAAGCATAAAGAACCAAAACGCGAAAAGCATAGAATGACATGGACTAAATATATAAATAATCCATAAAATTAAAATGGTGATTGAAATATAACACACGTGAAACTTAAAGCCCAAATTAAAATAAATAAAGGTCTCGATTGATGACTAAATTGAAATAAATTAATGCAAGAAGCATCCATTCACAATTAACCCACAAAGCCCAAATCTGGTTACCCTAGTTCTCGTAAACTATGCCGTTTTAAGGGACTTATATATATTTGTTAACTTCCTAAAAAGGCTACTTTTAAAGCCCTTTTCACTTAAGTTATTGTTTGTTTAAAAGCTCATTTTAGTCATTTTAGGATCATGTAGTTGCATATAGTTGCATTTGTGGTAGTTGTGCTATTTTATTTCTTAATGGTGCTGTTTGAGGGAAAGGTGCAGTTTGTCTATGGTGTGCAGGGAATAGCAAGAAAAAAGATTCTTTGGGAAGTAATGCCGCGGCATCACACGTTGCTAAAGCAGATTGAAATGCCTTGGCATTTCCGGCGCAGAAAAAGACAAAAAGATATTTCTGCATCAGGACAGCTGGCACTGGACAACTGTCTCTGTACGTGAAGGACTGCTGTAACTGCCTGCCAGAGCTGCCAATGTACCACTGCCACTTGGAGGATAAGGTTCATGCACAACATGTGATTCTAGGGGTATGAGGGGTATTTTGCACCCAACAAACTCATCATTACCCCTAGATATTTTTTATTATATATGACACCTCATGGGAGAGAGAGATACACGGACAGAGAGAACACGCATAGAGCAGAAAAATCACATTTTTATTTTCTTTTTTCCTTTCTTATTCCTTGGGATATTCCTCCATTGATAAAGCTCCAAGGAGTGGCAAGCTAGGTGCCGAAAGGAGCTAGCTAGCTAGGTGGTTCGTGGTGGCCGAGCGGAGACCTCCGGTGGCGCGTCGAAGGCTTCTTCTCGCTTCCCTTTTTGCTGCTATTTTTATATTATTTTTTTGGGTTGTTGGAGCGAATATTTTCATGACTTTGTGTTTGGATATTTCGAACCCCACCATGAACTAACTTATTTGGTGGCGGTTGATTTAATGGTTGTTTAAACTTTATTTTTAATGGTATATTTAAGTTTACTTTGGTTCTTTATTTGCTTTGCTTATGAATGCTTCACCATCTAGGCTTGTAAGAGGCATGGAAATGTCCATCTCTTAGATGAAGGTTAGGTATTCGGAAGAATCCTAAACTAAAAATACTTGTAAGTATTCGGAAGAAACGCAAGATAAGATCCTCATAAGAAATGGGTTATGGTATTTTCAAGGGGCTTTGAACCGGCCTAGGAATATTATAACTTAATCCCTTAGATCTCGGAAGAGACTAGGATAGGATTTCAACGACTAAAAAGGGTGTCTTTATCAATAGGGTAGGCTGTCCAACATCGTTGAGTGAGAGCAGATGCCTTGGCATCCTATTCTGTTAGGCTCTTTTGAACACCTTAGGAAAGCCCTGTCGAGTAAGTAAAGACAAGATAGCTTAAATATACTTGAGAAATAAGTTTAGCAACCTTAGACCAATCCTTACCATTCATTTCATTGGAAGCTTGTCACGTGAGGATTATTTTCTTCTTATTTTATTTATTTATCTTTTTATTTACTGTCTTTACCATTTCTCATTGCCTCAACATTTCACCATACTCAACATTAAACATCCATCATTACCACTGCATTTCCATTTGCTACACCATCACACCATCAATCCGCATCCACCAGCATACACATATCCATTGCCGTGACATTTGTATATATCAAGACTAACTATACTTAGATAGAATATTGCATTGCTTTGGTTAGACTTTTGTAATTTCACCCAATCCCTGTGGAGACGATACTCACTCATCATTATATTACTTGAGCGATTGTGTATACTTGCACATTATTTGCGTATATTTTATAGTACTCACAACATGCGAACAAGATTTTGGCGCCGTTGCCGGGGATTGGCAGCCTGAAGTTATTTAGTTTTGCCAGAGCATTTTATTTTGTTTTGCATTTTTATTTTTTTGTATAGTTTACTTGATATTTTTGTTTTATTTTTCAGGTTTATTTAGTGTATGCCTAGAAGAAATTCTGAAGAGCCTTTGGAACCAATAGAACCTGAAATTGAAAGACTCTTTAGAAGAAGAAGACGTGCTCAAGGAAATATGTATCATATTGGAAACCAAGGCATTGGTCAAGATGATGGAAATCAAAATGCCGCGGCATTAAACAATGCTGAACCTGCTATCAGGCCTCGTGTTATTCAAGATCATTTAAATCCGATGCTGGATGATCTGAATCCTGGGATTGTGGCACCCAAAATTCAAGCTGCACATTTCGAGCTGAAACCAATCATGTTCAACATGTTGAATTTCATTGGGCAGTTTGGGGGTATGCCAACTGAAGATGCCAGGCAGCACATTCGCAATTTTCTGGAAGTTTGTGATTCTTTTCTCCAATAAGGAGTGCATGAGGATTTTCTGAAATTAAAGCTTTTTCCGTATTCATTGCATGACCGAGCAAGAGCTTGGTTGAGTGGTGTACCAGTCAGTTCAATGGAATCATGGACCGATCTTTGCAAGAGTTTCTTATTGAGGTACAACCCACCAAACATGAATACGCAGCTAAGGAATGAAATATCATCTTTTCGCCAGGGCGACGACGAATCCATGTATGAGTGTTGGGATCGTTACAAGAGTTTGCTTCGAAAGTGTTCAAATCATGGTTTTCATGATTGGACTCAAGTAGTCATGTTCTATAATGGAGTCAATGCACCCACGAGGATGTTACTGGATGCCTCGGCAAATGGGACATTGCTGGACAAATCACCTACAGAGGCGTTTGCTATCTTGGACAGAATTGCTAACAATGATTATCAATTTCCTTCCTCAAGACTTGGGAGTGGGAGGAGATCACCTGGAGCATTCGAGTTAGAAGCCAAAGATTCGGTGTCTGCTCAACTCTCCGCTATTACTAATATGTTGAAGAACTTACAATGTTCCACTGATGTGAAGGAAGTGAAAACAACTAATCTGCCATATCTGTTATGCCAAGGCAATCATCACGAGAGCAAATGCCCAACCAACCATGAGTCCATCAACTTTGTTGGTAATTACAATCGAGGCAGCAACAATCCTTACCCAAATAGTTATAATGTTGGATGACGTCAGCATCCCAATTTCTCATGGGGAAATCAAGGAGCCCACAATGCTAATCAACCTACTAGGCAGCATAATCACAATGAGCCTCAAAGTTACCAAAATTATATGCCATGGCATAATGCTAACAAATGAGCTTCATCTTCAGCGAGCATAAGTTCCTTAGAAGCTACAATTCAAGAATTCATATCTACTACGAAGACAATGCTGCAAGACCATTCTACTTCAATTAAGAATCAAGGAGCTTTACTTCATAGTCAAGGCGCCTTACTTCAAAGCCATAGCTCGTCTCTGAGAGCTTTGGAAGGTCAAGTTGGTCAGATTGCTACGGCATTGCAAGAGCGTCAGCAAGGACGTTTTCCAAGTGATACTGAAGTCACTAAAGGGCCTGGAAAAGAGCACTGCAATGTGTTAACTCTTAGGAGTGGAACACAAATCAATCGACAAGTCAAGGATAGTGGGCCACAGCATGATGATTCTAATCCCACTACTGAAGCTGAATTACAAGATGATAGAGTTTTTGAGAAGGACAAGGAGGAGGATTCTGCCAAGGTACCAGATTCCGATGTCAAGGCAAAAGAAAATTCTATTCCTACAGCTAAGGAAGCTAGACCTCCCCCACCCTTCCCGCAAAGATTGAAGAAGCACGATGATGAAGTTCAGTTCAAGAAGTTCGTAGACATTCTTGATCAGCTCCATATCAATATACCTCTCTTGGAAGCTGCTGAACAGATGCCGATGTATGCCAAATTTCTGAAGGACATCTGTACCAAGAAGAGGAAAGTAGAGACTGTTGCCACGACAACAGAATCTTGTTCTTCATTGAGTAAGTTACCGCCAAAGAGAAATGATCCGGGCAGCTTCATTATTCCTTGTTCAATTGGAGCTAATTTTGTTGGAAAGGCTTTATGTGATCTTGGTTCAAGTGTCAACTTAATGCCGAAATCGATATTATTGAAGCTTGGCATAGGAGATGCAAGACCCACCTCAGTTATTTTACAACTTGCCGACAAATCCCATGTTAAACCTGAAGGGAGAGTCGAGGATGTCATAGTAAGGGTGAAGAAGTTTGTGTTTCCAATCGACTTCTTAATTCTGGACTGCGAAGTTGATGCCAAGGCACCAATCATTCTGGGAAGACCTTTCCTAGCCACTGGACGTATCTTGATAGACTGTGAAAAAGGTGAACTCACCATGAGAGTGGTTGATCAGTGTGTGACTGTCAATGTTTTTAGAACGCTCAAATATGTTGATGACACTGAAGAATGCCAAGGCATTTCTGAATTGAACTCAATGATTGAAGAAGAGACTGAACATCTTTTCCAGAACAACTTCATTCAGCTAGCAGAAAATGAATATTGGGTGGATAATGAAAGCTTAGTGGAGTCCGACGACTTTCCAATTTTGGAGGAGCAATCTAGCTTAGTACAAGTTAGATCAGGTATGAATTTTGAACCTCTGAATTTTGATGAATTCATTTCTCCTAAGCCTTCATTATTGCATGCACCCAATCTAGAGCTTAAGACTTTGCCAGGGCATCTTAAATATGTTTACTTAGGTAGCGATGAGACTTTACCGGTGATTATTTCTGCTAACCTTACTGCTAACCAAGAGAAAAGTTTGTTAAGTGTTTTGATGCAGCATAAGAAAACAATTGGTTGGACTATGGCCGATTTGAAAGGCATTAGTCCCACGATCTGCATGCACAAGATTCTGCTAGAAGATTGCCACGGCAATTCAATTGAACCACAAAGAAGACTCAACCCTGTTATGAAGCAAGTGGTGATGAAAGAAATTATGAAATGGCTTGATGCTGGAGTGATCTACCCTATCTTCAATAGCTCATGGGTGAGCCCTGTCCAATGTGTTCTGAAGAAAGGAGGCACGACGGTGGTTACGAATGAGGATAATGAGCTATTACCCACTCGCACTGTGACCGGATGGAGGATATGTATGGACTATAGAAAACTCAACAAAGCTATGAAGAAGGACCACTTTCCTCTACCTTTCATCGACCAAATGTTGGATCGATTGGCCGGCAAAGCATTCTATTACTTTTTGGATGGGTACTCGGGGTACAATCAAATTGTCATCGCACCAGAGGACCAGGAGAAGACTACATTTACTTGTCCCTATGGCACTTTTGCCTTTAGGAGGATGCCTTTTGGACTCTGTAATGCCCCGGCAACGTTTCAGCGCTGTATGCAAGCTATATTTTCAGATATGGTTGAGGATTTTCAGGAGATCTTCATGGACGACTTTTCTGTTTGTGGGGACGATTTTGAACGATGCCTCGGCAATTTAGCAAAAGTTCTCAAGAGATACGAGGAGGCTGAGTTGGTCTTAAACTGGGAAAAATGTCACTTCATGGTGACTGAAGGTATTGTATTAGGCCACAAAATTTCACACAAGGGTATTGAGGTGGACAAGGCAAAGATTGAAGTGATTGAAAAATTGCCACCACCAACTTCGGTCAAGGAAATAAGAAGTTTTCTTGGACATGTTGGATTCTATAGAAGGTTTATCAAAGACTTCTCCAAGATTTCTAAACCCTTGTGCACATTGCTTCAACAAAACCAACCCTTTGTGTTTGACGAATTATGCCTCGACGCATTTACTGAGCTGAAACGACAACTGATCTCGGCACCCATTGTAGTCCCTCCCGACTGGACATCACCATTTGAGCTGATGTGTAATGCAAGCGATTATGCCGTAGGAGCTGTTTTGGGGCAACACCAAGGTAAAATCTTTCATGTTATTTATTACTCTAGTCGCACTTTAAATGAAGCACAATTGAACTACACCACCACTGAGAAAGAATTACTTGCCGTAGTATTTGCTTTTGATAAATTTAGACCTTACCTAATAGGCACTAAAGTTATTGTTCACACTGATCATTCGGCTATAAAATACTTAGTGAACAAAAAGGATGCCAAGCCTAGACTTATTAGGTGGATCTTACTTTTGCAAGAATTTGACTTAGAGGTGGTAGATAGAAAAGGAACTGAAAATCAAGTTGTTGATCACTTATCTAGGCTAGAGAACAATTCTGAATGCCATGACACTGTAGATATCCAAGAGGAATTTCCTGATGAGAAAATTTTATATGCCGCGGCAATCCCGTGGTACGCTGACCTTGTTAATTTTCTTGTTAGTGGAATTGTGCCTTTTGATTTGAATAGTCAGGCTAAAAAGAAGTTCAAGCATGATGCAAGGCACTATTTTTAGGATGAGCCATATCTGTTCAAACATTGTGCCGATCAGCTCATTAGACGATGTGTACCTGAAGAGGAGCAAAGTGATATTTTGTACCATTGTCATTCGGCCCCAAGTGGAGGCCATTTTGGTGGAGCAAGGACTGCTGCTAAGGTCCTGCAATCAGGCTTTTACTGGCCAACTTTGTTTAGAGAAGCCCAAGCATTTTACAAAGGATGTGATCGATGCCAACAGACTGGAAACATCTCCAGACGACATGAGATGCCGCTGCAAAATATTTTGGAGATAGAGCTATTTGATGTGTGGGGCATCGACTTCATGGGACCATTCCCATCTTCTGAAGGAAAATTATATATTGCTTGCTGTGGATTATGTGTCAAAGTGGGTGGAAGCAATAGCAACATCAAGGAATGACTCCAAGACCGTACTCAAGTTTTTGCACAAGTATATTTTCACTCGGTTTGGAGTACCTCGTGCTATCATCAGTGATGAAGGAACCCATTTTGATAACAAGTTGATTGCCAAGGCATTGCTGAGATATAGAGTTCGACACAAGATTGCCACGGTATATCATCCGCAAACAAATGGCCAAGCTGAGATATCTAATCGAGAGATCAAGCAGATTTTAGAGAAAGTGGTGAACCCAAAGCGAAAGGATTGGTCGCCAAAGTTGGATGAAGCACTTTGGGCGTACAAACAGCATTCAAAACTCCTTTGGGGATGTCACCCTTCAAGTTAGTGTATGGTAAAGCTTGTCATCTCCCGGTTGAGCTTGAACATAAAGTTTATTGGGCTATCAAGCGATTGAATTTCGATGCTCAACTAGCTGGGGAGCAGAGATTATTAGAACTTAATGAAATGGAAGAGTTTAGAGCACAAGCATATGAGAATGCTCGGATATACAAGGAGAAAACCAAGAAGTGGCATGACCAAAAACTGATGCCACGGCACTTTCATGTGGGGCACCAAGTCTTGCTTTACAACTCCAGACTTAAACTCTTTCCTGGGAAGCTAAAATCTCGATGGTCAGGGCCATTTGAGGTGCATTATGTCTATCCCCATGGAGCTGTTGACATCAAGAGAATAGACAATGGGAAGATCTTCAAGGTCAATGGCCAGCGTCTGAAAGCCTATAATGGAATTCCACCACCGCACAACAAGGACGTGTTACGGCTGCACGATACTGAAGCGTGCCCAGAGGAGAACCAAAATTCGATGCTTCGGGATTGAATTTGTGTCTGTGCATAAATAAAATTTAACATTCAAGTTTTTTTTCTTTAGTTTTATTTTATTTTATTTTGTAATTAATTTTTGATCTGATTTGTAGGGACCACATTGCTGCAAACCGTACAAGGAGCGATTACCAAAGGGAGGAAAGGACAAAGCATTAATTGGAGAGATATTCTTTTGATTTGTTTCTTTTTATTTAATTTAATTTCTGACATTTACTTTTCTCTTTCCACAGTTTTTGTCCCATCATCATCATTGCTTTTTGGCAGTTTTTCCTTCCCCATACACGCACAACCCCCACCCACTAATTTCTCTCTTAACCGTCCTATCACCCTCTTTTCCCTCCCAAATTTTTAACTTTTTTCTTTTCTCTTTCTTTATTCATTTTTTTCCCTCTTTCATGTTAACTTTTACTTTTTCACTCTCTCTTACTCAGCTTCTTCCCTTATTCTCTCCATAGCCGAAATACATCCAAGTTTTTAAAGCTTTCAAAAGCTTCTTCCTTTTTCATTTTTCTTACATAAAAAACACTAAAAATGGTGCGCTCAAGACCGGCTCCAACCGACACGGCCGCTTGGCAACAGTTTGAGAACGATGAGGCTAAGGCTCGGTTCCAAAACTTCAAGAACCGAAAACTCTTTTTTGAGTTAGGATTTATTTTTACCGAGGAAACCGATGGTGGTTTTGGACCCGAAGTTATGGACATCGTGATGCCACTCAAGTGGCAGAAGTTTGCACGTCATCCTGGTTCGGTGAACGCCTCATTAGTTAAGGAGTTCTATGCGAATATTTCCAAGCCCAATCAACACTCTATCTTCGTTCGAGGTAAGCAAATCCGTTTTACATCCACTGCTATTAATCGTTATTTTCATTTGCAAGATGTTGTGGATAACCATGCCACGTTCGAAGAGGAAGCCGATAGCAACACATACGATGGGGTCTTAGAGGACCTTTGTTTCGAAAACACTGAGTGGAATAGTCGCCAGACGAGCCGATACTCGGTCAACCGGGAACGTCTTCAGTCGCATGTCAAATTATGGAATCACTTCCTCAAGCATAAACTCATGCCCACCTCCCACAACACTACGGTATCACTTTCACGCTTATTTCTTTTACATTCTATAATGGTATCCCGTCCGATCGATGTGGGTCGTATTATTGTTCAGCAAGTTCACGATTGTTTGGGTAAAAAGGCAAGTGCTTTGGTGTTTCTTAATTTAATTACCGCTTTATGTCGTAAGAAAAAGGTTGAGGAAAATGCTTTTGATGAAATTTTACCTGGATTATCGGGCATCACTAGGGCTAGACTTCCACTGTTGTTGGGAATTGAAAATCCCAAGTCTAACGACCCTGTTCATGAGCAATCTACAGGTGCTACAGAATCGAATGCCGAGGCAAGGTTACTTGCTCTCGAGGAAGCTGTGACGCAGACTCAAGCTCAAATGCATGCTTTACACGGTGACATCCGTAACTTCTTTGGATATGTGAAGCATAGAGATGCTGTGGTGGAATCATTCTTTCAAGAAATCATTCCCCACGGACAACGGAATTTTCTTGGATTCCCAGACGAAATTCTGTCGGCATTTAATGCCGAGGCATCTCCAGAGCCTGAGCACGATACACCTGATCCTCCTGTTGATGACCCTACTCCTGATACACACCGTTCCGAAACTCCTGAATATCCATCCACTGTCCCTGTCGAAGAAACACCCAGCCCTGTCCCAGCACCCAATCCTTCTCATGCACAACGTAGTGGTCGTCGCACCAAGACCACGGCTGGACGCATTACGCACTATTACTCCACTTCTTCCGAGTCCAGCCCAGCACCTATCCAAAAGCGCACCCGACGAGGAGCTGCTAGCACCTCCAAAGCACCACCACCACGTAAACATTGAGGTACCTCTCTTGCATCCATTTTCATTTAGTTGCATTTCATTGCATAACATATAGTTTATAGTTAGTTTAGTTCTCTTTAAAGCATTGAGGATAATGCTTCCCTTAAGTTTGGGGGAGGTATTGTTCTTGGTAGGTCATATGCATGATAGCATTAGCATAGTATTATGCCATGGCATCAGTAAATGGTAGGACAGTTAGATGAAATGTTTTGAGGATACCCGATGATGATAATTTTGTTAGGCTAGAATCTGAATGTAAATGACTGTTGAGAATGATAGAACTCACTCTAGGGCTTGATGCTTTGTGAAAAATATTTACACGATTTGTATGTTTTCTATACTTAGAAAATTTAGGAAATTTTTATGAAGGAACTTTAGTTAGTCTTGAAATTGAAATATAGTATAGTGTTTAAAAGAAAAATCAAAAACAAACTCCCTTAGAAATGAAACTGTGAATAAATGCTTAAGCATAGCTGTAGAGGGACACTCCTCTTTGCCGTGGCATTTCCTGGAACTTTCTTTAATAAATGGAAGCCTTGTGCATATGAGTGAATGAAAGAAGTCACGGGATAACTCTACTTAACTAGCTCAGGGATGGAAGGTATGCTCCCTTTCATCTAGAGTGTGGGAGAGTAGGTGTGATGAGCTGATTCCCTTCGTAACAGTTTAAAAAAAATCAAAGAAAAGGGAGTAAAAATGTACTTAATGATAAGTAAATGCCTTGACAAAAACTAAGGGACTTGATTAGATATTTTTTCTAAATTCGCTAAGTATAGATTGGATACAATCACGCACACACACTACCACAAAGGATTTTGACCTAGGGAAAAGTACTTGAATTCTTGATAAGTCTAGCATGTTGAAGCCTATCGTTCTGAGGGTTGAAATTCAATTTTGTCCTACTGTCTTACTATCGAACTTTGCCATGACATTATGCTTATGTAACTGCTATCCATTGCTTGAGGACAAGCAATAGCTTAAGTTTGGGGGTGTGTTAACTTCCTAAAAAGGCTACTTTTAAAGCCTTTTTCACTTAAGTTATTGTTTGTTTAAAAGCTCATTTTAGTTATTTTAGGATCATGTAGTTTCATATAGTTGCATTTGTGGTGGTTGTGCTATTTTATTTCTTAATGGTGATGTTTGAGGGAAATGTGCAGTTTGTCTATGGTGTGCAGGGAATAGCAAGAAAAAAGATTCTTTGGGAAGTAATGCCGCGGCATCACACGTTGCTAAAGCAGATTGAAATGCCTTGGCATTTCCGGTGTAGAAAAAGACAAAAAGATATTTCTGCATCAGGACAGCTGGCACTGGACAGCTGTCTCTGCACGTGAAGGACTGCTGTAATCGCCTGCCAGAGCTGCCAATGGACCACTGCCACTTGGAGGATAAGGTTCATGCACAACATGTGATTCTAGGGGTATGAGGGGTATTTTGCACCCAACAAACTCATCATTACCCCTAGATATTTTTTATTATATATGACACCTCATGGGAGAGAGAGATACACGGACAAAGAGTACACGCATAGAGTAGAAAAATCACATTTTTATTTTCTTTTTTCCTTTCTTCTTCCTTGGGATATTCCTCCATTGATAAAGCTCCAAGGAGTGGTAAGCTAGGCGCCGAAAGGAGCTAGCTAGCTAGGTGGTTCGTGGTGGCCGAGCGGAGACCTCCGGTGGCGCGTCGAAGGCTTTTTCTCGCTTCCCTTTTTGCTGCTATTTTTATATTATTTTTTTGGGTTGTTGGAACGAATATTTTCATGACTTTGTGTTTGGATATTTCGAACCCCACCATGAACTAACTTATTTGGTGGTGGTTGATTTAATGGTTGTTTAAACTTTATTTTTAGTGGTATATTTAAGTTTATTTTGATTATTTATTTGCTTTTCTTATGAATGCTTCACCATCTAGGCTTGTAAGAGGCATGGAAATGTCCATCTCTTAGATGAAGGTTAGGTATTCGGAAGAATCCTAAACTAAAAATACTTGTAAGTATTCGGAAGAAACGCAAGATAAGATCCTCATAAGCAATGGGTTATAGTATTTTCAAGGGGCTTTGAACCGACCTAGGAATATTATAACTTAATCCCTTAGATCTCGAAAGAGACTAGGATAGGATTTCAACGACTAAAAAGGGTGTCTTTATCAATAGGGTAGGCTGTCCAACATCGTTGAGTGAGAGCAGATGCCTTGGCATCCTATTCTGTTAGGTTCTTTTGAACACCTTAGGAAAGCCCTGTCGAGTAAGTAAAGACAAGATAGCTTAAATATACTTGAGAAATAAGTTTAGCAACCTTAGACCAATCCTTACCATTCATTTTTATTGGAAGCTTGTCACGTGATGATTATTTTCTTCTTATTTTATTTATTTATCTTTTTATTTATTGTCTTTACCATTTCTCATTGCCTCAACATTTCAACATACTCAACATTAAACATCCATCATTGCCACTGCATTTCTATTTGCTACACCATCACACCATCAATCCGCATCCACCAGCATACACATATCCATTGCCGTGACATTTGTATATATTAAGACTAACTATACTTAGATAGAATATTGCATTGCTTTGGTTAGACTTTTGTGATTTCACCCAATCTCTGTGGAGACGATACTCACTCATCATTATATTACTTGAGCGATTGTGTATACTTGTACATTATTTGCGTATATTTTATAGTACTCACAACACGCGAACAATATCATCTTTTAAAAAAAATTACCCTAGCCCCATTTTATTTTCCTCATCACACCGCTTCGACTTTCACTCTCCCCTCTCTCTTTTCTTTCTTTCGACCCAGAGAGAATGAAGACCTCTCCTACCACTCTAAAGTCGGTTCTAAAGAGGAATCGATGGTTTCCGATGAGGGGTCGGTAACAAACCTTTCAAACCCAAACCTAACACCCAAATCTAGCCCCACTCTTCACAATCTCTCAAACATAGAACCAATAAAAAAATGGCTACCTTTGTTGATCCAAAATGTCTCCTCCACCCCGACGAAGAAAGATGACCAGAATCGAAGGGAAAGTTCTCTTTTTTCGTGTTCTTTTTTTTCGAATGGTTCTCTTGCTCATTTTTTTCTTAGAATGGTGTTCTAAATATACTCCCATTCCCTTTTTTCTTTCTCGGTTTTCTCTCTTCCCTTTTTCTCCTCTGCACGAATCCCCCTTTAATTGATAAAATATGACCCCTTTAATTTGATGTTGATGGTTTTGGTGAAGATTGCTGGCAGAAGAACATGGATCCCCGAATTTTTCAGGGAGTGGGTTTGATATTAATGTTTTTATTTATTTTATTTTTCATGATTTTGGTTGATTTGAACAGTGATATGAGCTAACAGCAACGGGAATAGCTTCGGTTGAGGCGACGGCGACGACGACGAGAGTGGCTTGGTCTAGGATGGCTAGGGTTAGGTTTAGGTTTGGGCTTAGGTTTTTTTTTGTTTGGGCTTGTTTGGACTCGATTTTGGGTTTGAAATTTGGCCGATTGGGCCTTTGTAGTTATACCTATAATAAAAAAGAAAAATAAATAATAATAATAATAACCAGATAAAACTGATGTCTACAACTGCCCTCTTTGTCTATTCTTGTGTTAACAAGAATATGACAAAGATAAATAGACCACGCGTTTTTGTCTGGTTTCATCTTGATGTTGTCTCAAGTGAGACTGAAAACAATCCTTATCTCATGGGAGATGAAAATTTGTTTTGAGTGAAGCAATCTCAAAGTTTGTGTTTCAAGGAAAGATTGTCCCAAATGAGACAAAATTTGTTTTAAGAAAAACAATTTCAAAGTTTGATTTTCGAAGGAAAACCACCTTAAGTGAGACCAAATTTGTTTTAAGAGAATCAGTCTCAAGAGAGATAAATTTTTGTTTCGAGTGAAAACAGTAAATGAGAAAAATTGAAAATCGCTTTCTCATTTTTTTAAAACATCATGTAGAAATATCATAATGATCAAGAAGCACGCCCCTCTTGAAAGTTGACTCTTCTGTAGATCTAACTTCTCATTCTTGAGGTTCTACGAATTCAAACTCAATATCTTTCATCTTTTAACCTTTTCTCTTTGAAGGTTTTGTAATCAATTCTTAGTCTTCTCGAAAAATCGGTAAAATGTTTATCTGAAAAATACAAGGTATTTACTATGTATCTAAATAATGCTCTCAAGAACATGATAATGCAATTCATGTGTATCCTCACTCATTGGGGTGTGTCATCGTGAGAAAAGGGAAATTATTCTGGAAATATCCTCGTGAGAGGAGAAAGATCTTTAAAAAAGAAAAAATTAGGATTTTTAAAGAAATGATCATAAACAGATAAAGTTGGTTTCTACAAAGACAGTCTTATGAAAGACAAGGTTGAGGTTTCTAGGGAAACGATATTAAGAAAGATTAAATTGAGGTTGTTAGAGAAACAAGCTTGTGAAGGACGAGAGTAAATTTTCTAGGAGTCATGTCCTAAGAAAAACGAGGTTTCTTGAGAAACAATCTTTAGAAAGACTAAACTGAACTTTCTAGGATACAAGTCCTAAAAGAGTCGGGGTTTAAGATAACATTATTGAAAGATTGATTCCTCTGTATAAGAAAGTCAGTTGAGGTTTCTAGGGAAACGATCTTAAGAAAGATTAAATTAAGGTTTTTAAGGAAACGAGCCTGAGAATGACTAAAACAAATTTTTAGAGAAATGATCCTAACAAGGACTAAAGTGAGTTTTCTAAAGAAAATAAAAAAATGAGGTTCCTTGGGGAATAATCTTTAGAAAGACCAAATTGAGGTTTATAGGGAAACAATCTTGAGAAAACTAAAATGAATTTCTAAAGAAACGATCCTAAGAAGGACTTGAGTGAGTTTTCTAGGAGACACATCCTAAAAAAATCAAAAATGAGATTTTCTGAGGAACAATATGAGTTTTCTAGGATACATATCCTAAGAAGGTCAATATTGAGGTTTCTAAGGAAACAGTCTTAAGAAAGACAAAATAATTTCTCAAAACAGACATCCTCATGAGAGGATAAATAAAGATCTTTTTCATGATTTGATGAAATGATGAGTGATGCACAGATGCATGTTCTTGTAAAATGCCTATCAATTGTGTTGATGTAAACCTCCTGATCGGTTGCAACAAATGGATGCTCAAGAAGTCCCCATTCTCTTTTTGACCAAATCTTCTTTATTTTCTCTCATCGGGGTATCTTCTTAATTCTTGGGTCCCAATAGCATGCCCTGAAAACCTTTGCCCCTAAGTTTTACTTTTTTTTGCCCCAAATTCTGATTTTAAGCTCTATATATGAGAGACATTTGTTAATCTTCAAGATCTGCCCCAAAAAGATTTTCTTGCTTCAATATGTTTTTCTTCCTCTTTTTTATTTTCAAAAGTTGAAAAAAATTAATGAAGAAATTTTGAAAAATGTTTGATGAAAGAATTTCAAAAAAAAATGTTTCCCCTTACTCTACGGTTCACAATTGAGACAAATCCTAAAACAAGAGTTCATTAGATATAAAAAAAAATTAACTGCGCTTTTAATCTTTCAAAGTTATGACTCTTTGAAAAGTGTCAAAATTTGGCGAGTTGATTTTAGGTTGGATTCCTAAATTTTCTATGGTTTGTGTCATCGAGTTGTCATTTTTTTTATGTCCATGTGAACATTGTGGCATGCCCCTCATTCTCGGCTTGGCATTTTAATCGGATGCAGACAAAATGATGCAACTAGCATACTCAGTTACTAGACCTTTTAGAGCATTTCCATTTTGGTTCTCTAAAATCTTTCATTTGTTCAAGTTTTATAGATTCCTTTAGGAAAGACAATGCTGAGATATCGATCTAAAGATGAAACTCCTGAGTGTTCATGTGAAGTTGACTATAATAGGTGTTCCTCAACTCCCTTAGTACATTGTCCACTGGCACTCCTTAATCTAAACTTTAGGCATTACCACCTTTATTGAATTACCTAAACTCTTTTTTATTCATTCATTTTTATTTTATTTTTTTTCTCTATTTTCTTTTCCTTTGTTTTTTTTTTTTTTTTTGCCTTTTTTCTCTTTTTCTCTCTCGTTTCTTTCTCTTACCTCGGGAATTCATCGTATCACAATTAATGTCACTGTTTGAATATAACCACTTCATGAAGCTCATACTTACTCAATAGCTTCTTGAAATTACCTTCAAGTTATCATCTTAATGCTTTAAGCGGAGTGACCCCATTTTATTACACTCATATATCACTACATTTTTTTTAACCTTTTGAGTATTCGACTTCAAGATTTCTTAAGCTTGTTGAAAAGAACCTGTTATAGCCTAGGTGTTGTTGAAGTTCAGAAAAACCTCATCTTTAGAGTTCGCTTGTAATACCCATATCCCGTATACGTCTCAAAATACGAGCTAAAGATGTCACATCAATTTTACAAACATTCATTGATCATAAATGCTTAAAATTTTGTTCCATTATAAAACATTCCATTATTAACTTTACAATTATTCCATTAATCGTGTAAAATCATAAAATTATTATTATCATATAAATCAAGCTTAATTTTAGGCAGAAATTTAGTAGTTAAATAGTAAACAATACTGCTTAAAAATTGTCTAATTTTAAAATATTTATTTTTTCTCGTAAAATATAATCTTTATCTAAAATATAAAACTTCGATTCATATTTATAACCCTAATAATATATCTTAGACATTTCTTATTCGTATACATGCCATCAAGAAAATTTAAAATGGTAGGATGCCATTACGGATACCTGTAGTTGTTCTTTGTTGATTGATGCCAACTCGACTCCTTACTTCACTTGCCCTTCTTTAACTACGAGTGAAAATCATCGCACTCTAAGTATTCACTTAGTGAGGCATTATAAACAAACTAAGGTGACATAAAATATTAAACAACTTAACAACATCATAACATTATTTTTCTTTATATAATACTTAACTTAAAATATCATAACAATTTTAAATCATTAAATATCCAAACCGATTTATTCAATTCGTCTTTCCTCATCAGAGACATGAAAATCATCATCTCATGATTTTGTCAAAACCATGATAATTAATAATAAACATAACAATCATGTCATACTCTATTTCATTCAAATACTTTTCAGAACTTTCTTATTTTATTCTTATTTTCCACTTTCATATTCATTCACGTATTCATATTCATATTCCATGTTCATAATAAATACTTTCACATTTTAGAATTTATTTTCTGAATCAAAACTTATTTCCAGATTCATAACTTATTTTCAGACTAATAGCTTACTGTCAGATTCATATCTTATTTTCAAATTCATAGCTTATTTTCAAATTCATAGCCCAATGCATATTTATGAGAATGCAAGGTACGTGAGTAGAACATAAGGTGCGCACAGGGCACATCACGGTGCTGGTCTTAATTGAAATATATAATGCACTCCAAGTGCAATCACAACATGAGCACCAAAGGTGCAGATCATGATGTCCACGAATGTACCATAACTTAACTAGAAAGTACTCAACTTAATGGAATGTCAAATGTACCTACAACTCTCAATGCAACATACAATGGGGTTTTCTATTAATTATTATTATATATTATTCAATTATCAAAGATATCAATATATCAACATATCCAATTCTTCATACCATAACATAATGGGCAATTCATACCCTAAACATTTCATTTCCACATAACATTTATATATCATAATCATCATTAATTATCTTTCTTTAACATATAAAAATCATATTCATCATGTAATAAATATCATAATTATTATACCAATTGTAATAAATTTGACTTATTTCGAGCATTTATAGTAACCTATAACATAGGAGTAACATGAAAACATAATTTATGACAAGTTTTATATGCTAGCAGTATGCACTACTTACAAAGAAATATTATTATGTATTAATCTATACACTTAAAAATTATTTCGTTTAGACCACTAAAAACTAAAGTCGAATAAGAATCTAACTATATAAGACAATTTTTCTAGTTCATCTTATACAATTTATAGTGAATTTTCGAATCTGACCTACAATAGATGTTTTGAGTAGAATCTATTGTCTTGCTTTTTGGCCTATCCTCAATTAAAAATCATATCTTTTTGTATACCTATCGAAATCAGTATTCGTTTGTTTTAAATGAAACTATACTAACATACAAATCCAATGGTGTAAAAATCATCTTTCTGTATAATTTATGATGAATTTATAAACTTACTGTTCAGAACACAAATATGGACAAATTTCACTAACTTATATTTTCTGCTTATTCATTAATTCTATTAGCATATTAACTGAACATATATGTATGAATCACAATTCACATAATAGTTAGAAGTTACTTCTAACCATATTAATTTCGTCACTGGCTCATCACAAGCCAATGTTTGCTCGATAACACAAATACGAATTAAATATTCACTTACCTGGTGTCCTTCGCTTGTAAATCTTTCTAGCACTTCATATTACGTCCTTAAGCTTCTCCTTAACTTTAACATTGCTTGTTCTTGATTTCAATCATAATCTAAATGAACACCATTTACATAACATATACATTTCAAACCATATGTTAGAATCTTACTAACATAGGCACACAATAGAAAATAAATTCCTAAAAACCTTTCGATGCTCATTCGATACGAATATCATATCACATCATCAATGTTGACCTTAATACTTCAAATTGACCGATAAATCCATTTTTATCCAAATTCACCCAAACTTCACATAATATTTTTCAATTTTCCATTTTAACTACCATTTATGAATTCTTTTAGAATTCATATCAACTTTCCATTTTATTCCAAATAGTCCTTTGCCTTTTAGCTTCAATTCAAGTTTAAAACAACTTAATTAAATTTCTAGCATCTAATTTTCAACTCCATACCTCAACAAATCCACTATTACCACTTAAGTCATTAACTTTCTCAATATTTGTCATTTAGTACTCAAATTTTGCCAACTTTCCAAAATAGTCTAATTTCACATTCTAACATCAAATTCAATATTCTAACTTTTAATTCCAGCATAGTACATCATCTTTATAGCATTTTCACATAAATCCCATAATTTTATATAATTTTTTAATAGGTCCCCCAACTTTTATAAAATTACAAAATGGCTCAAATAACTTTATAAAGCTTGTAGAACTGTTTAAACATCATTTCTAAGCCTAGGGAAATTTTTCACAATTTTTCCCCAATTAATTCCTTAGGGTCAAATATCATAGTGGTTAGGGTTCTTGATTTTCACTTGATTCAAGCATGGTTTCCACCTCTAAACAACATTTCAGGGCTTCTACAATCAAAGCCCTAACATAATTTAACCAAATCACAATTTTCTCAAAACCCTAGGTCATGGACAAATGAAATTTCACCCAATTCCAAGTAGTTTTAATCATCATACAAGCTTTAGAATTAATCTCCAACATCAAAATCATAAAAATATTTCATCAAATCCTACATAAACCCTAATTTCCAAACTCATCATATAAGCATCATCTCCATGTAAAATTTGTCAAATGATGGAGAATTTCAAGGGGATTAATTATCTATTTAATAGCTTAATCCAAAAATCTCGAATAAGCTTAAAAAATAAAATAAATTATTACCTAGTAGCTATGGTGGTGCACATTTTGGGTCTGGAAGAAACTAAAAATTTCTTATTTTTCTTCAATTAAAACATAATACACCTGGATTAATCTAATAATACACATTCCATTGCATTATCATCCCTTTTGATATTCCAAATTCAATATGAACAAATAAAAATCCACTTTCCACCTTTGCCCTTGCAAATTTTCAAAAACTATAATTTAGTCACTAAATTTTCCAATTTTAGCTAAATATCTAAAATCGACTTCAATTCCATTGATCCACATTAAATTTCAATGTTCTAAAATTTGGAAATAATATTTACAACCTTTATCTATCATCCTTCAAATTTTCATAAAATTATGGTTCAATCCGATTTTCTTTCGAAGTTTACTACTTTATAGCTTTTAACACAAATTTTTGATCAAAATTCTAATTCCCACGAAAACATCATTCTTGGGAATGAACTATTCATCAAAATACCTAACTTTTAAAAATTACCCTTTTGGTCTTTAAACTTTTCCAACTTTTTACTTTGGCCATTAAACTTTCAAAATTTATGTTTTTGTCTCTAACCAAAATTATGGGTATTAGATCAATTCCCAAGAAACTGACCTAAACTAAGTTCATCTATTCTACCATTTCATCTAAGAATATTATGGTCATCATTGATGTCCTTAATAGAAGGATGGTCTAATCAGTTTTGCAATTTTGTCATCTCCTATACATATCTGAATATCAAGCCTTTTGATCATTTCTGTGTGGAATAAGAAGGCTAGCTTGGTCCTGCAAAAGAATGGTACGATATTCATGTGTAACCTTTGAGGCAGGATCAAGGGTCCTTATTTTACAAGGATTTAATCTTGCCACTTACCCAGAGGACATAACCTTGATTCTCAAGATAAATTTAAATTCAAATGATATTTAAAGAATTTCAAGATTAAAATTTGTTCATTGCTCATAACCTTAGAAGGTAGCATTTTATTTCAAATGGCAAGTGACTTACAAGCATTTAAACATAACATGAAAGAAACAAAAATAAGTTCAAACAAGACCACATGCTTTCAAGTGTAGCAAAGACTCATGGTATGCAATGGATTTCCTCTTTTTAGAACGCATCAAATGCTCCTTCACTCATTAAAGAACCATGAACCTCAATCAATCAGATGTTGAACCTTGCGCTTCAATGCCCCACAATCTTCAGTTGTGTGCCCCGTATTTCCTATGTGGTGACAATTTTGTAACTTTTAATAGTCATGAGACTCAACAAAATAATATCCTATAGTTAGGGGACTATTTTGTAACTTTTAATAGTAGGAAGACTCAACAAAGCAGTGTGATATAGTCGGGGACCATTTTTATACTTTACCCTAAATTTAAAGAATAATTTAAAATTTGTGTCATCGAATTTATGTATATAATATTTAATTACGGTACGTGACTAGTCTAATGTAAGATCTGAACTTATATTACGTCTTGAATCAGTTAAAGAGACAAAGGAATCCCTATGTGGCTATCTGCCATGTTATCCAACAGCATCTCATCTAGAAGTTAGATCAAATAATTCACATTTATTTCATATAAAAAAATCCATTTTATGGGTCCATGACACATAAAAATTGTCATTGTTTTTTTATATTTTTATATTTAAAAATTAGTAAAATTTTATAACTTAATTTTGATTCAACCCATTATAACTTTTTGGCTTAGCCCAAATAAAAAAATAACAAACAAATTATTTATAGAAAATCAATTATCATTAGATGAGAGATTAGGGTTTTAAGTAAAATTAACTACCTGAATTTTGAGGCTAATTATGTTGTACGGAAGCCTTAATATACGGCTAAAGAAAGGTCTTACCGTAAATGTTAATATTTTTTAACATTTTCGGTAAAGCTACCTAAAACATTATCTTTTATCAGAAATGTTAATTTCGCTAACTAGTTTCCGGTAGAACCTAATATTAACATTTTCGGTAGAAAAATAATGTTTTAGGTAACGCTTTACCGAAGATGTTGAACATTTTAGGTAGCGATCAATATTAACATTTTTTTAGAAAAAATAAAGTTTTAGGTAACGTTTTACTAAAAATGTTAAAAAAATATTAACAATTCCGGTAGCATCTTTCTTTAATCGTAAATTAAGGCTACCGCACCTGAGACATCTCGAATTTTGACATTTCAAATGAAAAAAAATGGGTTAAATCCTAAAATAATTATTCTCGTGATAAATTTTTAGAATATCGATCAGAACGATGAAAACTTGGTCCTCATTTAAAGCCAATATGCGTGGTCAACTAATAAATTGTTGACAACTCGTGAAAACATAGTAATAATGATGTTACATACATAGAATCATATCAAATGGATAAGTTGAACCCTAGCACATCCAGCCCTCCATCATACTATTTTTTGTTCTTTTATTTTTTTATTCGAATAAACAATCGGATTAAACTTTGACCGAAATGGTTATTCCCGTAATGAGTCTTTGCAATATCTATCGAGATGGAACGTTAGATTCCTTAATTAAGTCAAGAGTTTGAATCCTGATATTATGAATGAAGAAGACTAGACCGGGAGAGTTGTCCCTATGATGAGTCATTGCAATATCTCTCAAGATGAGACGTTGGTTCCTTAATTATGATCAAAAGTTTAAATCTTGATATATAAATGGAGAAAACTAGTTCTCGAGGATTGTCCCTAAAATAAGTCTTCGTAACATATATCAAAATGAGACATTAAGATCCTTAATTAGGGTCAAGAATTTGAATCATGACATTGTGAATGGAGAAGACTAGACCGTTAGGATTGTCTCCATAATGAATCTCTGTAATATCTAATCTGAATAAATTTATCGATTAATCAAATAAAGTAGGTTCCAAATGAGATATTTCTTACAAGGCAAGGGGGTTCTAAATTCCAAAGCAGTTTTAGTGTTAATCTTTGTGGTCGTAATTGGAAAGAGAATTTTGGATGATAAGAACCGGCCAGAAAAATGGAGCATAAAACTCACCACCTCATCGGATCAACTTCAGCCAAAATGAACCTAAAAAAGGTGGACCACGAATCGAGCGACTTCAACAGTAAAAGAATGGTCGTTAATCTTTATATCTTGAGATTCCGATTTCAGCACTATGAATATCAGAGTGTGAGCGTTCAATGTCAAATGATTAATACTTATCTTTGAATAAATACCGACTTATATATACCAAAAAAAAATTGGAGCGACATGGTCATAGGAAAGTGATTTTAGAAGCGGCAGCCATGAATATATGCTCCAATCATATAAATAAAAAGATCACTTAGGTAATCATGTCAGGCAAGAGAATTTCATGTCAAATGTTCAATGGCAATGCATCTGTGCAGATGGCATCGGATCAAATGTTCCAAAAGGTTTTATGGAAGGTAAATGGATGGTAGAATAATATACGAAAATGACTCATATTCGATCGAGTGATAAGAAATTCGATATTATTTTAAGATGACAAGTTTAAGTTTTGTAGAAGAAAAAAATAAATTAAACGAGTTTACAAGAGTTTGATGTGACTCAATTTTAAATATAAATAGAATTTTAAATATTGGAAATTTAAAATTAAGCCCTTTAAATCATGTAAAATAATTCATCAAGGCCCTAATATTTTTTAATTAAAAAAACCCATTTAACCCCCTATTTTTTCAAAAAAATTAATTAAATCTCTAAATTTATAAAAGTTTTAACTTGACTCCTCAAATTATTTTACCAATATACACCATTGATCAAAAATGATTATCGGTTATTAAAAGATCGTATGAAAAAAATAGGAGTCAACTAACTATTTAGTCATCCATCTATTACTTAGTTTTTGTTTTTGTCATCTAACTATTATTTTTTTCAAAATGATGCCTAATATTATGTTTTAGTTTTGTTTTGGTCACCCGTCGTTAATTTTTTAATGGCGATGTTGATGTGATATATTTTTATTTTTTAAAATAAACATGACATTATCTTATGGTGATACTTCAGTATCACTATTAAATTTTTAATGATAGGTGACCCACAGAACCAATACATAACATTAAGTATGATTTTGGAAAAAAGTAATAGTTGGATGACCAAAACATAAACTAAATAATAAGTGAGTAACAAATAGATAGTTTACCCTAAAATTTAATAGGATTCAATTCTAGATATAGTTAACAATCAAAGCAAAGACGCTAATGAAAAATGAACGGGCCTTTGCTCCCTTAAAAAATGGAAAAGTTGAACTATATCATTTAAATTTTTAAAAAGTTTTTATTAAAACTCAAACATTTTATACATTTTCAATTAGATCCCCAATTTAAAAAAAATCATTTAACCCCTCAAATTTTTTGACAATTTGAATGAACTCTTCAATTTTTATTTTTTTAGTTTTAGTTTGATTCCTCGATCTGTATTATCAATATCCGCCACGACTCGAAGCGACTATATAATATCAAAAGATCTTAAAAGAAAAAAAAAGAGAGAATAATATGAGAGTGGGATGATGAAAAAGAAGAGTGGCAGCAAAGCATGGTAGGTTTGAAAACTTTGGGGGTTAGCTTATTGTGTTGGCAGTTTACAGGAAACGGTTGGTAAACACAGGAACGATGTAGAAATTTATATTATGATTACGAACATAAGAAATTATATTAAAAATTTCAAGAGTATGGAATTATAAAATTTATGGGTTTAAAATTAAATAATAAATAAAAAATATAAAGAAAATATTTAAAATATAAGAAAATTTAAAAATGTTAGAAGATACGATAGCACACCCTCGATGGGTCAACGGTTTATTTTAGTTTGGGAAAGGTCTAGATGGTCCCATGCCATAGCATGCGTGGTTTGGTTCGACCCACGTGTTTCTAGTGTCCTCTAAAACTCTTTATATGTTTCTTTTTGGACTGCCCTAGTCTTTCAACTTTTCAACTTTGTGCATGTGCCTCAGATCACAAAATGACCTAATGGCAAAAAGAGTATGGACGAAATCATGGGAAGAAATAGTGGTTATAAATGCATGACGAGATTTACCAAAAATATTAATACGAGGACTAAACTATAAGAAATTAAAGAAATGAGACTAAACTATCAAGTTTAATATAACACAGGACAAAGACCATAATTTGATTGTAAATATTTTTATGTTTTTCTAAATATAATGAGTTAATTGCATCATATGTCCCTAAAATATGACTCATTTCAAATTAGTCCTTAAACTTCTAAACATTCCAATTTTATCCCAAAACTATGACTCTCATTCTAAATTAGTCCTTAAACTTTTGAATATTCCAATTTCATCCCAAACTATGAATATCATTCTAAATTAGTCCCTAAACTTTTGCATCTTCAGTTTTATCTCCAAATTCATCCAAATATGTAGTCCATTTCAATCATAGTTTAACTTAAATTTTATTTTTTTCAAACATATAATAATATAACTTGGTCTACGATTTTATTAACAAGGGATGTGATTAGTATATGCACATAATTTAGGATTAAATTGAAATGTTTAAAAAGTTTGGGGACTAATTTAAAATGAATATCATAATTTAGGGATGAAAGTGAAATATTAAAAGTTTGATGTCTAATTTAGAATAATAATCATAGTTTAGGGATAAGATTAAAATGTTTAAAAGTTTAGGGACCAATTTAGAATGCCATAGATTGGGGGACATATGATGCAATTAACTAAAATATAATAAGACTTATTAACAACAACCAAATACCATCAACTAGCTGGTTTAACAAGATGAGTCGCTAGACCCTTTAAGCAAGATTTGTGAATGAAGAAAACTTGTAATACCCCAAACATCGGGTCAGTGACTAAAATGTAAGGATTTAAAATTTGATGGTTTAATTTGAATAAATTGAAAAGTTCAAGGACTGGTTTTGAAAATTTGTGTCTAGGAATTATTAGTAAATATGGAAGAGTAGAAGGGCATTATGGTCTTTTAGCGAGAAATAAATTTAAAAATCATTTTTAAAGGATATTTAACTTGTGAGGATAAGAAAAGGGAATAAATATCTAGAAGCTTTGGTTTTCTTCTTCTCTTCCCTGTGACTTCATTGTTAAGGTAAGTTAATTTCAAGTTGGTTAATTCTTTCATCTTTGGGTTGGTTTTGAAGCCTTGAGTGATATAGAAGCTTAAGGAAAGCTTAAGGATGAATAAAACTAAGAGATTATTGAATTATTAGTGAATTAGTAAAATGGGGGTTTAAGTGAATTGATGAAATTTGATTAGTAATTAGATTCTAAAGGCATATTTGAAGATTTGGTACTATTCTAAGTCTTAAGTGTTCCATAGAGAAATTTGCTTGTTAAAAGGTAATTAATGGATATAAGTTAGTATTGATCAATGTTAGTAAGTTTAAGGGTTTGATTGGATCTTAAAGTATGAGATTTAGGTGAATTGTGGGAAAAAATCGAAATGAAATAAGTAAAATATGGGCAAGGGTATCGGTACTGGAAGAACAGTACCGATACTATAAGGTTAAATTGAAAGAAATTGTATAAATCAAATGAACAGTATCGATACTCATTGAAGTAATATCGATATTGATGTGGATGTATTGATACCAGGAGTGAGGTATCGATACTGTAATTTAAATTGGAATATCATAATGCCAAAATGGTATCGGTACTGAAGTGGATATCGGTACCATAGAAGAGAAATATCGGTATTGTAGGAGGGGTACCACTACTATTCAGTCTGAAATTTAAATTAGGAGTTTTCGTTCCGTTTATGTAAGTACTAATTGATTACCCGTTAAAGGAAATTCAATATTGATCTTGGGCATGTCTATGTGTAGATTCGGATCAAAAGTGTATCGGACAAATCGACATAGTAAGAGATTGAACAAAAAAATGCAACTCATTTATTTTATATTATATATGAGGACGGCCTGCTATAAGCCAACCTCGAAGTTTTCGATCGAAAATAATTTTATTTATGGAATATTTTATGATGCTTTATATAAATTTTATTTTCAAAGTATTGTTTGATTTTAATAACATTTGAATATGTTCTATGTGAAAGTGTTTTATGTGAATGTGTTCTACGTGAAATTGTTAAGCGAAAGTGTTCTATGTGGATAAAAGACAGTTGAAAAAAGTAATGAAAATTAATTATAAAGCTAAAGCCAAAAGTATATGTATAAGAATTAAAGGTATAGTTGGTATGCCAAGAGTCGAGGGTTCTACGCGGTCTTTCAGGACAAATTTTTACGTGGTCTTTCGGGAAATATTTTACGCGGTCCTTCGGGACAAATTTATGTGACACTTTGGTGCATATTCTACGTGGCACTTCAGTGCAAATTATATGAGCAGTGGTTACTGCATTAGTTCACAACCTCAGTATACTCAAATACTTTGAGTTCTCAGTAATATGCGTTGGGCTAAGATAATAAAGTGATATAAATTGAATAATGAGTAACATTATATGGTATTTTCATGAAATGTATATTGATTTCAGTATGAAATGTTTTATATGGATTGAATAAGAAAGTGTTTTTAAATATTTTGTTATACTCATTATTGTCTCACTAAGTCAACGACTTAACATGTGAGTGTTTTCACACGTAGGTTCAAGGAGATAGGAGGAGCAAAGTTAGGAAATGACATCATACACCTGAAGAAGATCAGATCAAAACAATTTGAACTGTTGGTTTCTTATCATTTTGTAATTTTGTTGGCATGTATCATCAAGTTTTAAATTGTAATGCTCTGATCATTTTTGTAATCATACTAATTTATATTTATATAAATTATCAAATATTTATTTTCATTGTGAATTATAAATTTTGTTTATTACAACTTTGTTATAAGGGTTTCACCACTTAAATACAAGTAAAAGTTTAAATTTTCAACGACTTTTCAAAGAGTCAAAGTTTTAAAAAGACAATGTGACACATCGAATTCGTATCCGGGTCAGGTACGAGTTGGGGTGTTACAAAACTACTTTGGGAGGATACTCTTGAAATGGGTCTTTTCGGTACTCGATATGAATTAATCAATTAATAGATCAAATATCAATAATCAACTGGTCTAGTGAGATGAGACATTAGATATTTTAAATAAAATTAAAGAGTTGAATCTTGACATTGTGTATAAAGTAAAATGAGTTAGGATGATCGCTCCTATAATAAACTTCTATAAAATATGATATGAATTAATTAATCAATAGAGCCACTCTCCCCTTCGCCTTTTTTTTTCTTTGAGTTTGTGTCATTTTTATAGATCAAATTCATTTCTTCTTCTTTGATTTTGTTTAGCTGACAGCGACACCGATTTTAATGCTGATTGCCGATAAGGGTGTTCAAAAGTTTGGTTAACCGATAAAACGACCAAACCGAAAAAATTTCAGTTAATCGGTCGATTAATTTTAAGTTTGATCGGTTAACGGTTAATGATTTTTTCAAAGTTCGATTATCGGTTAATTTGGTTTGAAATCGGTTAATTAATTGAATTAACCGAAATTTTTAATATAAAATATGATATGAATTAATTAATCGGTCGGTTAATGGTTTATATTATTTATATATTAATAGCTTTAGGATTATTTAAATTTCGTTTTTAACTAAATTAGTCGACCAAATTAATCGAATTAGCCAAAATATGAAATATGAAATATATAATATATATTATTTAAAAATTCGGTTAATTCGGTTGAACTTTGTGGTTCGATTAATTATTTTTGGAAAAATATTTGGTTCGACTAACGGTTAAAGCGGAAAAAAATCGGTTAATGGAAAATTTGAAAGTTCAGTTCGATTGGTTAATCGAACTGACGGATTGAACACCCCTAGTTGTCGACTGTCGGTTCTCTTTTTTCTTTGTTTTTTAATAAGAATAATTATGTCTTTGCGGCACATTTATATGTCTTTATGACACGTTTTTCGTTTTTTTCTCGGTCGTTTGGTCGTTCTTTTATTTATGTTTTCTCAAGGTTGGATTTAATGACGCCACGACTGATCCAAATGATGCTTATTTAAAATCTTGTTGATCTTCCCTGCTATAGACCCTCGGATTGAATTTGGATACGTGATTTTGTGTTTGTGGATAGTTTCTCACGACACTCGGCTCTGATTTGCGATTCTCTATGATCTTTCAATAGTTTAATTCTCTTTTGTGGTTCGTTTGTCGATGCAATCAGTTTTATTCGCATCTATTTTTGTCCGAGTCTTTTGGTTGGGTTTTTAAACTTTTTCATGTATGATCCTGATATGATCTAAAGTGACTAATGTAAATGTTATATGAAAAGTCTAAATTATGTATTTAGTTTATAATGATATCTGTAAACTCTTATTTTAATTTCAGATATTTGAATATTTGAAATTTATATGGGATATAAACGTGTGGATAGAGTGGGATGAAAAATTCAATCCGGCACTCAACTGGGAATATGTGCCTTCTCTTTCACACTAAGAAAGGCATAACATTATGTTATGAGAAAATAACCTCAGTGACCAAAAATGCCTTATAATATACGATTTTAACCAACTTTTTCCGGATTTGCCAAAATGACCAACAAAATCGCAATGCGATCGCTAATTCGCAACGCGATCTCCATTATCGCAAATTCGCGTTGCGATAGTTGAAAATCGCGTTGCGATGTCTACAGTGTCGTTGCGATTTTCCCAATTCGCAATGCGAATAAGTAAATCGCAACGCGAATTGGGAAAATCGCAACGCGAATTGGGAAAATCGCAACGCGATACTGACTATCGCAATGCGATAATACAAAATCGCAACGAGATACTGACTTTCGCAACGCGATTCTGACTTTCGCAACGCGATAATACATAATCGCAATGCGATTTTCAAAGCGCCATTAGTATCCTGGCCAAGTATTTTATTTTGAAATTCCAAAAACGAATATTAATATATTGGAACACTGAACCGTCCACAGTATATCCCGTAATCGCAACTCATAACCTAAAACCTAAAATCACAACTCAGTCCCATCTTCATCTCTCACTCTCTCACCCATCTCCGACGAAATCCGTCCCCATCTCCGGCGAAATCCGTCTATCTCCATCTCTCAGAGCCACCCTCACAATCAGAAATGGAAAATCAACCAAATCAACCAACGAGGGTTAGTTTTTTTAATTATTTTCTTTTTGAAATTTTTGCATTATTATTAGGTTTTTCATATTGAAATTGATGATAAGTTTACTGGTAATTTCAATAATAGATTAACCATTTCACTTAGATTGCTTATTAAATCAAACTGCGATTTTAGTTTCGCGTTGCGATTCTCTCGTTGCGATAGTCAAATTCGAGTTGCGATAGTCATTTTCGTGTTGCGATTTTCTTTTTCAGAAACTATTCTTCTTCTGCAAATTGAAACTTGAATGAATTGCATTACTTCAACCAAAAAAAAAAGACAAATACGAAATTCACAGTGTTGCAAATTTAAGTTTGAAGAATAAACTACTACTCTTTATGTTTATTATTGTTTTTGGTATATCTTCACAGTGTAGTTTTTGGTATATCTAACTTAGTATGTTTATTGTTTTTGTAGAACTTTTATTCGGCACAATTGACCTTAAGAAATAAAGTCAGCCTGGCCAAAACAATTGCGTCGAAGCTTTCACCTGCACAATTTGAGGATACATGCTTCGGGCCATGGCTGAAAGTACAACATCCCGGTGGAGATGCGATGTTGACACACCTGTTTCTTCAAACCATGACTAGCGATCTACCAGAGACTATACAACGTCGTGATGAAGAGATATGGTTTGATTTTCCACCGGCGTATACGTGTTTTGGGCGGGAGGAGTTTTGCTTAATCACCGGTCTACGCTTCGGACACGATGATGTAGGTCGGTACACTAGACACATTACCCGCCCATCATGGCTATCCCGGGTTTTTCCTGAGCTGGAGAGTCCGAGTCTACACGTAGAAGACCTGACAAGATTGTTGAATAAGAAAGATGGTTTTACTCGGATGGATGACGTCGACGTTGTCCGAGTATGCCTTCTAATTCTTTTGCATGCCAACTTTTTAGGCAGAGAGGCCAGACAACCTATTCCAAATGATCTAATCAAATTGGTAGAAGACCTAAATGCGTGGAACCTGTTTCCGTGGGGCTCGTATTTATGGAAAGCTACATGGAATAAGTTATCGTCTGCCTTGGATGATCGAAAAAGTTTACATGGCGATGGTTCCAAATACACTTTGACAGGCTTTATTTGGGCCTTTAAGGTAAGAATTTTTATATGATGTTTCCAAAATTATAAGTAATTATTTAACAATTACTAATGTTTGTTATTATATTGTTTGTAGATTTGGATATTTGAGGCCTTTCCCGCCATGAAGACATATGCAATAAAAACTTCAAATGATATTCCCAGGGCTATTTCCTGGAAGAGGAAACGGACCTTACAATGGGAAGATTTACTACGGTATACGACAATAAATAATGTAAGTTAACATAAATACTACCATATGTTTATAAACAAGTTATTACTAGTACACGTTTAACTTTGTTTGCGCTTTTATATTGTTAGGAGGCCAACATTCCTCTACAGAGGCTGACACCCACGGAAGCTGAGCTTGCCACTGATTGGTGGCAAGCTAGTAAGCGTTTTTTTGATGGAACGGTTGATGAGCAGCCTCCACTTCAGGAGCCATCACCTCGCCCAGAGCTATCACCTCACCCAGAGCCATCATCTGATCGACCCGGCTATACACCTCCACAACGACAGCCATCACCTATTCTGTCACATCATCGAGCCTCTTCTCCACCATCACCGCAAGATAGGCGACCGGCAAAGATGCCACGACGTTTATCTCCCTGTTCTCTACCTCCACCTCAACGGGATGAGTTAGGGGAGTTACGTGATGAGGTCAATGTCTTGCGTGAGGAGGTCGGTACTTTACGCAAAGACGATGGTGCATGGCGTGTTGAGGTATCTACATTACGCGGTGAGGTAGCCGCTCTGCGTGAGATGGTAGCATCGTTGCAGAATGAGGTTCATACTCTACGCAATGAGGTAAGTTTAAGATTTTTCATGCTCGTAATTCATTCGGTTGCTGCCAATACTGCTAAACTGTTTTTGTTAGTATTTGTTTTTGGTTTTGTTTTTGTCTTTTGGTTGAAGTAATGTAATCCATTCAAGTTTCAATTTGCAGAAGAAGAATAGTTTACTTTCGCAACACGAAAATGACTATCGCAACGCGGAAATGACTATCGCAATGCGAAATGAAAATCGCAACGACAAAATCGCAATGCGAAATAAAAATCGCAACGATAAAATCGCAATGCGATTTGTGTTTCGCGTTACGATTTTGTCATTGCGATTTTCATTTCGCATTGCGATTTTCATTTCGCATTGCGATTTTAAGTTTCGTGTTGCGAAAGTAAACTATTCTTCTTCTGGAATGTTTATATATGTTGTCCTTTTAAATGTGTATATAAGTGCTTACTTCTGGAATGTTATCTGAGCATTTTGTGAACTATGATAGAATAATGACTTGGGTGAATACAATGCTAGTTTGAAACATATTTGTCTTTGTTTAATATCATGTCTATTTATTTACTGATTTATGTATTAATTTTTTTTCAGCGGCCCGATAAGGTGGATGCTTTACGTCGGGTTTTCCTTGCACGACAGAGTTCACGCATCAGACGGCGTGGACGTGCTATTACGTCTCCGTTCACCCCAATGGTGCGAAGACTCCGCAAGAAGAAGCCCGACTCACCGGTCATCCCTCAAGAGTCCCCTCCAATCGTTCAAGAGGCCCCTATCCTCCCTCAAGAGTCCCCCCCACTGTTCAAGAGGCCACTGTCATCGTTGAAGAGGTCCCTCCCACCATTCCAGAGCCCGATTCACATGGGGTAATATATCGAAGTATTGAGAAACCCCCACCGGTTCCGGACATGATGGATGAGAGTTGGCTCTCGTATGATTTACCGGCTAGTACCCTTCCGGTATCTAAAGTGGAGAGGAGACAACTACCAGAAACAATTGTGGATAATACCCTTTAGGCTAAGACCGCAGTTGATTTTTATCTACATGAGCGGAGCCAAGGGTGTTACACTGCATCAGCAAACTCAACGATGAAATGTTTTTGTTGCTTGATCGGTCTTGGTGGGGTGTGCTATTAGGGGTTGAAGACAGTGGCTATTTGGATGGGGAGGTAAGTCTTATATTTGTCTTATATATGATTTTTATTAATTTTTTTAAAAATTAATGTAATTCACTAATATATGTATTTTTTTGTAAAACACCATATCGATGCGTGGGTGTCACGTCTACTAATAATAAGGAAGCTTAGGAAAAATAAAAAAAATTCGCGATATACAATAATGCCGGCGGCTTTTCACGCAGTTCACTTGAAGAATCAACGAGATGAATCATTTTCGTTGGGCAATGGACAAGCTAAACTTTATCCTGCATGGTGGGAGGTCGATAAGGTTAGTGTTTATTTTTTAAATTTTTTAAAGGTGTTCATAAATAAGTGCGCAAATAAATGAATTATTACTTATGATTGCAGGTGTTTATCCCTGTTTTGGAACGTCGTCACTGGCTTCTCGTCCAACTTCAGCTCCCATCCCGGAAGATAATAGTGTATGACAGCATGATCAATTACATATCACTGTCTGATTTGAGAGATATTATCAAGGGATGGAGCTCTCAGTTGGCTAAATTCTTGGATGGGATTAATTATTGGACTCATTCTGGACACAAGAAGCCAAAGAAGTTCAATGTCACAGTTGTCAGAGACGAGACCGCGCCACAGCAATCGCCGGGAGCCAGAGGGGATTGTGGTCCTCTCGTATGCATGTGCTTGGCGCGTTTGACGACGGGAAGCACAGAGTTTTTACCTCCCACCGATAGAGATAGAGCTGCAGTAGGCTTGTGGTTTCGGCATTATATGGCTAGAGTAATATATTCGAGACGCTGCCTACCTGCATCCGCGTTATGAAAGTGTCCATTGTTAATTGGTAAGTCAAATGCAAGTTTTGTTAACATATATACTCCTTTTGGTTTGAAAATGTTTGGTTAAGTACCTAGAATTCAATAATCTACTGTTTGTAGGTTTTAGATGTGTAGGAAGTCTTGTTTGAGCAAATGTTTGGTTTCTGCAGGTTAATCCTTAAGTGAGCTGTGTGAAATGGATGTACGGGGTCACAAAGTTGTTGATTCATTGATTCAATAATTGATGAAGAAATAAGAATTATTATTATTTTTTGATTGTTTAATTGATTTGTAAAAGATGATTTGTAAATGTTGATTTGTTTAATTGATGTGTACATAATTCTTATTTGTGCTTGTTTAATTGATTGAAATGTAATAGTTGATTTGTTGATTTTCAATCTGCATTATGTTGAAGGCAAAACAGACTTTCTCAACACGAAACTGACTATCGCAACGAGAGAATCGCAACGCGAAATGAAAATCGCAATGCGAAATGAAAATCGCAACGAGAAAATCGCAATGCGATTTTCATTTCGCATTGCGATTTTCTCGTTGCGATAGCCATTTCGCGTTGCGATAGTCAAATGAATGTCTAATAAGTGATAACAACTGAACAGATCATAGCAATGTTCAAACTCAAGTTACTAATACATGCCTAACTGAAAATGTTAAAAGTGCACACATAAAATACACATAATACAAAGTTTGCATTTAAAAATCACCTAAGTTAACGGTCTCAAAAGGTGAAGCCGATTGTGATTGGGATTTTGAAGATGATTGCGATTTTGATTGCCTTTTGCTTGACACCATATGAGCTTTGGATTTTGATGAGGATCCATATTTTGGTAGAGGAAAAGATGATTGTGATGGCACTAGTGAACCATATGTCAACCTTGTATGACCACTTTCCTTGCACCGACTACATGTCGATCTCTTCTTCTCTTCACCCTTAGACGGTATACGATCGTGACTTTTTGGTCGGCCAGGTAGCCTTCTGTCCATGACTGGTGGCAAAACTGTTTGTAAGTCATCTGGTATGTCCCACTTAGAAGGATGTGGAATAGGGTAGACAATCTCGGCATAAGTCTGTCGATATACTTCTGTAGTGTAGCAATCCATAGCGTATGTGCTTGAATCATCTTGGTTTAGATGAAGATAAACTTTTATAACATGGCCACACGGATAACCAGATGTTTGCCATTTCATACAACTACACGTCCTTGTATTTAGATCGACAAGCCCATTTAAGTTATTATCCAGTACTTCAAACAAAGTGCTTGAACATGGTTCAACTCTCCATGACGTTGACTTCACAACACGTTTCGTTATCTTTTTTTCAGTCCATGGTGTAACACGATGTTCCAATGTTCCTGTAAATTTAAATAAATAATACTTAGTAAAATATATGATAAGTTACGAATTCAAAGAAATAATACCTGCATGGTTTCTTTTCTTGTAGTACCACTATTGAATAGAGGCTCGAAAAAACTCCATTAACATAGTAATGGGTAATTTCTTGGGAATGACGACTTAGAGCGTTGATTGATTCTGCACTATTAGACGTCATGAAACCATATCTTGCTCCAAGTTGATGTACTCTTGACCATCTTTCAAACCCGACATCTTCTAGTGTTTGAGCACACTGAGGCAAAACACGTCTTAAACAGTTTATATGCTTATTGAAATCCACTTCCCGATAAGCTTTTACAGCCTTCCAGTATGTCCATTTGTGCTTTTTTTATACCAGCAGACCTTGATTTTAGATTTCTATACAAATGAACACCACAAAGTCCATGAAAAGCATCTGGGAAACACCTTCTAACAGCATTGTCAATTGAGTTTGCCCTATCGGATATGATTGTCAGATTGCTAATAGGACCTATACAATCCCTAAGATGCCCCATAAACCATGTCCATGAATCAGAGGTTTCAGATTTGCCAACCCCGTAAGCTATTAGCAATATCCCATTGTTAGCATCCATGGCTACTGCTAATAAGTTTACTCCAAGGTATCGACCTTTCAAATGTGCTCCGTCAACTATAATAACTGGGCGCATGCAAGTAATAAACGAACGAATCTACAAAATAATATACACAATAAATATAATCATTTAAATGTGAAATGCATGTAACTAACAAAAATGAGTCAACGGAATTATATTGATTTACTAACCGCAGCACCAATGGCGATAAACAGCAACTCAAAGCGTCCATCTCTATCTGTTTTGATATGTGTTACCGACCCAGGATTTTTCAGCTTTAAATTGTGACAATAAGCCGGCAGTTGGGCAAACGATGCTTCTGGCGACCCCCTCAACAATTCCAAGGCATAACATTTGGCTCTCCAAGCCTGAGAATATGATATACTAATCTTGAACCGAGCATTCATATCAGTCATAATTTCATGTCCCCGATATACTTTGCCATTCAAAAACATTAACTCAGCCAGAAAACCACCCAACACCTTTTTGTTTGCCTGTCTATGGTGAGGAAAAACTTGGGTTCTTGAACATGTATGTTTATCAATAAAAGTCCTAACTTGAAACATTTCACAATCTTTTATCCTCTTTGCAATCATACGCCACGTACAGTTTTTGTCAATCATACACCTTGTTTCGAAACGATCTTTGCTTGATTTGTTAACTTTTAGTTGATAGCCATCTTCCACACATTTCGTATACAAAGCTATCTTCAAGTCTTCCTTTGTATCAAAACAATCATCTTTCTTGATACGAATAACTTTTGTGTAACAATCAACTGCTTTCTTTACCAACTCTTCTTCCGGTATCTGAAGTAATTCTGGCATATTCCAGTTATACTCCCGTGGCATTTTCTTTTCTTCGGGGACTTTTTCTTCTTCTTTTTCTTCTTCAGGATTATATGAATTACAGAATGGATGTTCAACATGTTCATTCACAGTCGTAACTTCTTCCTCATTATCATCAACAACATCTTCCTCGGCAACGACTGTTTCATCATCAAAATTCGGGTATTGACCAATATCAAAATCATTACACGCAGGGTCTGTTTCTTCTTCTGAAACATCATCAAAATCCGAGTATTGACTAATATCAAAGTCCGGGTATTGACCAAGATCAAATTTCGAATACTGACTAGTACTCACAATTTTTTCTGTTGGCTCATCATCGTCTAATTGGTCAATACGAAAATCGGAATTTGGTGCTGAAAGTTGATTGGGATTTGGATTAGAGAAAGGTTGTGGGTTTTGAGAAAAACTTAGTTGATTACTACCCGCTACTGACCCAACAATACTACTTCTAGGTTCAACAACATACAATGTAACATCATCACTTGAAACACTAATGTAAGCAATGAATCGTTCAACATCTTCATTGTCGGTTAACAAATAAACTTTACCATTTCTCTGATAAGATAGCCTAAATCCACTTAGGGGCTCTAAATTCAATTTCTTTGAAACACGTAACATTAGAGTTTCATAAGTTAACTTTTTTAATGACAGTTTTAGTTGAAGATTCATGGGTAAAGGCATATATTGTAAAACACCATGAACATTCTCCCATGACCCTCCAAAACACAAATCTATCCAAACATGATCAACATTAGATGATTTCATGGTTGTAAATTAATTTACTAAACAAACGAGCTGCGAAACTAAGACCTGTTGCCGGATGGGGAAGGATGTAGGAACGGATGTCGCCAGAGAGAGTGAAAGATGGAGATGGAATGAGTTGCGATTTAGGGATTTAGGTTATGAGTTGTTGTTGTTGCGTAGATATATACCCAAAAAATTTGTGTTGCGAAACTAAAACCTGTTGCGAACTTTGAAAATCGCATTGCGATTCTGTATTATCTCGTTGCGAAAGTTAGAATCGCGTTGCGAAAGTCAGTATCGCGTTGCGAAAGTCAGTATCGCGTTGTGATTTTGTATTATCGCGTTGCAATAGTCAGTATCGCATTGCGATTTTCCCAATTCGCGTTGCGATTTACTTATTCGCATTGCGAATTGGGAAAATCGCAACGACACTGTAGACCATCGCAACGCGATTTCCAACTATCGCAATGCGAAATGCAACGCGAATTTGCGATAATGGAGATCGCGTTGCGAATTAGCGATCGCATTGCGATTTTGTTGCTCATTTTGGCAAATCCGGAAAAAGTTGGTTAAAATCGTATATTATAAGGCATTTTTTGTCACTGAGGCGATTTTCTCTTATGTTATTTGGGGAGATGAATTATAGCGCTTTTCTACATTGTTACACTATAAATGAAGTAAATTAAATTAAATCAATTATTTTTATAATAAGTTTTATAAAATTTAATTTAAATTAATTAATAGATAAACAAATGAAATCTCTGAATATAAAACAATTCAAAAATTTAATTAATTCTTTTAAAATTCGAGATCAGACACCTTGAGCTAGGGGCGAGAGTTCGATCGACTCAGGTCGAGTAAAAAAATTTCGAGTTATTCGAGTTGATGAGTCATATTTTACAACTCGAAGTTGACTTTGAATTTTTTTGTTTCAAGTCGAGTTTATAAAATTCGAGTCTAGTCGAGTCAATTTTTTCGAGTTTCTTTTTAAATTAATTATAAATATTTATAATATTATGATATTATTTGATTTCAATATAAATGGTTTTTATAAGCTTAATATAAAAATAAGTGCCTAAACTATACTCAAAATTAAATTTTGGTGCCTAAAGAATGTTTCGCTAAAAATAGCTGCCTAAAGTTTTTTCCGTTGCACTTTTAGCTGTCTACTATTAAAAAAACCTCGTTAAGTGACACGTGTCATGTCTAGATTTTTTAAAAATGTTTTTTTTTTAAAATATTTTAATTTTTAAAAAATAAAAAAATATAATGTGACACATATCACTTAACGATTTTTTAACGATAAACACCTAAAAGTGTAACGGATAAAACTTTAGGCACCTATTTTTAGTGAAAAATTCTTTAAGTACTAAAACGTTTTTTGAGACATAGTTTAGGCACTTATTTTTGTATTAAGCATTTTTTATAACCATATACAATATATGTGTATTTCTTCATATTTTTCTCTTATGTGATATATTTATGATATAAAGTCTAGGGACTCGACTCAAACATGAAAATCAATCTATTAATTACTAAAAATTTTGAGTTATTCGAGTTTCAAGTTGTATTTTACAACTCGGTTTGAATTTGAACTTTTTTCGAATCGAGTCGAGTTTAGAAATTACAACTCGAAGTTAATTCGTATGAGTTAACCCGCTTGTTGTTTTTACTTGTAAGACTTGTGAATCTCCTTTTTCCTGCCAGCATGTGTGTTTTTGTAAATTTTCTTGTTTCTGCAACACAAAACGAGATAGAAAAGGGGAGAAAAAGAATCTCCTGCCAAAAGAATTCCATCGCTTTAACCCATAATACCAATATCTGGTAACATTACGTGCTAATAAGCAGATATCTTTCTCGGCAACCAAACAATATTTATAAACAATAATAATCAAAAGTAGGCAATTGCATGATTGAACCTTCCATTTCAGAATCGAAAACCAGTCCCTATATAAATCGATATACGGATTCTCTCTTCCCACTACATTATTCCAAGCTGTAGAGCTCACAACTCTGCAACACTTGGTTTTCTTCTTCTTCCCTCTCTCTCTCATAAAACCTCAACAACTCCAGCTTAACTTGAAGAAGGACAAGGGGTGGATTTTCAAGCCGGTAAGTGATGAAACCTGGGATTTGGTTCTGTTGTTTTATTATGGACTACTTGTCGGTTTCATATTTGTGTTTTTTCTTTCCCCCTTCCAAATCATGGTTTAGTGGAGAAGAAAGAAATATTAAAAATTTGGGTAAATAACCCGTTTAGTACCTAAACTAAGTTTTTAACGGTGGAGGTACTAAAATAAACAAAAACTAAACCTTAGACATGATTTTGAAAATTTTGAAAACTTAGGTACTAAAATTGATAGATTAAATAATAAATACGTAAGTTAACTTTAAACTTTTGGGTTAATCTTAAAATATTTATTTTAATTTTTTTAACACCGATTAATTTAGATTATGTATTACAAAGATTTATTAAGTGATATTGATTTTTTAATTCAATTTGCTCAATTCACAATATCAAAATTTGAATTATATCTTATTAAAAACTCTAACTACTCATCCCAACAAACTAATGATAATGTTTTTTTTCCTTTTTTTCTTTATATATATATATTTATAAAGTATATAATAGTTAAAATAATGATGTGGGTTAATCTTAAAGTATTTATTTTAATTATCAATATATATATATATATAATTTGGCATCAAAATAATAATTAATATCTCTTGAGATTTGGAGGGGAAAAAGTCATGTATTTTTTATTATTTTATTTCACCTTTTGATTTTTTAATAAAATAGTTTATTTTTTTATAAATAAAAGGGCATATATTTTACATAAATTAATTTATTAAAATTTTAAAAGACTCAAATTATTAAATGTATAATAAAATTTTAATCAAATCAAATAAAACTTATGTCTGAATTAAGGTAAAGTATATCAAAAGTCACTAAACTATGTCAAAATGATCGTTTTGGTCATTGAACTTGTAAAAGGTATAAAATAAACATTAGATTTCATCGAACTATTATAAAATAATTATTAAATTGTATCTAATTATTACAAAATGATCATTAAATTTATCAGACTCCGACACTATTATAACTTTACAACAATCGTTTTATAACAATTTAATAAATAAATAATCATTTTATAATTTTTAAAATTTCAATGACCGAAATAACTTAATTCGATAACGTAGTATTTGAAGACATATACACAGATAAATGTGTTGAAGATTCTATAATTAACTTTTTTCCCATAATTTATTATTATTAGTTTTGGTTACCCTTTCGGTTCTAACGCTTTGCCTTAACTAATCTAGACCGACCCGCGGCGCACACCTAGTTTTGGTGTGTGAGTCTCCCAGCAGAGATTTTCTACATACATAATGACTTGAACTCGAGACATTACTTAAACGATATCAAACTGATTACCATTCGATTGGTCCGTAATTTATTATTTTAAGTATGAAAGAATAAAAATTAATGGCCTTTAGTTTATGATAATTTATGTGTGAATAGAATAATTTCAACTATTAATGATGTGGTGAGAGCAGAATCATGATGGATAATGTAGAAAATGGGGTGAAAATGGACTTTAGCATAAGATTGACGTGGCCAAGAATAATTAAAAGGATATAACGAATCATCACAACATGGAATTCAGACAAGTGATCTTCACACACGCTTGGAAAGTCTTCAGTGGTCGTTTTCTGCCTGAAAACCTTTTATCCACATAAAATTTAATTTCTTGGTGAAATCCAATAATTTAATTTATAATTATATCTTATTATATTATTATTATTAAAAATTGTACATATGAAATGATTGTATGATCCAGGGATAATAAAACTAAAAGGGTAAATTATATATTTAATACCTAAACTATCAGTTCTGATCTATTTTAATATATAAACTTTCAAAAAAAATTAAAATCATACTTAAAGTTTAGTTTTTGCTTTATTTCAGTACCCGTCAAAATTTAACGTTAAATTTTGAAAACAATTGAAAGTTTAGGTATTAAAGCAGACCAAAACTGATAATTTAGGTACTGAATGCATTAAGTTTTTAACGACGAGGTTCTAAAATGAAACGAAAACTAAACGTTAGATATAGTTGTTTGAACGTTATAATAAAAGATCCGAAAAATTAGTTGTTTGAACGTTATAATTGGGAAGTAACATAGTCAATAGATCCATAATTTTACTTCCTTATCAATAAATATATTTTCACGTACATAATCAACAACTTTAACATCTTAAGAAAATAAAAAACTTTCAAATAATTTTAATTTAAAATTATATTTTTTATATTTTATAATAAATATATTTTATTACAGACATGAAAATCATATGATAGAGACAAGAATTTATGTTTATTTTTTAAAATATTATTGTTGTTTTTAGTATTTTTCAGCTTGGAAGAATGTTTATATATTAGTAACACAAAGGAGTCTAGTTTTACAGATAAAACACATGGCAACTACAATGGAAAACGGAGTTCCGCCATCTCCAAGCTCGATAAGGAAAATCATCACCGTCGCCTCCATTGCCGCCGGCATCCAGTTCGGCTGGGCTCTTCAGCTGTCTCTTCTAACCCCATACGCCCAGACCCTCGGCGTCCCCCACACATGGGCGTCTTTCATTTGGCTCTGCGGGCCAATCTCCGGCCTCCTTGTTCAACCCATCGTGGGTTACAACAGTGACCGTTGCACCTCCCGGTTCGGTCGACGCCGACCCTTTATTGTCTCTGGAGCCGCCTCGGTCTCCATCGCCGTCTTCCTCATCGGTTTCGCTAAAGACATGGGTCACCATGCAGGCGATTCGTTGGAGAAACCGACGAAACCGAGAGCCGTAGCGATATTTGTCGTCGGGTTTTGGATCCTCGACGTCGCTAACAACATGTTGCAAGGTCCGTGCCGGGCCCTACTCGCCGACTTATCGGCTAACGACCACAAAAAGATGAGGACGGCCAACGGTTGGTTCTCGTTCTTCATGGCGGTTGGAAACGTTTTGGGCTATGCCGCCGGTTCTTACTCCCGCCTTTACAAGATCTTCCCCTTCACAAAAACAAGAGCCTGCGACATTGATTGCGCCAATCTCAAATCATGCTTCATCATCGATATAATACTCCTCGTCTTAGTCACCGTAACCGCCGTGACAACCGTCAAAGAATCTCCGTTCACGAAGCAAGTCGACGAGGAAGAAACAGAGAAAAGGTCTCTGTTCGTCGGCGAGGTCGTGTCCGCTTTCAAGAGCTTGAAGAAGCCAATGTGGATATTGTTGCTGGTGACTTGCCTCAACTGGATGGCGTGGTTCCCGTTCTTTTTGTTCGACACCGACTGGATGGGGACGGAGGTGTACGGAGGGAAAGTGAAAGGTAACGCGCACGAAGTCAAGAATTATGGCGACGGAGTTCGGAAGGGTTCGTTGGGGCTGATGATCAACTCGGTCGTGTTGGGGTTGTCGTCGCTGGCGTTGGAGCCGGTGGGGCGGTTGATCGGTGGGGTAAAAAACGTGTGGGGGGTCGTGAACTTTATCTTGTGTGCGTGCTTGGCGTCGACGGTGGCGATTACCAAGGCTGCCGAGGCTTGGAGACATCGTGCCGGACCCGAGTTTGGCCATCCTCCGGCTAATGTTCTAGGCTCTGCGTTGGCTGTATTCGGAATTTTGGGTATTCCACTTGCGGTTAGTCCATCTCTCTCTCTTCTCTCGCTTTCGTTTCTAACCATTATTGTATGCCAGTATATATACGTTAACATAAATTTGTTTATAAGATTAACATAAATAAAATTTTAAGGTAAAAATGATCAATAATATAGTTAATTATCCGAAGAAAAATCAGATTTTAAGGTGAGCATTTGCCTACCTTATCCGGGAGTGCATCCGCCACTAGTTATAGTTGGGTCAAATTTTTAGATCACCTAAATTCGACTCGAAAATTAAATCCTTCTCAACCTAATAATATTAAAGTGTGTATTATTGTAATTATCCATAAATATATAATAGATAATTAAAATGTTATATCAGGTCAGATTGGTTCTATTTTTTACCTTAAACCTTAATCTGACCTGATCTTTAAAAAAAGACTTGTATCCAAATTTTTTAATATAAAATAAACTCGATCGATCAGGTCAAATTAGATCGAAACCGATAAGATCCGGGTCAAATGTCCATCCTAATCCACGCAGAGTCGATTGTGGTCTTGAAAATGATAGTCAAAGACAAAGATATACGTGTATTGGTATGTTGCTTTATCTTGAATTACACGGTAAACTAGTAAAAAAGAACCACTAATTTCATAAACATTAAGAAACCGAGTACAATAATTGAACCATTTTCTACGAGTTGAAAAGTCTTCGGAACAATTGACTGATCCATGATTACCAATAACAACTCGTCTTCATGCAGGTAACATTCAGTATCCCATTCGCTCTGGCATCCATCTACTGCTCTTCTGCTGGTGGTGGTCAAGGTATACATATACATATACATATACATATACATATACATATACATATACATATACATATACATATACATATACATATACATATACTGATTCAATGAAACTTTCTGAACAAGGCAGGTCTTTCTCTAGGAGTGTTGAACATGTCTATAGTTATCCCACAGGTGATACACTAGTCTATTTGATTTTCATGATTATGAGCACTTTTAACTGGAAAGATGATTGATTTGTGTGTAAAAAAATTGCAGATGTTTATATCAGTAGTTAGTGGGCCATTGGATGATGCATTCGGGGGAGGCAACTTGCCGGCCTTTGTGTTCGGGTCAATAACGGCGGCCGTCAGTGGATTGTTGGCGATACTGGCATTGCCGAACCCGCCGAAACAAGTATCCCTCTCACCGGGAATGGGCGGCGGCCATTAGTACTCGATCGGTAGCCTTTTGCATGCATGTGCCGGTTGTGTGTAGGTTGTTTTTTTCTTCCACATAATATTTGCTTGTGATGATGCAATGCGGTCATGGCTCAGTCCCATGCATCCTTATGTATTGTTTTTAAGAGGCTTTTTCTTACATGTAGGGAAGTTTGCAGGGAAAAGAACAGAAAAGAAACCATCTGTTTAATGTTGTATAATCTAAGCTTGCATTTCTATATATGGGCCTTTGATCAATGAAAGTTGGAAATAACCGTCGAGTTATGTTTGCTTTCTTACATATCTTCTCTAATCGAATTAACCGATATCTGTTGGAACGAATGATAAAAAGATAGACACCATTCGAGTAAAGAAGACCCCATTAAGATAATGTATGGGTTCAAAGGTAATATGTTGTTTGGGAGCAACTGAGGTCGGAGCATAAATCAGGTTGCCTAGAGAGAGTTGTTATCAGTGACGGAGCCTGAAGTTTAAAAATGAAGTTAAAAAAAGTAATACTCATTTTTTTAATAAAATGACTATGAATATTTTCCCCTTTTTTCACTTAATATATTGAATTATATTTAATTATTTATTAAAAAATAATAGATATGTATTTGATCTCTTGCAAAGCCAAGTGCATCCGCCCTAGTTGTTAAAGTGACGGTAAGGAAGGCCTTTTAAGAAAAAAGGTTAAGAATTATTAACTAAAAAAGTAAATTGTAATACCCCAAATATTGAATTAGTAGTTTGAGTTGACCCGAGACCCATAGATGGAGCTCAAAAGGATTATTAAAATAGTGTGGATCTAATTAAATTGGAATTGGACTTGGCTTGGGCCATAGTGTTAACATTTGGGGTTGATTTTTAAATCTGAAATAAAAGGAAGAGGGCCTAGAGTGTAAATCTCCCATTTTTCAAATCAAGATCTAAAACCCCTTATTTTCTATGATATCAACGTGAACCACTCTCCATTTGTCCTCACCAAACACTCTTCCTCTTCTCTTCATTTTTCCCTCTTTCAAGTGAAGCAAAGATTAAATCTTTAAGGATTTCAATACTTAGTTGGGTTATCTACGGTAAGGAAGTTATTCTCCTTTTCAAGAGGTTCATTTCAAGCCCTATATGTTAAGTTTTAGGCTTTGAAGCAAAAATGGGTTTAGAAGGAATTGAAGGACCTAGGGGATTCTAATTTGTTTTGGGGGTAAGGTGAAGCTTAGAAAATGTTTTTAAACTTCTAAATGTCCCATAATTGGCTAGTAATATCATTTTTATGTTATGATAGTGAAAGAAATTGAAGAGAGGTCCAAAGCAAGGGGTAAAGAGAAGTTAACTCTTGGGTATTTTGGACATTTTCCAGCTACCAAGACCTTGAGATAACACCATTCTAATATTCCTAAACCATTTGTAAGCCCTTTTTATGCATTGGTGTAACTTGCATTAGCTTTTGGAGATTATAAGCATGTTTATAGTAAATCATGGATTTATGTGTTTTAAGTGTTATAATGACTCATTATGACTTTAATAAACTCAAATAATATACTAATGATGTTTAGGGACCTCCTTAGGGCCTCTAGGATGGTTTAGAGAAGATTTCATATGCACTAACAGGGCATTCATGGGCATTGATATCGATATTGGAGGAGCAGTATCGATATTGTTCTTATACAAGGCTTAAATGAGTAGGAATTAAAGTATGAGTACCGATACTCATGCATTGAGTATCGATACTAAGGGCTCGATGTTGAACCTATTTTGATATAAAAATTTAAGGGCAAAATGTTTTTTGGACTAGATTGAATTTATGCAAAGTTTTCAAAAATAATTCAAAGTCCACAAAACTTGAATTTGAACACAAAATATTTTTTGTGCTAGAAGTATCGATATTGACTCTACAGTATCGATACCACATGAACAAGTACCGATATTGTTCTTGTAGTATCAATACTCAAGGTAAAGGAAGTATCGTTACTCTCATTGTAGTACCAATACTGCCCATTGGTTTTAAATGTGTTTAGATTCTAGAATGCAAATTTGGTATCAATACTATGCAGGTATCGATACCCTAAACCCCAATATCGATACTCCCTTTCCAATGGTCATATAACGGCTATTTTTTATTAGAGCAGTATCGATACTCATAACTCGAGTACCGATACTCCCTTGTCTGGACAATTTTATTTTGCAAAAAATTAATCCCTAACAGCTCCAAAACATCTCCAACTGCTAGAAACATCTAGAAACTCATTTCAACATATAAAAACAAGTTCAAGACTCTTGAAGAAGGTTACACAACACCTATCCAAGAATTGATCACCAAGAGAAAAGCTTTTTTTACTCTTTATCTTTTCTTTTCTCTTGTACATAGTATTTTTAGTGAGCTTAATTGTGTAAACACCTTCCTTTGAGAGGTTTTTGTTTACAATCTTTTATCCTCTGTAAAAGGTGTTTTGGTTCTATCTTAGCCATTAAAAAGATAGGGAAATTGTAAAGGTTACTTTTGAGCTAGAAAAAAATAACAAATTAGTGAATTTGTTAAAAATCCTCCGTGAGGAGCTAAGGTAGTGGATGTAGACTTCATTGAGGAATTTGAACCATTATAAATCATTATGAAAATATTTTGTATCATTTCTCTTTATTTCCCTAAAATTTCAAAAAGTCGATTCACCCCCTCTTGGCTCATTTTCGGTTGATTGATCGAGTATCGTAAATCCTAACAATTGGTTTCAATACCTGAGGAAAGGGTCTCGAAACTAAAAATTTCATAATACAATTTTGGTACTTATATTTATTGGAGTATTGATACTAAGAGTCGAGTATCGATACTCCCTATAGAGGTATTGATACTATATATTCATCATAACTGAATTCTAAGCCATTGGTATCGATACTTTAAGATGAGTATCGATACTCCTAGGTCAGTGTTGATAGTGAAGGATTCAATATTGATACCAACTCAATCTTCAAATTAATTAATCATGGAAATTTTAAAAGTATTATTGAGGGACCCAAACCATTGTTAAATCCTCTAATAAGAGATCAAGTGAGAACATAATTAATATTATGAATTTCACTTAGAAACTCCATAAATTAGGGAATATTAAGACTAGCTTTGTGCAATATTCGGGAAACAAGATAGACACTCGAATCACTCTAGAACAAGGACACGATTGTATGTTAAGTTTTGGACAACTTTAAGATAGTGCTCTGGGCGCTTCTTTTCTAATTGGGTGTAGATGCCCAAAGCTCGATGGAGCAAGTTAGCCAGGTGTGTAGTTTTAATGTAGAATTTCAGATTTCACCCATGATAGGATAGATGGGTGCATGAGCTCCGATATTGTAAATGAACTCGTATATGTCGAGTCAAAACGATATGTTTAAATATTTTGTAACTTTTAAATTCAAGTCATTTTGGGGACTCTTATATCTATAAACAAGCATTTTGTATTTATTTTGTTGTTTATGTCAATATATGGATTCATGATAAAGAATATGTTATTTTAAAAAGAAAATTTTTAGGTTAGCCATTTCGGTGGTCCGTGTGACATCATAGTTCATTGACCTTTGTGTCATACGGATTATGACGTTATATTTAGTGGTATCAGAGCGTCCATGTTTAGTCGTTCCTAGGACTTATGGGTTAGAGTCGGTAAATTTTTATATACATACATGCCCCTATAATTTTGAGATCTACTTTTGAGTCTGGAATAGCTATAGTAACCCTTCTTTTCCTTAATATTTTAATGTATGGGTATGGATGATGGTTCAGATCATAGTCAAGATGGTAAAGTAGAGAGTCATCCCTTTTTAGCAGGCGACTCTGAGGATGAGTTTGTCTTAGACACAGAGTTTGAGGTTTTGAGAGATGACAAGGTCAATAAAATGACCTTTTTAGGGATTCGATGATGACATTGAGGCGCATAGTGAGAGTTATACCTAGGACTTCAGTCGTGCCACCTCGTCTATCTGTACCTCCAGCCCTACAGTAGTACCACATTAGGAGTCTTTGGTAGAGTATCTGCGTTGATATAAGACGATTGAATTCTTTGGCTCGGGAGACGATGATATTATTACAGCAAATCAGTAGCTTAGAGAGACCCTTCACACCCTTAGGCAATTACATCTAACCCCTGAGGGTAATCTGGATTGTGTTATCTCCTTGCTAAAGAGCGACACCATCTACTGGTGAGAAACAGTCGAGTTAGTTGTGGAGCCGAAGAGGCCAACATGAGAGCTTTTTCTATCTTAATTCAGGGAGAAGTATATTAAGGAGGCTTATATTGATGACCTAAGGGACAAATTTCTCCATCTTAAGCAGGGAGACCGATCGGTGATGGAATATGAGAGGGAATTTCTTTGGCTGAGGGAATTTCTTTGGCTGAGTCAATATGCACAAAAAAGATATCGTCAGAGTATCATAATTGCAGAAGGTTTAAATAGGGCCTCGACCTGATATCCTCACTCAGCTAGCCGTCGACCCTCCTAGAATCTTTACTGAATTAGTTTACTAGGCGAAAACTATTGAAAAAGTCGTGGGAATAGGAGCTAGAATGTCCAGTGTAGTTCCAAAGAAGAGTCAGGGGCAGTACAGTCCTCGAGGTCAGTTCATACGTTAGCCAAGAGGGTCAGAGGTTCTCAGGGTTCATGGAGGACCCCAATGAATCAATCTAGGAAGTCGGCTCAGAGCTAAGACCACGGGGGTAGATCATAGTCCCATAAGTGGAGATCGTTAGTGACATTATTAGTAGCTAGTTTTGGAGGTTCAATAAGGAACCTTATCCAGACTGTCACACATGTGGGAAGAAACATTTAGGAGTATACCATTTTGGGACTAGATGATGTTATGGTTGCAGCTCACTTGATCATTTTATTTGGGATTGTCCATAGGCATAGAGGACCACTCTGAGTTAGACTCGAATGTTCACTCAATTAGATTAGAGGGGTTAAGGACCCTCGAGAGGTGGTAGTTATGCTTCAGGCCAACATGGTAGGGATGCCGCTAGGTCTATGGCCGGCTCAAAAATATGAATAGCTTCTCGTCAGTACGTCGTACGAGCTTATGAGGAGTATGACCTAGGCGATGAGATTTCATGTGTTTTACTGTGTTTTCCATTTCGATTACAACATTGATAGATCCAGTGTCTACACATTCTTATATATGTTATGACCTAGCTCAAGAAAGAAACATTTCAGCTGAGGACTTAGAGATATGAGTTAGGTTGTCTAGTCCACTAAGGCTAGATTTCCTAGTCGACAAGATCCATCATCGTTGCCTTATTAAAGTCTATGGTCAGATTTTCCCCGCCGATTTGATGAAGCTGTCGTTCAGAGAGTTTGATATGATTCTAGGCATGGATTGGCTTTCAAAACACGATGCAAGTTTAAGGTGTAAGGTCAGACGACTCAAGCTTAGAAATGATGATGTCATTAAGATAGTGATGAGTAGTGGAAAACTTGGGTGTTTATGAATGATTTCAGCAATCAAGGCATAGAGAATGATCAAGAAGAGTTATAAAGATTTCCTAGCCCGTGTAGTTGACATTCGAGTTTTAATTATTTGATTGAGGATGTTAGAAATGTCAGAGATTTTCCAGATGTATTTCCTGAAGATTTACCAGGGTTACCCCCAAACCAAGAATTAGAATTCAGTATTGATGTTTTGTTGAGTTCCACTTCGATGTCCATTGCACCTTATCGCATGACACTGACAGAGCTCAAGGAGTTAAAGGTCTAACTTTAAGAGCTTTAGAGAAGGGTTTCATTCGACCAAGCATCTCTCATTGGGAGCGTCTGTTCTTTTTGTAATGAAGAAAGACGAGTTGATGAGGTTATGCATCGATTTTTGTCAGCTAAATAAGTTAACCATTAAAAACAAATACTCTCTCCCTAGAATAAATGACTTTTTTTATCAGCTTAAGGTAGTTTGTGTTTTATCAAAGATAGACCCAAGGGCAGGGTATTACTATTTGAAAGTTAAGGATGTCGATATAGCCAAGAAAAATTTTGAAATAAGGTACGGCCATTACAAGTTCCTTGTGATGTCGTTTGGACTCACCAATACATCAGCGACATTCATGGATTTGATGAACTGTGTCTTTCACCCGTACTTGGACCAGTTCGTGGTGATTTTTATAGATAATATTGTGGTGTACTCACGATTAAAGTATAAGTATGACCGAAACCTTCGTGTAGTTTTGCAAACATTGTGAGATCGTCAATTGTTTGCTAAATTTGGGAAGTGTGAATTTTGGCTTTTCAAAGTATCATTTTTAGGCCATGTAGTATCAGTTGAAGGCATCCGGGTTGATCCTCAGAAAATTCAAACAGTGTTGGAGTGGGAACCACCAAGGAATGTGATGGAAGTTCATAGTTTATTAGGTCTTATAGGAGATTATTGTCGGTTCATGAAAGGGTTCTCAATGATAGTCGCGCCAATGAAAAAGTTACTTCAGAAAGGAGTTCTGTTTGTTTGGGATGAAAAATGCTATAAGATTTTTGAGCAATTAAAGTATGTTCTAACCCAAGCACAAATTTTAACCTAACCAGAATCCGATAAAGAATTTATAGTGTACAACGAAGCTTTCTTGAATGGTATTGGGTGTGTACTTATACAATAGGGAAATGTGGTAGCCTATGCATCCCGTCAACTCAAGCCGCATGAACGTAATTATCCTACCCATGACTTAGAACTAGCATATTTAATATTTGCACTTAAGATATGGAGTCATTATCTGTTTGAGGAAAAGTGTCATATTTTCACGGACCATAAAAGTCTCAAGTACTTGCTTACCTAGAAAGAATTAAACTTAAGGCAACATAGGTGGGTAGATTTGTTAAAGGATTATGATTGTGTGATTGACTATCACTCGGGAAAGGATAATGTAGTGGCAGATGCGCTGAGCAGAAAGTTGATGTCAGACTTTAAGATTTTGTTAGCAGCTGAATTTGTCTGAGCGTGTAGGATTATTAGTAGAACTTTGAGCAGAGCCTGAGTTAGTGGGTGAAGTCAAGAGGTTGCAAGGTTCATATGATTTCTTGAGGGCTCGTGTGGAACAAGTTCGTCGAGGTGAGGCCCCAAGTTTTGAGCTAAAAGATGGAAATATATTATTTTTTAGAGGTTGTTTATGTGTTCCTGCAGTCGAAAAGTTGTGTAACAAGATTCTTCATGAATCACATTACAATATACTTTCAATTCACCCAAGGATTAATAAGATATACCAAGAGCTTTAATCGTTATATTTTTTGTTGGGTATGAAAAGGGAAATACCTGAGTTTGTAGTGAAATGCTTAATATGTCAGCAAGTTAAGGCGGAATACCAGGTTTTTTTTGGGGTTGCTTTAAACGATTTAGATTCCTCAATGGAAGTGTGAGAGATTGACTATGGAATTTGTAACTGGGATACCTATAACCAGGCAAAAGCATGATGCACTATGGGCTATCGTGGATAGGTTAACGAAGTCAGCTCATTTTCTCCCAATGCGAATGGATTTCACCTTAGAGAGGTTAGCACAGTTGTATATCCGCGAGATAGTAATATTGCATGGCGATCTGAGCTCGATCATATCTAATAGAGACCTCCATTTCACTTCCTGATTTTGGAATGCATTTTACCATTACTTAGGCACCAAGATACATTTTAGTATCACTTTCTACCCCCAAACAAATGGTCAATCAGAGCGTGCTATTCATATTCTCGATGACATGCTTAGGTGCTCGATCATGGACTTTGAAGGTATTTAGGAGGACACCTACCACTAGTGGAGTTCGCATACAACAACAACTACCATACAAGTATCCAAATTGCTTCATAAGAAGCTCTATATAGACGTAAGTATAGGAATCCCCTTTGTTAGACCGAGCTTATTGAAGGAAAGTTAGTAGGTCCCGAATTGATTATAGAAACTGAGGAGAAAGTTCAGTTGATTTAGAATCAATTAAAGGAAGCTTCTGATAGATAGAGATCTTATGCATATTTAAAACGCAAGGACATCGAGTTTTTTGTGGGTGGCAAGGTATTCCTTAAAGTATCTCCATGGAATAAGGTGTTTCATTTTGGGTGCAAATGAAAACTAACTACACGCTTTATAGGACAATACGATATTCTTGAGAGGATTGGACCCGTAGCATTTCGTTTAGCCCTGCCTTCGAAGCTGGAAGCTGGAACGTATCCATTATGTGTTTCACGTATCTATGTTGAGGAGATATCGTTCTGACCCTTCCCACATTCTTCCTGTAAAGCAAATCGAGTTAAGTCAAGATATGACGTATAAGGATGAGCCGATAAAGATATTGGCAAATGATGTAAAAGAGCTGCAATGCAAAAAGATCCCTTTAGTGAAAGTGTTATGGAGGAATCATAGTATCGAATATGCCACTTTGGAAATCGAGGAAACCATACAACTTCAGTATCCACATCTCTTCTACACAGGTAAATTTTAAGGACGAAATTTCTTACTAGGAGAGGAGAGTTGTAATACCCCAAATCCTGGATTAGTACTTCGAGTTGACCTCGAGAACCATAGATGGAGCTCAAAGGAATGATTATAATAATATGGATCTAATTAAATTAGAATTGGACTTGGCTTGGGCCCAAGTGTTAAGATTTAGGGTGATTTTAATATGAAATAAAAGGAATATGACCTAGAGTGTAAATCTTCCATTTTTTAAATTAATAGCTAAAACCCCTTTACTTTTTATGATATCAACGTGAACCATTTCCTATTTTTTCCTCACTAAACACTCTTCCTCTTCTTTTCATTTTCTATCTTCATTTTCCCTTTTTCAAGTGAAACAAAGATTGAATCTTTAAAGATTTCAACACTTAGTTGGGTTATCTAAAGTAAAAAAGTTATTCTCCTTTTCAAGAGCTTCATTTCAAGCCCTATATGTTAAGTTTTAAGCTTTGAAGCAAAAATGAGTTTAGAAGAAATTGAAGAACCCAGGGGATTCTAATTTATTTTGGGGGTAATTGAAGATTAGAAAGTGTTTTTAAACTTAAAAATGTCTCATAATAGATTAGTAACACCATTTTTATGTTGTGAAAGTGAAAGAGATTGAGATAGTTCCAAAGCAATGGGTAAGGAGAAGTTAACTCTTGGGTGATTTTAAGCATTTTCCAACTACCAAGACTTAGGGTAACACCCTTCCAACCTTCCTAAACCATTTGTAAGCTCTTTTTATACATTAGTGTAGATTGCATTAGCTTTTGGAGGTTATAAGCATATTTATGGTAAATCATGGATTTATGTGTTTTTAGTGTTATAATGACTCATTATGACTTTAATAAACTCAAACAATATAATAATGATGTTTGAGGACCTCCTTAGGGCCTCTAGAATGGTTTATAGAGGATTTAATATGCCCAAACAGGGCATTCACGGGCATTATTATCGATATTGGGGGAGCAATATCGATACTATTCTTCTGCAAGACTTAAATGAATGGGTATTAAAGTGTGAGTACCGATACTCATGCATTGAGTATCGATACTTAAGGGCTCAGTTTAGATACCTAAAGAAGAGGTCTCAAAACTCATATTTCATAATACAATTTTGGTATCGATACTCATGGGAGTATCGATACTTCCCATAGGGGTATCGATAATTCATATTCATCATAACTGAATTCTAAGCCGTTGGTACGATACTTTAGGAAGAATATCGATACTCTTAGGTCAGTATCGATACTGATGAATTCAATATTGATACCAACTTAGTCTTCAAATTAAATACTTATGGAAATTTTAGAAGTATTATTGAGGGACCCAAACTATTATTAAATCCTCTAATAAGACATCAAGTGAGAACATAATTAATATTATGAATTTCACTTAGAAACCTTATAACTTAAGGAACATTAAGACTTGTTTTATGTGATGTTCCGGAAACAAGACGGATACTCGAATCACTCTAGAACAGGGACATGATTATATGCTAAGTTTTGGCCAACTTGAAGATAGTACTCTAAGCGCTTCTTTGCTAACTAGGCGTAGATGCCCCAAGGCTAGATTGAGCAAGTTAGTCGGGTGTGCAGTTACAATGTAGAATTCCGGATTCTACCCTAGGTAGGACAGAAGGGTGCACGAGCTCCAAGATGTAACTCAGTCGCACCATGATACCTACCTTTGTATGTATGATTTCTTTAGCATACTCGTATGCTAACCTTTATGTTATAAGCATGTAAATTAGAGGATGCATATAATATAGCTTGGTTATTAGTGTGGCAATGAGCTTGTAAGCTCATTATTCGGAATTTGTTTCCTTACGCAGGTTAGTGGAAGAAGCTTTTGGAAAGAGTCATTGCCTAAACCTTATAATAGCCAGCCACCAGCTTTTGAGTATGTCTCAGCTTGTTATTTAGTGGGCATGTATTGTAAATGAACTCGTGTATGTCGAGTCAAAACGATATGTTTAAATATTTTATAATTTTTAAATTCAAGTCATTTTGGGGTTCTCATATCTGTAAACAAACATTTTTTATTTATTTTGTTGTTTATGTCAATATATAGATTCATGTATGTCGAGTCAAAACGATATGTTTAAATATTTTGTAACTTTTAAATTCAAGTCATTTTGTGGGTTCTTGTATCTATAACAAGCATTTTGTATTTATTTTGTTGTTTATGTCAATATATGGATTCATGTGGAAGAATATATTATTTTAAAAAGAAAATTTTTGGGTTAGCCATTTCGGTGGTCAGTGTGACGTCATAGTCAATTAACCTTTGGGTCATACTGGATTAGGATGTTACAAAAATAATATAAGATTAATATGAAATACATGAAATATGAAATTTAATGTGATTTGATTTTGTCTACTTTGATGAATAACATAAATAATAATTCTATATAAAAATTCATAAAAAGTACAAATACATAAAAGAAAATTATATCGTATAACTTTTATACACACACGCGAACCCCCAAACACTCTCTTAACTTCTCTTTATACAAACTAAGCATTTTCTTTCAATCCTAAAATTTTTAGCTACTTGTTCCTTTTTCTTCTTTGGTTGTAGAAGGCAGCATCAACCTCAGTGTTGTTCCCTTTTCTTCTTTGGTTGTAGAAGGCAACACCAACATCAATGTTGCTCTTTTTTCTTTTATACTATGTTTTTATAGCACATTTTTCTCTACCTTTTGGTAAGAGTGTTCAAAATTTCAGTTAACCGAGTGAATCGAAATTTTTTTCGTTAATCAATTTCTAACAGTTAATGACTTTTTAAAAGTTTGGTTATATGTTAATTCGATTCGAAATCAGTTAATTAACCAAACCAATTTTTTTAAAATATTTAGTATATAATTTATATATTAATATCTTTATGAGTGTTTAAATTTCGATTTTAACTGAATTAATTGACTGAACTAATCGACCAAATTAACAAAATTTCAGTTAATTCGTTTGACCGACCGATTAACCGAACTTTGTTCGGTTCGGTTAATTATTTTCGAAAAAATTTCGGTTTGGTTAATGGTTAAAGCAAAAAAAAAATCATTCAATGAAATTTTGAAAGTTAAGTTTGTTTGGTTAACCGAACCGACCGATTAAACACCCTTACCTTTTGGTACGTTTTTTGTCGTTTGGTCGTTGTTTTCGTTTATCTTTTTTCTTAGGGATGGATTTGACATTGCCACGACTAATCAAGATAGTGATTATTTGTTATCATGCTGATCTCCCTTGCTTTGGGCCCTCATATTAGTTTAGATATACGATTTACACTCGTGAATAGTTTTCTCACATTGCTCGACTCTGATTTGCGATTTGTCAGTGGTCTTTCAGTAGTTTCATCCATTTTTGTAGTTCATTTTTCAATGTAGTCAGATTTGTTTATATCTATATTTTGTTCGAGCCTTTTGATTAGGTTTTTGGGTAAACTACTTGGATGACCACCCACTATGGGGTTGGTATCAAAATGACACCATTTTCAAATTTGCGCCAATATGACCACTGAACTATTTAAGTGGTATCATTTAAGCCATCTGTCGTTAAAATATAACGGAGAGGTGACATGACAATTAACAAAAATTTGTATAATTACACATTTGATCTTCAAAATTTTATATTCTATTAATTTAGTTACAATTTAAATTTAATTTTATAAATTAACTCTTCAATCAGGAAGTTACACATGTTAATATATGGTCATGACACATGTCATTAGTCCTAAATGCATGTTAGTCGGTGACACATGACACTAATGACATGTTTCATAACCTTGTATTGAAACGTGTCACCTCCTTATTCAAGGGTTAATTTATAAAATTAAATTTAAATTAGAACTAAATTAATAGAATATACAAGTATTGAGGATCGAATGTGTAATTATATAAATTTATGTTCTGTCACGTCACCCTTCTATTAGATTTTAACGGCAGATGGGTTAAATGATATCATTTAAATAGTTTAGTGGTCATATTGAAACAAAATTGAAAATGATGGTCATTTTGATACCGACCCCATTATTGAGTGGTCATTCAAGTAGTTTTCCTTAGGGTTTTTTAATATTTTCCTTCTTCGGTATTTGTGTGATCTATGTGACTTGTTTTTTGTGTCAACGGTTAGAGTAAAATGTCCTAATTATATTTTAATTTACGTGTACGATTATACTTGTAAACCTTCATTATAATTACAATTCCGAATATTTTCTATTTTTAATAAAACTAGCAACTTTCTATTAAAAAATATCTTTATACAAATTTTTTAAATTATTGATTTTCAAATTTTCAACAACTTCTATTCTTAAAGTTAATTACCCCTTAAATATCACCTTAAAGCGTCATCTATCTTCAATAACCTTTTTAATTTAAATCATTTTTATAGGCACTAACTTCTTTCCCTTTGTATTCATTCCTACTCCTGCCGCTGCATAAAGTATTTTCACTGGGAGAGAAGGATTGGGGTTTCTTCTCCAATCTTCACAGTTTTCCAATCTTTTCTCCCAAACTTGGACTTGAGCTAATGTTTTGATGTTGAAGGAATGCTATGCAAATTTCCCTTCATACATTCCAAGGCATGCCATTGCTATGAAAATCCTTACTGAAAGATTGTTCGAATGCTTGGTTTTATCAATTAGGAAAAAGTGATCATGTTTTGCATTTCAGGCCACTCTAAACAACTACGGTGAAAAGCCCTTGCTCTCAGCTGCTGGCAATTAGCAATCAAAAGAGCTGTGAATGTTCTCCACTCATTACAATTTATGTTGTTTATCTGCTTATAATTGTTATATGATTGATGATGATGATGAAGATGATGCCATTGTTTGACATTAATGCACTTAAATATCTCACCTACCAACTCCAAATTCTCAACTGCCACCATTTTCCATACCCCAAATAGAAAACCAAAAGTAAATCCCACCATATTTCTCTCCTACTTTCACTCTTTCCATGAATATTGGGAATCCGTTAAAAAGAAAAAGAATACAAATTTACTCCTTTTTCTGCATGACTGCTTATTCTCCCAAAACTCCCAAGTTTTATTTGATTTAACCATTGATGTTTTCTCAAAAGTTTAGTCAAATGGATATGGATTGGTTGGTTTCATGGGATGAATCCACCTTCATTGCATATAATCAGCTGTTTACTGCCCTTTCTTCGATTCCCATTTCGCATTATGTGCTGCCATGTATGCTGGCATGGGTAGTTTTCTTTTACAACTTCCTGGAATTTCATTTATTTGAAGACTTCTTCTCGGGATTTCGAGGTGCCCCTGTTGGTTTAACCTTTCACCCAGCTTCACATATATATCATGGCGTGGTTTCCAAGTGTCGGATCCTTCATGGCAGGTACCCTTTTTCACTCTTTTCCTGGTTTTACATTCAAATTTGGCTTTGTTCGGTTCACCCTTCTACTTTGGGTGGAGGTTTACGAATCGATAAAAGAACCATAGTTGATCGGTGTTCGAAAGGAGAAGAGAATGGATTATCATGAGGATCGACCGGTTATGAGTAGTCCATCCTCTTTCTAATCTAGATTGTATTGTTCATAGTGAGCATGTCATAAGGTTACGATGATTACTTGTAGACTGATCAAGTTAGAAAGATTTGGATCAGACTTGTCGGGTCTTGTCTAGGTCTCGTCTATGCACTATAATTGATTTGAGAGTTTGTGTTTGGGGACACAAGCTTTTAAGGGCTCCAACAAGATGAGAGGTATGTGTAAAGACTAATTGTTGAAAAAGTGCTGCCGGATCTAGTGAGATGGAGATTGAGAGGTTTCCGGAGGGTGTCTCCGGAGGTATAACAAGTTCTTTCACTTTGAACCTTGATCTTGTTTTGTTGTGAATTGGTAAACTATTGCAGGTATTTAGCCACCCCATGGTTATCAAGTCCTCATTTTCAGACTGCTTTTCTCAATTTCTTTGGGAACCCTCCTGCTTTCAGCTACCGCAGGTCCCAAAATTTCCACTTTGCACTCTCGTAGGATGTTTTTGATTTAGAACGAAATCATATATTTATACAGGTTGGTCTATATGCTTTAATCTCACAAATACCTGTATTTCTATGTTTTCTCAGACAACTTTTTCATACTTCTGATGGTGGAACCATAGCTCTAGACTGGCTCACAAGTTCTGATGGTAAGTGCAAGGCTTATTTATAGATTCGTTGTGTGTGTGTGTGTGTATTTTTGGAATCTTAGTATTTTTGTGCAAGGTTAAGTTTTGAATATTTGATTTCTTTTTCTCTCTTGGGTGATATACGATTAGAGCAACTAAGAAAATGTTAAAAAGGTGCATTTGAAGACAATTAAGCTATCAAAGTACCCATGGAGACTACCTCAAACTGAACTAGTTGAAAAAATCATGGTTTGGGTTATAAAAGTTCGTACTTTTAATATGTTTGATAATCTCACAGTTTCAAGAGGTGTCTGTGAGACGAATAACGCTATCTCGAAGGACGACACGACTCCTTTGGTGGTTGTAATTCCTGGCTTAACAAGTGATTCTGCTTCTTCTGTAAGTTAAATATCCGCGGGTGATTTGAATTATGAAAGTTATGAAAGAGATTGTTGTGGAATATAGTTTACTAAATTGGGATTTTCTTGATATAATTCTTATGTCAGTACATTAAGCACCTTGCATTTGAGTTGGCAAAACATGGTTGGAATGTTGTAGTTAGCAACCACCGAGGACTCGGTGGCGTTTCGATTACTGTGAGTTGTCCATTTTCTTCTATGTATTCTTTTTTCGGTTGGTCTGTTTGAGTTGGAATTTTACTGGACACTGAACTTCCATATAACTATTTTCCATTGGCCTGTGAAATCAATCAACATTGAGAAATACTTTGGGGTTTTTGTTTAACTAATGAGCTTTACAAACAATTAAGTTCATGGACGGTTGATAGAAACGCTGCAATAATTCGATTCAAAAAAGGATATAACATTACGTATTCAACCTGATAATGGTAGATAAGCTAGGCCTATGTTTCTCGGATGTTTCATTTTTCGTAAATACCTGTATCTGATAGATATTCAAGAACCATGGGGATCTGTCCCTACCATATGGACATACTTCGAAAAAAGTTCAACCGTACCTGCATATAGTGCTGAACTCTGTGTCCGAGTAAAATAGAATTAGGTTGTATTTGGCCTGTATGCCATGCTCCAATGAAGATGTACGTATGAATGAAAACTATAGTTAATTGGATAAAAGCTGAGGTGTTTTGTGCTTCCTCTGTACAATTTTGGAGATGTTAAGAGATATCTTAAAGTCGAATAAAGATCAGTCCTCGCTTAACCATTCTGTTAATCCTAATAATTTCTCCATGATTTCTATAAAACTTAGTTGTTAATGTGCAATAGATTTATTTCTTTAATGTTGTATTTTGTAATAACTCTTTTGCAGTCTGATTACTTTTATAATGCTGGCTGCACAGAGGATGCCCGAGCAGTCATTGATTATCTCCATCGTCAATGCCCAAAGGCTCCTTTATTTGCTGTTGGAACTAGCATTGGAGCCAACATTCTGGTGTGTTACTTGATCTGCAATTCTTATTCTTTTGGATTTTTTTATTACGAACTCTATTGCTCGAATTACCTCTCCTGCGCAGCTACGACTGGTCTCGTCTACGTCAAATGCCAGTTATTCACTGTCGATGTATAAGGATATTTCCTTGTCTTAGAAGAAAGAAATGTTTAGCATCTCCGATTCTTGTGAATCCCCTCTTTTCAGCTTATTTAGAATGGAATAAGTTGGTTTGTAGTCCACTCTATTGGTCCTATAAACGGCCATATGATTTCCCTTGGTACGAATTATTTTCGACAGGTGAAATATCTCGGAGAGGATAGAGAGAAAGTACCTGTAGCTGGAGCAGTTGCTATTTGCTCCCCATGGGACCTTGTGGTTAGTGCTTTATCTCTATCAAAATGTAGCTAATAGACTTTCATGTTTTCAAGTGGGAAAAGTATTATGGAAGCAATTTCTCAAAGTTCCATTACATGTTATAATGCTGTATCTTCTTTAGTCGCATCAAGTTACTCGTGTTTGGACATTGTAGCCGGATATGTGATAATCCATATGAATCTGCAATCGTTCTTCATCACGTGGTTAAATTTTATGCTCTTATAATTGTTCCTTTTTTTCATTTAAATTTAAATCTTATGCAGATCGGTGACAGGTTTATATGCCGCAGGCTAGTTCAGAAGTTATATGATAGAGCCATAGCAACTGGCCTTCGAGGTTATGCAAAAATGTATGTCTTCTCTGCTTTCCTCGAATAACTTGTCAGATTTGAAGCCTAAATGCTGGTCCTAGTAACCGGTTTTTTGACCCCGATGCTTACTTCAGGCATGAGCCTCGCTATTCTCGATTGGCTAATTGGGAAGGAATAAAAAAGGTTTGTTTTTTCTTTTGATATGAGGACCCTCTTCTCTTTTGGATTTCTCCCCTTCTTTCCACTACTTGCATACTTATGTTTACTGCTAGTACAACGTTTCTCAGCGTTACCCCCTTTGCGTTGCTGCCAACTCCGTTGGTTATCACTTATCACCTTCGGTAGTACTTCGTGAGAAGTGTTGATTTCCATTCAAGTTATTTGTTATGCTAATCTTCCTTAGATCTTACACTTTATTGGTTTATCCTTTTGGCCTTCGACAGTCGCGTTCAATTCGAGATTTTGACAACTTTGCTACATGCATTGCTGGAAAATTTGAGGTAACATTTGGAACTTCATCCATTGTTGCTTCTTTGCTGTTATATTACGAGTCACTAAAGTATCGTACTGTTTTCGCAGACTGTGGATACGTACTATAGGCGTTCTAGCAGCTCTCCCTATGTGAAAATGTGTCGGTGCCATTGCTCTGTATCGGTGCTCTAGACGATCCCATCTGTACAAGAGAAGCTATTCCTTGGGATGAATGCAGGTGGAGCTCTGCAACCACGCTCTACTGAATGCTGTCTTCGAATTTCTTATGTTATATTGAGCAACTGATCCGGTAAATCCGTCTTTATCAGGGCAAATAAAAATATCGTGTTGGCCACCGCACGGCACGGAGGACATCTAGCATTTTTCGAGGGAATAACCGCATCCAGGCTCTGGTAATTCATAGCTTCGCATTAGTACGTAACCAACTAGTTTAACATGTTTCTCAAATCCATTGATGCTATATCAGGCTTCCCATGATAAAAGAACTTCATGAAATTTCTTCAGACATCGAATGGAGGACGTATTCTCTGATACGTATTTTTTTTCTTTTAATTATGCAGGTGGGTTAGGGCCGCCGATGAATTTCTCGATGTCCTTCACTCTAGTCCACATATGCACATAAAGAAGGTTTGCTTCTTTCATGTTCATTGCATTTAAATTTGCCTTCCTAGGTGTATGAAGTGGTCTCAATGCATTTGCAGACAGAGACTTCAGCACGGGAGGTCTCGATGGAATCATTGATCGATCAGGATCCATACGTAAACATCGCTGAAGACAGAATGGTGGCTGCAGTTGGTAAAGAGCATGTGGGAAACGAAGTAGTCGAACACTTCGCCAAGTTGGGGAATATTCACGATAAAACGGTGGTTTTAGCATCGGAACAAAAACAGCAGTTGACGGAAGAAAAGCCCGAAGTTGCAGGCAGCGGCATTGGTGAATTTTCGGGCGAATCTTCAAGCCTGAAACGCATCAAGTCGTTCGATACGATCGGTGCGACAAGAAGATGGTTGAATCATCTTTCCCGTCAAAACGGAAAATCGATGTGGTTACTGGCTTACATTGCCATAATCACAAGTTGGCCGATACTAAGTTCAGCTCTCCGAATATTTAACAGGAAGAAACTCAAGAAAGCTTCAGCTGCAAGGTAGGGTAAGGTAACTAATGTTGTAGTTTTCTACACGTTTTGTGTGTCAAAGACTTGTGAACCATCCATATAGGGTGCTTTCAACATTTATTTAAATGTACTACAGATAGAATTTCGAGACTAAATCGATCATAAACACCCTAAAATTCAATATCAATTGTTTGGGGTTCAATCATCTATCCGATAAACGAGTCTAAAATATAATTTGTTAATATAAAAAGTTAAAAAATTGCATAAATCAATTGCAACCGAAAATCTTGCCGAAAGATAAAAGCTTAATTTTTTATGTTAGACAACGTCAGGCTCGGCCTTAAGGGGTGTTTAGGTTGGGCAATGGCCAAGGGCCCAAGATGGTAAGGGCCCAAGATGGGAAGGACCCAATGTTAGATCTAAAAATAGTTTTAGAGAAAAAAAACATATTAAGACAAAAATAGAAAAGGAAAAGAATTGATGTACTCGTCAATCACGCACACCTTTATCAAAAAATTAAAAAAAAAACTCTTAAGTTTCATCAAAGACCCTTGAATCAAGACTGCTTCATCACTATCGTCAGAAACTCTTCGAATTATCTGTTTTCTGTCTCTCTCTCTCCAAGATTCAAATTCAATTCCTAAATCTTTACCCACCTTTAAAATCATGAAAATTTTCCTTATTTCCCAAAAATAAAAATTAAACCGTTATTAACATCAAAGCTCCTAAACCTTCTCTTATCAATGACAAAGGGAGTTTTATTTTGTTTTATTATATATTATTTTTTAAGGGACTCCAGTTTACTATTTTGTCTAGGGCCCCAAAAAGATCAGGACCAGGGCTAGACATGGTAACAGATTAAGTTGAAACTGAAAATATTATATTTTTTTATAACATTTTCAGTTGCAATTGAAAAATATACAAAATGTATAACTTTTTCAGTTGTAATCTGAATCCACTGCAATAGAATTTTTTTAAATTATTATCGAAAATATTTTATTTATATAAATTTTAAATTAAATTAAATAATATTTTAAATTAAAACTGTCTTAAATTAATTCATCACACATCAACGCTACTTAACAAATGACACTATCAAGATATTTCTCAAATAATGGGAAAATCCTTCATCAAAATTATTAGTTACATCATTTGTCTTAATAAATTTAGGGTTAACCATATCAAGCTCCTCCAAATTATGACTTAGATTTTAAGTTAATCCCAAAACTTCACAACATTTTAATTGAGTCCATCAAAATTTTCTAGATATCAATAATCAAATGTTTGGTGTCGATACCTTTTACGAGAGTTTATCATTGTAGTAAGAATTGTTTGTCAAATAACCTATCAGAATAATTCTCTTAATCTTCGCGTCTACATCAATATTGTGATTAGGTTCGAATAGAGACGGAGAGGTAATTGATAGTTACTAGTTTTTTTAAAGATAAAATATGTATTTAATAGAAGATTTTGATTTTATTTTTTTTCACGTCTTTTACATTTTCCTATCTGAATTGTGTCTCTTAATTTTTATTTAATAAAAACCTAATTTATTATTTTAAAAAAATAAAAATATTGAAAATTTAATAAATAAATTTCATAAACAATCATTGTTATATGTTATGTAACATTCACAATCACATTGTAATAGACATTACAATCATGATTTAATATGTATTGATAAAAATCCATGTGTCTCAAAGGTGAAAGCATACTCTAAATAATGGTTAAACTATATTCCAAGGTTCTATATTGTTCATATATTTAAAATATAGTCCTCCTTTTTTCACTTTTAGAAATTTAATCTTTATTTTTCAAATTTAAAAATTCAAATTCAAATTCAATTATTAATATTATTAGATATTTTTTATTCGATTCAAGTCAATTATATATCATATTTTCTTTCATGACTGTAAAGTTGGTAATTTTTTAGTTTTAAAATTCACATTAACAAATTTAATAAAAGATATAGATTAAATATTAAATGTATGAGAAGTATAAGTTTTTGAATCAAAATTTGACAATAAATAAATTTTAAAATATCACAACAACAAATCAATTGGATTTGTGTTTTCAAATTGGCTTAATAAAAAAAAAGTGCTCAAAGTATGCTTTGAAAAACGTTAGTGTCTAAAGAATTTTCTCAAAAAATAGGTGCCTAATATTTTCAACGTTATATTTTTAGGTATCCGGCCGTTAACCAGTGTTAAAAATCTCTATTAAGTAACACGTTACGTTCTGGTAATTAAAAAAAACAACGTACTCTATCCCTTCCCTCTTCCCTCTTCCCCTTCCCATAACCACCGGTCAATCAGTCGTGACCGTCACCGCCCCCATCATCAGCGTCGGCATCAACCCCGATTAAACCCTCATTAGTCTTTCGTTGTAATCTGCCACCATTTGTTGTAGAGAAGCGTTCAAAGGTTCGTTAATTTTTAGGCCACTGTCGTTGTTCTTTGTTGATTTCAGTCTATTCTGACGTCCATAAGCCACACCCTCCACCACCATTCGAACCACCGTGTAATTCCAATCAAAATCCAACGGTTTGGCGATGACAATAATGATCGAAGATGGCCGACAATGGTTGGTAATGGGTTAAAATGAGAAATTTTAGTTTTTTAGGTTTTTTTACAATTTCAGAAAAATGGGGTTTTTAATAAATAAATATTTTTTCCTTTTTCTTTTTTAAAAATAAAATTTTTATTATTAAAAAATATAACGTGTGTACCTAAAATATAACTGAGAAAACGTTAGACACATTTTTAACAAAAAAATCTTTATGTATTAAAACGTTTTTCGAGACATACTTTGAATCTTATTTTTGTACTAAGCCTTTCAAATTTTAAAAAATATAAATTAAATTTTAAATGAATGAAATGTATAGGGACTTGGATCAGAATTTAGTCCCAAATAAAGCAAAGTAGCAAATTTTCGTAAATTCGTCATAAAACCCAGAAAACCCCGCAATTTTCATCCTATGGACACATAAATAACAGACTCCGCTCATTTTAATTTGCTGACCGTTTGATCCACCTGATATTTTTTTTGAGCTTTTGAGATCTGAATCTGATTAAAACAAGAAGGCATGGAAGAGTTGAGATCAGCAATGGAGGAGCACATGGAATTGGTGGCGGATCTAGTTCAGAAGCTATCGTCGGCCGTTCCGGTATCCGACCCGCTTACGATAACTTCATAGGTTTCTTCCATGCCATCGACTGGAAGGTCCGTCTCCTCTCTTTTCCCGCTCTATATAGTTTTTTTTTTTCTGATTGATTCCTGAGAATTCGAGGTGAAATTCAGATCGCGGGAGGCGAGGATTCAATTCAAAGCTTTTTTTTCTGATTGATTCCTGAGAATTCGAGGTGAAATTCAGATCATGTGAAAATGTGTTTTTTTTTCTTTTGTTCTCTCTTCTGCGTTTTTCTGCATAACCGAATAGGGAAATAAATGAGACAATACATATAGCAAGTTATTCGAGTTTGATTCGAACAAAGTTTGGTTAACATTAGATTTGAATAGACTTAACTCTTGTTTGAACTCAACTAGAATTCTTTACAAGTAGCGAGATATTTGATATCCTACTTGAAAAGATAGTGAACTTACATTTATAATTTTTTAAATTAAATTATTAATAATACTAATATTTATATGTTGGTCTTAAAAAAATACAATATAAAGTTTTTATATATTTATGTTCGAGTTAGAATTTTAATCGAAGTTAAGAATATTTCTAGATCAAGCTTTTTCGAGCTCGAGTAAGCTTAAATTTTTAATTTCGAGTTCGGTTCAAATTTAATAATACGAGCTTTTAAGTCAAGTCAAACTCAATTTTGAATTTTTTGAATTGAATCGAGCTCGACAATACTCGAATTTGACTTGGTTTGTTTACAACCCTATAATAAAGAGAATGTTACATATGTGGTGTTTGTTTTTACAGAGGTAAAAAGTCTGCAGTCTGCGGACCACATCTGAAGGTATCTGCAGCAGAAGAGGTAGACCAAAAGTCTGCAGTCCGCAAGAAGAAGACTGTTTGTTTTTTAACGTCTGCAGACTGCTAAAATAAACTGAAATATAAATAAACTGATTTTTTAAACTTAAAAGAGTTTTGCAATACTGAAATTTAAATAATCTATACAACTACGATAATAAATTTTTTAAAATAAATCAATTCATATTTTAAAATAAATCAATCCATATTTTAAAATAAATCAATCTATATTTTAAAATAAATCAATCCATATTTTAAAATAAATCAATCTATATTTTAAAATAAATCAATCCATATTTTAAAATAAATCGATCCATATTTTAAAATAAATCAGCCCATATTTTAAAATAAATCAATCCATATTTTAAAATAAATCAATCCATATTTTAAAATAAATCAATCCATATTTTAAAATAAATCAATCTATATTTTAAAATAAAATTTTTCATATTTTAAAATAAATCAATCCGTATTTTAAAATAAATCCATCTATATTTTAAAATAAAATTTTAAAATAGATTTAAATAATTTTTATTTATTTGAAGATGTTTGAAGATCTTTGAAGACATAAAACCATGTCTGCACCAAGAAGACCTCGCGCAGACGTTAAAAGAGCTTTTGTCTTCTAAAAAACAAACGGTTTGCGAAGCCCAATGTCTGCGCGTGGTCTACGCGGCACAGACATAAGAGTTTTGCAGACCTTGCACAGTAAAAACAAATACCACCATAGTGTCAATGTTGGTTAGAAATTCTGAGTGTTAGTGTTGGTTTCGCAAAATGTCTGCGCGTGGTCTACGCGGCACAGACATAAGAGCTTTGCAGACCTTGCACAGTAAAAACAAATACCACCATAGTGTCAATGTTGGTTAGAAATTCTGAGTGTTAGTGTTGGTTAAAGGACTAAAATCAGGAGTGTTGGGGGGGGGGGGACTCTGCCGTGTATGTAATTAGGTGATTAGGCCTGTAAACGAACCGAACGCACACGAACGGATGTTTGTTCATGTTCGTTTATTTAATAAATAAACGAACATAAACGAACACGAATATAATAAATGAACATAAACGAACAGCACAAACAAAAAAAACCTTATTCGAACACAACAAATGAATGAAAAAAAAGTAAACAACAAGAATAACAACTTAAAATTATTTAATATAACCTACAACTTTAGAGTTAATTTGTTCGAATACGAAAAAAACATAGTTAATTTGTTCGAATACGACAAAAATATACATAAATCATAAATAAGTTATATGAACATAATAAAGTCTTAAAGTTAATTTGTTCAACAAAACAATCTTCTTGAAATCCAAACAACTTCAATAATCTTCGTAACATATTCAATTTGCCCTCTGTTCGAACATAAATGAACGAACATATAATCGAACGTTCACGAACGTAAATGAACGAACGAGCACTTTATTCGTGTTCGTTCATTTAATTAAACGAACACAAAATCTTGTTCATGTTCGTTTATTTAATAAATAAACAAATATAAACGAACTTTCCACCGCACGGTTCATGAACGGTTCGTTGAACGTTCAGTTTATTTACAGGCCTATGAGTGATAATACTGATTGCATGATGCACAAAGTTCCATAAATTGGTGATTTGAACAATGCGAAACTTCCAGTAATATCAGGTAATAATGTTCTAGCTTAAACCATACCTGATCTGCCTTTGTAAAGGCAGTTTCCCGAGTTAGATAGGTTGCAGCTTTATGTTGATACTGATAAGTGGTTTTCTAAGTAAAGATTATGCCACCGAAAGATCCACTCTTTTTTCAGGGGCAAAAAATTCGAATTTTCTTTTTGTAGTTTTTCATTTTATTAATTGTGTCCACTTTAGGATTTTATTTGTGGCTATTCACATACAAAAATTTTGTGTTGTTAATATATGTGCTTACCTTAAAAAATATTTATGGATCCACCACTAGATGTTTGTGGTTTGTGAATTTAGCTGTTGTTATTTTGAAACTTAAATTCATAGTTCTTACGTCCAATATGGAAACATGGATATATGTTTCTCTAAAAATGTTAAGATTCTTTATTGCTTGAGTTCATGACCCGCCATCTATTGAGAACAATTCTCTAGCTCACTTTTTCTCCCTTCTTTTTGCAGGAACCATGTCCGTACTGGCATTCCATGTTGTCTTACTGATAATAACAATCTTCTCCAGGAAGAAAACTAGTTTCCAGATGTGTCTGTTCCTTCTTAGAAGTAAGTTTATCGCTTTATGTGTTATCGATAATCATTGTACATATACGAGTATTTTGACCATGAGTCTTAGATCTCTCTCTTTTATTTATGAGAGTTGTTACTAATCAGATTGATTACCTGCTTTATTTAAATGTGAAACTTCATAAATAAGCTGCCTTCTTGTGGTTGAATGATTAATGACATATAACATTGCACTTTGATATATCATAATTACCTTACAGTCTGATAATGATTGGCCCTGTAGTTAGTTATTAATCTTAAATCAGGTAGTAGAGATTCCAGGACATTGAATAGAATTTAACAGCTTCCACAAGTTATGTCTTCTCCCCTTAACAATATTTCGTTAAGCCATGGTTATTTAAAATTCCTGATGAATTATGATGTCTTAATTACTCTTTCTGTCTTACATCTTAAGGTAATACGTAGTCTTGTAATCTGAAATTCCAGATGTGAGAAGGATAAATGCTGATGCATATATTTGATTCATACACTTCATATTTGATAGACAATGTGAGAACATTGAAACGTAGAAATAATGAAAGTAGAAACACAGAGATTGTGAAGCAAAATATAGTTGTCTCGTTCCACAGCTGCCTTAGAAATTATAGATGTCCTGTTTCACAACATAGGAATTTCATCAAATCGTTGCATGCCAAATTGGTGATTTAGAGATAGAAGCCTAGTCTTTGAGAAGGTGTCAATCAATTGGATTACATTTACCTGAAAGAACTCTTACTGATTCTGAACCCATCAAGTGGCCTCGGTGGTTAAAAGGAGTGTTGTTCTCCTTAGAGGTATTGAGTTCAAGCAACTGCGTCTGTAGGTGTATGTTGTCAATGACTTAAAAAATTCTGTACAGATATTACCTTGTAATCACCCTAGACTATTGAAAAAAAAACTTTCTGGTTCCAAATAATAACCCGTATTAATCTTCATATGTGAGGGCAAGCACACTTCCTTGCTCTGCTCCTAGCCCCAAGTCCTGTAATCTTGATAGTCAGCCGTGTAGATATGGAACATAAAGTAGGCAAATCTTCCTAACAAGTTAACGTCTAATTAATCCCTGGGTCGTCTTGCCAGTGAAGGAGTCCATAAGAGAAAATGGTTGAAGTTGCTATACGAGTTTACATCAGTTTATAGGCTACATGTGCTGTTAGAAATTTTGACTAACAAATCTTAGTAAAAACAACCTACCTGCCCTGGGAACTTCTGCTATGCGGCGCCTAAAAAACGGCGTGACCGGTTAAATAAGTGATAGGTTAAAATTTAGACCGGTTATGTTATATCATTTAACCGGAAATATTATCAAGCACAATAACATATTAGGTAGCGCTTAGATAATGTAATATGTAGCGCTTATATAATAAAATAGGCATTTAACAGGAAATATTATCAAGTACAATAAAAAATTAGGTATCGCTTATATAATGTAATAGGTAGCGTTTATATTGACCTATTTTCTCATAAAAACGGTAAATTTAAACCGGTTACATTATAAATTGACATATTACATTATAAATATCGGTTTCGATGTTTTCAGGATCGATACAATTTTAAATGTATTGACACTTTATGCGTGCAACTCGTTTGTGCTTTATTTTGGAAAAAAGTATCGACACATATTTAAAGAGTGTCGATACATAATGTAGACCTATTTGCTAATTAACCGGTATATTTTAACAGGTTACATTGTAAATTTACCTGTTACATAATAATTATCGATTTCGATGTTTCGAGGATCGATACTTTTTAAAAATGTATCGACACTTTATGCGTACACCTCGTTTGCCATTCATTTTGAAAAAATGTATCGACACAAATTAAACAAAGTGTCGATACTTTATGTTGACCTATTCTCTCATGAACCCGATATATTTCTACCGGTTACATTGGAAATTTAGCTATTGTCAATTTACCTATTACATTATATCATTTGTCATTAAAATAGTCTAATTTTACCACCTACATTGTAATTTTACCTATTACTTTAAAGTTATTGAATTCTGTAGTTATTGTACATACATGAATATGTCCTGCAAATTTAATGTTGTACCCACCCTTCAACTACCACCGCTACCAATACCACATCCTATTGAAAGCACCACTGAAACATGTTGTTAAATGAACCTTTACTTACATACATCTCCATCAACTCCTGTTGGGACCACTGAAATTGCACAACAAAATTTTTGCCATGGATCATACTGATGCAGACAATGTTAAGCCAACCGAGGAATGCAATAAAGTACATAATGTTGATGAATCTGACATATTGGTTGGTAAGCTCTTCTCTTCACGTGATCAAGCTTGGTACTTTTACAAGGAATTCGCACGGGAACATGGGTTTAGTGCACGTCGGGGAACAACACGGCTTGACATGGAAGGGAATGTGAAGGCACAAGAATTTTGTTGTTCCAAAGAAGGGTTTCGAGTATCAAAAGTCAATACCGTTAATCGTCAACGTGCTCATACGCCAATCACAAGAACAGGATGCAAGGCTAGAATCGTAGTTACAGCAACAAATACAAACGATCAGTGGGTTATAAGTAAGTCTTATCAGAAACATAATCATGCATTGTGCACACCTGCTATGACACCATTTATGCGTTCTAATAGAGCTGTAAGTAAGGCTGATATCGATGAGGCAACAACATTGAAAGAGGTCGGTGTTGGCACGTCACAAGTAATGAACTATTTAACGCAGCAGGTAGGGGGCTATCATAATATTGGATTTACACATAAAGACCTCTACAATGCACTTCAAAGAGGCAAAGCAAAGGAAATCGTCGATGGGGATGTGAATGCGCTTATTGCTTACTTTGATTATAAGAAACATGATGATCCCGGGTTTTTTGTTACATACTCGGTAGACGAATCAGGGGCGTTCCATAATCTTATTTGGTCGGATTCTACATCGAGATCAGATTACATATGCTTCGGTGATGTAATTGAAACACAAGAAGACATATTTAGATGTTGTTCGTGCAATTGAAGATGGAATTAGTAGAATGCGTCTGAACGAGTTGAAAGCGGATTACTTAAGTTTCTAGACGAAGCCCTTCCTGATCACAAAACTGGTTGAATTTGAAAGTCATGCTTCTGAGATTTATACGCGCGAATCTTTTCGTGCGTTCCAAGAACTTCAACGGGAGACATTGTACCGGATTCAGGAAGAGATTGAGTCATTATCAGATGAATGTCAATATTTTTATTTGAAAAAGTACAAAGAAAAAAATAGGACATTTGAAATTAATTTTGATTCTCGTACGGAAACCCTAAATTGCTCATGCAAAAAATTTAAGACAGTTGGACTTCCATGTCGCCATCAACTTCACGTTTTGAAGCACTTGAATTACACATATTTGCCCGGGTCTTTGATTCAAATTAGGTGGACTAAGGATGCGAAGGCTTCTGCACCCAGTTTTGTTGATTTTAATGTGCCTCCAGAAATAATGCAAATGACAAGGTTTGCTTCTCTACGTGCAACAGCAAGTATGCTATGCTATGCTGCATCAAAGACAGACGCGTGTTTCAAAACCGCAAGAGATGAGATGAAAAGATTAACAGAAGAATTTGAGAACTCGTTTGGTTTGAATGATTCAGTCAATCAGAGCAGTGTATTAAACAACGTTCGCGACCCTCAACGAAAACAACGCAAGCGAAAAGAAGTAACAAAGAACAAGGTCGAGAAGAAAATTAGGCGATGTGGGTTCTGCAATGGTGAGGGACATAACAAACTAACATTTCCTCAAGTTAAGCTGGGTTTGAATACAAGCACGCAGCCTACTTCAACTGATTTTTTTGAAGACGAAATGGACTGGCCATTCAGTCCCACATATGATGTTAGAGACATTTGAAATAATGCAAACAACGATCTCCATATATCCTAAGTATCAACATGACTCCTACTGTGTATAGGAAACATGTACAACAACATATTGTTATTGCAAATTAACCACATCATTCAATCATGTTTGAACATTACAACTATATTCGTATAAAATTAAAAACAATTCTTCAACAACTGAATACAACTATTATATGTAATGTTCAATCATGTACTCCTTATGTTGTAGGGATTCAGTCCCTAAACCCTCAAAAGAAAGCTTATCTTACCAATTCGTAGCTTACCATTTGGACCCTGAAAGGGTGTTTTATTGGCTATGCAGTCAACATGATTATGAGTTTCCTTTATTATTTTGCATTCAGTCAGACTGTAGAGATTTGAAATTTGTAATGAATTAAAAGATCTTAAACACTTGAATCCAATTACCATTTCAAGAACAATTACATGAATACATTGATACTTACTGGTCGCTTTCGATTTTCTTCAATGTTGATACGTTGGGGCTCCATTTGAAGGTCATCACCGTCAGAGTGGAAGAGTTCTCTGCCTTTAGGGTTTTTCGTTTTGAGTTTTGTATATATAAGAAAAAAACACGCGTAATTTTCAAAAGTAGCGACACTAATTTAAAACGTGTCGATACATTCTGTAGACCTATTTTCTCATAAAATCGGTAAATTTAAACCGGTTACATTGTAAAGTGGCCTATTATATTATAATTATGGGTTTCGATGTTTTTAGGATCGACACTTTTTCTAAATGTATCGACACTTTTTCGTAACTTGTTTGGAAAATTTATTATGGACATAAAGTGTCGACACAAATGTATAAAGTATCGATACAATATGTATACCTTTTTTTAAATAACCAGTCTATTTAGACCGGTTACATTGTTATGTTACCGATTACATTATAATTATGTGTTTCGATGTTTGTAGGATCGACACTTTTTATAAATGTATCGACACTTTGTTCGTGCACTTGGTTTGGAAATACATTCTAGACAACATGTATCGACACAAATGAATAAAGTGTTGACACATATTGTAAACCTATTTTCTCATAAAACTGGTAAATTTAAACCGGTTACATTGTAAAGTGACCTATTACATTATAGTTACGGGTTTTGATGTTTTTGGGATCGACACTTGATATAAATGTGTCGACACTTATTTGTGAACTTGTTTTGTTTGGAAAACACATTATGGACACAAAGTATCGGTACAAATTTATAAAATTTCGATACTTTATGAATACATTTTTTCTCATAAACCGGTATATTTAGACCGGTTACATTGTTATTTTACCTATTACATTATAATTACGGATTTCGATGTTTTTGGGATCGATACTTTTTATAAATGTATCGACACTTTGTTCGTGCACTTGGTTTGGAAATACATTCTGGACAACATGTATCGACACAAATGAATAAAGTGTCGACACATATTGTAGACCTATTTTCTCATAAAACCGGTAAATTTAAACCGGTTACATTGTAAAGTGACCTATTACATTATAGTTACGGGTTTCGATGTTTTTGGGATCGACACTTGATATAAATGTGTCGACACTTATTTGTGAACTTGTTTTGTTTGGAAAACACATTATGGACACTTGATATAATTAGTGTTGATATTTCAACAAGTTTTGAAAAAAGGTAAGTAACATTGTTACCTTAGCAATGGAATTTGATGTTATCTCCAGATGCATCCATTGAGTAAGTTATTTTTTGGATGGATGGAATTTCGGTTTAGGGCTAATATTTATAGTGGAGCCGAAATTTATATTTAAATTCAAACTCAAATTGTGAGTTGATGGGTTGTCACAGTGGTCACATGGAATGTAATATTTATTGTATAAGTCACATGTTATAATGTAATATTCATATTAAAAGACACAGCTACTGTGTTATATGATTTAGTTTTTTTGAATGGAATGAAAAATATAATCAAACCATAACATATATAAACAACAAATTTCTGGATTACAATGTTCAAATAATGTACCTACAACGAAATTAATCTGATGGAAAAGGGTTATCGCTAACGAAGTCCGGAGCATTAGGCGCCTTCAACAAATTTTCCAAATACTCGCGTATGGTACCACCTTTGTCTGAGGACATATATAAATAATTTCAATAATCAAACTAATCAGGTGCAATTTTACTAACAAGAAACTAAATGAGCATAATCAGGAATAAATTTTTGTCATACTTAGAGCATCGTCGTCCGAATGGGAAGCAGCGTCGAAAGAATGTGGACATATGTAATTGTTTATCTAATAAAAAACATAAATTGTTAATCAATCAATCTATGAACAACTGTTTAACTGGAAAAATATGGCATAACTGTAACTTACTGGATTATGAATCATTTTTCGCGGTGAATCATCGACCAACAGTGTATTTAAGACATTAAAATCAGTAAACTCGTTCCAAACATCATTGAGATCTTTACATTATGTAAACTTATCTGCTGTTTTGCACTTTCTTTGATCCTGTTTACAAACAGTCGAACATAAATATGTAGGAATCTTAGACAAATTAAAGTTAGCAAAGTGTAATGACAATCATCTTACCCAAACGAATAGAAAGTGATCAAAGAACGAACGTAGTTTATCAAGTACACGGTCCATGTTATGCCTGAGATTTTAATCAAGTTTGAATGTTAACATTTAATTGTATATTAATGATTTTGGCTATAGTAATTTGAATTGCTCAATAGTTCTAACCTCATCTTGGATGACTAAATGACAACAACAAAATTCTGTGTACAAAATTGCATAAATTCACATAATCCATTTCTGAAGATAACACCTGCAACATGAAAAAAATGAGATTAAAGTTGTATGCTTATATGTTAAAATAATGGATACAAATTAACAGAATTGAAACCTTCTGGATGTCTTGGGATGTAAGCAAGGACACCATTGACATAAAAAATTACTAGTTTTCTTGAAGGCGGCGTTACAGACACGATATATTTGTTTGGATCATCATCATCTTCATCGTCATCTTCATTGACCGCTTGGATGTCCACATCTGTTAAAAGAAAAGAAAATACATTTCGGAACGTGTAAATGTTTAGAAACATAAATAATTAATTACCTAACTCGTTTGATGTCGTTGATGTAATTCGTTACGCAACATGGAGACTTCATCGCGCAATGATGAAATATCGGCTCGCATTCCGCTCACAAGGGAATCAATATGATCCCGAAAGTTGACCATGTATTCCATCACTGTCGTAATTGTGACATCCTGTCCAACTTGAGCTTCTGGAGCTTCTGCAGCTTCTTCCATCATTGCGTCTCCTCCCCTGTCTCCCATTGGTTGGTCGTCTTCATTGTCCTCCCTCTCTAGATCCAATCCGAAATCCTTGACACGCATCCAACCGACTTTTTCAACAAAATCATATCCCGCTTTTTTAATAAATAACATGTCAATCTTGCGGGTTAATCGAACAGGGGCGTCAAGCGAAAAATCAACTTCTTCCTTTTTCAACAGATGGGTGATGACACATCCATATAGTAGTGAAGTTGAAATTGATGCTTCCTTTGTGACCATATATACAAATGTTTTAAACATCAGTTTAGCAATGTTTGGAGCCGTTTTGGATATATACTTTGCTATCTACCAATAATCGCTGTCTCGAATCGTTGAATGTTTTCCCCCATAAGGCCAAATAAACCAAGTCAGCATTTTGTGAAACACTCTCGCCTCTACATCTAGGTTAATTGGTCTATTTCTATCAACCCGTTTTATTGTAGTATCTAAGTCAGTTTCATCTAAATCCCCTTTATTCTCGACACCTATACCCGAAGAAATAGTCTCCGGAGATATATATATATATCCTTCCCCATGACATGGGTATTAATTCCTATTATATTACTCTTATTAGGCTCATACTGGAAGGAATCATTGTTGTAGAATACTCTAACTAGGTTGGGGTAATATGTTGGTTCTACACCAAGGAATTCAAGCCAACCCCACGATGTAAATGTTGATTTAAAACTAAAATCATATTTACCATCGAACAAGAAACCCAGGTCAATGACACGTTCGGGACGAATCTTCCTTACTTTAAAACTCCTTTGCCATCTTTCTTTCTCCGCATCGGATCTAAAGTTCTTAGTGTCGAACGACCTGATATCCTCAGAAGAGGTGGGTTGAGAAGAGCTGGGTTGAGAAGAACCTCGATTTTGACGCTTACGTTTTGGAACCATTTTTGGTGTGGATGTTGTTACATTGGAACACAAACACATTAAGGAAACAAAAGTGACCAATCTGCAAATCAAACAAACCCTAATTTATGGCAAAATATCGATAAATTTACCTGAATATCTGATCGTAACTGTTATGAACGCTGGTATTCGTCGGAGTCGATGAGTTCTCTTCTGCCTTTAGGTTTAGGTTTAGTAAGGTTTAGGGTTTTTGGATTTTGAGTTTGTATCATATAAATAATGAATGAAAAAAATGCGAGTAATTTAAAAATGTATCGACACAACTATAAAATGTGTCGATACATTATGATGACCTGTTTAAAATTAAATAGGTATATTTGTACCGGTTATATTGCAAAATGACCTATTGCATTCAAATTATGAATTTCATTGTTTTAGGATCGATACTTTTTATAAATGTATCGACACTTTTGTGTGCACTTTTTGACCATTTAAATTCTGGACACAAAGTATCGACACAAATTAAAAAAGTGTCGATACTTCATGTACACATGTTTTCTCATAAACCGATGTATTTAAACTGGTTAGATTGATAATTTACCTATTACATTATAATTATGGGTATCGATGTTTTTGGGATCGATACTTTTTATACATGTATCGACACATTATGGTGACCTTGGTAAGGAAATCATTCTGGACACAAAGTATCGACACAAATTTAAAAAGTGTCGATACTTCATGTACACCTGTTTTCTCATAAACCGGTGTATTTAGACCGGTTAAATTGATAATTTACCTATTACATTATAGTTATGGGTCTCGATGTTTTTGGGATCGATACGTTTTATAAATGTATCGACACATTTCCATGCACTTGGTAAGGAAATCATTCTGGACACAAAGTATGGGATCGACACAAATTAAACAAGTGTCGATACTTTATGTACACCTGTTTTCTCATAAACCGTTGTATTTAGACCGGTTAGATTGATAATTTACCTATTACATTATAATTATGGTTCTCGATGTTTTTGGGATCGACACAAATTAAACAAGCATCGATACTTTATGTACACCTGTTTTCTCATAAACCGGTATACTTGGACAAAATGTTGGAATCAAATATGTGTTTATTAATTTTTTCAGTGTTATTTTCTATTTTTACCACCTACATTGTAAATTTACCTATTACTTTAAAGTTATTGCATTTTGTAGTTATTGAACATACCTAGATATGGATGGTCATTCAGTCCCGCACATGATGACAATTATGTTAGTGACACTTGGAATAATGCAGAATCCTACTGTGTATAAGAAACATGTACAACAACCAATTGATAACTTTTCCCATCTCATACATAATTACATTCACATACAAAATTATAAATCGTATACAAAATTAACCTTACATTTACATCATCCCTTCCTTTTGTTATCCTTGTGTAGCATGGCAGCTTTTGTCATCTTCTCTCTTAGTTGATTTTGATTATGGCATACGAGATCGTTTAATATTCGCATACGATCCCATTCTCCAACAACCTATATTCAAATTGTCAGTACGTTAAGTATTGTAAACCACAGCATTCAATCTACGAATTTTAACAATGTAACGGCAAACTAATTTTTAATTCTACTTACAAAATCACCAGTAGCCCCGCTAGAACCGATCGATTTCATCCACATCATCACATAGATGCCGCAATCATATACATTCAATTGTTTGGTCATCTTATGCTCCACGAATTTGAATCTTTGCAAGGGGACTTTTCCTAGAGAGCCACATGCTTCTACCCAAATGTGTTTCTCATTATAACTATCTAATATTTTCATCTGCATTAAAAAATATGAAGTTATGATCCAAACAAATTATGCATTATAGTTTACATAATTTCCTTTCATACATACCAATCTCTTGGCATCTTTCACTCTCTGTTTAGCTGCTTCAGATTTAAATAGACTATCATATACAGTTCCAACACGTTTTTTCATATCCAACACCAACAGATACCAATGTGAATTATTGTAGTTTATTGTGATCATGATCTGAAACAAATTTCACACACAATTTGACAAAATTCAATATTATATATCCAAAAACATCATTTATGCTTATTCGTATGGTCTCTTACCTTCTCACAGTTGGTGAATTTCATATAGTTAGGCAACATGGCACCCCAAAAGCTCGCAATACCCTCAACATTATCGTTGTTGTCCAACACCTGTTTCTACAATTACGCGACAATCATTATTAATTTACCGTCTGTAACATTACTTTTCAACACTTATTAATTTAACTCACCGCTAAGTGGTATGGAATGTAGCCAATCATCCGGCCTGACTTTTTAGAATCGTAGCATACTGTCCAGGCGAGCAAATCAATAACCTAACAAAATTAATTACACAATCAGAACATATTGAATAGGTTTTGTCTTTTAATTGATTTCTACTTACCACACCGCCAACCCATTCCATAGGCTTCAACGTTGCAACGTCGGATACTTGTGCGTATTGATTTCCCATTGAGATTACAATATATTTGTATGAATCATTAGGATTAATATCTTTTCATGATTAATATCTTTTCATGAAATATTTAAATATCACTCACAAAGCAATATAAGTGACTTACCCCGATTCTAACCCACTATTCCATAAATAATCACAAATTGCAGCTTCGACCGGTTCAATTCCGATTGGAATATCCGCTTTTACAACCTTCAGTTTTGCATACAAATTTGTGTCACAACAACATAATAAAAATCAAATTAAGTTATCTTTTATTCAACTTACCTTCTACTTCTTCTTCTGGGGTGCAGGACATTCCGAATCCAAATATGCATCTATAACACTCTTCGGTGTATAGATGTTAATGACATCCTTTCTCCTCATTTCCTCCATATTTTCTTCTTCCTCCATCTTTTCTTCTTCTTCAAATTTTCTCAGTTCATCGTATTTATTCTCTACATAGCTCTTCATCTCTTTTATTTCACCCTTCAATTTCCCCCCTTCATCCAAGTTTTTTTGAACCACCTCCTTCACCCCCGAAAGTTCACTCATTATTTCCACAACCTCTTTGACAACTCCATCAATATTTCCACCCGTCAACATATTAACTTCACCACTCAACACCTCAACTTTTTTCACCAATACATCTATCTTTCCTTCCACTTCCATCTTATGCCTTTCATGTGTCTCTTCGACTCTTGATTGTCTTTGATGAATATCAAAAATGATTTTTTTAATATCAGTCAATTCAGACATCAAATTGTCGAATTTAATCTGTTTTCCCTGACCGTAATCCCCCTGACCGTCATCCACCCCTCCAACCATATCTACTTCCCTCTCCTCTGCCTCCTCTACCTCCTCTACGTCCTTGAAAATAACCTTCAAAATTAAATTTGTATTAAGAATTGATTATATTCTTAATATTATTTAATTTCATTTATTACCATTTCTAGCTTCCTTGGTCTATCCACCTTCAACTTCGACATCACTCTTACCACCTCTTCCTTCCCCCATGCACGGATGCGTGCCACTCCGCGTCTTTCATAAGCCGGCAAACTATCACAGCCCGACCAATAATCGAACAGTGCAATCTGCATTTATAATAAAATTAATCATTTTATATAATAACTATACCATCATTTTATATAAAAAAAAAAACCAAAAACATTTTTCAACTCAGTTACCTCTAAGATTGCTATGCACCCTTTGAGGTATCTCTGGCTTCCCTTTTGAAAGGTAATTATTGATTCAATCAATCTCGAATGGACATATTCAGCCCAATTGAATTCACCCTTCAAGCCTTCATCGCAAATGAGCTTCATATTGTCCTTGTTCGTTGACGTATCACCCGTTGGACAAAGAAATATCCCGGCAAGGTACAATAGAACTCGGGCCTTCAGCTCATCCCCCCGGTAAGATCCGCTTTTGATATCTTCTTCAACTTCAGCATATGTCACCTTATGATTCGAACCATATTTGGAGGCAAGTGCTTTCCAGTTCTTACTCCTACAGACTTCTACAACACTTTTGCCTTTGTTTTGTACCCCCCAAGACGGCTGCAGCAGTCGATACCCCCAGAGGGAATGAATAATTGCCATATTTAGCAATACATTGTTTGACATCAAATTGCTCCATCAAGGATCGACACAATTCCCTCCGAATTGGTTGATCCTTTACTCCTATCAATGATCCAAACCCCATTTCACTCAGCATATTCAACTGATCATTCTTTTTAAGGTGTTCAATTAATGAATACACCCTTTTTATGCCGCACCTTGTCAACACATCCTACATTTTTTAACAATATATAATGTTATTGTTCTTATATATCTTGTATCAACGTATTTACAAGTTTAATGAATACCTTCTTTTCATGTTCTTTCCTCCGTTCTTTGTATTCTTTACTATCATTCCTTGACAGTGTGATGTAAGGTTCCTTTTGAGCATCACTCATCGAATTCCATTTCGACCTCACATCTTTTTTCACCTAATATTAAGAATAAACGTTTCTTAATCAATACATTAACGCTAAATAATACTCAATGTCAATTTCATTTTACATACCGCTGTGTGTGCCATCTTCCTTCATCCTTTTGCATTCGTCCATACTGTCAACATTTAAAATTTGTAATCAATTTAAAGTTCCTAAATACTTTAATCCAATTACCATTTCAACAATAATAACAAAAAGAAATTGACACTTACTAGAAGTACATATATCCACCCTTTGGTTGCTTTCCACCCATTGACTTCATTTTTCCTTCATATATCAGTTTACGCAAATCAAATCAAATACTTGTATACAAAAATCGATAACCACTCTTGTGGTAAAACGGTTGGTCTTCAATAAAATTTGAATGGCCACTACAACAAGTGTCGGCACATTTATACAAACCTCAAATATCATTTTCTACCTATAATATTATATACAGGATCCATATTTATTTTCTACCTATAATATTATATAATAATCGGTCCCAAAACCTCCCTATTTCCTTCAAACGAATGGGAACACTCAATACTCAAAGTATCGGCACATTTATACAACCTATAATATCATTTTCTACCTATAATATTAAATAAAAGTATTGATATTTATCATCTACCTAGAAGATCACTTTTTACATGTAATCGGTCCCAAATGCTTCTTTACTTCGAAAACCCCAAACAACAACACATAAAAACCCTAATTACTGTAATAATAAAAAACTAGGGTTTCAACAACGTACCTTTCGATTTGAAATGCAGCAACAAACATAACAAACTTCAACGTAGAAACGCCTTCTGAAATGCAGCAACAATTACGCTTCGATTTCAAAAACTCTATCTATTTTCAGAGGAAATTTAGTTATGCCTTTATATTTACACCGGATATGTTATTTATATTTAATCGATACAATTACATAAGTGTCGATACTTTTATGTGAAGTGTCGATACTTTCGAGAGGATATTTATCTATTTCTCTTAAAGTGTCGATACTTGTTTACGCGTACTTATTAAAGTACCGACACTTTCAACATAACGGGTAGCGCTTTACCATTTATTTCAAATATACTTTGCAATTTATCGGTGAGCTGAATCCAAAGGCACATAAGCATAAGAAGACATCACTACTGTTTACTTTCTATCAATTTATCCAGTACTATTGATTTCTATTTATTTCAAATATACTTTGCAATTCTGATTTATTTGCATGATGATGCTTTGTTGTGCTTGGTGTATATTTTGCCGAGTCGCTGAATAGATTACTTGGTGACAACTGGAAGAAATTTGCAACCCAAAACTATTTTGATCCGAGTGGACTTTTCTTACCTCCTCACTATTGCCATCATCATCTTGGTCAGCGAGTAACTCATCCTATGCTCTCATTTATTGAAAAATTTTCCCCCATTCCTCTAAACCTCAACTTTGTGATACTTTCGGCAGATAAACACTGTTTTGCATGTGTTACCTAATAGTTCGTTGGAAAAAGGCCGAACTCAGACACCGTGCAAGGCTTTCCCGCAACAAGCAGGAATGAAATTGCCTGGTGCTGTGTTACTGCCCTTTCCTAGTTCAGTAGCATATGCATTTATTAATTGCATAAGGGAAATTAGGACTGAGAAAGATGATAAGAAGCTGGAAATGGGGGGAACAGACAAGAAAGATGGCAGAAATCCGATTCGAATTATCGGGAGTTTAGCTCGGATGGTTCATGCAGCCAAAACATACCCTATTCAAAGGAGTTGGTTTTAACACCAATTGAGACATAAGCATATTTTCATTGACATCCATTTCAATACTTTTCATTCAATTCGGGTTTTGAAGTTTGGTTCGGGTCAATTTTGAGTTCGGATCTTATTTTGTTCCATTTCAACTTCCTGTTTTAGATTTTCGATTATTTCAGGTTCGGGTTATCTCCTCTTACTTGCTCAAGTTGATCGGATTGGATTTTTAAATTTGGGCATCGGCAGATCTAGATCGTCGTAATGAAGAACCAACGAAGAACTTTCTTTTCCTTTGAATTAAGCATTTTATTTAAACAACTAAGTACATAAGGCTGCCTTACCATACAAATCTAGTACAGAAACAATAGCCAGGACCTGCCAACATTATTAGTATTAGTATTATTATTATTATCCACTCTCGTGAGTGTAACTACAAGACCCTGAGAGGAGAAATGCCAATGAACTCTCTGAATCGTCAAATGGTGGTCGATGGAACTCGTGAAACCCGCTGAAATTACATGTCTCAAAGTTCAAAGGTGAGAAACAACAGGCAGGATCGTTGATGCTCCCTTTAACATTCACACTCGACGAAAAGTTGAACATATTCATGGTTCCAGCCTTATCCGTGGCTTCATCGCCATCGCCCGGGTCACACGTCCCCGTGGATCCTTTAGTGTCATCCAAGGGGATTGCTGGAGTGTGTCCCTGGAAGAGAGCAATATGACCAAACAGCTTATCTTTCCTCGAAAATGTCGTGCCGCACGAGCAAATCCATTTATCTTTACCGCAATGCTTCTCGTGAGTCTTGAGATCGGCAATGACCGAGAATTTCTTGGTGTTGCATCTGCTGCAAGTGAAGCTCTTGTCACAGTGGGTTCTCCTGTAATGGTTCTTGACACACAAGATGGTCTTCAGAGGCTGAAACTTTTTGTGATCCTTGTTCCTCTTGCAACCGGCGAAAGGGCACGAATATCTCTTGATGAGAGCCGGTTCAGAGCCGGATTCTTTGTTGGGTTTCGCGAGTGCTGCCGGCGTTTTATACTCATCTCCGTGCCCTCTCATGTGCATCCGTAAATTCGCATCTCGCTTGAACCCTTGCCACATATGGTGCAGAAATGAGTGTGGGGTGCAAGGATCTCCTCCTTCTCTAACTGCAATATCTCATATGTCCCTGGAAAAAGATGCTCCCCTAATTCCTCACCATCTTCCTCATCTTTCAATTCATGTTCCACATTAGTACTAATATCAACAGAGTTTTGCAGCTCGGAGACACCGCTTCCACCACCGCCACAACGACCACCATTTTGTGGCTGAAACTGTCCAAGAGATGCAGAAGGTGCACTCTGTGCATGCTTAACATAAGGTAAAAGACTACCAGCGGTCGATATCAACTGAACGATGATCGAAGTGAGATCGGCGGTGACCAGAAGCTGCTGCTGAGCTACAAGTTCACATGGTTGCACCCTTCTTCCGATGATTGAATGCACCAGACCCTGAAGCTGATGGATCTTCTGCTCCAAGAACGAGAGATTGTTTAGCATTGCTGTTGGATCAAAGTCTTGGACCTTGCTGGCTTGAAGCAGCTCATTGAGAGGGTCAGGGAGTTTGATTTGGGGATTAGGGTCACACTGTGGTTCAATCCTCCTGCTGTAATCCAAAATGGAGGGATCTTCCCATTTCTGCTGATTTTGAGTTCTGAAACTGGTAGTAAAACATTTGTCTTTATGATCCATTGTTTGGCCTTGAATATCAAGATCCAATTTTTACTCAATTCTGCAAAATTCCAAATTTCAACAACAAATCACCAGAAAATAATACTATTTTGGTACCATAAGCATGCAAGGAAACAAGAACCAAATTTCACACACCAAATTTACTCATGAAATCCAGCAACCCCTTTTCTTTTTCACAATTAAAATGACAGAAAGCTGCCTTTTTTCTCTTTAGAATTGCAGAAAAACAGAAAAACAACCTCAATATCCCATAAGCCTTGTATTTAGAATGAACCAAAACCCCAAAAACTCAGTTTTGAAGTTCCAGAAAACATCTCACCATGCTCCTAAATACCCACACAAGAAAGGAGAAAACCCCAATCTTTAGAGCTACCAAATATTAAAAATCAAAACTTTAAACCAAAGGGTAACAACAGTAACCAGGAGAGAACATACCATATTCAAGATAGCTTCAGATGCTGTTGGTTCCAATTTCAAGGTTCTAAAGAGAGACGGGGAGTAGGAGAAATAAGCTTGGACCCCACCCAATTTATCAGCAAAATGAGGCTCAGAAAAATGGTTACTGTAATACTTTGTTCAACAAAGAGGACAAATTACAGTTTGCTAATGCCAAGTGGGGCAAAGACAGAGACAAGGAGAAGTCAACCCCATCAATCAATCGATCAACGAAAACTTTTTGACGGTTTGATTTGAGTTTACTTGGAGGCTTAAAACTTCAATAATTTAAGGTTAAATTATATATTTAGTCACTCAATTATTTATGTGGTTTTATTTTAATCTTCTACCGTTAAGAAATTAACAATGATATTAATATATGATCATAAGGTAATATTATGTCATCACTAAAAAATAAAAAAAATTATCATGTCAGCAATTTTATTTTTTTTAACGGTAGATGATCGAAATGAAATAAAAACGTAATATTAGATGTGTTTTTGAAAAAAAATAATTGAGTGACCGAAATAGAACTATAAGAATAGTCAGTGGTAAGATTTAGAAATATTTTTTAGAATGGACATACATATATTACTAATACATGATTTTCATACTGGTCAAGAAAAATAAAATTTCAAAATGAGTACACTTATTAAAATAAATAATTAACTAAAGAAAAATTAAATTTTAAAACGTGTACATATTCACCTTAAAATCAAATTGCATTCATTATTGAAAATAGTTGAATGACTAATATGTAGTTTATCCATAATTTAACCCCATCATCTTAAGTCTTGGACAAAGGAGGGTGGAGGCTAAATGGAGACAAAAGACTCCCAAGAGTAGAAGGGACCCATTGGATGCAACAAATTGAATTGACCTTCTTTCTTTATGAACAATAAGATGAACGTAATTAGTTTAAGTGATAAAATATATTGATATCGTTTAAATAAAATTTTAAATTTAAGTTTTTGTATATGTAAAAAAATTTGTTGAGACACTCAACTATTAAAATTACTTGTACAATTCAAATTAATTCAGATTAATTAAGGGTTTGTATTATTAGTTTATTTAATTAATTTTGGTGTATTATTGAAGGTATTTTATTGGAGAATGTGAGTGGCAGGAAACTAGGCCAGCTCCAGGTCCTAGGACCCTCCTTTTCTACTTTCTACCGCACAACGGTGGTGGCTTCTGACTCTGAATGTACATTCAACATTTTCCTTTGGCATTTCATAAAAGAACACATTTTTAATTTATCAGTGGGTGTCATTAAACACATTTTCCTAAATAAAATATTAATTTAATTTTAAATTTTTTATTTCATTCATATTTAGTCTTTCTTTAAAAAAAACTCTAAAAAACTTTCCAACTTTAAGATTTGATCAAAATCTCCTATCATTGGGTGTCATTAATCACACCTCGTTAGCAAAATTTGAATTTAATATACATTTTACTAGAAAATAAATATTCTTTTTTTAATTAATCACTAGTGTCTGATATATCGATTGATTAATCTAGATCGGGTACTGTAGAGGCGAGGGAGACCCTCCTAACCCAGATTGTTATATTCGTAAATGTCAGGATTTGAACTCCTGACCTTGCTCAAGGGACCTAGTACCTCATCTTACTAGACCAACTGGTTGTTGGTAAAAATAAATATTCTAAACTCTACAAACCTAACAATATAATCCATTAATTTCTTAGTTTTAATCTTTCTAAATCTATTCTCGGATTTTAAACTATGTTACTACATTCCTTAAGACTCTAAATTATTTGATAATAAACGTTTGATCATTCTATTGTAACTAGTGGTGTTTAAACCCGTAATCTCTAAAAATAAAAACGATTATTTTTAACATTGATTAGTGCCCTTTATATAATGTTTATTGAAGTAGAAAGAAATCCAAATTTTGACACGTTATTTGTCCAACTCCAACATGATGTGTGAGCCAACCAAATAATGACAACAATCAAACATGGGACATAGATATTAAAATTATGGACAGATGCCCCAGTGCACAGTGGTGGTCCAAAATGTAGGCCCCCAACTCAAATTCCAACCCCAAGTTGTTGAGTTGGTGGGAGTTGCCTTCTATGCAACAAACTCCCCCAATCCTTTCTCATGCCATTTTATTCCATCACTAAATCGAATATTTTTTTCTAATGACTATAAAGTAATATATATTCGAAATATTTTTAAGTCTTTTAATAAGGCTATATATCATTTCAGTAGTAGATCTAAAAATATTTTTTAAGGTGAGCACACATATATTAACTACATAAATTTTTTGCATGAGGTGAACACAAATAAAATTTCAAGATGTATATAGTTAATAAAATTGATCACTAATCAAATCAAAAAAAAATTTGAATTTCAAGGTGGGCACGTGCCTACCCCACATAAACTTACATCCGCCACTCAACCTTGCAAATATAACTATCCGAACTCAAATCTTCTATAAAAAATAATATTCTTTTTTACTATCGATGTCACTCAATGAAATTTAAATTAAATATTATTATATAAATCAATAGTGGAATGAAATGTTAGTCTAATAAAATAAGACATTAAATTAAAAAGATATAATACTTAAATTTTGATATTTTGAACGGATTAAACTCATTTTTATAATAAATTTTCAGATTGATTAATATGATTATTTAATCAATAAATTGAATACAACTTTGTAACAAGGCAATTTAAATTCATTGTAAAAAAATTAAATTAATAATAATAATAAATGTTGTTATATGTTTAAAAAATAATTGTATAACTAATAGGTTCGTTCAAGTGGTAATTAACTTGATATCGTTTAAGTAAGACCTTACATTCGAGTTATTGTGTATACAGAAAATCTCCACTTGAAGACATATTCACCAAAGTCAAGTGTGTTATCCGGTCGACCTAAATTAGTCCGGATAAAACCTTAGAACCTAAGTACAACTAAAAAATAATCTTAGAAATGAACGGTGAAGATTGAAGGTGAAGCCATGCCCTAAAGTTAGCCATCATGATTTAACGTCAATTGCATACGTAAGCAATGACGATGGGGAAGCTTGATCTTTGATTGGTGACTTTCATGGATGATTCTCCTCTATTCTTGTATTATTTTCCTCATTAAATCAAATGTTATTTTTTCTATATTAAAGAATATTTGACACATAAAATATAAAATTATTTTTTAGTTAAATAAAATTACACGAAGAATTATAAAACTAAATTAAAGTAAATTATGTTAATTGATTATTCTCTTAAAATTATTAGCGTATATAAATTAGAATTAAATAATAAAAAATCATATAAAAAAGAAATAAAATACTCAAATAAATAACTTAAAAAATATGTATACAAATAAATGTCACTATCAATGTCAGAAGATAAACGTTATCAATAGTAACATAAAAATATATGTAATATTTAGAGAAATTTTACTGTGCGACAGTTTTAATATACGGTTAAAGAAATATAATATCGGTTTTGTTATTATTCTTTCAATAAAATCGGTAAAAAAAATTTACCTAAAACATTATTATTTTTACCTAAAACATTAATGTTTTTTAACATTTCCGGTAAAGTACTCAATAATAACAAAACTGATAACGTTTTATCGGATACGTTAACAAAACTGATAAAACGCTCAATAATCACAAAATCGATAAAAATAATAATATTTCTAGTAATTTTTTATCGATTTTATTAAAAAAATAACAATAAAATCAATAACAATTTTTTTAACAATATATTAAGACTGTTGTATATGAGATTTCCCTTATCAAATTTGCTTTGTCGCAATTCAACTATGATCTTTCTTTTATGATTGTGAAAAATTATTGTTGATGTACAACACGTTGGGTGGTGTTTTACGGTGGCTGGCAAGGTGAGAAATTATATTATTAAATTGATAATTTATAGTTCAATTCTTTTGATTTGGACATAGAATTTTATTCAAATAAATTCACGAGCACGAGAAAAAATTTTATGATAGAGGAAGAACTCGAGAGATCTCCTTTTTAGGTTAGAAAGAAGATATATTTATTTCCTCCACACACAGTCACACATGACACAATGATGTAAGAAGAGAATAACCTTTCTTTTAACATGTTTCAAACATGTTATAATGGTATATCTCTTTTATCGTAATAGTTATCTTCAAAGAAGGTTGCTTCTCTGAAATAATCCTCCTGGAGAGGATGAGAGATATAATATTTATCTCCTCTTCAATTTATGTAACGTTGCATATGCTTTTCAGGACAATTTGATAGGATATGTTGGGTGGGATAATCAGTTGAGTCTCTTGAAAATAATAGATACTGCAAAATAATAATGATAGCACTGACATGACAATTTAAAATAAAATCAGCGGAATTCAAAAAATTAGAATCGTGTCGAAGTGAAAAACTGTCTTAGAAACGAATTCGTCTCTATATGTGTAATCGCTACGTTAGGCAGATCATAGCACGTTCGTTCTGAAAATTCGTACACTCGAAAATCGGAGTGGATTGTGATTGTATTGCTCTTCTTTTAGCACCAGAAAGAACTTAAGGTCATCTCCAGCCCTCATCTCTACTCTACAACATCTCTATCTCTACTCTAAAGATGAAACAATAATTCATCTCCAGTACTATTTCTACATTATCACCAACTCTACTTTATTCACAATATTTAACTATTAGTATGTTTATTTATCTAATTTCAATGTATTTTTATCTATATTGCAATTTAATCTACTTGAATTTATTATATTATGTTTAATTTTTATTTTATTGTGTAGAAATTACAATAAAAAACATAAAAGATAGAATAAGAGAAAATAATATAACAAAGTAAAGTAAAAGAAAAAAATAACAAAAGAAAGTAAAAAAACCAAAAATCATAAAATAACAAAAAAATAATAATATGTAGTGCAGCTACAATACAACTCTAGATGTAGAGTATTACTGTAGCTTTTCTCTACTCTAGCGTTGAAAGTGGATGTAATATCTCAAAAGTGGGGTTAGTGACTAAAATGTAAGTTTCGGAAATTTAAAGTCTAATTTCGAAAGATTGAAAAGTTCATAGACTTAATTAGGAATATTTTGAGGATTATTTGGTAAATATGTAAGGAGGTAAGGGTAAATTGGTCTTTGTAAAGAAAGATTTTTATTATCTCTTTATAAAAGAGATAATCACGTGTAAATGGGAAAGAAAAGTCTAGAGAGATAGGGTTCAGTTTCTTCTTCTTCCTCCCATGTCTTTATGTATAAGGTGAGTTGGATTTAATTTGCTTGTTTCTTCAATTTTATGGTTTCTTTTGATTCTTGAGTGATAAGAAAGAGCAAGAGAAGATTTATGGTAACTTAAAACTCCAAAATGAACAAATTATAAGAGATTAAGTAAAAGGAGATTTTAAGTGAATTATTGAAATAGAAGGAGTTAATAGATTTTAAAGTTGAATTTGACTTGTCAAGGGTCTAATTAAGAAGTTAGAAGCAATAGAATTGGAATTAAAACATGTTGCAAAGTTGGTATAATTCTTGAGTTACATATGAGGGATAGAATTTTGAGGTTAAAGATGGTTTATATAGATATAAATTGGTTTAAGTATGTGTATATGAGTTAAGAACAGGAAAATGGATGAAAGATGAAGCATTTGAGTTGATTTGAGTGGATTTTCTTGCACGAAATGGAATTCTGGGCTAGTGTGCATCGATACACATTCAATATGTACCGATGCATCAAGGGAAAATTCCAGAAATAATTTAATGTGCATCGATGCACAGGAAGTGCATCGATACACCCCTTAAAAATGGAAACATCGAATGCCATGAGAGTACCGATGCACAGTTACTTTGAAATTGAAATATCGAATGTAATTAGTGCATCGATACACTACAGAGTGTACCGATGCACTTCAAAAGAAAAATAGAAGTAGATCTTTCTTATAGCTTAAGAAATCAAGGATCGAATCATAGTATTTAGAATGCTAATATGTATACATGATTGTGTAGATATCGATCGAGAGCAAGTTCCGTAATGATTGAAAGGTTATAATTGATCAAGAAGAGAAAGTAAGCCATAGGAGTAATTGATAGCAAGTGAGGCACATGTGAGTGCATCTTATTTTATAGAATGATATGGAAATTGGACTTGTGATAAGTCTATTTCTGATAGTTAAAGTTGCATGAAGTCTTGATTATAAGTAGGTGAATGACATGAAATGTATGTATGTTTGATTATATGAGTGGATATGTTTTTGTATGTGCTATGTGGCTTATATGAACATATGGTTATGAGATAAAATAGGTAATCGTAGGAGAATATGATGAAAGTGAATTCATGAGAAATAATATCAACTATATAAACATGTGTAAAGGCTATATAAATAATAGAGTCATATGATTTAAGGAGAATTGAAGAAAATTAAATAATATATGTGAATCTAATACATGAGAAGACATAGCCATGTGACTTGTGAATATACTTGAATAATACATGTTATGTGTTATGAGATTATGTGACAATAAGTTATATGATGTGAATAATATAAAAAGAAGCTAGGTGATAAGAAGATATGAGTTTATGTGATATGAAAGTGTATATATGAAATGAAATGATAGTTGATAAAAAACGTGAGCCTATATGAATATGTGATATGAATGTGATATACTTGATGTATGAGAATCATATGAGAATAAGAGATGACAATAAGTTACATGCCATATGAACACAAGAGAAGTGTTATAAGCTAAGTGACATATGATTATGAAATCATATGAAAAATGAAATGTACATGTAAATATGTGAAGTGATATGAATATAATGCCCATTTTATGTAATATGAGAGCTCGTGGTATAGTTGGCATGCCAAGAGTCGAGGGTTTACCTATGTTCTACGGAACAAATGGACAAAATTACCTATGTCTTTCGGGACATATGAACATTATACCTATATTCTAAGGAATATATGGACAGTTTACCTAGGTTCTTCGGGACCTATGGACAGTTGCCGAGCTTCTTTATGACTTCTGGATAGGTCCTTCGGGATATTTATACTAGTTGTAGTGACAGCATAGTGATGCACAATTTCAATGTACTCATATACCTTAAGTTTTCACATGTGTACATGGGCTAATAAGAGATAACATTGAATATAATGTATGTGATGTATATATGTGTTTTGTGATATGAATTATATGATATGATATATGTGTGTTAGTGATTATTGTATATGTTATAAGATATAAGAGATGAACATAATGGATCATATAAACAAGAGAATAGAAATATGAATGGTAATAATATGATAATGATAGGAAATAAGATAATTATATGCATGTGTGGATTTGATATATATGAATGGATATATGTTTAGGTATGATGTGATAGTAGTAATTGTTCATGCATGATTACAAGTTATAGTTTACATTATATGTTTATTGCCTCACTAAGTCATAGACTTAGCGTGTAAGTGATTTACATGTAGGTTTCAAGAAGAGTAAAGAGCAATGTGGAGCAAGACATGTCAGTTCTCCTTATTGAAGGTCAGATCAGAAGAGAGTTGAATAATATGTATTTTAATATATAAAGTTCTAGTTGGCATGTATTCAAAATAATATATTGTATAAGCTCTGAATAGTTCTGTAAACGTTTTGAATAAGTTATATGTTATAAAAGTTTTAAATTACTTACTATTTTATACAAGTAAATGTTTTGAAATGTCAATGTGACATCTCAGTTTTGTATCCGGGTCAGATACGGGTTGGGGTGTTACATTTAATGGTATCAGAGCTAAGATTTAACCGATTCTAGGCTTAAACCTAATTCAAATAAAGTTTAAAAATGTGTACATGCCAACTCAAAGTAAAAAATTTCTGATCTGATAGTGTAAGGAGTATGTTGTCTTGTTAATAGAATAAGATTTGTATAATATAGTAGAAATTGATTATAGAAATTGTCGAAGTGAATCAATGGTTGACAAATCTAATGGTGATAGCAATTCACCTGCCCTGGCCAGGCAGGATGAAGAGCGGAAACCTCAGAAAGTGTCTTATAAGATTAAAGGTTGATTTCAGAAAGTTGAAATCATATCTGAATAATGATATAAATTTTTCACTGTTTTGAATCGGAAAGGTGATATGGAGTCATTTTGTTATTTAGTGGATAAGATAGAATATGGTGAACAAGTGTCACCATAAAAGCATTAAAAGATCAAATAATGCAGTGAGAATTTGTAAAAGAGTTCAAGAATAAGTGTATTAGTAACAAGCATATAAGATGTATAAAGTCAGAGCTTATGAGTTTGAAACGAAGGGATAATTGAAAGATATGATTTATGTATATGAGATTTTGATTTTGAGTAAATAAAGGAATAATAGAATAAAAGAAATGAAAAGGATTGAGTTTAAAGGATCAGATACGATAAAGGTTATACGGAAGTGTAGATGATAATTTTGATATAGAAATAAGAAAATCGTGTAAGGTGATGTGAAAAGATTCTTTAAAGTGTATGTTAATCATATTTAAAGAAGATTTAAGGTTATGTTCTTGGTCAAATGATGATGGAAAATGAGTTTGGTTATGGTTATAAGGTAATTAGAGATGAATTTATGAGATTGAGAGATGAAAATGGATGTTACTGTCTATGTGATGAGTGATATTATATGGAATTTAAGAAATGGTCAAAGGAAAATGCAGAATCGAATGAGAGAAAAGACATAAATGGATTGAGGTTATTAGTTACTGGTTATACAATAAGCGACAGTAGATGAATGTATAAAGGAACGAATGTGGATAAAAAACATTAGAAGATATATAGAGGTAGTGTACTTATCGATGTGTACAGTGAAAATCCGAGGACGAATTTTCTTAAAGGAGGGGAAATTTATAATATTCCAAAATCGAGGTTAGTGACTAAAATTTAAGTTTCAGAAATTTGAAGTCTAATTTCGAAAGATTGGAAAGTTCAAAGACTTAATTAGGAATATTTTAAGGATTATTTGGTAAATATGTAAGGAGATAAGGGTAAATTGGTCTTTGTAAAGAAAGATTTTTATTATCTCTTTATAAAAGAGATAACCACGTGTAAATGAGAAAGAAAAGTCTGGAGAGATGGGGTTCAGTTTCTTCTTCTTCCCGTGTCTTCATGTATAAGGTGAGTTGGATTTAATTTGCTTGTTTCTTCAATTTTATGGTTTCTTTTGATTTTTGAGTGATAAGAAAGAGCAAGGGAAGATTTATGGTGACTTAAAACTCCAAAATGAACAAGTTATAAGAGATTAAGTAAAAGGAGATTTTAAGTGAATTACTGAAATAGAAGGAGTTAATAGATTTTGAAGTTGAATTTGACTTGTCAAGGGTCTAATTAAGAAGTTAGAAGCAATAGAATTGGAATTAAAACATGTTGCAAAGTTGGTATAATTCTTAAGTTACATATGAGGGATAGAATTTTGAGGTTAAAGATGGTTTATATGGATATAAATTGGTTTAAGCATGTGTATATGAGTTAAGAACATGAAAGGGGATGAAAGATGAAACATTTGAGTGGATTTTCGTGCACGAAAAGGAATTATGGGCTAGTGTGCATCGATACACATTCAATATATACTGATGCATTAAGGGCAAATTCCAGAAATAATTTAATGTGCATCGATGCACAGGAAGTGCATCGATACACCCCTTAAAAATGAAAACATCGAATGCCATGAGTTAAAAATGAAAACATCGAATGCCATGAGTGTACCGATGCACAGTTAGTGCATCGATGCATCCCCATTGAAATTGAAATATCGAATGTAATTAGTGCATCGATACACTACAGAGTGTACCGATGCACTTCAAAGGAAAAATAGAAGTAGATCTTTCTTATAGCTTAAGAAATCAAGGATTGAATCATAGTATTTAGAATGTTAATATGTACACATGATTGTGTAGATATCGATCAAGAGGAAGTTCCGTAATGATTGAAAGGTTATAATTGATCAAGAAGAGAAAGTAAGCCATAGGAGTAATTGATAGCAAGTGAGGCACAGGTGAGTGCATCTTATTTTATAGAATGATATGGAAATTGGACTTGTGATAAGTCTATTTCCGATAGTTAAAGTGCATGAAGTCTTGATTATAAGTAGGTGAATGACATGAAATGTATGTATGTTTGATTATATGAGTGGATGTGTTTTTGTATGTGCTATGTGGCTTATGTGAACATATGGTTATGAGATAAAATAGGTAATTATAGGAGAATATGATGAAAGTGAATTCATGAGAAACAATATCAACTAGATAAACATGTGTAAAATATATAATAATAGAGTCATGTGATTTAAGGAGAATTGAAGAAAATTAAATAATATATGTGAATCTAATATATGAGAAGACATAGCCATGTGACATGTGAATATACTTGAATAATACATGTTATGTGATATGAGATTATGTGACAATAAGTTATATGATGTGAATAATATAATAAGAAGCTAGGTGATAAGAAGATATGGGTTTATGTGATATGAAAGTGTATATGTTAAATGAAAAGATAGTTGATAAAAACCATGAGCCTATATGAATATGTGATATGAATGTGATATACTTGATGTATGAGAATCTTATGAGAATAAGAGATGACAATAAGTTACATGCCATATGAACACAAGAGAAGTGTTATAAGCTAAGTGACATATGATTATGAAATCATATAAAAAGTGAAATGTACATGTAAATATGTGAAGTGATATAAAATTAATGCCCATGTTATGTAATATGAGAGCTAGTGGTATAGTTCGCATGCCAAGAGTCGAGGTTTACCTATGTTCTATGGAACATATGGACAGAATTACCTATGTCTTTCGAGACATATGGACAGTATACCTATGTTCTAAGGAACATATAGACAGTTTACATGGGTTCTTCGGGACCTATAGACAGTTGCTAAGGTTCTTTATGGCCTCTGGATAGGTCTTTTGGGACATTTATACGAACTGTGGTGACAATATAGTGGTGCACAACCTCAATGTACTCACATACCATAAGTTCTCACATTTTTACATGGGCTAATAAGAGATAACATTGAATATAATGTATGTGATGTATATATGTGTTTTGTGATATGAATTATATGATATGATATATGTGTGTTAGTGATTATTGTATATGTTATAAGATATAAGAGATGAACATAATGGATCATATAAACAAGAGAATAGAAATATGAATGGTAATAATATGATAATGATAGAAAAGAAGATAATTATATGCATGTGTGGATTTGATATATATGAATGGATATATGTTTGGGTATGATGTGATAGCAGTAATTGTTCATGCATGATTACAAGTTATAGTTTACATTATATGTTTATTGCCTCACTAAGTCATAGACTTAGCGTGTAAGTGATTTACACGTAGGTTTCAAGAAGAGTAAAGAGCAATGTGGAGCAAGACAGGTCAGTTCTCCTTACTGAAGGTCAGATCAGAAGAGAGTTGAATAATATGTATTTTAATATATAAAGTTCTAGTTGGCATATATTCAAAAGAATATATTGTATAAGCTCTGAATAGTTCTGTAAACATTTTGAATAAGTTATATGTTATAAAAGTTTTAAATTACTTACTATTTTATACAAGTAAATGTTTTGAAATGTCAATGTAACACCTCGGATTCGTATCCGGGTCAGGTATGGGTTGGGGGTGTTACAGTGGAGATGGGTTGGAGTTGAAATTCATCTCCAAAGTGGAGATTTTCTCTACTCTAGCGATGCGCTGGAGATGGTCTAAGTAAACTAAAAATGCTTTAGAGAGAATTTGAGAGGATTTTTTTTCCGAATAATATGAGAAGCTGAAAATGCTTCTCTATTTATAGGCTAGGTTTAAGGACAAAAAGTCCAAGCAAAAATCAAATATAATTTTGATTTAAATTTTCCAGAATTTTAGCTGATTGAATGGTTGCCATAAACGAATGAATCTGGTCCTAAAGCTTGCCTAGATTCATAACTCGAAAATAGCTATTATAACAACTGATTAAGCTACAATTAAGCTGTCGACACTAGTTTTCGCCCGAGTGACGTTTGTATTAAATAATATTACGAATGGAAACCCATTTACAAATAGAGGCCCGATTACAAAGCAAATCCAGGCCCGATTACAACCAAACCCGAGCGTGATTTAGATTCAAAGCCCAAACCCATCTAGGCCCAACAATCTTAACAGGTCCTCGAGCGAACCCAACTCTGCTAGGGTTTCTCTTCATCTTCTTCAGCTGCAAGCAGATCCCAGCCGTTCGATCTCAACGTAGATCAAGGGTCTAGATCGAGACAACATATACCCTAGAAACCCTTGGGTTATCATCTCGCCGCCTCCATAGCTCCAATCTGGCGCTGCCACGACTCCACCGCCATTCCAGATCTCACCAGAGCACTCCAGAAGGCTCCAGAAGAAGACTATCAGCCGCACATGTCACAACCCTAGGGTGAGTCACCGCTATAGGCCGATGACTCACGAGGGTACTCCTCTTTAACCAGTCCGAAGGGTGGATCGACAAGGGCTATAAATAGCCTCGTTCCTGCAAACACAAACACAACAAGAGCAAGCAACGAAGACAAACAGAAACGAGAGCCAGAAACAAAGGAAAGAAAGAAGAGTTTGAGAAGCTTACCCAACCGTCGAATCTTCAACATCGTCAGAACCACATTGAAATCTAAGGTAAAGCCTTCGGTATTTCTTAGATATGGGACAATCTAAAGGTTTTTAGGAAGATTAGAGGTTGGAATTGGGTAGAGGAGGTTCAGATCTATATTTGGGGAAGTTTTTGTATTTTTTGGCCACCGTGGATATTGGCTGGCGGTGGCAGAATACGGCGGCGTAAGGCTACCGGTCGGTGACCAGTTTTCCTCAGGTAAGGAAATCTCATCTAGAGAAAGAGAGAAGAAATGAGAGAAATTGGAGAATGAAGGCCTTAGGGCCGGTTTTGGGGATTAAATACCCTTTCTCGTGCGACGTCGTTTTAGGGAGAGTATCTTTGTAATTTTAAATGGGTAAACTATAAGTGTGGTCCCCCTGATTCTGTAAATATTCCATTTTGGACACGAAACTTGTTTTTACTTCTTTTAATTCAGCTTTTCAATTTTAATTATTTTTTATTTTAGCCACATATATATATATATATTTTAGGTAAAATTATATATTTAGTTCTTAAATATTAATAAATTTTATTTTGATCTCGTATTAGTAATTTAGGGTAAATTACATGATTAGTACACAACTCTAGTATTATTTTGAATTAAGTTAATTAATATTAATATTTTATGTATTAATTATTAATAATTATTACATTATGTGATTAATTAGTATTTATACTTTAGGATTATTATTATACATAATTTAATCTATATAATTTTGATATTAAATATTATAATAGAATTATTAATATTTATGTTAAATATTATTTATTATTTATCTAGATTTAAGTTACTTGTAAATTTAAATTTAAAGAACAAATCTATAGTTTACTGCAAAGACATCTAATTAATAAATACATGTACCAATTTTGGGTGTTATGAGGGTGCTAATCCTTTCCCATACGTAACCGACTCTCGAACTCATTTTTCTGGTAAGATGACACGAGTTGTATTATTTTAATATTATTTGTTGGAATTTTATTAGAATAATATGACATTTTGGTGACCAATCTCACCAAATTAAAAGATTGGTAGCGACTCTACAACTTGGTGTTTCATCTGATTCAAGGAGGATAAACACTTACTTTTTCGAGACTAGTTACACCATTTGGGGTGTACTATTTGCACTCTTCGTCGCCGGGAAGAGAAACGTCTCGACTGCTTGGCGACTCTGCTGGGGATTTTATTTTTAAAAATGAGAGTCCAACCACCAATTTATTAATTATTTGTCTTTGCAGTAAATAATAAATTTGTTTTAATTTTTTAATTTTTTAATTATTTAACTAATTTTTGTTTTTATGTGAACAAATTTAATTTTGGGTCAATAGAATAGAATAATATGTTGTATATTTTATTTTATGTTTTTCCTCACCCACTGTGCAATGCATTCATAACACAAGCTAAAACCCCGCTTTTATCCTATTTAAGTGAATGAGAAACTACTCCCTCGTGTGGTTTTCACCTCTGTATGGACATAAGGAAGTGTGTTCCTTCGAATTGAACTTAATCCAAAAGTCTGTAATGGACTAGGATTGAGGGCTTGGTAGTCCAAGGGGACACCAACAAAGGACAATTCGTTGACCCTTTTAACCTAGAGCCAAAACCCAACATATGATAAAACCTAGAACTGGAGTCTAGGTGGAGCCTAACTTGATTGAGTCTTGTAATATTAAGTACACAAGGAAAAGCATGTTGAGTCTTTTATTTATTAATTTTTTTGAATAAATGCATGCAAACTAGAAATCGTGTGGTTAGGTTATTTTTCCAAACAAAGCATGGAATTAGAAAGCATGAGGTTAGGATATGATTTTTCTTTCTAACCAGTTTTTGTATATATTCGGAAAACGCATATATTAAATGTTCTGTTTTCATTTGCATAATCATATCTTATTCAAAGGTGTTGATTCAAGAGTGATCATCAAAATCAAAGGTTTTCATTATGGACAAAGGGTTTTATGATCAAGTAAACTGTGGAGCAGCCAAAGAAGGGTATCTTAAGGAAGCCTTTAAAATAATGGAGGGGTATGCACATAAAAATCCTGGTAGATTGGTACCAAAAGTTTTTAATGGTAAGAGCATCAATAGAAGCAGTCACAAGGGAGAGAATTTTTATGAAGCTCAAGCCTGTTTTTGGAAAGACTAAAACAAGAAATTGAGCACAGAGGTCAAAGACATGCTTGATGATTTCCGAAAAGTCAGTCAAACCTTTAAAGATGTTGGACTTGGAAATACCCATGAAGAATGGATGATAGAAATAATTAAACTGAAGACTGATGTTGGCTACTGGAAAAAGATACATGAGGATCAAGCAAAGAAATTCTCCTTTGACTTTTAAATTGTTGAAGAAATATACAATGCAACCATCATTAATTTAGAAAAATGTCAAGCTGAAAACCAGATATTGAAGAAGGATATAGCCAACATGGAAACTTCATATCTGATCCATCAATGTGAGATTAATGCTGAATTAAATTTCACTAGAGCTCAGAACCACACATTGCTGAAAATGGTGGATGATTATGGAGATCTGGTACAAGAACTTCTTGAACATAAAGGTTCTTTGATAAAGGAAAATGAGCAATATTGCCTACAACTTCAGGAAATGGCAGGTAAGATTCAAGAAAAAGAAAAGACATGAAGAAAGCTGTTGCTCAAGCAAGCAAGGTAGCCCACAAGCTGGTAAACTTAGCTGGTTTTATAAAGGAGCTGAAACAGAATGATGACTCGATTCTGGAGCATAAATGGAAATTAACTTGGCTTTTCAAGGAAATAGAGAAATTAGGAGGGAAAGCTATCCCCTTATATGTCATGATCATTTGGATGTATTGAAAAACCCTTTTTGTGTTCAATGGAAGTTGTTTTAAAGATAATCACTCTTGAATTGCACTTCTTCATACATGCATTTACATTTACATTCGCATATACACTCATGTTCTGCATAGCATGATAACATGTGTCAATTATAAAAGCATAAGAGTAATCAGTAAAGGATTTTGGAATCAGGAATTTTGAAAGTACATCCAAGAATCAGGGGCAGGTCTTAAAAAAGATTGAAAGCGATGAATGAAATATTAGCTCGAGTTGGAAAGATTGAAAAAATCCAAGAACAACTTGTAGAAATTCAACGAGAAATGCTTGAAGAATCAAGAAGGTTCCAAATTAAGTCCAGGGAACAAATGTTTAAGATAATGGATATGATGGTTACTCTACTATATGGGGAGAAGATGTTAGAAGAACCTATGGAGCATGAAAAGATGAAAGCCTCAGGAAAAAGTCTGGATTTCAATAATGTAGTTATTGATATGATGACAGATGATCAAAAACCTATTGTGGAATGTAAAAATCCAACTCATCTTTATGAATCAGGAAATATAACAGAAAACATGGGCATTGAAATGGGTTCAAAGAAGAGAAACATGGAACAAGTCTCATTGAAAATAGATAAAAAAAGGCAAGAATGAAAAGATGATGGCACATCCCTTTTCCAATTCCAATTTTGTATTCAGAGTTGTTACCTTTTCTTTTTTTAAAGCGTTCTTGTAACATTCATCCCTCCTAGTACTTATTTGCATCCGAAATGGAAAAATATCAAGAATCCATGCAATTCTCATTCTGGAGATTTTGGTCATTCTACAAAAAATTGCATATTGCTGAAATTAAAAGTCCAAGACCTTATGGCAGAAGGGTTGTTATGTTTCGAAAAGGGGAAACCTAAGCTCCTCAGAAAATCAAAATTGGTTGAAAAAGAGAAATTTTCAAATCATCATCTATCAAGACGATGGTCAAAAGACAGACATTCAAAGCAAACATTTTCATGAAAGCAATAGTAAAGAAACGGTCATATCAAGGGAATCTCTACCCTGTTTTTCTTTAGTCTCATACAGCAAGTTATATGCCAAGTTACACAAAGCCCAGCTTATTACCCCATGTCTGGCTAAACCTTTGGTACCTCCTTACCCAAAATAGTATAATAAAAAGGTCTTTTGTGAGTATCATGTTGGAATCCAAGGATACTCCATCGAAAATTATGGCAACTTCAAACGATGAGTTCAAGACATATTCACTCATGGAATTATATAAATGAATGTTAATAGTCAATCCATTTTGATCAAACATTTTGGAGCTAACCCCAAAAATAAAGTTTATAGTGTAAAAATAAATGAAGGATAAGGCAAAGCCAAGGAAGATGAAGTATGTATGGCAAATTTAACTCTCGATACCTCTCTCAAGCTAAAAGATGAAATAAAAAGAATAAATGAAAAAGCAAAAGGAAAGGTAATTCGAGATTGACCAACAGTGTTAAAAAATAATGGAGTAAGTATAACCCTAGATACAACCTTGGAGACACCTATGTCAAGTTTTCCGAAATCAAGGGAAACAGGGAGCAATTTAAAGAATGTTACTCCAATCACAGTTGCAAGGAACGTCTCGAACCAGGACATGACAATCGTCACCAAAGAGATCGATTCTGAAATTCAAACCGAGCCCAACTGCCAGTTAGGAAATATGATGATAGGATTTGATCAAGAAATGGCTCAGGAAAAAGTATATATTTTTGTATATAAAACCTCATCCAAAGAAGCTACACAAGAAATGATCAAGAAATAGGGTACAAATACAGACAAAGATCCTGGTCTGATTATACATCCAACATCCAAAGAATTATAGGACAGTGTAAGTTGTTATCTACCACTATTGTACCTTTTATTTTGCAACATCTTGTTTGAATATGTTTTTGTTCCTTTCTCCACCTTTTGTAATAAAATGTATTGCTTTTAAGGTTATGATCATTGAATCAATTTTGTAATCTTGCAGTTCTTTTAGTATCATTAGATTAAAATATCTCCACTATTAAAGTTATACATATTTGACAAAGTATCAAGATTGAATACCAGAGAAAAGACCTTGACCTTACCTCAGAAGAAATGTACATCCCAAATACTACCCTTTCCACAAAAACGAGAGAGCTTTCCCCAATGAGGCAAAAGGCTTGGTATTGATATTTAGAAGCATACAACGTGGGGCATCTTTCGTGACATTGTGAAGCTGACTAGATTACTTTTTTATTGATGAAATTCAACGATGAAACTTTGAGAAATCTAGTCTAAAGCCAGTTGCTCGTGAATTGAAATTTGGTAATGATATTTTCTTAATTTCACCTAACACATAGACTATAACAGGTTCTATAGAGTCATATATGCAATAAAGTTGTCCCTCTAAAGAAATTGGTTAATAGCCCTGACTTTATCGATAAGTTTCAATTAGCCCAATGAAGGTTCATTTCAATAAAGATGAATTTAGCTAGCCAAAATGGCAAAAGGAAAGTTGTTGTAAGAAAGTGAAATAAATGCATGTTATAGTCTACTTCACAAATGTGCACACAGAAATTTCGTTATTAGATCAATGTTTTCACACTGATTTAAATAGAATCAAAGATTTCAGAGAATTGAAATAAAGGTACTTTAGAAGTTCTAGTAACTGTTATACTAGATTGTGTCATTTTGTACACATCCAATTAAAGATACCAAGTCAAGAAAGTGAGGTATGTGACAATGTTCACAAAAGAGTGGGAGAGGAGGGACATCTTCACTAATATGTAACCATAGAAAATAGGAAAGCCAACCTGAAACTAAACTCTCAATCTTGATACTTGTCAAAGAACTATAACTATGAAATAGTAAAAGTTGTTGATTCTTTTGATATTCTTTGAATTCATGCTTGTGATTTGATTCTATTATGAACCTACAAGGAACAATGTTTTACAAAAATTATTTCATTCTTTAATAAGAAAGGAGGAAGAACATTTTTAAACAGGATAGTCTCAAACAAGAAAGGATCCTGAATTAAGTGAATGCTTATTCTACCTACTTGAGAAAAAGAATTAGCATGACCAGAATGATGAAGCATTTCACATTCTTGAAAGCAAGTGGCCCGAGAAATCAAAAGTCTGAGGAATTGGACTTATAACAACCTGTCAAAATAAAGATGATCATCTCATTCAGAAAAGTAACACTAGAATGAGAGCATTCAAAAGATTTGGCACGCATAGAGCCACGAGTACCCACAAGGGTTGATTATCAAATTTGGACCTCGTGAGGAGCATAAAATCCAAGTTAAAGGGACACTGAAAGTAAGCCTTATGATCTGGGAGCATTTTGAACAATTATATCAATATGGAAGCATCGAGATATTTTGAAGGCTCATTTCAAATAGAATGCCCATTTCAGTCAGAAGTAATCAACTTAGGGCATGCTAAAAGCCCATTTCAGTGAGAAATTCATATTGAGCATTTTAAAGGCAAATATTGGGGCAAACTGAAGGCCCATATCATCATATGGAAACATCATTGATTTGAACAAATATTTCCAACGAAACAGAAAGGTATGAAGAATGAAAGTGGTAAAACAATGATAATCGAGTTGACCATACATCACTGTTTTGCCTACCATACGATTACATTATCCCCACATGAGTCACGAAAAAGGATGAATGTGTTGTCAAATGTTCTATGATATTATCTCACTTACTGGAGTATTTTGTGATGTCATACAAAAACTCTGAACATTATGCAAAGGGTTCATTAGTTGAGAAATCTAGGCAGAAATCACAGGAAATGATAAATGAGTTGTTAAATGTTTTACGAACCAGTAATTATGGTACTGAACTAATGTTACGATCATGTGGTATTTTCAGATGAAATTTGTCTTTTTCAAATCCAAGGTCAGAAATGAGAAATGATGAAGATTTCTTTCTACGAAGAGACGTTGGAACTTTAACAACAAGAAACTAGTGGAGTCAACTAAGATTGAACGATGAATTGTTGTTAAATATCTTGACATGATATGGTTTGAATAACCTTGTTCGAGATCTGATTAGATGTAGAGACATGAAATGAATTAGGATAAATCCTTCTTGTGAGTTATTTCAAGAGATCTGATTAGATGTGGAGATATGAAAGGAATTAGGATAAATCATTCTTGTGATGTGTTTCAAGAATCAAATCAGAATAGACGTGGTTGATATCCTGATTAATCTCTGCTAAATTTAGCATTCATATCTACATTTTGCAAGGATGATAGATTCTCTTTTCAAAGACAAAAGCTTTATCGGATTTCTACACAAGTACATGTAAAGACAGCTGGTGTTATCAAGAACAAAATGGGGCAACGAGGTCATAATTCTGATTATGGCAAGAGTTCCATAAATGAAACAGTTCTTCTGAAGGGAAAAGAAGACACAAAGATACAAGTTAACCATATGGTTATTCAGAAATGCAAAGGAATGATCAAAATGAAATAAGATCAAAATTTGGAGTCAAAAGAAGATTGAGTCAACATTTTACAGAACATCATAAAAGAGCATGCATTACATTGATATATTTGATTGTATTTGCATAAACACATTTTCACAAAGATGCAGGGACAAAATACCTTACGAGTATGAGGTATAATTTAAATCTCGAGTATGGAAAGCATGTTTGGAGAGGCAAATATCTGAAGAATAGATGAACGTAATCCACATAAGAAACATTATTTTTGGGGTATGCCCAAATCAACAAATTGTTTCAAAAAATGAGAAAACTTCTCATTAATGTTCAAGAAAAGTAAAGCCTTCGGGTCATTTGTAAAGCCTCCGGGTCATTTGTAAAGTCTTCGGGTCATTTGTAAAGCCTCCGGGTCATTTATAAAGTATCTGGGTCATTTGTAAAGCCTTTGGGTCATTTGTAAAGCCTCCAGGTAATTTGTAAAGCCTCCGGGTCATTTGTAAAGCCTTCAGGTAATTTACAAATCTTTTGGGTCATCTGTCAGTATCTTGAGCAAGATGGTTCTTTTCAAGTCAAATCAAACTCCACGGAAGAGTAGTGGAAGTAAATCTAACTTTGAATCTGATCTTCACGGAAGAGTAGTGAAATTAGATTCTTATCAAGTCAATCATTCTCAGCCTTCACGGAAGAGTAGTGAAATAATCCAACCAAAATTCGTTCTCCACAGAAGAGTAGTGGAACGGATTTTTTCAGCAAAGTTTGCAACCTTCACGAAAGAGTAGTGAAGTAATCCAACCAAAATTCGCTCTCCACAGAAGAGTAGTGGAACAGATTTTTCAGCAAAATATGAAACCTTCATGAAAGAGTAATGGAGTAATGCAAATTCAGTCTTCACAAAAGAGTAGTGAAGCAAATCATTTGCAAGTCGTCCTCAGCCTTCACAGAAGAGTAGTGAAGCAGGAACATGATCAGATTGAAATTCGCTCTCCACGAAAGAGTAGTGGAACGAATTTCCAGCAAAGCAAGAAATTCACTCAACGAAAACTTGTCTTTTATCCTTGCTTTATTCTTGTTTACACAAAAATAAGCAAAGAGGGATAACTGTCGACACTAGTTTTCTTCTGAGTGATGTTTATATTATATAATATTATATATTATATATCATAATATTATTATTATTAAATAATATTACAAATAGAAGCCCATTTACAAATGAAATCCCGATTACAAAGCAAATTCAAGCCCGGTTACAACCAAACCCGAGCCTGATTCAGATTCAAAGCCCAAACCCAACCAGGCCCGCGAGCAAACTTAACTCTGCTAGGTTTTCTCTCCATCTTCTCCAGCCACCAGCAGATCCCAGCCGTTTGATCTCAACGTAGATTAAGGGTCTAGATCGAGCCAACAGATACCCTAGAAACGCTAGAGTTATCATCTCGCTGTCACCATAGCTCCAATCCAGCGCTGTCATGACTCCACCGCCATTCCAGATCTCACCAGAGCACTCCAGAAGGCTCCAGAACAATTCTATCAGCCACACACGTTGCAACCCTAGGGTGGATCAACGAGGGCTATAAATAGCCTTGTTCCTTTAACGCAAACACATCAAGAGCAAGAACCGAAGACAAAAAAAATGAGAGCCAGAAACAAAAGAAAGAAATAAGAGTCTGAGAAGCTTACCCAACCGTCGAAGCTTCAACATCATCAGAACCACCGTGAAATCAAAGGTAAAGCCTTCGTATTTCTTAGATATGGGACAATCTAAAGGTTTTTAGGAATATTAGAGGTTTGATTTGGGTAGAGGAGGTTTGGATCTATATTTTGGGAAGTTTTTGTATTTTTCGGCCAACGTTGGTGGTGGCTGGCGACGGCGGAATACGGTGGCATAAGGTTGTCGGTCACTGACCGGTTTTCCTCAGGTGAGGAAATCTAGAGTGAACCGAGAGGTTCTCTCGTGTAGAGAGAGAAGAAAGGAGAGAAATGGGAGAATGAAGGTCTTAGGGGTGGTTTTAGGGCTTAAATACCCTCCCTCGTGCGATGTCGTTTTGGGAGGGTATCTTTGTAATTTTAGCATGGGTAAACTAAAAGTGTGGTCCCCCTGATTCTGTAAACATTCCATTTTGGACACAAAACAGGTTTTTACTTCTTTTAATTCGACTTTTCAATTTTAATTATTTTTTTATTTTAGCCACATATTTATATTTTCTATAAAATTATATATTTAGTCCTTAAATATTAATAAATTTTATTTTGATCTGTATTAGTAATTTAGGGTAAATTACATAATTAGTACACAACTTTAGTATTATTTTGAATTAAGTTAATTAATATTAATATTTTATGTATTAATTATTAATAATTATTACATTATGTGATTAATTATTATTTATACTTTAGGATTATTATTATACATAATTTAATCTATATAATTTTGATATTAAATATTATAATAGAATTATTAATATTTATGTTAAATATTATTTAGTATTTATCTATATTAAGTTACTTGTAAATTTAAATTTAAAGAGCAAATCTATAGTTTACTGCAAATACATCTAATTAATAAATATCAATACTAATTTTGGGCATTATAGGGGTGCTAATCCTTCTCCATACGTAACCGACTTCCGAACTTATTTTTCTGATAAGCACACCTGAGTTGTATTATTTTAATATTATTCTTAAGAATTTTATTAGAATAATATGACATTTTGGTGATTAATCTTACCAAATTAAAAGATTGGTGGCGACTCTACAACTTGGTGTTTCATCTGATTCAATGAGGATAAACATTTACTTTTTCGAGACTAGTTACACTATTTGAGGTGTACTTTTTGCACTCTCCGTCGCCGGGCAGAGAAACGTCTCGACGTAAGCTCTGTAACTAATACAATATAACACCTTTTTTATATAACACTGAATAGAGCTGAAATATTATTTAGATACATCTAATATTCAACCAGACATAATTCTGAAAATTTCATCTTTCAATTACAATTGAATATTATTGATTTAATTTATAGAATTCAAACGACATCTAATTTTGGCTATTAAAATTTGAATCAAATAAACAACTCACTGCTCAACCTATAAATTTCAGAGAAAATTTCTTTTACAATCTTTGATTACCCAAAAATTCCTTTCAAATTTTCTCAAAAAAAAAAATAGTACATGCACAGACAAGTTGAAGACTCATATTACCACAACCACAAGACAAACGGCGGTGGAAACAACAACATGCAAAATGAGCTCTTATTCTCTATCACTCAACAAGGGTAGGGAGAATAAACCCTAAACCCTAGTATTACTAACAGAGTCGAGCTCGTATAAAATCGTGAAAGAACTTTGGGAAAAAACTTTTTTATAGTACTACATGAATGTGAACAATATGATTTCGGATTGTTGGACTCTACATGATATGGAGAAGAGATCCGATTAGAGCTTTAGACAATATTCTCACCATTGGAGAAATGTGGTAGCTTAAGTACAACCTCATTGGCTTGAAAGATGAAATTATGTTGGCCTTTGTGAATAAGCTGAAAGAACCCTTGGGGCATACTAGGAAAAAAAATTAGTAATAATAATAATAAATAAATTATGCTATCATATATTAATTGTTCTTTTATCTTTTCTATAAATAAATATTAATTATGCACATTTGTCCCTTTAAAAATAATATTTTTTTATTAAGACTTTCATGTATGAAATTATGGATGTCATTCATTCACTATTCCCTTTAAAATAAAAAAAATAGAGAAAATCGCCTCAGTGACCAAAAATGCCTTATAATATACGATTTTAACCAACTTTTTTTGGATTTGCCAAAATGACCAACAAAATCGCAACGCGAAATAAAAATCGCAACGCGATCCCCAGAATCGCAAATCAGTTTCCAAAATCGCAACGCGATTCTTTGACAATCGCAATGCGATAGTACAAATTCGCATTGCGATTTTCAAGAATCGCAACGCGAATATGAAAATCGCAACGCGAACACATAAATCGCAACGCGTATCCGTAAATCGCAACGTGTATCCGTAAATCGCAATGTGTATCCGTATATCGCAACGCGTATCCGTAAATCGCAACGACAATACGTAAAATCGCAACGCGTATCCGTAAATCGCAACGCGGTTTTTAAAGCGCCATTATAATCGCTACGCGTATTTTATTTTCAAATTACAAAAACGAATATTAAGACAAAATCCCGTAATCGCAACTCATAACCTAAAACCTAAAATCACAACTCAGTCCCATCTCCATCTCTCACTCTCTACGGCGAAATCCGTCCCCATCTCCGAAGATTTCCGTCCCCATCTCCGACGAAATCCCTCACAACCATTCACGGTCAGAAATCCCTCACAATATTCAGAAATGGAAAATCAACCTCCGAGGGTTAGTTTTTTTAATTATTTTTATTTTGAAATTTTTGCATTATTGTAGGTTTTTCATATTGAAACTGATGATAAGTTTACTGGTCATTTCAATAATAGATTAACCATTTCACTTAGATTTCATTTCGCGTTACGATTCTCGTTGCGATTTTCATTTCGCGTTGCTATTCTCTCGTTGCGATTTTCAAGTTAGTATTTGTCTTTGTCTTTGTTCTGTCTTTGGTTGAAGTAATGCAATCCATTCAAGTTTCAATTTGCAGAAGAGTCGCAACGAGATAAATGAAAATCGCAACGTGAAAATGACTATCTGCAACGAGAGAAATGAAAATCGCACGAGAGAATCGCAACGCGAAATGAAATCGCAACGAGAGAATCGCAACGCGAAACCAAAATCGCATTATGTTGAAATGTAATTCTTATTTGTGCTTGTTTAATTGATTGAAATGTAATGGTTGATTTTGTTTATTTCAATCTGCATTATGTTGAAATGAAAATCGCAATGCGAAATGAAAATCGCAACGAGAGAATCGCAATGCGAAATGAAAAGCAACGAGAGAATCGCAATGCGAAATGAAAATCGCAACGAGAGAATCGCAATGTGATTTTCATTTCGCATTGCGATTTTCATTTCGCATTGCGATTCTCTCGTTGCGATTTTCATTTCGCATTGCGATTTTCATTTCGCATTGCGATTCTCTCGTTGCGATTTTCATTTCGCATTGCGATTTTCATTTCCGCATTGCGATTCTCTCGTTGCGATTTTCATTTCGCATTGTGATTTTCATTTCGCATTGCGATTTCATTTCCGCATTGCGATTTTCTTGTTGGATTTTCATTTCGCATTGCGATTCTCTCGTTGCGATTGTAATTTCCGTGTTGCGATAGTCAAATGCATGCCTAATAAGTGATAACAACTGAATAACAAGAGTTGGTTAAGTCAAAATGGTTGGCCTGAGTCATTAATTCAACTGAAAATGTTAAAAGTTCACACATAAAATCCACATAATACACGTTTGCATTTAAAAATCACCTAAGTTAACAGTCCCAAAAGGTGAAGCCAATTGTGATTGGGATTTTAAAGATGATTGCCTTTTGCTTGACACCATATGAGCTTTGGATTTTGATGAGGATCCATATTTTGGTAGAGGAAAAGATGATTTTGATGGCACTGGTGATCCACATGTCAACCTTGTATGACCATTTTCCTTGCACCGACTACATGTCGATCTCTTCTTCTCTTCACCCTTAGACGGTATACGATCGTGACTTTTGGTCGGCCAGGTAGCCTTCTGTCCATGGCTGGTGGCAAAACTGTTTGTAAGTCATCTGGTATGTCCCACTCAGAATGATGTGGAATAGGGTAGACAATCTCGGCATAAGTCTGTCGATAAACTTCTGTAGTGTAGCAATCCATAGCGTATGCGCTTGAATCATCTTGGTTAAATGAAGAGCAACTTTTATAACATGGCCACACGGATAACCAGATGTTTGCCATTTCATACAACTACACGTCTTTGCATTTAGATCGACTAGCCCATTTAAGTTATTATCCAGTACTTGAAACAAAGGTTTGAACATGGTTCAACTCTCCATGACGTTGACTTCACAACACGTTTCGTTATCTTTTTTCAGTCCATGGTGTAACACGATGTTCCAATGTTCCTGTAAATTTAAATAAACAATACTTAGTAAAATATAAATATGATAAGTTACGAATTCAAAGAAATAATACCTGCATGGTTTCTTTTCTTGTAGTACCACTGTTGAATAGAGGCTCGAAAAAACTCCATAACATAGTAATGGGTAATTTCCGGGAATGACGACTTAGAGCGTTGATTGATTCTGCACTATTAGACGTCATGAAACCATATCTTGCTCCAAGTTGATGTACTCTTGACCATCTTTCAAACCGACATCTTCTAGTGTTTGAGTACACTGAGGCAAACACGTCTTAAACAATTTATATGCTTATTGAAATCCACTTCTCGATAAGCTTTTACAGCCTTCCAGTATGTCCATTTGTGCTTTTTTATACCACCAGACCTTGATTTTAGATTTCTATACAAATGAACACCACAAAGTCCATGAAAAGCATCTGGGAAACACCTTCTAACAGCGTTGTCAATTGAGTTTGCCCTATCGGATATGATTGTCAGATTGCTAATAGGACCTATGCAATCCCTAAGATGCCCCATAACCATGTCCATGAATCAGAGGTTTCAGATTTGCCAACCCCGTAAGCTATTGGCAATATCCCATTGTTAGCATCCATGGCTACTGCTAATAAGTTTACTCCAAGGTATCGACCTTTCAAATGTGCTCCGTCAACTAAATAACTGGGCGCATGCAAGTAATAACGAATGAATCTACAAAATATACACAAGAAATATAATCATTTAAATGAAATGCATGTAACTAACAAAAATGAGTCAACAAAATTATATTGATTTACTAACCGTAGCACCAATGGCGATAAACAGCAACTCAAAGTGTCCATCTCTATCTTTTTTGATATGATTACCGACCCTGGATTTTTCAGCTTTAAATTGTGACAATAAGCCGGCGTTTGGGCAAACGATGCTTCTGGCGACCCCCTCAACAATTCCAAGGCATAACATTTGGCTCTCCAAGCTTGAGAATATGATATACTAATCTTGAACCGAGCATTCATGTCATTCATAATTTCATGTCCCCGATATACCCTGCCATTCAAAACATTAACTCAGCCAGAAAACCACCCAACACCTTTTGTTTGCCTGTCTATGGTGAGGAAAAAACTTGGGTTCTTGAACATGTATGTTTATCAATAAAAGTCCTAACTTGAAACATTTCGCATCTTTTATTCTCTTTGCAATCATACGCCACGTACAGTTTTTATCAATCATACACCTTGTTTCGAAACGATCTTTGCTTGATTTGTTAACTTTTAGTTGATAGCCATGTTCCACACATTTCGTATACAAAGCTATCTTCAAGTCTTCCTTTGTATCAAAACAATCATCTTTCTTGATACGAATAACTTTTGTGTAAACAATCAACTGCTTTCTTTACCAACTCTTCTTCCGGTATCTGAAGTAATTTGGCATATCCAGTTATACGCCCGTGGCATTTTCTTTCTTCGGGACTTTTTCTTCTTCTTTTTCTTCTTCAGGATTATAATTACAGAATGGATGTTCAACATGTTCATTCACAGTCGTAACTTCCTCCTCATTATCATCAACAATACATTCTTCGGCAACGGCTGTTTCATCATCAAAATTCGGGTATTGACCAATATCAAAATCATTACACGCAGGGTCTTTTCTTCTTCTGAAACATCATCAAAATCCGTGTATTGACCAATATCAAAGTCCGGATATGACCAAGACCAAATTTCGAATACTGACTAGTACTCACAATTTTTCTGTTGGCTCATCATCGTCTAACTGGTCAATACGAAAACCGGAATTTGGTGCTGAAAGTTGATTGGGATTTGGATTAGAGAAAGGTTGTGGGTTTTGAGAAAAACTTAGTTGATTACTACCCGCTACTGACCCAACAATACTACTTCTAGGTTCAACAACATACAATGTAACATCATCTTGTGAAACACTAATGTAAGCAATGAATCGTTCAACATCTTCATTGTCGGTTAACAAATAAACTTTACCATTTCTCTGATAAGATAGCCTAAATCCACTTAGGGGCTCTAATTCAATTTATTTGAAACACGTAGCATTATAGTTTTCATAAGTTAACTTTTGTAAAGACAATTTTAGTTGAAGATTCATGGGTAAAGGCATATATTGTAAAACCATGAACATTATCCCATGACCCTCCAAAACACAATCTATCCAAACATGATCACATTAGATGATTTCATGGTTGTAAATTAATTTACTAAACAGACGAGCTGCGAACTAAAACCTGTTTGCCGGATTGGAAGGATCGTTGGATATAGAACGGATGTCGCCGGAGAGAGATAGATGGAGATGGAATGAGTTGCGATTAGGGATTTAGTTTATGATTGCTGCTGTTGCGTAGTTAATACCCAAAATTTCAGTGTTGTGATTATAGATTCTCGTTGCGATTTACGGATTATCGTTGCGATTTACAGATTCTCGTTGCGATTTACGGATTATCGTTGCGATTTACGGATACGCGTTGCGATATACGGATACGCATTGCGATTTACGGATATGCGTTGCTATTTACGGATACACGTTGCGGTTTACGGATACGCGTTGCGATTTATGTGTTCGCGTTGCGATTTTCATATTCGCGTTGCGATTCTTGAAAATCGCAATGCGAATTTGTACTATCGCATTGCGATTTTCAAGAATCGCATTGCGATTTTCATTAATCGCGTTGCGATTTTGGAAACTGATTTGCGATTCTGGGGATCGCGTTGCGATTTTTATTTCGCGTTGCGATTTTGTTGGTCATTTTGGCAAATCCAAAAAAAGTTGGTTAAAATCGTATATTATAAGGCATTTTTGGTCACTGAGGCGATTTTCTCAAAAAAAATATCCATTGTTGTCTTTATTGAGTCTGAAATATTTTTTATTTTTTAGATTAAGGGCCAATTTGATTGAGCTTTTGAAAGAACGACTTTTAAAAGTATTGTACGAAAGAATTTTTAAAAGTGTTGTTTAAAAGTGTAGTTTAAAATTTAATTATTTGAGATTGATATTAAAAAGTGAGTTTGAAAAGATGAAATGTTCATTATAGACAATATGTTGTAAATTAAAAATATAGAATTTAAATTATATTTACATTTATTAATACTATGATATATACAATATATTAACTTGAGCTATAATAAAAATATAAACAAATATTTTAAGATAACTCATTAATAATATTTTTATAAATGAAATATTTTATTAAAAAAAATATGTTATCTATACTTTTAAGATAATATTTTAATTATTTTGATTCAACGACCACTCATTTAAAATTTAGAATAACATAATTTAAACGATATACTTATCTTTATATATATATATATATAAACTTAAATGGAATTATTAATATATATATATATATAATATCAATTTAAACTATAATAAAAATATAAAAATACAAATAAAAATAGAATTATAATAAAAAAATATTTATAATAACTCACTATTAATATTTTACTATATAAACTATGAATTTTATTTAAGTAAATATTAAACCATAAATTTTTTTTATAATGATATTATTAAAAATATAATTTTATTTACTTTTAAATAATTAAAATAAATTATTTTACTTTTAAATAAAATAATTAAAATGTATTAGTAAGTATAAAATTATAATTTGTTTTCAAACGCAAAGTTGAAAATTTAAAAAAAAAAACTAGAAATCCTAACTTTTGCAGTTGGCTTGAAACCACAATTTTCACATTTTTTTTAGTTAAAAGTGCTTTTAGAAAATCACACCAAACATAACCCAAGTCTTACCCAATGATCATATTTTTTTCCTTTAATTGCTTCTATCATATTTTTATTTTTTTTCTTTGTTTTTTAATTTTAAATAATTTTACCTTTATGACACAATTTTTTTTGTCTTTATGATACGTTTATCTCTGCCTTTATGTCACGTTTCAGTCGTTTGGTCATTATTTTAGTTTATTATTTTTCTTAGGGTTGTGTTTAACATCGTCACAACTGATAATGATGTCGTTTATTCGTTATCATGTTGGTTTTTCTTGTTTTGTACCCTCATATTAGATTTTAATATGTGATTTGCATCCATGAATAGTTTTTTTTTCACTTCGCTTGATTCTGGTTTGCAGTTTGTCAGTGGTCTTTCAATAGATTTATATTTTTTGTTGTTTGTTTGCCAGTGCAGTCAAATATGTTCGCATCTATCTTTTGTTTGAGTTTTTTGATTAAATTTTTAATTTTTTCCTTGTATGATTATCGTGTAACCTTAAGTGACTAGTTTTTGTGTTAATGGTTAGAGGAAAAATGTCATAATCATGTGGTTAGTTTATGTTTATAGTCGTAAACATCGATTGTAATTTTGAATATTTCATTTTTTTCGAATAAAACTAGAGACTTTTATATGAAAAATATATTGAAATGTGATTTTATTATAGTGTATGTATGTTTCATTATTTGAACAAATTTTTGCACATAATGTTTTAATAATATTTTATAATTAGTTTTCACTGTTATGATATTTGCTGTTGAAGAGAATAAAAGCCATTGGGCTCGGCTGCTGGGCTTGTTTGGGTATGGGCTAATTATAGGTATTTGGAGTTTCTCTTATTTTAAATTAATTTTAAAATTTTAAAATATTCTATTTTAATCCTCAATAATTATGATCTATTTTAAATTGATTTTTTAATTTTTTAAATATTCCATACTTGTTATTAATTTTTTTTATTATTTTATTATGATTATTTTGTTAACATATCGTTATTTCTATTGATTAAAAGAAGTATCTATTTTTAAAAGTATATGGAATTGAATTTTTAACCCAAAAAATTAATTAACTTGATTCATATTGTATGAATATGGATGGACGCACAAGTTTATGTTAAGGAAAATTTTATAAATTTTAAAAAAAAAAATTAATAAATAATATAAATAAAATATTTAAATTATATATTAATTTAAAATTTTAGAAGACGAACATAACCATCTACCCCAGTCCATCCTGCATACGATATTTAAAAATTAAATTTATAATAAAATAATTTAAGTATGTCACGGAATATCAACATTAAAGTGAGCACATATAATCATTGACTTGAGTTGAAGTTGTTAGAATGAGCGGTGATGACGGCATCATCCCTGCCGTGATTTCACTAACCCCCACATCAAGTGTAAACTAAAGCCTGCCATCAACAAGAGGCGGACGGTCAACCTGATTTGATTAAAAATAAATAGTTTATATTATAAATTTGATTCAACTTAAAATTTAGAGGTAACTTCATTTGATCTGAGTCAGATTCGATTTTTTGAGATAAAATTTAAACTCGACCCAATCCGACCTAAAATAAATATATTTATAAAAAATATTATTTTTCAATAAAATAGGATTCTAATTGAAAAAAATAATATATAGAGAGTTATTATTGTAATCCCTAAATATATATAAGATAAATTTATATTATTTTTCAGGTCGAGTCAAGTATTTTTCAGTAGAAACTTGAACCCGATCCTATCCGAATATATCCTCTAAAAATACCCGACCTGATTCGACTCGAACCCATAATTTCTTTAAGAAACACACGACCTGATCGTATCGAGTCAGGACCCATTGAGTTCGGGTCATGTGCCTATCCCCACCTTCAACCCACTCTAATTCAATTTGCTAAACCCTTAATTAGGGGTCTAACTTATTAGAAAAATATTCAAATAAGGGCTTAAATTTAAAAATAATTGAATAAAGATTTAACGTTTTCATATATACTCATAATGATCCAACTTTTGAAAACAATCGAATAAGAGTTTAATATTTTTAAATCTACTTAAATAAAGGCTTAAACTTTTGAAAATGTTTTTAAATAAGAGTCTTTATCTGCCGATAAGGGTTGACACAAGTGGTTGGAATTCAAGAATTTGAATTTGTAAAACTAAGTTCGAATCCCAACACCGTCACTCTTAGTGGACAATATGTAAAGTCCTATGTAAATCTCAATTGGTTCTTAAGTATGCCCTGGCATTGGACTGTGAAGACACCTCTGACCTAAACTTTTATATAGCTAAAAAATAATAATAAGGGTCTTTATATGAGTATATTAGTATATTAAAAAAAATAATTCTTTAAAAAAAAATATTAGTGTTTGTTGTATTATATATCCCCAAACTATAACCCTTATTTTATATTAATCATTAAACTTTTGAATATTTCAATTTCATCCCCAAATTATGAATTTTATTCTAAATTAGTCTCTTAAATTTTGAATATTCTAATTTCATCCCTAAATTATGACCCTCTTTCTAAGTTGATCCCAAACTTTTGAATATTCCAAATCATCCAAATATGTAATTAGTTTCAACCATAGTTTAACCTAAATTTTATTTTATTTTTGAAACATATAAAATAGAAACTTGGCCCAATGATTTTATTAACAAGGGATGTGATTTGTATATATGTTTAGTTTGGGATGAAATATGAATGTTCAAAAAGTTTGGGACCAATTTAGAATGCAATCATAGTTTGGGGATGAAATTGAAATGTTTAAAAGTTTGAGGACTAATTTAAAATGAAAGTCATAATTTAGGGAGAAATTTGATTTAAAAGATTATGGACCAATTTAAAATAAGGATTATAATTTGAGGAATTGTGATGCAATTAACTCAAAGTATTAGATCTTTGTATAAATAGACTAAAAAATGTTGTACTCCTAATTTATTTATTTTTAAAAAATTAAACCCTTATATGGAGAATTTCTAAATTAAGAGACACTTATTTAAACATTTAGCCAATTTAGTTTCACACAATATATGGTGATGGGTCAAAAATTAAATATGGGACCAAATTATGTTAATAAAAATCCTATGTACCCTCTTTTTCCTTTTCTTTTCTTGATTTGGATACCCTCATATCTCATCTAATTTAATTGTTTGGATCTTTTGCATTTATTTGTAAATCAACTAAAAAGTTAAATGCATATTGCATAAAAATATTATTACTATTATTCTCAATTATTTTTTTGAATTAATCATTGGTATCCGATCTATTGACCGTCTAATCCAGATCGGGTACTGCAAAGGCGAGGGTGACCCTCCCAACCCAGTTTGCTCCATTCGCAAAGGCTAGGATTCGAACCCCAACCTTACTTACGGGACCTAATATAAAATTTATTTTAACTCTTAATTCAATTATCTTTTATAATTATTAATATTCAGTTAATCTAAATTAAGTATTATAAAGGCCTATTATGATGACGAGATTTACAATTTAAAAATTAACTTAATTTTATTTAATATAAATATATAAAAATAGTCATATAATACTATAATAAAGATTAAATAAAGCTATTAATCGAAACTTATATTTTCAATTTTATTCCTTTTAGATTTTATATTAATTTTTTTGAGTTAATACTAATTTTAGAATTAAATAATTTAATCACTATTATTATTTAATCCTAATTTGATGTCCAATTAGTACACTTATAATAGTATTTAGATTCATTTGATAATAATTATGAGTAAAGAGGAATATTATACTCTTTAGAGGTTTCACGTTCGAGCAGTTGTGTTTATAGGTGTGTGCGCACGTTGTTAATAAACTAGAAAAATATCTGAATATATATTACCTTATAATCATCCCAAACTACTCGAAAAATTATGAAATGTATTGATCTCTAGATTCTGAACATCAACGGCAGGGATTTAAATAGCGGTCCGCGATCGCGATAGCACCCGTGATATAGCGGTAGCGGTACCATTCGCGACCGGTATTATATGAGTTGATACCCGCAGTCCCCGCAATAGCGTCCACTATATTCGCAATCGACCCGGTCGAAAACGCGATCGCAATCGCTATTTGAATATCTGATCAATAGTAAAATATAAAAATTGATATATGATCACATGATTTCGATTGCAGGATAGTATCTGTTTAGAATTTCCTTAACTAATTCATAACGCACACATCTAGCGGACACAATAACTCGATCCTTTCGTTCTGTATAATTTTATATTTTATTTTTTAAATTTTTTTGTTGAATTAATCTATCAATTATTGAGAAAACATTAGGTTATTTTGGAGACGAGGCTGGCTCCTTACAAAACCTTAGTCTCTTTGTAAACGTCCATATAAGCATAAGCGTCAAACGCGTAGATTTGAACGTGAATTGCACTAATGAGAAAACAATTTTCGAAACGAACAATAAAGCAGAATATATATTGCTAATTAACGACTCATCAGAATCTCCATTGTCCTGTTTTTCAGCTGTTACAAAGCCAACACAAGAGGAGGAAGAAGAAGAAAACAGAGTGTTGGGGATTATGTCTGGAGGAGTAACAACCTTGGAATACACTCCGACATGGGTGGTGGCTGTCGTCTGCTTCGTCATTGTCTTCATTTCACTTGCCGTTGAGAGACTCCTCCATTTCCTTGGTAAGGTATGTTCCAATTTCTGCATTTGTGTCTCTGTGTGTGTGTGTGTTTGATGACGTGTCTCAATGACCCCTTGATTTTCAGTACTTGAAGAAGAGGAATCAGAAGCCTCTCTTTGAGGCCTTGCAGAAGATCAAAGAAGGTGTGTAAAGTTGTAACACTAAAATATGGAGTTGGGATTCGGGTTTCGTGTCGTATCGGATGTCGATATATGCATACATGATATATGTTTTTGTGTGTGTGTGGATTGTAGAGTTGATGTTGCTGGGATTCATATCACTGTTACTGACAGTGTTCCAAGAGAGTATCAACAAAATCTGTATGTCAAGTGATTTGGCTGATCGATGGCTGCCTTGCCGGGAGAAGAATGGAGTGATCAAAGAACACTTCCAGACCCTTTTTTCGTCCTTTCATCCCGGTGGTATCGGACGTCGTCTTCTCGCCGAAGCCTCCGATCCCGCCGTTGCCTACTGGTACCTTTTTTACTGTAAGCAATTCTGGAACTTGGATGGAACCATATGCTTTATTAACTGCAAATGTGTCCAAATTCAATCCAGGGGAAAGTTCCATTGTTATCGACCACAGCGTTGCACCATCTACATATACTCATCTTCGTGCTGGCGGTCGTACATGTGACTTTCTGTGCTCTAACTATTGTTTTCGGAAGCGCAAAGGTATGTTTCCCCATTGAGTTACTCTGATTCATCTGATTCTAATGCCATGTATAATGCCACTGCTTTATGTTTCCTTCTGACATGTCCTTTTATGTATGATTCAAGATCCATCAATGGAAACGTTGGGAGGAAATTTTCAAGGATATGGAATATGATCCGACCGAAGGAATCGAATACCGATTGCTATTAGGATATACTTGTTGGACTGCATATTTACCAGTCCACTATGATATATGCTTATCCATTGTCAACAATGCAGCACTGGGATTGTTCAAAACTTTTTAACTCTATACCTATTTTATGTTGCACATGTTACTTTGCAGTTGTGAAAACAAAGAACACCCAGGTCCAAGAGCATGATTTTATACGGAATCGGTTCCTCGGCATTGGAAAGAATTCAGAGCTACAAGGATGGGTGGTAAGTCAAGATCTTCTGGTCATGATCATCTAACTCTTTGGTATAATAACACAGTAACAGTTTTTATGGCTTTGATTTGCTTTCAGTATTCTTTTTTCAAGCAATTCTATGGATCTGTGACGAAATCGGATTATATAACACTAAGACTAGGCTTCATCATGTCAAGTTAATCGGATTAACCTTATTTCGTTCCGTTTTTTATTCATTTTCGATGCATCAATTCTCTTCCCTCAACTCCTGCAAAATTTCTTCTCTTAGACTCATTGCAGGGGGAATCCAAAGTTTAATTTTCACAACTACATGATGCGTGCTCTCGAAGCCGATTTCAAGAAAGTCGTCGGGATAAGGTCAGTTTATGATAAAATGACGCTAACTGCAGTTTTCTTGGGTCCTACACTTCAATCAAATAGTTCAACATATGCTTAGCCTCATAAGCATTTATGTCATTGCTCACCTTTGGTGAAGAATAATGCTTTCTCTATGTATTCATCAACATATATCAGATTCTAAACTTTCATTTCATCAATCACTTAACTACAGTTGGTATCTTTGGGCATTTGTTGTCATCTTCATGTTGCTGAATTTCGTCGGTAAGTTACCGAACTTATTCGAATTTTCGGCACGAGTCTTGTTCTTAGATATGCACTTGTCACTTGATGAGACATGGAACTATGGTGTTAGTTGCTGGTTTCATGTCTGAATCAGCCAGTGAAGATTGTTAATTTTTACTCAAAATCGATATTCGGTTCCTTCCGCAGGTTGGCATACGTATTTTTGGATAGCATTCATTCCCTTCATTGTGAGTGATTCAAATAAACACTTAAGATTTATTGTACCATGTTGAATCAGCTAAGGCAGGCATATTAATTATTGCATTGACAATGGTTTTCCCTTTGGTAGCTTTTGCTTGCTGTTGGCACCAAGTTGGAGTATATAATCACACAACTAGCTCAAGAGGTAGCTGAGAAACACATTGGTTCAACCCTCGGATAACCATTTCTGGTTCAACAGGCCGCGACTCATTCTCCGACTCATTCGCATCATCCTCTTCCAAAATTCTTTGGAAATGGCCTTTTTCGCCTGGATATGGGTAAAACACACAATGTCCTTGAAACATTACCGACATGTCATTCCCCGTTTATTCAGTAAACAACAACCTTTTCTTCTTCCATACAGGTCCAATACGATTTCCACTCAGGCATGATGGGTCAAGTTCGTTTCATTATCCCCAGACTAATCATAGGGTATGAACACAACAAAAGAAACTCGGTTTCAAATCTGTTTCTTCTCCGTGTTTCCGATAATATATTCAACGTTCAAGCATTAACGTCATCTTATTCGGTCATTATTAGGGTACTCGTTCAGTTCGTATGCGGCTATAGTACCCTGCCCCTATTTGCATTTTTCACACAGGTAACATTCAACATGAACAACAATAACCAGAACAGGAGAAGCTGTTTTCTTCTGTGAACTGATACAAATCTTGGGATTGATTCATAGATGGGAAGTTCATATAAGAAGGCGATATTCGACGAACATATTCGCGAAGGGCTGGTTGGTTGGGCGAAGAAGGCGAAGAAGAATAAGGGCATCGGTTTCAAAAGGTCATCCAATGAGTCTAAACAAGTTAGTCCCAGGGAGGAGTCTCCACTGGTATTTGAGATGCAGAAGGTTAATGCAAAGGAGTCTTCATCTTCATCTCCAGTATGAGGATGAAACTTGCAGAGATTGGATCAAAGTTAATTGGAACATACAGAAATTGACAAAAGATTCAAAGAAGCACATTAGATCACAAAACAACCACCAATCGACCAGATACAACTCACAAAGCTATGTCCCCTTGTCTCTTCAACATGGGCAGAAACAGATGTAGGATTTTATACTAGGAGCAAATTTATAAAATTTTAGGGGGAGAAAACATATTGTTAATAGAAAACACAAAGAAAATTCTAAATTATACGAGAATTTGAAATTTTCAAGGGACAGTCGCCTCCGTCAGCTTCCCTCGATCCGTCATTGATCGTATATATGAATGTTCTGTAAAGATCTTACAAAAGATTGTGTTCACCAAAGAATGAAGGGGGACTTGGCATAAGACATATTATCATGGAACAAAGCTTGTGTTCTGTCTGGACTAAATCATGATCTCTTTGCATGGCTTGGGTGGAGATTTATAGGCTGAAGGGTAATGCTGTGTTACAAGTCACACATAGTCAGAGTTGGTTTTGGAAGAAGATGCTGAAACTTAGAGCCCTTTTGCCTGTTGTGGGTTGCTCTCAAACTGATTTTCAAGGCTAGCAAAATATGGGAGAAGCTTGACAATACCTTGGTAATTCATACATAGCTTGGCATGCTGCGGTTGATAGGCTTGTGGCTAGGGATGGATTTCACCTAGACTCGACAGGTTCTGACTCGATTCAACTCAGTCGAATCAGTTTTCTGTTTTGAAAATTAAAGTTTGGTTAGGTCGGGTCTTAATAAGATAATGTCAAGTTGTGTTTAGGGTTAAAAAACCCAACCCAATCCGACCTATCATAATATTATAGATGTCCCTTGTAAATTTAGGGATAATTACAATGATACATCTTTCTATTTTATTTTATTCCAATTATGTCCTTATTTTACTTAATAAATATGAACTTTTTTAATATATACATCTATGTCGGGTCAGATGCAAATTTTGACTTAAAATATCATATCGAATTTTGAGTCGGGTGGGACTCTCCTAAACCCAGATCAGGTTGGATACATGTAGAGAAATTTGATTTTTGGGTCAGGTTCGAATGGATCAAAAACTCGACACGACCCAGATGTTGATTGTGTAATGAAGAACTCGAGACCAGAGACCATTTGTTCTGGAGCTGTTCTTATTCCAAGCAACTCTGGTGTACTAAAACTGATATAAACATAAGAAAAGAGGTTCAAAAAATTGATGATAGTAGCAATAATACAACAAATTTTGTGTAAGTACATTAGTATAAGTGCCTCATTACCTACGGACGAAGCAATCAATGTTAACAAAAGAACAAATAACGATGAACAATGAAGAAGACAAGCCATTCTTTGACATACCGAGCTCGAGAAACTTCATATCTTCTTCTCTCATTTCCTTGGAATCCATCGTACCATGTCGACGATAACCAGCATCGCTGCAACTTGTTACTTTCTTTACGAGCAATTGAACCAGCATGGCCAAGGAGAGTGTACAAAAATCTTTTCTTTTTCATATTCAACGGCAAAGGTTTGATAATGCAACGTGTTTTACACAGTTGCCCGTTGTTGGACGTTCCGCTTCTCATCCAATCTATGCCGAAACAACTTTGTTACGGCTCTCCTCTCACAATCCTGCAATTGAAGAAACCAAAGATGAATAAGTTGTCTAATTTTAAAACCCAAAACCATTTTCTGTCAGAGTTCTTTACCTTGAACATGTTTAAATAAAAGGGCTTGTCGGGATTCATCTTTCTAAATTTCCGGTATGTATACGCGAAACTTAGCTGATCGCGGGGAGTAAACCGCTCAACCTCATTGAACCAAAGACATGAGAACAGATTCGACATTGGGGTGTGTGCTCTAACAATGAAAGAACCTTCAGGCACATCTGCATACACAATACCGAACACTCCAAACATCAAAATAAAAGCACAGAATCCTGTAAGGATGCTCGAGTGTAAAAGTTCTTACTGCTAGGAAGAAGCTTGTTAGGATCCGAAGCATTGAATTTTTCAGTCCATCAGCCTGATAGAATTCAAATTGCTCGTCGATGACTGTATGATTATACTTGTTCAGCTTCTTATTTTGTGCAACCTCCTCCCAGACACAATGGCGGTCGTAGTGATTAGAAATGGCATACTCGTGACCTTTTCGCCACAAGAAGTAGTCCAGGAGTTGTAAGGGGTCACGCTGTAAACGTAGTTTGCTGTCTAACCAGATTGAGTACCTGAGACCGGAAAAGTTTGCAACAAATGTCAATCCTGTCTAACTAATACATCCACAAAGTAAATAATCGTAAAATACAAATTACTACTGCTAAAAGAAAACTTCATTCATGAAAACTGCCACGAAATGTCAAATAAAAAGCCAAGCTAACTGTTGGTCAGGGTTGGAGTATGTTATAAGATAACATAAAAAGAGAATACTAACTAATAAAGAATCCGAAACATACAAAAAGCTAGTGGATGCATTATGAGATAAAAGAGTCCAAATATCCAGTTCAAACCTTGCAAAAGGAAATAGTCGATGCGGTAACATTTTTGGTATTTTCCACTCTGCGCATATCATCATAAGGAAGATTCTTTACAACCACTATCTTCCATAAACCAATAAAACCACCATCCGGTGTTTGACCGTCTGAATAAAGTGTTTGCACCGTAACTTCATCCACAAACATAACAAAGCAGACATTTTTCTTGATGAACGAGTAACCTATCAGGAGAAAATGATGATTGTGCCATTGTTATAATCCATATCACGTTTGCTCAAGTAATTCAATGATAAACAAAATGGTTGGCATTATAACCATTAAAGAATGAACAGTGTGATAATACATGTATGAATGAAACCATGCAGAACATGGTCTAATAGATTCAAATAATGAACGACAGCAGTGGCATGTCCTTCCTCCCAGTTAGATTTTGTGCCATTCAACCTAACGGGAGCAAGCTTTTTGTTTTTCAAGCTATGCCGTTGTTTTTGCTTTCCACCTTAAAAATCTTAGCTCCAGTACATACTCATGTCACCTCCAATCAGAGTCGGGGCTTGGGTGGAGGAAAGGGACAGAGACTTGAACGGAAATGCTGGTGGACACAGAACACAATCTGGCCTTTGCCGACCTAACTGAACCAAACAATGTTTTTCGGACATCTTTGCCAAACTCGAGAAAATTTTGGACAGTTATAAATTGATGGAAAGCGGAATAGAATTTACTTTGTTTTCTTTTGGCATCAGAAACTGTTTGTTCTTTTTCTCTTTCCAGTCTGAAGTCTGTGAATTAATACAGCCTCCGGCATTCAGGAAACCTAGAAAGTGCCATACAAAATGGAAAACACAAAATTTGCTAATTCTAAAATAAAATCACAAATCTAATGCAAACATCAACATATCATATGAAGAATAATAATCAGTACACCCAAATGAAGAGGATGGGTTATGACTGAAGACAGTCTAAAGAAGAGATAACAGGGAGGGAGGAGGAACAGAAGTACCAAAGTAATGCTTGCATGAGTAAAGAAAGGAGAACGGAAAAGAGAATGCCTACTTATTTCTACTCATATATATGGCTAGATACACATGTATGTGTGCATGGTGAGGTTGTCAACAGCAACATAAAGGTTCTCTTATTGATTCGTGATTGAACCTAAAACTCAAGTTATCAAACAGATAACCTAAAACATGCATGCAGATATTCTATAATTCAAAAATAACCACAAAGGACACTGATACCAAGTTTCCCAGAAGAAAGATTATCCCCATACCATTTTGCCAGCAGGTGTCCTCAGGCGATCTGAATTTCCAAAAATGCAAGATATGACAGCAATGTGGCACCTGCTGATATAATTCACATCATCTTCAGCCAGATCAAAGCCAGTGCTTGGATATCCTTGTGGACCTTTAACAAACCCACAATTTATCTTTTTATCACGTGCCAAAAAAGATTCCTCGCGTTCTTGTAAACTCTGATGTCCCACAAATTTTGGTTTCCATTGCTCTCCTTTAGGCTTCTCCATTTGTGTATACTGTAAGGAAAATCGTGCAAACTTTCGACTTTCTACAGGCTCCACAAGGTGTGTTGAATTTATTAATTTCATGTCACAAGAGCCTAAGAATTAAAAGTAAAATGTTATTCAAGAAGAAGAGGCAAATTTTTTTTTGATAGGAATAGGATGTCTCATTTAAAACCTCCTTCTAAGTAGTCCATTGCCGTAAGGCAAGAACCCTCTAGAAAAAGGAGGAAAAGAGAACATCAATTTATTAGAAATGAAACACTTACAAAAAATAACATACAGAAGAAAACACACTCCTACAAAAATACTTAAGACAAGAAACACTCCTACAATACCTCACCACATAGAAAACACACTCCAACTAAAATACCAAAGACTAGAAACACTCAGCCAATACCCTCCTTAGCCAGCTTATCCGCCTCACAGTTACAACACCTAGGGATCCACCTGATAACGATCTGATTTCGAGAAACAGCAGACACTATCTCCTTCACAAAAATAGATAGGTACAAAGGGACAGAATTTTTGATATTTAATCCATTCCACTGCTGTCTTTGAATCACTTTCAACAATAAGCCTACCCTTCGAAGCCCAAACAGATGAAACAAAGATGTCAATGCCTTTCTTGATAGCCTTTAATTCTGCTAGGATGGGAGTATTAGGACCAACATTTATCGAAAAAGAAGTCAGAATCACCCGATTCCAGTTCCTAAGAATACCCCCAATACCAGCCACCATCCCCAAACTACTCACCGCTCCTCAACATTCATTTTAAAATAATCCATAGGAGGAGGAATCCAGCAAGACCCAATGCTGTTCAAAACCTTGAAGTCTGGAAAGTTGTCTGCCACAGAGGGGTCACCAATTAAAAAATCAACTTGAGTTGAATACCGAGGAAACTTTGCAACAAACCACTTAGCTAGTCTGAAACGAACAGTAAAAGATAAAGAAATTCTGTCTAACTTTCCCTTGTCGAAAATGATCTCGTTCCTTAACTTCCAAATGGACCAAAAAACTGCCCCTGGAATGAACTTCCAAATAACTGATTTTGGCCTCAAAACAGCCCATGAACTGAGCAGTTTAGGGGGGTCTTGTGGAATAGTAAGCTGAATATCCCAGTACCCTATAATTTTCATCCATAATTCCCAAGAAACAGGACAAGAGACAAACAAATGTTGAACTGATTCTGCCCCTTGATTACACAACGGGCAGAGAATGATCCCCCCTACATCGATCCCCCTTCTCAGCAACTCCACTCTCACAGCAACCTTTTGATGAGACAACTGCCAAAGAAAAGTCTCCACTCTTGGTGGAACTAACCCCAGCCAAACAACTTTCTCCCACTGAACTGATTCATCAATAAAAACAGAAAAGGAATTCCTACACGCTTTAACAGAAAACTGCCCATCTTCCGAACCGACCCACAACAAGAATCCTCCAAAGACTGAACCAGATTGATGTTTTAAGACTGTCCAATAACCCAACCAACTGCTCAACTTCCCAATCACACAGGTTTCTCCTGGTCATAATGTTCCAAACCCACCCAGACGAGCCGAAACTCCCAAAATCAGCTACCTTACCCAATTTATTTGAGGAAAGAGCAAATATTCTGGGAAACAAGAGTTTCAAAGGAAAATCCCCATTCCACGTATCACTCCAAAAGTAAATCGACTTACCATTACCTATTTGAAGCTTAGCGTGAGATCTAAGGCAGCTTCCAATGACATCATCCTTTAAATAGCTGTTCACAATACCCCTCCATATCCAAGAGTCCTTTAAAGAAAAAACTCTATTGATATCCATCGAATGACAGCTTACATTATGTTTACTACATAAAAATTTCTTCCACATCGAATTCTTATCATTGGCAAACTTCCAAACCCACTTTCCCAACAAAGCTCTATTAGTAACCTTCAAATCCGCCACTCCCAATCCTCCTCCACTCAACGGCCTACATACATAATCCCAGCGCACCCAATGCATTCTCTTCTTGTCTTCCCTACTCCCCCATAAAAAATCCGACATCAATGAATTCAACTTTGAGAAATAGTAGCAGGCATCTTAAACATAGATAGGAAAAAAATAGGTAACGATGATAATACCGACTTTATTAACACCAATCTACCAGCCAAAGATAAAGAAGTAACTTTCCAACCAGCCAATTTCTTATTAAAATTGGCAATAACCGGATCCCACAACTTTCCGAATTCATTCTTGCCCCTAAAGGAAGGCCTAAGTACTCGTTGGAAAAGAACCAATAGCACAGCCAATATTCGTAGCCCATTCTTCAAGGATGTCACTTTCCACATTAATTCCATAAAGTTTGCTTTTAACTAAATTTAAATGGAGCCCCGTCATTAAGCCGAAAATCCTCAAAATTCTTCTAACATTCTTAATCTGTGTAATAGACGCTCTACAGAAAATAATTAAGTCATCTGCAAACTGAAGGTGGGACAAAGAGAAGGGATTCTGATTTTACCAAAAGAGAAACCTTGAAAACAGACCCAAGTCCACTGCTTAGACAGCATCCTATGAAGTAATTCCCCGACTAAATTGAACAGAAGAGGAGAAAGGCTACAACCTTGCCTCAAGCCTTTAGCAATAGAAAACTCTTTAGTAGGAGACCCGTTCACTAATACCGAGATAGAAGCTGTGGAGATACACTGTGATATCCAAGAACACCATCTCTCTCCAAAACCCATCTCCCTCATAAGCCTTTGAATAATATGCCATTCTATTGTATCATAAGCTCTACTGAAGTCCACCTTGAAAACTACCCCTTTAAGTCCTTGCTTCCTCCAAGAATCAATTCCTTCATTGGCTAGAAATGCACAATCCAACAATTGTCTACCCGGAATAAACGCGAACTGAGACGGACTAATGATATCCTTGACACAAGATATAAGTCTTTTTGAGAGAACCTTTGAAAGGATCTTATACATGCTGCCCACAAGACTAATGGGTCGAAAATCTTCAATGTTCTCGGGAATACATTTTTTAGGAATCAAAGTATAAACGTATGATTAACTCCATGATCCCACATCTTTCCTTGATAGAAATCAGAGAAAAACTCCATGATCTGCTCCTTTAGGCTTGCCCAATATTTCTTATAGAAACCCATGGTAAACCCATCCGGGCCCGGAGCTTTAGTACTATCCGAAGAAGAGATTACTTGCCATACTTCTTGCTCAGAAAATTCCACCTCCAAAGATGCACTCTGAATTGCAGTTAGTTGTGCAAATTCCAAGTTTAAGCCCTCAACCTCCATTGCTGATTTGGTGTTATACGTTGCCTTAAAAAAATTGAACACAGTACTTCTAATCATTCCTATATCCGAAATAAAATCTCCCTTAATTTTCAACGAATGAATAGTGTTGGCTCTATTCCTCGTCAAAGCACTCAAGTGAAAGAACCTTGTATTTCTGTCTCCATCCTTAATCCATCTACTCCTGGACTTCTGACACCAAATGCTCTCCTCAATCCTTAATAGCCTCCACAACTCCTTTTTCCCTTCTACCATCTGGTCCCACTCCCCCTGGACAGGATCCCACCTTGCGACTTCCTTTCCCAATTATCTATCTTCCCTTCAAGAGTCGCAATGGAGTCTGACAGCCCAACATTACTAATTCCCTGCCACCTTCTGATCTGATTTTTGGCCATCTGTAACGTCCTAAAAATTCCCCATAATCCCTCTTATTCTTCTCATCTCCCACAAGGTTTACAACAAATCATCAAAGCCTTGTTCTTGTAAAAGATAATTGAAGAATCTAAAAGGTTTGGGCCCCAGTTATACAAAAATCTTTCAACAACACCGGTTTATGATCTGACACAAAATTCGAAAGGAGGTTCTGTGTAATCTTAGGAAAACAGTTGAGGAAAGTGTCACTTATTAAGAACCGATCAAGCCTAACCCATGTTGAAACTTCTCTGTTGCTACTCCATGTGAAAGTCCCTCCTGACATGGGCAAATCAATGAGCTTAGCTCGCTGCACAAAAGTTCTAAAGATGTTTATTGTGTGCCAGTTCTGAGCTTTCCCTAGCTTTTCTTCCGGATCAATATACGCATTAAAATCACCCCCTATACAAACCGGTAAATTCATCGAAACAACGAAACACAACAGCTCCTCAAAAAAGGCCTCCTTTTCATCCTCAATTGCAGGGCCATATACATTAATAAAAACGAACTCCTTATGATCGTTTATAAATTTCCCTACAAGCGCCAAAAATCTGCTGTGCACATGCTGAAAAGTGACTTTGAACATATTCTCATTCCATAAACAGATCAATCCGCCCTTAGACCCCTGTGCTGGAGAAACCTTCACTCCCTTTAACAGATCCCCACCTAATCTCCGTACAATAGACCCCTTACAATGATCGAGCTTGGTTTCTTGAATAAAAACCATTACTGGTTTGACCTTCTAACCAGTCTAGCGCCAGAAACAATCTTCTCTCTCCTCCCTAAACCTCTAATATTCCACGACAGTATACTAAAATTCTGCATTAAAAATATCACTCCCAACCACCCAAACCAAACTCAACCGATCACAAAACCTAACCATCATAACCATCATCCTTTACAACCTCCGATCCCTTCTCAAGGCATAAAATCTTTTCAATAAATGTCTCCTTGCCATCCTTGAAAGATATGCCTAACATATGCTCACTTCCCACGTGGCCATAGCTTCCTCCACCAGTTTAGAAAAAACAGGAGAGAAGGCAGTGTTAATACTGACCAACTCCAAGGCAAGATTAATTAAACCTCTTCTGTTCTTCCTGCTATTTCTCCTGAACTTTAAGGAGGAAGAGATATCCGCTTCCACGCACTCCACGTCTTCTAATGAAGGCTGATGACAGTTTGTGCGGTCTGAACCCTTCTGATCTTGAATCGTAATAGCCTCTGAACCAGTAAAAACAGCATCATTACTCGAATTAAACCATATTCTTCTGTTCCTCGACCTTTTGTAAACTCTGGCATAATGACCTTTTTTCTTTTTTCCATCCTGTGCTGCACGCAGAGTCATACAAGTAGTAACTGGAAATCCTCTTTTCTTCCTCTTCACACTAATCTCCTTGTTTACCTCCTTCACCGATTGACTACAACTTTCATCTGCATTCTATTTTCTTCCTCCTCCTGGACACCCTCACCTTCTTTATCTCTAAGACCACCACTGTCCACCTCTATTAATTCATGGAGAGACTGACACTTGTTATGCTCTTCTAAACCATCCCACTTCAACTTAACAGCCGGCCCCTTAGGAATAATTTTAGTTACTGGTGAAAAGGAATCCCAGTTAGAATCAGATTGGGCTGAGCAACTCTGATCCACAACATCTCTCAGCCCAAGACCCGCGTACTCCTTATTGGAAACTGGCTCCATTACACATTCCAGATTCCCTGACAGCCCATAACCATAGGATTTCGTGTAGGACGACTTTTCAAGAGAATGTTCCCCACCTTCCTCAAACCCCCCACTTTCTACAACTTTTTGCCCCCACGTGCCCACCTCTGTCCCCACTACCTCTGCAGATTTTCCCCGACTGTCTACTTTCTTCCCTGAGCTATCACCGTTAACTGGAATTTCCTGTAACTCTTCTCCGGAAACATCTGTGGCTGCATAATAGCTACCTCCCAAAGAAATTTTAACCTTAAAGATCTTCCATATGACCCTACTATGATGGACTCTTGAATGTCATAAGGACTAGCAGCCCTCAACAATAATCTCGCCGAAGAGAGATCTTCTTTATTTCTAGTCTCGTCCAATATACAAACAAGATCTCCCCACCTTCCCGCTAGTTTTTCCAGAAATGGTACATTCCAGCAAAGCAGTGGTAACCCTACCAACTCTACCAAGCCATACGCCAATGGAACACCATCCTCACTCATCACCGGTGATAACCATTGAAACCAGGAAAACAATTTGTCTCGGTAATTCGACCACGCCTTAACGAAGTCTTCATTTGACTTGAACATAACAATGACAGCATTCGTTACGAATCCCCAGCTTACAATCTTTACCTGGAACCCCTCCTTTGCCATAGCCTTCTTCACCATGTTCGGCTGCAGGGGATATTTGACAACCCCTGTTAATGAATACTTCACCCAACCATAATCATCATTGGGAATGTGCATATCCCATACATTCCTCACTTCATTATCTTTCAAACCCTTACCTCCTTCACTCTCCACTATTACTTGCTCCATGTTCTTCGAACTATCCCCCATCACCACCTCATCGTACGTTCTGCCATTCCTCAAACTACTCGCTTTTTTCGTTTTCACCTGTTGCCAACCCCTGTCCCCTATGACTTGCTTGTTACCTGCTGATTGAAGCTTATTTCCCACTGTTCCTCCTCTACTATTTTTCTTGTACTTTGCCACCCCCACTGACACTCGCTTCCCATCAATCAGCGTTCCATTCACGTTCTGAACTGCTCTACTACAGCTTTTCTCTAACGCAAATTGCACAAAGGCAAACGTGGATGATTTGTAGTTCGGTTTAAAAATAACATTTGGAATATAGACCCTAACTACTTTACCATACTGGATGAAAATCTCTCTAAGCTCACTTCTCGTAACTCTCTTACTAAGGTTATCAACAAAAACAGTCCATTCCTCATCGGAGGATGGACGACCCAACTCTCTCGCCATCACTGTATTCTCACAATTACCTTAGTGTGACCTTTGTGTCAAGTTCGATGGAAGGGGTCTAATTATCTTTGATTCTATTCTTCAGTTTTTTAAGAATCAGTGGATTGTTGAATCTGACAGCAAATCTGCTGTGGATTGGATTAAGAACTTGGAGAATTGTCCTGCAGGTTTTCGGGATTTAGTCAAGGAAGTTGCTGATATGATTAAGGTTTTGCAGGGTGCTATTAAATGGGTAGACAGAACTGCTAATATTGAAGCAGATACATTAGCTAAGGCTGGTATTGGATAGTTTTCTTATGTTTGTTGGGTTTTGTTGTTTCTCTTTTATGTCAGATGTGTGTCAAAGTGGGTTGAGGGTTGTTTTTGTAAGGGGATTGTTTGTTCTTAAACATTATGTAATCTTTCAGTTATTAATAAAATTTGAGGCACTCTTTTCCTCCTTCCACTGATTAAGGAAAGCCGATCGGTGTTCCTTTAATCAAGAAGGGTTTTTTTAATGAGGCCTCCACCTCCTATAAAAAAAAGAATACATAATTTCAGCAGATAAAGAAACAAGGAGAAAACTTAGATCTAGAAATTTCATGAGGCCCTTCTTTCTTTCTTATCTTTTCTTTTTCTTTAAGAAAGCCTTTAATGGTGTACAAGAACTGATATATGAATTTAAGATGCATGGATCTCACCTCTCAGCAAGCTTACTGAATCAAATTTATTGTTAAAGAAAAATCTGAGCATAATATCATCGATCCTTGACTTGATGGAGAAGCACTATTTTCCAAATGAGGCCATTCCAACAAGATTTATATTGGTAAAGAGATTCAAATTAAGCTAAATTATTTTCAATGAAGCTATAATGGGCACTTTAAATTTTTAATTTGTGATTGTTAAGCATCCAACCTAAAAGCAACAAATGTGGGATAAAACCAATTAACACTCCCTATCATGTGTAGCAAAATAAGGGCCTATATGAGCTTAAAATACATAGTTGGGAGAACAAAATATGAAAGAGACCAGTTATCATGCCATGTCACTGCAACTTTAAAGTTCTGCTTGAGCATCGAATGTATAATATACATGTTAGCTGAAAACTGGTGTTTTAGCCTTTCCTACATTACTTTGAGATTATATTTTAAAATATTCTTTTGTAATTTGATTAGGATGCCACGTAAGGAAAATGTTTTATCAAAATCTGACAAAGTTGCTGTTGTTTAGATGGGTGACACGCCATCAAGAATTTAAAGGTAAGAAATATGTTCGCATAAAGCCATCAAGAATTCCTGTTTTTGATCTCCCAACTCAAGCCTTTTAAGCTCTTCATATTAAATCCACATTCTTTCCTTCTAATTCCTTTTAAACAAACAGAAGTTGCATACAAACCCACCAAATGAATCCTAATCCTCAAGGTTCTTTCAATCCTAATCTTTCCTAGTTCTTTTATTTTCAAACCAAAAATTACTTGTAAGCCATAGGGAAAGAAAAGCAAAACAGAGTCTGAAGATTTAGGCACTGTTTATCATCTTCAATCAAGCAGAATTAAATGTACACAGACAGACAAGTCTATGCATTGTGTAAGGATATTTGGCATGAACTTAAAAATTGTATAATTACCTGAAAATTTCCGGCGCCTTGGCTTTTTCTTTGAAACTGCTTTTGAGCTTTTTCCAGATTTAGGACTAAAGGAACCAGCATGATGAGAACCAGCATTAACATCAACATCTTGAGAGGCCTCCCTAGAGAAAGTGGATTCTTCCTTAACCTCTTTGACAATATGTTCTTTGCGAGTTTTAGCATTCAAGGAAGTAGAGGACTCATTAACATTCTCATCATGAGATTTTGCTTCGTCTAAAATATAGTCCTTGTCCCGTGCAAAATCATCATATTCATCCTTTTGAGTATCACTAGAATCAATGCCATCATCATAATTGTCATCAGCATCAACCTCATCACTCATTCCTAAATCCTTACCATCAGAAAGCTGATGACTATTTCCAAGTTCTTTTTTTGATTTGCCCCCTCCCTTCAGAGATGCCTCATATTCTGCTTCATACATTTTTAACTCATTGCGACCAACTTCATTGTACAACCCAGCAACTCTATGATCTAGGTTCCCGTCGGAATCAAGGGAAGCCCCATTCTCATTCTTTACTTTCGTGAGAACATGGCCACCATCAAGATGCACATATCTAGAATATGTGATGTTGTTCTCTACCGCATCCTCATTGTAATCATCATCCCTCCTTCTATCATCCCTATCCCAATATCGTGAATCGCGGCCATGTGATACAGACCCATTGCCAAAGTTAAGGATTTTAAAATTTTCCATTCGTGTCACATTTTTGAGGAAATCAGAATCAAACTCCTCCAATTGGTAACTATTTAACCCTGCAGCAACATACATCTAGTTAAAAAGTTTCCCTGGCAATAGATCATATTGGTTTTTCATATTTGGAATGTTCAAATTAATCAAAAAACATTCATTCTATTACCATTAGCTCAAAGGAAAAAAGTCAAACTTAATCCCTAGAAGGAAAGTTATTCCTCTCATTTAACCGAAACAAATCAAATTTTCATTATTCTAATGACATGAAAAGGTTGTCCCAACATGATAAAATCGCATATTCTAAAACCTTCTAATTTAATTTAGCCACAAATAATAATTTCTCTTTATGCTTGGAACCTAAGCTAATTCAATTTGTTCCTCTCTTTTCTATCTATTTTTGTGAATCCAAATGAATCCTAGCTATAAACAACTAGCATTGATCCATAAATAAGGAAGTAATCCATAAAAATGTGCTGATAGCCAGTAGCAAACGAATTCTGACAATTTACTCTCTCGCCTTTCTTTTTTTTTTTTTCCAAAGCAGATCGAGATTTCTAAAAATTCGCACTAGAAATCGAAAACAGACCTTTACGATTGTCATTATTATCAGCAGAGATGTAATAGTATACGAGAACAGTTACAACAAGCACGAGGAACAAAACAACGACGAGAGAGCCGAAGTAGATTCGGCGGCTCCTGTGGGCGCGTCCCGATCGGCGCCATCGAGCCGCCTTGTTACCGGCGCCTCCTCCTCGAACACCAATGGCCACGTGATCTGGCGCCGTCCCATTGCTGTATTGATACTGTTGCCTGTACTGAGCCATTCTAGCATTGTAAAAAATCTTTTCCTCTCTCAGTTTCTACTTAGCTTACTCTGCCATTCAGGAAGGGGAAAAAATATATAAAAATATTATATACTATATATTGTATGAGAAAAAGAGGAAAGAGAGATTTTAAGTGTGAATTAAGGAATGCATTTTTAGAAAATAAAAACAAAGAATTTGTTTTGAGAAAGTTTGGGGAAGAAAGGATCGGAGATGATTTTTTGAACAAAAACTAAAAGGGTAAATTACATGGTAGGTCATTGAAGTAGAGCTTAAATGATCATATTAATTATTTTAAGGGTAAATTATAGTAATGGTCACTAAACTTTTCTAAAGCTTTCATTTAGGTCTCCCAACTTTTAAAACTTGCAATATATTCCTCTAACATTTAATCTGTTTGCAATATGGTCCCTATCGTAACCGGCCGTTTGACGCTATTACATTGCCATTAGTACGTTTACAATATGGTCACTGAACTTTTAAGGCGCTTGCATTTAGGTCTCCCAACTTTCAAAACTTGCAACACAGTTCTCAATTTCATTCTAAACCCCAAATTCCTTTTCGATCTCAAATTTCCTTTTTCACTTCTCTCTTCTCATTTTCAGTGTAACTTTTCAGTCGGGGATGCATGAGAAATTCTAATCTAACTTTGAATTATGTGGATGTGTTGACTTGAATAAGGGTTCATTGAGAGAAGACCCGGCCAAGGGACTATCGGGACCATCAACGATTCCAGGTGTAATGTTAGATACATGTCATTTCAGGTGAAGCATAGATGTTCGATGAAATGCTTGTGAGAAAAAAATGGGGTTAGAAATACAGAGTTGACAAACACTACTAAGATAAACTAAGTATTATTGTTGAAAGTCATCAACAAAGTTGGAATTATTTTGTATAAATGACATATAATAATTTCTTCATTTAATTCTTGTGGTTAAAGATTTTCCAACAGATGATCAAATATAATGAAATCCCAAACAACACATTCATCTCTCAGTCTCTTTCGCTCACATGCATTCTTGTTTGGTTTTTGTTCTTCAATTGTCTTTCATCTTTTTATTTACAAAGAAAAAATGGAGGAAGAATTGTTGGAACGCAACACCGATTGCTTTTATTTCTTAGCATCTCCCCTCACTTGCAAGAAGGTATTTATTTTCTCTTTTAGACTATCCGGAAGTAAGTTTTTCCTCTTTCGCACTTTCCCTTTTCTGCTCGCATTGTATGTTTTTTGTTGAAATTTTTATGTTTCTCGAATTGCATGTCAATGATCTGGATATTTAGTGTTAGTTTTGAACCAAAACCATCTAATTTTCCTTCTTTATTCTTAATCAAAACTTTTAGTACTACTTATGAAAGATATTCAGTCTATCAGAATAGAAGTGAAAGAGGGTCCTAGGCTAATTTTTTTTTATCTTCTTGTTTGAGTTTTCTTTAAATCAGGGAAATGGTTGTGAGTATTGACACAGTGAAATCGCCAAGCTCAATCTGAGAGACTGCTGGTACTAGTTTACTGGGAATTGTATTGATCTAACTTGTGGTTTTCGGCACCTGTGAGCTCGTATTCTTTTTAATAAGTTTATTTTGATTATGAGATTGATATATCGTGAATGAATTGTATTTTTTTACATGTTTGTGAATTTTTACAATTGAATTGTATTGAATTATAGTTTTAGAATACAATTCTGTATGCACGCAACTCGAAAGAATCATAACATGGTAGTATATTTAAAGCAGCTACTTGAACCTGTCATGATGTCTTTCGAGTTACGAAAGAGACTGAGAGGTAAATGCGTTGTTTGAGACTTCATTATATTTGATCATCTGTTGAAAAATCTTTAACCACAATAATTAAACGAAGAAATTATTATATGTCATTTATACAAAATAATTTCAACTTTGTTGGTGACTTTCAAAAATAATACTTAGTTCATCTTACTAGTATTTGTCAACTCTGCATTTCTAACCCATTTTTTTTCACAAGCATTTTATCGAACATCTATGATTCACCTGAGATGACATGTATCTAACATTAGAGGTGTGAAAAAAAACCCGATCTGACCGATCCAATCCGTTGATCCGATCCGCCGATCCGTATTTTAATTTTGGATACTTCAGATCGGGTATCCGAAATTTTTTTCGGGTTATCGGGTCGGATACAAATCGGGCAAAAACTATTTTCGGATTATCCGAAAACCCAAAAAAAAAAAATTGGGCATTTATTGCTTGGTCTGTTTTCCTTTCGTCTAAACCATGTTCGCTTAGCTCCTCCCTTTGTTTTCCATATTAAATTTTCTACACGTCTTTGTTCATCCATGGTTTGTTTGACAAGTAACGGAAGCCATAATCTTGGAGACGGGAGTACTTGATGGGGGTTCGTGCGACGCCGACGCATGAGCCATCATCACTGCTATCATGGCGTTCACCAATCACCACCGTGTCTGCTGGTATCTGCAAATAAACGCTCTCAAATCCAATCCAATTCTGATCGCAGAAATTAGAAATGGTTTAGACTAGTGGTATGTTTTCCTTTCGTCTAAACCATGTTCGCTGAAATTAGAAATTGTTGTTTTCTTGCCTCGTCTGTTTTCCTTTCATCATAGCTAACAGTGTTTCGATTGGGCATTTACTGTGCGTAAGCTGTTTGACAAAATGCTTGAATGAGCTTTTAGGTGTGCAAGGGATTCTCATGATTGCTTAGGGCATCCCTCTCGCGAGGCTTTGCTTCACATACGCTCTATTTTCCACCATTCTTTTTCTTCTTCTTCTATTAACCCCTTTGCTACCAACATCGAAGCTTTAAATAAGAAATTCGTCTCTGTAAGTGGAAAGGGGAAAACGTATGATGTCTTCGATAGTGTTGGTGATGCTCTGATTATGTTTAACAAGATGATTTGCCAGTACCAAAGCCTTCAATTGTGGAATTCACTAAATTATTGGCTGCCATTGTTAGAATGAAACATTATGCCATTGTCGTTTCTTTGTATAGCAGGATGGAATTGCTAGGATTTTCCCATAATATTTATTCATTGAGCATCTTGATTAGTTGTTATTGTTAATTAGGTCGGGTTGATTTTGAGAAAAAATAGGAATATTTTAATTTCTGTTAAATTTTTTTTTTTGAATTTTTTGCCAAAAAAATTGGATTCGGATCCGGATATTCGGATATCCGATCCAAAATTTTGGATCGGATACGGATCATTATTTTAGGTATCCCAAATTTTTGGATATCCAAAATTTCGGATCGGATAATATCCGATATCCAATAATGCATACCCCTATCTAACATTACACCTTGAATCGTTGATGGTCCCGATAGTCACTTGGTTAGGTCTTCTCTCAATGAACCCTTATTCAAGTCAACACCTCCACATAATTCAAAGTTAGATTAGAATTTTCCATGCATCCCCGACTGAAAAGTTACGCTGGAAATGAGAAGAGAAAAGCGAAAAAGGAAATTCGAGATCAAAAGGGAATTTGGGGTTTAAAATGAAATTGAATATTTTGCTGTAAGTTTTAAAAGTTGGGGACTTAAATAGAAGTGCCTGAATAGTTCAGTGACTATATTGCAAACATACTAATGGCAATGTAACGGCGTTAAATGACCGATTACATCGAATACCATATTACAAACGGACTAAATGATGGAGGATTGTATTACAAGTTTTAAAAGTTAGTGGACTTAAACGAAAGTTTTAAAAAAATCATGTGACCATTACTATACTTTACCCTTATTTTAAATTTGAAAAAGGGTAAAATACATCAAATTTTCACTAATATTTGAGTAAATTTTTATTTTCCCTCCTAAAATTTTAAAAATAAAAAAATTAATCATTAATATTATTGATTTGTAACAAATTGATTACTTAACATTAACAAATGTTATTAAAATAACGAAATGTTGACGTGGAGTGCCAAGTCAGTGTCATTTACTTGTGAGAAAATACTCTTCCACTTTCAAAAAGCATTTCCAAACTGTTAGGATTACCAAAAATGACAATTTTTTAAAAAAATCTTTTCTCTACTCAAGCTAGCAGGGGTGTTCATTGTTAGTCTAAAATTGAATTAACCGACCGAATTGAAATTTCTTTCGGTTAATAAATTTTTTCAAATTTCGATTTCGATTGATTCTGTTCGAAATCGATTAATTAACTGAAATTATTAAATATTTAATATATTATACATATATTATTTAGCTTTAGGAGTATTTAAAATTAATTTTAACCAAATCAACCAAAAATATTAAATATACAATATATTATTTATAAATTTTGGTTAATTTGGTTAACCGATCAATTAACCAAACTTAATTCAGTTTGATCGGTTAACTAAATTACCTATTTGAACATCCCTACAAGCTAGTTTTCATCAAAGACGGTGAAATTAACTAATGTTACTTTGAAGGTAAAAAATTTTAAACTTATCAAGATTCAATAAACTATTCATTTTATGATGGAAAAATGATTGCGATAATGTTTATCGCAATCATCCCCAATTTCGGGACATGAGGTTTTTACCAATGAAATTATCTCTTATCTTATCGAAGATATTCGAAGGAGGTACAACACAATTTATCATCTCTCAAGACATTTTAGCTTTTGAAACGATTTCGATTAAAGATTTGGCATTAGGATAGGCTAGGGTTTGCAGCAATCTCGAGGTTCAAGATACTCTGAAAGGCATTTGGGCATATCTATTAGTAGTAGTGGACGTGTACATACTCACTCCGAGGTTTAAATTTTTTTGTGTTAATTATTTATTTTATTATTGATATTTATCTTAAAATTTTATTTATGTTTTCTTTATACGAAAAATCTAAGGAAAAACAGTGTTAATAAAGACGGAATAAGTGACACGGGACACAAACAGAGGCAAACACAATACATGCGTTATTATATAGACCCTCGTTGATTTATTTATTTTGAGAAATAACCCTTATATTAGATCAGATTTTACGTTTTACAAAAAATAAATTTCATATGTTTATTATTATTTTTATCTAAAATTAAATGATTTTATCTTAAAAAGTTAATAGGTCTTGCGTCCTATAGAACGCGAAGTTTATTAAACACGTTTTATAAAATTTGAAGTAATCTTACGTGACGGTTTAATGAATATTTTTTGAGAAAATAACCTCATTGACCAAAAATACCTTATAATATACGATTTTAACCAACTTTTTTTGGATTTGCCAAAATGACCAACTAAATCGCAATGCGATCGATAATTCGCAACGCGATCTCCGGTATCGCAAATCAGTTTCCAGATTCGCAACGCGAACTTGGACTATCGCAATGCGAACTTGGACTATCGCAATGCGAATATGTAAATCGCAATGCGATAGTCGGCTATCGCAATGCGAATATGTAAATCGCAATGCGAACTTCGATTATCGCAATGCGAATATGTAAATCGCAATGCGATAGTCCAAAATCGCAACGACTGGTTGTATTGCATTTGTTTCTTAAGAATTTTCTCTAAAAAGATAGTATTCGCGCAGACGTGTCGAAGACACGTATTACCACAACCACGACCACGATCACGACCCGACCCGAGACGAGACGAGACGGACGGAGGCGGCGGCGCGCGAGAGTCCCCCTTGTTCTCTATCACTCAACAAAGAAAGTGGGAAAGCCAAGCCTTAAATACCATTTCCAATAGTGTTTTCCAATACTATGTGGAATTGAGCATTACCAATACTTGTTTCCAATACAATGTGATTATTCAGGAAACAATTAACAATCACGCACCTTAAAACAACTGAATCGGCAACCAATTGCATTAGTATTATACGATTAAATATGTCATAATTAAATATCAATCGCGATTATTGCAATTTTAAGCAAAACATTCAAAAATAATATCACTATTTAAGGCTCAATCCCACATAGTATTGAGAACAAGTGTTGGTAATGCTCAATCCCACATAGTATTGGAAATACTATTGAGAATGGTATTTAAGGCTTGACTTTTCCACTTCCTTGTTGAGTGATAGAGAATAAGGGGGACTCTCGTGCGCCGCCGCCGCCGTCTCGTCTCGGACCGTGGTCGTGGTCGTGGTAATACGTGTCTTCGACACGTCCGCGCGAATACTATCTTTTTAGAGAAAATTCTTAAGAAATAAATGCAATACCGTCGTTGCGATTTTGGACTATCGCAACAAACTTGGAATAAATCGCAACGCGAACTTGAAATAAATCGCAACGCGAACTTCGACTATCGCAATGAACTTGAAATAAATCACAACGCGGACTTGGACTATCGCGTTGCGAATTATCAATCGCATTACGATTTAGTTGGTCATTTTGACAAATCCAAAAAAAATTGGTTAAAATCATATACTATAAAACATTTTTTTGTCACTGAAATTATTTTCTCATATTTTTTTAACTAATCTCGTTGGGGTTATTTATAATAATAATAATAATAATAATTAATTGGGGGAGGTTTAATATAATAACGCACACAACACGACTAGCTGTCCCTGTCGGTGTTCCGGGTTGTCTTTCCTGAAATTCGATGCAGTAATTAACAATACGCTGTACTGCAATACAACACGTTTCCCCATAAAACACACTGAACTTAGTACATCAAAAGAGGAAATACAATAAAATAATACAAATAAAAATAAAATTCTAAAAGTAAAAACCTGATCAAATAACTTAAAAATAAGAAAAAAAAATATTATTAACGGGTGAAAGATAAGCATTAACATAATAATAATAATAATAATAATACTTAAACTAAACCATTAAAAATAGTAATTATTTTTACAGTGATTAAATGAATCGTTATTAGTGACCTCTATGCTAAGTACATAATTCCTTCATCATCCTCACTTAAGACCCCCTCAACCGATTCAAGAGCATGAATACGATTATGACGCTTGGGGCTTGAGGCAAAACTGTGAAAAAAATGTCGTATTGTTATCCCCATTTTTCAACCAGTTCGCACGGGCATGCTATACATAATATAATTCATCCCTATCAGCCTCAATATTCAATTGTAGTTTCGTATCAATGATTTCCCCAGCACGCCATCCATAGAAGATAAATCTGCTAACTCATCCAATCTATGTTTCAACTGAGACGTCGTCATGCCCTTCACTCCACAAACTTTTTTAAACCAACGATCCAGCCCATGACAAACAAAATTTAATTTATCGAGGACCGATCCTTGTGCTTCTCTCTATAATCTCGCCACTGTATCTTCACAAGAGTCTTCCACTAGCCAGGAGGCTTCAAACCGAAAATGCCACCTTCGTGGAATCAGTGTTTGCCCATTTAATTTTAGCAATAAAGAACAATGGTCCGAAAACTTTGTGGGCGATGTTGCAACAGATAGTTCGGATATTGAGCCAACCAAGCATTATTTGCAAAACCCATATCTAAACGTTCCCTTATATTATTTTTTGCCCTTCTACCCCTCTCACAAGTGTACCAAACCCGAATATCCTATATCCTAAATACCACAATCTTCAATCGTTTCACTGAATGCCCCCATTTATCTCTCACTCCGAATCAGGCCTCCTACATTCTCATACGCAAATAAGATCTAATTTAAGTCACCCAACACAACCCATGGCACATCCAGGATACCATTTAAAGACTGCAACAAATCCCACAATTCAGCACGGCTTGCCTCTTTTGAGGCCCCATAAAAATCGGTTAGTCTCCATGTTATCCTACTGTCATTATTTGAAATCAAAGCATCAATGTGTGATACCGAAAATGACCGTAATGAAACACTTACCTCTAATATCCATGCCAAACATAAACCACCACACGCTCCCCTCGAGTCCACCTTAATACCCTCCGGAAATCCTCATCTTTTACGTACCTTCTCCATACTAACTCGCTGTAGTTTTGTTTCCACCAGAAAAACTACAGATGGATTGATATCTCTCAGCACATGCCTGAGACGTCAGACTGCTCGGGTCATCCCTAAACATGAACATTCCAATTGATATTTTCATGGTATTCGGTTGGCTTTTAACTTCAGGCTTTTAACATCCCTTAACTGCAGCTTTAATAACACCTTCTACTGGCGAATTTCTTTGACGTTTCACTCCACCAGCTTTATGTAAAGGTACCTCCTCTTCAGTCGATTCCGTTGTAATATTGAAGTTTTCTCCATGACTAATTCTCTTTTCTTTTGAAAAATCCACCCATAGCTGTGTACATCCACCTCTTACACTACTGTCTGCCAATTCACCACTCGTCCATTCCTTATTTATTCCCCCAAAATTTTCCTTCTCATCCTCCACCCTTAGCCATGGGCTAGGAGTATACACCATTCGCTGTGACGGGACCTTCAAAGAAAGATCCCATTGTGGTGTCAATTCCTGTTTCGACTGAAGAATTCGTAAAGGATAAAATCTTTCTCCATAACCCAATATGCCGCACAAGAAACAGGAAACTCGTAGTTTCTCGTACTGAAAAGTTACGTAAGTGAAACCCCTTTTCAGTAATACGTCATTCTTTCTCCTCTTTAACGATTTACGCACATCCAGTAAAACCCTAAGTCGTAGACAACCCTTATATCCAAGGGTAATGGTCGTTGCATCAAAATCTATATACTGTCCCAGAAAGCTTCGCAATTGCTTTGCTACTTGCCCAGAAATAAAACCAACTAGGAGATCATTCGCCAAAACCTAGAATCCTACCTTGTTTAGATCCACAATCTGTGGGTTCTCATCCTTCAATAAACGATGAAGGAGTAACAAGTGCGAATTAAAGTACCCGAGGCCTTTATTCCAAATTCTCTCCACATGCACCTCATGATATAACCTAAACAAGAATCGCCGATCTTCTAATTCAGTTATCGAGATTCCTCCTATTGGATGCCAAACATTCACCATCATTGTCTTCATAGCCTGAAAAATGATATTACCCGTAGTAAGAAACCGCCCCACCAAGCAATTTTCGAATGAGATTATAGGGCCATTTGTTGAAGCACTTCTTCCTCTTCCGCTCCGAGATCCAGACCCTCCAGCTCCTCCGTTATATCTCTCATCTTCCTTTTTGCTTCCTAACGAAAACCAAACAAACGAAGGTCTACTCACCTATCGCAAAAAGCAAATAAAACAATCAAAGCGGCTGAAAACCCCTAATCTTAGGTAGAGAGAAAACTCTAATCTTGAGTAAATAAATATTAAGAGTTATTTATGAATTTAGACTTTAAATTATTATAATTTAAAATCTTATATATTATCTTATAATTATTTTGTAAAATATAAATTATTAGTTTCAAGTTAGATGAACATATTAATTTAATTCTTTTAAAAATTAAATGAAATTATTTAATGCTTTAGGAATTATTAATTTAATGTTTTTATCTTAAATTTTTCATCCATTTTTTCTTGGTGTTTGAAATTGTGCTGTTTCACTGTTTCTTCCGTTTCATTCAGAAAAAGGAAAATAAAAATAAAAAACGGTCCAATTCATTTTTTTTTTAAATTAGGGTTCATCATAACACCCCATTCTATTCCCATATAAACGATTCTTTAATTCTTCAGTAACCTTTTGTTTCCATTTATTATCGTCATTTATATTCTTTTGGGATCCAAAGTTCCCAACAGCGTTGTTTTTGTGCACTTTCGTCTTGTTGATGTTCTAAAATGGCTGCGCCGAGGAATGTGATGAGGGACGAGGAGAGTGCTGCGCCGGCGTTGTTGAGCATCAGCAGCAAGGAAGATGACGATTCCCCATCGGGGAAGAGATTAAAATCGGAGAGGCTCCCCGTTTCAAGGCGGGAATTTGCTGCCTTTTTCGGGGTTTTCTTGATTTTTTCTGCCGGCTTGTTCTGCATCTACCTGACCATACCCGCTACCGAGTACGGGAAACTCAAGATCCCTCGTTCCATCTCTGATCTGCGATTGCTCAAGTAGGTTCCCCCCCCCCTTTTATAATAAAAACTGGTGTTCTCTCTCTATCTCAATTGGTGAAGAAATAAGCATAATTTGTGTGTTAAATCTTTGGATTTGATCATTGCTGTAGATTTTCGAAATGCCCATTTTAGATTTCTTGTGGTTTATAGGATTTTGAGCTAGAGAGAACTATTGGGATTATTTTAGCTTATAATTATAGTTAAAATTGCTCCTTTTTTGTGTTATATTGTAGGTGAATATAGTTGTGGATGAGAACTCTTATCATTTATATTCTGCCCGAATTAATCCTTTTATTTGTTTTGTCCTTAATGTGAAGCACTAGGGAGTTTAATAGCAATCTATGACTAATGATGAGTTTAGTTCATGTGAGGGTATCGAATAATGCAAATTGTAGGGAGAATATTGCATACCGAGTATACCCAGCTATGTATTACATATTTCTCGTATAGAGATCCGTTAAGACCGAGTGGTCATATTTTGAGAGATGACAATTAGCATATTATGTTAAATAACAGCATCAACATTTGATTTGGCTGTTTTGGTTGCTGAGTTCTGATTTGGTGTTTTCTTATGCAAAGTTCCATCATTAAGTTTCATTAGTTTCGCTCACTATATGTTAACAATGCATTGTTGTTGAAATTGCCATTCCTAATTTATTTCTATCAACTGCTTTAGTTTAATTGTTTATTCACTACTTTCTTGTTGCTTGGTGTTTCTACTTCGTCGTGAACAACTTCTTTGTGTTTTAATGCTTTAGCTGCTACTTATTTTATTGAAGTCTGTGTTTTTCTGTTTTTTTTCAGAGATAATATTGCAACATATGCAAACGATTACCCAACACAATTCATTTTGGGTTACTGCTCAACTTATATCTTCATGCAAACTTTTATGATTCCGGGAACGATTTTCATGTCTTTGCTAGCTGGAGCTCTCTTTGGTGTTAAAGGCCTTTTCTTGGTTGTCTTCAATGCCACAGCTGGAGCATGCTCTTGCTTTTTCCTGTCAAAGCTGATTGGCAGACCTTTGGTCAGTTGGTTGTGGCCTGATAAATTAGGATTCTTTCAAGCTGAGGTACCTTCATTTTTCCTCTTGTTACTGTCTTTGGAAGAACTATTCATTCGTTCGTGTTTTCCCTCTTAATTTAGCATCTTTCACTTGTTTTACCCTATCTTCTTTTCGTTTTTGAATTTGACCCTTTTTTCTCTCCGTGGAATCAGATTGCTAAGCGAAGGGACAAGTTGCTAAATTACATGCTCTTTCTGAGAATTACTCCAACTTTACCCAACCTATTTATCAATTTGGCATCACCAATAGTTGACATACCGTTTCATGTGTTCTTTTAGCAACTTTTATCGGCCTAATACCAGCCTCCTATATAACTGTCAAAGTAAGTGTCGCCATGTACCTCAATTAATTTCATGCATTCTTATGACTGTTTGTATTGTCACCTGAAAATGTCTGTTGCAAGAAAACAGATGCTTGTGTTGTCCAGGTTATTGATACGCCTTGTTTGTGAAGGTTTTATATTAATTGATGTGCATTCTTAACAATTTGGAATAAGAAAAGTTTCTACAAGATCACTATACATATAATCTGAGGTGAAATTCCGTCTACATCAGTTTTCTACTTTTAGCCAAATATGGAGTTGTTCAACCATAGAGACTAACTAGGGAGATTTCAATAAAAAATGTTTGAAGTAGGTGCTTGTTGATAAAGAACCCATTCTTATTTTAATAGGGTTCTTACGTCATATATTACTGAATTTTACTGGATACATTCTCCTAATGTCAGGTTGGGTTCAAAGGATGTTATTTGGATATATTTATTTGTATCCATTTAATGTATCATTCACTGTAATGGAATCGGGTCTCTAACTTTGTGTTGAGACTTAATTCATTTCAATTCGTTGGTGTGTATGCAAGTCAAATGATAGAAAAAGATGGCAGCCATATATATTCAGATACCTTATCTGATTTTAGGAACACCATTGTATCTTCTTTCAGGCTGGCCTCGCACTTGGGGATCTCAGGTCTGTTAAGGACCTCTATGATTTCAAGACCTTGTCCGTGCTTTTCCTTATCGGGATGGTCTCCATATTTCCTACCTTTCTGAAGAAAAAGAAGATATATGAATAAGGCTATGTTGGTGAAGTCTGTGGCATCCTCCTGACTGACAATGGAGGATTAAGAATACAAAATTTTACAATCTCCAAATTTAAGATCCGAGAAACGATAGCGCATAGTAGAAGATCATCATTTCTGCAGCTGAGTATCGAAAAGATCTAGGCATTGTCACAATATATGAAAAGCACAGGGCAGGTAACTTTTATTCTTATTTTCAATGTTATGTTAACTCAAAGTCATCTCCCGATTAGATTATTTAGAACATTTGGGAGTCAACTTTTCTTTTTACTAGAAATGCTTTGTACGCCATGGAATCCAGTTTTACTTTTACAGACAGCACTACATGATAATGTTGCTGTGGAATATGTAAAAACTGTACTCATATGTAGTGTATTCAGTAATAATAGTTTGTCATTTTAGATATAGCTGATATGTGCCTTTCTTTTTCTGGGTTCAACATTCATTATAAGTAGATAAAGTTACAAAAAGGTCTTGTAACTCCCTGGGGGTGCGAAACCGTTTTTCGTAACATTAGTTATAACTTTACAGTCAGATTCAATGATAACACGTTACGGAACCCAGTTCTCGTAACATTTGTTATCACTTTACTATCAGATTCAATGATAACATGTTGCCGGTGTTGCTGAAGTAATCTAGAGTCGAGTTTCAATGTCGAGACTCTGGCATGTAACTGTTAACTGTAAAGGTCTAACAATAACGACAATGGAGGTGGATCCGACCGAATTTCGGTTTTGGAAACGAAATTGCTTTCTTTATATAAAAAAAATTAAGTAAATACAATAGGTAGAAGTGTTTTTATTGACACAAAGCAAAGAACATCATCATCTGGTCCATTGCTAAAGAATCAGCTTGAAAAATAAATAAATACAATCACAGTGTCTATACAAAATCAAACTCAACCAAAGAAAACATTACGGTAGGTTAGCCTTTGGATTTGAGTATGGTAATTTGTAAACGTAAATGTAAAAGGTAAATGTAAAAAAGTAGCTAACTAGAAGAAGGACAAGAGGTAGTAGTAGTGGTAGGGGGCAGTGATGTTAGGTCTTTCACTCCCATTCCAAAGGCATCAGCTATGTTCTTGTTGATGTTGTTTCTCATGCTTTTGCTTCTTCCCAACCCATCTCCCTTTCTCATCATTGCTGCAAATTCCCCATAATCTATTCTCCCATCCTACCATTTTTTTATCATATCAGCAACAACAATCGGAATTATAATGTCGAAACAGTTATGCACTTACGTTATCTTGGTCGATTTCTCTGATCATGTCCTCGAGCGGAACGTCCCCTAGGCCGTACTCTTTGCAAGCTTGTTGGAGTTCATCAATGGTGATGTAGCCGCTACCGTCTTTGTCGAAATAGGTAAATGCAGCGAGTATGTTTTCCTCTCTCTCCATCTTGTTCATGTGCAGCGTCGCGGCGATGAATTCGCCGTAGTCGATCGTTCCGTTGTTGTCGATATCAGCCTGCCAGGGCAACATTTGTGATTGTCATCATGTCACTCAATCATGTTGTGAAGTAATCAATAGCAACTTGAGGAAGAAAGAATAGTTACAGCTTCCATTAAAGCTTTGATTTCGGATTCCATTAGTTCAGATCCCACTTTCTTTAAACCATCTTTGAGTTCCTGAAATGTTATCGTCCCGCTGTTGTCAGTGTCGATCATTTTGAACAACTCTTTCAGACCACCGATTTCTTCCTCGGAGAGTCTTTCTGCAATGACCTGCAAGTGTTTTTCGGTTTCCATTGGAACAGAATGGATGTGAAACATACATGTAAAGGGCTACTTATTATGTCAACATGCATAATTCGAGAATTTGGGGTAGAAGAAAACTCGATAATAGCTTCGAAATCAGATCTCGATAAACCAGAAGACTAAACAGGAAAATCACATACGCGCAGAGCCAACTTTTTAAGTTTGTTCATTGCCGAGAACTGCTTCAGGCGTGACAGCACGGCGGAATCCAGAGGTTTGTCCGGGGCAACTCTATCATCGACGATCCATGGGTGACCTGATGCATAAATCACCCCACTGCAGTGACTTCTTCAACATAATAGAAAAAGCAGGGAAATGGCATTTGGATGACTGACTTACATAGGACTTGATAAGCTGTAATTCTCTGCCTCGGGTGCCTCTGGAGCATCTTTCGTATTAGATCTTTCGCACTTTCAGAGATACTAGGCCACGGCTCGGATGCAAAGTTGAGTTTCCCATGTAAAATCTGTTTGAATATCCCGGATTCGGTTTCTACGAGCAGAGAAGAGAAGTAAAAGACCACTCTAGGATTTGAGACACATGAGAATGAGACCAAATGTTGCAGGATATATGATTGTTACCGGCCCAAAATGGTGGAACACCACCCAACAAGATGTAAAGGATAACACCAGCACTCCATATATCAATTTCTGGTCCATAATGCTTGCACAAAACCTCTGGTGCAACATAAAAGGGACTCCCGACTACATCAGAATAACGTTGTCCTGCAAAAACAACTGCCATAAACGACGAGAGGAAACTCCAAAAAAACAAAAAGGAAATCTCTAGCTGGTAGGATAGGTTTGAAGATTCCAAGCAAATGTATCATAGCAGCAAGCAGGATTTGGTACCAGAGGCACAACCTGGTCACTGACATCCCAGTATAACAGAACATTGTTCAAACCAAGCAAACCAGAATCAACATTCCACAGCTATGATACTCTAACTCAGGTGTGAGTGTTGGATACGAGTAGTCGAGTATGATTAGATTTCTTTAACCTTTTCAATATATTTACAGGATCAATGGAGGTCATATACCACCAACAGAACACTAGATCCTCAAAGTAAGATCGGGGTTCGAATCCTAACGTATTAGTCGGTATATATATCGAATATCAGCATCCATATGAAGAGAAGAAAACCTCAGAAACCAACCGGGCTTATAGAAGATAGACAAGCCAAAATCCGTGGCCTTGAGAACAGCATCATCACCAGGGGAATCAAACAAGAAATTCTCTGGCTTGAGATCTCTATGCATAACCCCAAGGGAATGGCAAGCCTCAACAACCCCAACAATCGTTTTGATAAGCTTAGCCGCCTCTCTTTCACTATAATGACCTTTAGCCACAATCCTGTCGAAAAGCTCCCCACCCTCGCAGATCTCCATGACCAAATGAACAAAAACCGAGTCCTCAAACGTCCCCTTGATCTGCACCACGCTCGGGTGGTCAGACAACTGGTGCATGATCTGAATCTCCCTCCAGACGTCGTCGTAATCCTCGCGGCACACGAGTTTCCGCTTCGGGATCGACTTGCAGGCGTAGACGGCACCGGTGGATCTGTGGATGCATCGGTACGTCGTGCCGAATTGGCCTTGCCCGAGCTTCGTCCCCAGCACGTAATGGTCCCTCAGTCTCGGGGTCTCGTATGGCAAAACCGTGCGAGTTCCTACTAGTTTCATGGTCATTGCCAACAAACTATCTTCAGATTGGATCTCTTCAATTATCTTTTGGATTTGTGACACAGAATGTTTGAGTATTTATTTTCTATTCATTGGTGATCACTCGACGTCAAACGACGTGGTTGCATGCATGAAAATGGAGAACGGAGCTCCAAAGCTCGTGTGTTCTTTTTTTGGACTTTTTCTGTATTTGATTACTATATTTATATGTTTGTGCGTATTCAATCCATCCATTTTCATTTCTTTTTGTTGGCTTCAATTTCAGCCGCTTATTCAATCATTCTATTTTAGAGTTTGAAATTTTGGGGAGTGGTTCTTGTTCATGAAGACATGGTGATTTCAGAATGGCAAATATAACTCCCATTTTGATATTAATTTCATAGACCCGGCTCATCGTGTCATTTATGGTTCTAATGAATCACATCTATTAATTTTAAACCAACTTCCAAATAAATTGTACGTTCTTTATTTACATGTAGGAAAGAGGTGAAGATTCACCTTAGAAAAAAATGAAATAGGAAAATATTATTTGTTGGGACTACGACTGACGTGGTGAGCTGAGTCCATTTAATAATTTTTCTTAGAGAAGATATAACATGAACAAATAAAATGAATCACAATGCTGATAAACAATAGATATAATGTCAAAACTAGCCTTAATTGTTTATTAAAATAGTCATTTTGATTTTTTTTGAGCGATTTGGCCCCCAATGTTTTATTTTGGGACAAAAAGGTCCCTCCGTGGATGGAATTTTTAGTTAACAAATTGGTAATGTTCCAAAATAGGGGTCTCTTTATCTTAAAATGAAACATTGGGGGTCAAAATGCAATAGAAAAAGGAATAAGAGCAAAAATTACTATGCAATCAAATATTAAGGGCCAAAATACTAAAAAAATGGAGGCCAAAATGACAATTTTGATAAATATTGAGAGTTAATTTTGATACAATGTCTAAATAATATGATCATTATTTTAAACAATGTTATGATAAATCGAGTAGATAACCACGCATAAAAATAAAATCGAAATAAGAAATTACGGGTCGAGGTCGGGGCGGCCAAAAAGGGATGGGCCCGGCCCGGCCGTGCCCATCCCTATCAACAGCAGCAAAGGGAAACATATCGAGTTTTGAGTAAGGTCTCCAACCTGTAACTTTATGGTGTATCATGCAATTGAATTGTGGAGTTTTGTTTAGATTGGAGTTCCTTTCTGATTCTCCGAGATTGAATTGTTCATAGTACAAATTTAAAATTTTTAAGAAGTCGACTGCTCGTTACAACTAATCTTTGGTCCATCCATGAGCACCCATCATTTAATTTTATGGAAGGGGACGATTGAAATGAGATAGTTTATTTCGTATTAAAGTGGCTATACGCGTACCAAAAACCAATTGGTTTCGCAATATGCAGCTAATCTCAATGCTACTACGCTCGTGGACAGATACAAGATTTTATGTTGGAGACGAACTTCTAAAATTTTTTGAAAAGAAAATAAATTATCAATAAAAAAATACAAAAAAATTACTTATATGAGAATTTGAAATTTCAAGAGACAATCGTCCCGTCAGCTTTCACTTGGTCCATTCTTAATTGTACTCTGTCCGTGGAGGTTACCGTCCACCTTTCGATCGACGCCTCGAGAGCCAAATTTGAACGACGTTTCTTCAGCAAGAAGTCCCTACGCGGCTATGCTTCGACTGGTTCACCAAATTCTTAATTGCAACTTGTAACACAAAGCATCTATACCTAAACGTATAGCCTAAATGTGAACAGCCCTACTACAACCACGACCTTGATACACTTACGCTTCGATTAGGGCGAATATTCAATTAAGTCGAGTCGAATAAAAACAATTTAAGTCGGTCGTGTCGACAGATCCTATCTTAAGATTTACACTTTATTCGAAACATATCCAAGTGCATGAACCCTAAATCTCGAACCCTAAACTTTCTTAATTAACCGATCTGATGGAATCTAATGCAAGGGTTCGTATACCAAAGAGGTAGCTTAACCAGCTAGGTCCTGTCCCAGTGTGCTTCCTACTCCCTTCCTTCACGTTTTCTGTGATGGTGGGTTAAATAATAACAATACTAATAATTTTATGCGGCAAGGCCAACCATATATCATAAAAGGGATAATAAATTAGTGATAGAAGCAAGCTTGATAGCCGTAGGGGAACGCTTTACAGGGAAACAGGTAGGTGAACTTTGTGCATTAATAAACAAATGAAGAAGAAATAGAGCAGAAACAAAAGGTACCAAAGTACCAACCAAGCACACAAGCAAAACCAAATGGTTCGGTCAATCAACAAAAGCAGAGGACTATAACATTTATGTTTTTTTGCTTTCCTCAAATTCTAGCAACACCCACTCGATCTATCCCTGATTGTCAGATCGGTGAATCTCCACCGTCAACTTATTCAAGGATGGGAGTCGGCGGGAATGGACTTTTCTTCTGAAAAATTTAAATTATCATATACTTTAAGTATATTTTTATATTTTCTAGTACTAATTATCTGTTTTTATTCTTGAAATTTTTATAAGTTTATCCCTCCTAAAATTTTATAAATCCCAATTTTATAAGTCCCATCCCTTTCACACAAAATTTTGGGTATGTCCCTGAACTTACCTAAACAAGGTTAAATTGTAGTTTCGGTCCCTTTACTATGCTTGAATCTAAAACTTAGTCCTACAAATTTAACTTTGTTTAGATAAGTTCGGGGACCAAAACCGGAGAACAAGAACTAAATTTACAACTTACGCATTATAATAAGAAATGATAAAATTTGACCTAACAAATTTCGTAGGTATTGTTTGGGCCGAGATTAAAATTTGAAAATTAAAAGGGACTAAAATGATCAGTTTAGTGTGCAAGGGACTAAATCAACAGCTTATGTAGTAAGGGACTAATAAAATATGATCCCTTTTTTTTCTACCTCTTCTAACTCATCATGTTGACGTGTATGTTTTTGTATTGGAATAGTTTTTATTGGTATATGATGATGAGGACTTAATTAGATCAAATTAAGATATAGGGACTAAATCTCAAATTTGAGTATACTACAGGGACCGAACCCTAAAACCGTGTGTGAGAGAGAGTCCCATTCAAGTGGTTTCTCATTATAAATACTACACACAATCTCTCATTATCAAGCCACAAGCACAGTCAAAAACAACAAGAGAAGCTGCTACGTGCGTGAGATATTTCAAGCCAAAAAAAAAAAAGACTCCAATGGGTTCTGCCGGTTACACCAAGCAGAGGAAATCCTCTTCATCCTTCTCCATCTTCAGCATATTCGCACCGTGTTGTTCGAACGGAGCCGACGACATGATCGAGGACGGCATCTACGTCAGGAGGACATGGCGTAGCGACGAAGACGGGAGACGCTGGACCGCCGAACCGGGTATCGACCGCAGCCTTCATCGACCGATTCAGAACTCGAGTTTCCGGCCCCGAGCGTCAAGCTCTTTCTGTTTAGCCTTACCCTATATCAGTTTTTTTTTTTGTTGCTCATTACATTGGGAATAAGGGTTCTTATTCTTGATACAATTCTTTGAACCGGATAGACTATTCCCTATAACTTCAACTGAATTTCGAGAATTAAATATAAACGTTATATTTAAATATTTGAATTTTCACTTTAAATGAAATTATAAACTTAAACGTGAGTGATCAAAACAAAAATAATTAGGATAAATATGGATGAGCATAGGTTGAGTTGGGTCGGATTTTTTATTAACCCGACCTAACCCAAAAAATAGATCTCCTCCATTCGAACCCAATCCGATTCGAGTTTAGGGTGACTTCACCTGACCCGAAACCCGACCCCGAGTTTTTGAGATAAAATCCGATTTTGATCCAAAATAAATATATTTATAAAAAATTAATTTTATTCAATAAAATAGGGATACAATAGGGATTTAATTGAAAAATAGTATAAAGATGGGCATTATTACAATTGTTCCTAAATATATAAGATATAGTTATATTACTTTTGGGTCGGTCGGGTATTTTTCATCCTATATCGAACCTGACCCGAACCCAAAACTCTTTTTAAAAAATCTGACACAATTAGTTCGGCGTCCTGTGTCCATCCTAGATAAACTACATAGGTGATCACTTATATTTTTAATGTCTTCCTTTGATCACTATTTTTTAAAAAGTTACATTTTGATCGCTTACAATATAAGTTTGTCTTATTTTAATCATTGTATTGTTAATCCATATTAATTTGATGATGTAACACGATAATAAAAAAATTAATTTCAAATTTAAATTGTGATTTTTTTTAAAAAAAATTGTTTTTCACTTTATTAAAAAAAACTCTTTCTCGCAAAAGAAGAATTCTCTAAACTAAATATTAACCATAGGTAGGGCTATAAACGAGTTGAGTCGAGCTCGAATATTGCTGAGCTCGACTCATCTCGAAAACTTTGAAATGGAGCTCGACTCGAAAATTACGAGCCTAAAATTTTTAAGCTTGACTAGAACTCAAAATTATGAACTGAAACTCGTAAAAGCTCGAAAAGCCTCAAAATGAAAAAAAAAACTTAAACTTAACTCGATTGAAGTCTCAAACTCGAACTCGAACTTGAACATTAAATACATGAATACCTTATACAACATTTTAAAAAAATCAACATAAATGTTAATATTATTAATAATTTATTTTTTAAAAAATAAATCTTAATATATTATATTATATTTTCGAGCTGCTCACGAGCTTTTCAAGTTGAGTATCAAGTAGCTCGTTTCGACTCGTTAAGAACTCAAGTCGAGTCCATTCGAATCGAGTATTTATCAAGCTTTAATCGAGAAGATCTCAAGTAGTTTGCGATCTGTTTTGTTTCATTTACAACCCTAACCATACGCTTGCTACCGTCGTCAGTCGTAGCCTTCCCTCCGTCCATAACAAGTCGAAACCACCATCTTTAACCTTTACATCATTGATGTATGTCTATTCTTAATTAAAATGAAAGAAAAATGAAATTAGTTTCAACATCTTCACCTTAAAGATTTGAGCTTTTTTTTAAACAATAAAATGATAATATGCAAGAACTAATTTACCTCAATGGTTAAAGGAATCGTTATTATTTCTACAGATCACGGGTTCGAGCACCAATGACTGTAGCAGGGTGATTGAGTGTTCATTATCAAATGGTTGAGAGTATTTAAAACAGATTTTACTTTGTAATGTACTTAGTTTAATAAAAAAAATGGCAATAAATTTCCTTCAATTGATTGATTTTTTTCGTTAACAACGTTAGTCACCAATGGTGATTTACCTTTTGAAATAACCATTTTTTCTAATAATCGATATCGGATCTATTTATCAACTAATTCAGACTGAATATTGCAAAAGAATGTGACCCTCTTGACTCAGTTTTCTACACTCACAAACAGAAATATGCTATGCGTTGATTATACCCTTCCTTTGAAAATTGAACTAATCAAATAATTCGACTTTCTAGAAAAAAGAAACAAACAAAACTTAGGGTAAACTACAGCATTGGTCATTGGTCTATGGCTTTTTCTATTTTGGTCCAAACTATTTTTGGCGTAATATCAAAATTAGCCCCCCAATGTTTACCTGAATGGCCACTTTTGTCTCCTTTTATTTCTTAGAGCATTTTAGCTTTTAAAGTTTCAATTTTTGGTCAAAGTGACTATTGTTAGATGGAAATCATTAGTTGAATAATGACCACTGCATGTTGATGACATGATATTTCAAATGTGTTTAGTTGTTGATGTGTCACGTCTAGGGTTGTAAATGAGAGAGACAGATCGCGAGCTACTCAAGATCGACTCGGTCAAGGCTCAATAAATACTCGGATCGAATGGACTCGACTCGAACTCGAGCTTGACTCGAATTCTTAACGACCGAAATGATCTACTTGATACTCGACTCGAAAAGCTCGTGAGCAGCTCGAAAATATAATATATTAAGAATTTATTTTTTTTAAAAACAAATTATTAATAATATTAACATTTATGTATTGATTTTTTTTTTAAAAATATATTAAGGCTTTCATGTATTTAAGGTTCGAGTTTGAGTTTGAGTTTGAGGATTCAATCTAGTTAAGTTTAAGTTTTTTTTTATTTCAAGCTGCTCACGAGCTTCAGTTTAGGATTTCGAGTTCGAGTCGAGCTTAAAAATTTTAAGCTCACGAGTTTTCGAGTCGAGTCGAGCTTCATTTCAGAGTTTTCGAGTCGAGTCGAGCTCAGCAATACTCGAGCTCGACTCGACTCGTTTACACCCCTAGTCACGTATCACATCATTATTTTGGTGATATGGTACAGAAAACCATTACCTTGGATGACATGCCATCATCTTGTATGACATGACATGTGGCATATCAACAATTTAGTATATGTGAAAAATATCACATTAGCAATATATGTTAACAGTTAATTAATTAATAATTTTCATCCAACATAAATCATTTTAACAAAAAATTGAAATATTTTGGACTAAAATGTTCCAGGAAAAAGAAATAAGGTTCCAAATGATCACTGGAGCAAACATTAAGATACTAAAGTGTTAAATGTTTTTAGAAGTAAAATAATGACAATTTTTTTGTGGGACTCCTAGATTTTGGGATCTTATAATGTATCACTAGTCACACTTATAAATGAACGGATAACAAGAGTTATGTTAGAGATTTGTATATAATTTGAATTTGACTGGTTTTGATTTAATCTAATTTGGTCAAATGGTTTTTTAATTTGGGTCGAGTCAAGTCAGGCCAGATTCAAATTTATGGTGAAAAAATTGATATGATTTGACCCAGCCCGACCCGACATAATATCATAATTATCTTTTATATATTTAGAAATAATTATAATAACACATTTTCTATGTTTTATTTTTTAAATTAGATCTTTATTACATTAAATAAAAATAATATATATATACACAGGGTTGGATCAGCTTTTGACCTAAAAAATAGGGTCGGATTTTGGGTCAATTAGGGGAAAAGTCTCACGTGCGGCACCCTTAATATACGATTAAGGAAAAACGCTACATGTTTTGTTATTATTATTTTTAATAAAATCGGTAAAAAATTACCGAAAACATTATTATTTCTACCAACTTTGTTATTATTGGGTGCTTTACCGGTTTTTTTAACATATCCGGTAAAACGCTATCGATTTTGTTATTTTTTCTACCAGTTTTATTATTATTAGGCACTTTATCGGAAATGTTAAAAAATATTAATGTTTTATGTATAAATAATAATGTTTTAGGTAATTTTTTACTAATTTTATTAAAAAAATAATAACAAAATTGATAACATTTTTCTTTAATCGTATATTAAAACTGCCGCACGATAGATCTTTCCGTCAACTAGGGCTCTCTTAAATTAGGCCACATCAAGTGTAGGTGGAAGGTTTAATTTTGTGTTGGGTTCGGGTAACTGACCTGACCTTAATCGTTCATACGCCTTGGCACTCTAACGTTTAGGGAAATTTGAATTTCATCCTTTATATTTTTGAAAATTTTAATTAGACCCTTTAGTTTTATTAAAAGAATAAAGTTAAATAATTTGATTGATCGACCATATATAATTGCTCAATATTTTATAAAATTTTAATTAAACCTTACAAAAACAATTAGTCCTTCAAACTACCAATATGTATATTCCTGAGAAGAAATTATTTCATTGACCTGACTTATCACATCATTCATAGTTTTAATGAATTATATCTATTAATTTTAAAATAATTTTTAAATAACCGTCAACACCTTATTTATATATAAAAAATAGATAAAGATTTATTTTAAAAAAATAAATAAATATTATTAATTAAAACTACGAATGATGTGATCAGCTGAGTTAATAATTTTTCCTTAATTGAGTTAGGTAGATAAAGTGACCGACGTGCAAGAACGAACACACAATGGCATCTATTACAAAGCCGTGAAGCAATGTCCCCAGAATACCCTCGATTTGTCTTGCTTTTTCATTGTTGTCTCCGCTATAAAAATGACAAACCATATACAAGTTTTTGTGTTCTGTATTCTCTCTCATCCTTACGTTGGACTGTACTACCTCTCCCTGCGAAGAAAATAGCAAAGGTGTAAGCTTTTTGACGACCACAAATCACGCCGTTGATTTCTCGTTTCCTTGCCGAATGGACGAATCGTCGCCGTCGTCGTCTCCGGAGAAAACGGCGCTTCTGGATTCTCCGCTCCATTTATTTGGGTTTCGGATGCACGAGTTGTCTCCCACCAAAGTCTCGGGTCTCCTCCCTATCACCGAAACGTGTTGCCAGGTTCCGGTCGTGAGATTCGATTTGTTTTTATTTTGGGTTTTTTCTTAAAATTAATGATGTTGTGAATTGTGTTGGGAGAGCAGCCGTTCAAGGTGTTGCACGGCGGATTATCGTCGCTGATAGCGGAGGCGCTGGCTAGCATCGGGGCGCACATCGCCAGCGGTTTCCAAAGAGTGGCGGGGATCCACCTTAGCATCAATCACTTGAAGCGCGCTGAACTTGGTGACCTCATCTTTGCCGAAGCTACCCCCGTTAACCGTGGCAAGACTATTCAGGTACCTGTTTTAAGCATCTTTAAGAGTTGATTGTAATCCTTAAACTTTTAAATATTTTAAATTCCATCCTTAAGTTATGACTCATTTTAAACTAATCCTAAAATTTTTAACTATTTTAATTTCGTCCTCAAACTGTAACTCTCGCTTTAAATTAGTTCTAATTTCATCCCAAGTTATTATTTTATTTAAACCCAACATTAGTTATCATGTACGCCACACCATGTGTATATGATACACATAAATATTTAAATGGTAGTTAACATTTTTGTATTGATTTAATTAAGTGATTAGCATAATAGATTGGGGATGAAATCGAAATGTTCAAAAGTTTGAGACCAATTTAGAATGAGGGTCATAGTTTAGAATGAAATTAGAATGTTCATAATTTAGAGATAAATTTAGAATAATAGTCATAGTTTGGGGATGAAATAGAATATTTAAAAATTTGAAGACTAATTTAAGAAGAAAGTCATAGTTTGAGAATTTGTGGTACACTAGGGATGAATTTGTGGTACAATATAGGAATGAAATTTGAATTTTCAAAATCTTGGAACCAATTTAGGACAAAGATCATACCTTTGGATGAAATTAAATTAGAATGTTCAAAAGTTTCAATAAGAATCATAGTTTTGGGATGAAAATTGAATGTTTAAAAGTTTGAAGACTAATTTAAGATGAAAGTTATAGTTTGAGGATGTGTGGTACAATTAATCACTGGTTTCGGACTCGTTAGATCGTTGAGCACTGGTGTCGGACTCGTTAGATCGATTAATCTAGATTCGAGTTAAATTATGACACTGTTAAATGGCAGGTATGGGAGGTGCGACTATGGAAAACAGAAGCCTCAAATCCAACCTCAGAGAGCAGTAATAGATCCTTGGTATCATCATCGAGGGTCACTCTTATTTGCAACTTGCCAGTGCCGGAGCACGCTAAGGACGCCGGAGAAAATCTCAAGAAGTATGCCAAGCTATGAGTATTCTATATTTGCTTCAATAAACTCAACAACCAGTGAAGGATCACTTGTATTATTCATATATCCATTGGTTGAACAACAATTCCTGCATTGTTCTTAATCTATAAATGTAATACATGTTCGGTTATACCGGCTCATTCAGACATCCCGATAAACCCAAGTGCTCCGCCGAGCTCAGTACCGAACTTGAAAGAACACATTCGAACCACAAACATTATTTATATAGAAGAATATATATCAAACAAGTGATAATATGCATCGCTTCCCTTGTTTATCCATCCAGTTTTGGCAGCAGGCATTTAATTTGCAGATTTTGCAAGTCCTACCCTCATGTTTCCGAAGTCGAACACCGTATGATAAGCACTCAAAAACCTATCTCCGAGTACCCTGCATATATAAACCAGTGAGTTCTTGTCCTGGTCACATTCGACGTGAGTTAAACGACAAAGGGTAACTTTCTTTTTTACGCCGATCGTACCAGAGTGGACCTCTCGGTGGAGGCACGTCTAGACCGATGAAGCTGCTAACACACACTGTTGAACAGCCTTCTTCAACTTTAATGATATACTATATATGCCAATGGACAAGACAAACTGTGAGTGTCATGTATGTAAAACTGTATGCGTTGCTCCAAGTTGCATATTTGCAGTAATAAATTCAGACCAGAATAGATGTTCATACATGGTGTGGAGTAAGAGGGAAAGATTTGTTTCCGATGGTGAATGTGATGTCCGGCAGAAGTTCGAGGTAATCGCAGTTGACGAACGATTTTCCGATGGGGTTTGGAAGAGTTTCGCATAGCTTCGACATAACGGAAAAGATTCTGTTAGTCCATCTCCACATCTATGTATGTATGTATGCATGTATTTATTCTCTCTGCAGGAAGAATCACCTGATTAATGTGTTGGAATACCATATCCTTTGTCCTTTGTTGCTTGAGCTGAACTTGAATCCAGAAAACAATCATCTCACAGAAAGTACACATCGGAGCCTCGCCCAGTGATGATCCTTCAATGGTTCCGTTTTTGACCACCATCTTCAGCCCGTCTCTGCAAGGATCGGTTCGAGCTGAGTGCTCCTCCTTGAACCAACTCAACATAAAACCAAACCCCACTTTCCACAAGTAATATCAATGGTAATAATATCAGTATTGTTACCTCGCTCGCTGTGATCCGTTATATGAACATAACCCGACATCGACACACAGAATTTCAGGGCGTATCTGCAGGAACGAATATAGATCTTTATGGCAATCAAGAGTTGGTATTCTAAAAGACTATTTGAGAATAAATGGAAGAAAATAACTAACCCCAGATATCAAGTTGTCCCATAAAGCATATCCATACTTGGAAACAACACTCTTGCATTCCAAGCTTACGATTCCTTCTGCCCCGATTGCGCGGTTGATCTTGTCCACAATTGCCTGGAAATGACTGCTAGTGAGTCTTTTAATGGCGATAGAAGTGGAAACAACAGAGATTTTTTTTATACATATCCATTTCACCGAAATTAGAGCAGTTAATTCGAACGCAAATGGTATAAACACATACAGTTGGCCCAGCAATCAAGGGTGTCCCAGAATCCAGAATGGCTGCACATCCAAACTTGCATACTCCTGAACAATACAAGTATTAATATTAAGGCCTCAACAATTGGTTCTTTCAAATCGAATCAAGTTTTTCTCACCTCTAACCTTAATGACCGCATAAAATTTTAGTACGTACATTGACCGAAGCATATATCTTAAACTTAGCCAAAGATGTTTAATCTTCTAAGACAAAGTAGATAGAAGGATACCTGTTGAGTAGTCCTCCACAAATACATCTCCCACCAAAATCTGGAATGATGAATGAAATGTTTGTTTAAATAACAACCTTTATCATGGGAGGAAGCAATGAGTAGAAGAGTATAAAAACAAATGAAGAGCAGACCTCCCAATAACCGGTTTTTGCGACCGGGACGTAAGTGTGGTCACCTCTGAAGTGCCTCCAGTCAAGACCTCCAAACACAATTTCTCCTCCGAACTCCGACGTAGAATCTCGACTTAGCCAGAGGGAGAAAAGTTTGTGGTCAATGTGACCTTGTTGCACCATGTTCATCCTGAGTATAGAGTTCTATGAGCTATGAAAAATCCATTGCTAACACTTGACCAAGAAAGAAGTATATACATACATGTATATATATATATATATATATATATATATAAGATCATTAGAAGAGAAAATTATACCACACAGGATTAGCTCGTTCCACAGAAATATCCTGGAACCCAAGTCCAAGAATTCCATCATATTTCGCAATAAGGAACGGTAGAAGAGGTTCCTTGGTAATCTCTATGAACTCCTGAAGAATTGTATTTGCCATAACATAAATTTTATGAAACACAATTCTGCAAAGCATAATATTTCATATATAAAAAAAACTCACTTGATATTCAACAACAATATCTCCAACTCTAACATGATCCAGGCCAAAAAAGCCAGAAATAGCTCCAGCCCCATAGCTGATTGTGCAAGGTATCCCTGGAAGAATCCAAAGAATGTTTCGAAAAGATGTTAAGAAAAGGCATACATTCAACAACTGCAGAGAAACAAACCAATTACCAAACGCAATGCAGGCAACAAAATTACCAATCTTGGTATAAGTACTCGACGACGAAGCTCGAAACCTCGAATGTAAATGACAAGGAATCTGCAATTTCACAATGTAGTTCATATGGCTTCAACAATATTCATCACTCTGAATTTGAATTCAAGAGCTTTGAGGACACTTACAGAGAAAATACATTTTGAAGATGGCACCCAAAGATTAGAGCTAGCTGTGTCGAAAACGACCGAAAATCTCTGAGAAGGCGAACCAATGCCAATTTCACCATAATATTGGATATCAAGATAGTTCTTTAGGTAAATTACACCAGCTTCCTGATCATTCACATTGCTATCAAGCCCTTCTTGGGTTATCCTCGCAGCATTCAATCTTTTAAGATCTAGAGGCTGCTTCTTAAGAGTGATCCGAGCTAGCCCATCAGATGACTCAGTGAGTACTATCCATGAGGTTATCCAAGTGAATACACAGATTGCAGGCAAAAGAAACTTAATCCCCATCCTTAATAAACCAAGGAGAAAGCAAAGATGAGTATAACTCACATAACAAAAACGATGATGATGATGATGGTGAAAGATAACATACATACATACCTGTGGTTGATCTTGGTGTAAAGTGATGAGAAACCCAGAGTTGCTTCATCTTTAAGTAGCTTTGGGAGAAGATGAGTAGCTTCAAAGGGTATTGCTGCACATTGATGGATGATGGGTTTTCGAATTTCATGGAGACGATCTCTCTTGCTATGTTTGCGAAGCTACCACGTAGTTTCCGATCACAGGGTGAAGCAACATGAAAGAGCAAAGGGGTGTGTTTATGACGTTGAAGCTTGGATTTGAATGTGTTGATCTTCTTTAAGTTATAGCCATGACAGGGATTCGATTGTCCTCTACCAGAGTTTTTTTCCCTGTTTGTTTTGAAATTGGAGTTGATTGTTGAAGAACACGGTGTGTGGGTTAATGGAATTAACTGGCAACTTCTACGAATTTGCGACTCTCTGATGCTAATTAGCAGTTCCAACAAGTTTGGACTGTGAAGTTCTGTGCTCTTTTTGTCAGATTGTAGAAGAAAAAGAAAGAGAAAACGATATTGATTTTTGTTGCCTAATAGAAACGATTTGAACACATGCGAGCAAAAATCGAGTTCATGCTAATGTACCATTACCTTAAAAAAAGGGGTAAAGTATAATAATGGTCATTGAACTTTTCTAAAGCTTTCATTTAGGTCTCTAAACTTTTAAAACTTGCAATAAAGTCCTCCAATATTTAGTCAATTTGCAATATGGTCCCGACGTTACACTGCCATTAGTACGTTTGCAATATGGTCACTGAACTTTTTAGGCGCTTGCATTTAGGTCCCCCAACTTTTAAAACTTGCAACACAGTTCTCAATTTCATTATAAACCTCAAATTCCTTTTCGATCTCGAATTTCCTTTTTCGATTCTCTCTTCTCATTTCCAACATAACTTTTTATTCGGGGATGCATGAGAAATTCTAATCTAACTTTGAATTATATAGAGGTGTTGACTTGAATAAGGGTTTATTGAGAGAAGACTCGACCAAGGAACTATCGAGACCATCAACGATTCAATGTGTAATGTCAGATACATGTCATCTCAGGTGAAGCACAGATGTTCGATGAAATGCTTGTGAGAAAGAAATGGGGTTAGAAATGCAGAGTTGACAACTACCACTAAGATGTACTAAGTATTATTATTGAAAGTCACCAACAAAGCTGGAATTATTTTGTATAAATGACATATAATAATTTCTTCGTTTAATCCTTGTGGTTAAGGATTTTCTAACAGATGATCAAATATAATGAAATCCCAAACAGCGCATTCACCTCTCAGTCTCTTTCGCAACTCGAAAGACATCATGACAGGGTCAAGTAGCTACTTCAAATATAATACCCTGCCATGATGCCTTTCGAGTAGTGTGCATGCAGAATTGTCTTCTAAAGCTATAATTCAATACAATTCAATTGTAAAATTTCCAAAACATGTAAAAATTCCAATTCGTTCACGATATATCAGTCCCATAATCAACATGAACTTATTAAAAAGAATACGAGCTCATAGGATGCCGAAAACCACAAGTCGGATTAATACAATTCCTAGTAAACTAGTACAACAGTCTCTCAGATTGAGTCTGGTGATTTCACTATGTCGATACTCACAACCAATTCCCTGATTTAAAGAAAAACCAAACAAGAAGATCAAAAAAAATTTAGCCTAGGACCCTTTTTCACTTCTATTCTGATGGACTGAATATATGTAATAAGGAATACTAAAAGTTTTGATTAAGAAGAAAGAAATAAAATAGATGGTTTTGGTTCAAAACTAACACTGAATATCCAGATCATTAACATGCAGTTCCAGAAACATGAAAATTTCAACAAAAAATACACAATGCGAGCTGAAAATGGGAAAGTGCGAAAGAGGAAAAGCTTACTTCCAGATAGCCCAAAAGAGAAAATAAATACCTTCTTGCAAGTGAGGGGAGACGCTAAGAAATAAACACAATCGGTGTTGCGTTCCAGCAATTCTTCCTCCATTTTTTTCTTTGTAAATAAAAAGCTGAAAGACAGAGCACTGCTTGGGTTTACAATTTTACATGACAAAATGTTGTAGAACAAAAACCAAACGAGAGTGCATGTGAGCGAAAGAGACTGAGAGGTGAATGTGTTGTTTGGCATTTCATTATATTTGATCATTTGTTGGAAAATATTTAACCACAAGGATTAAACGAAGAAATTATTATATGCCATTTAAACAAAATAATTCCAACTTTCTTGGTGACTTTCAACAATGATACTTAGTTCATCTTAGTAGTATTTGTCAACTCTGCATTTCTAACCCCATTTTTTCTCACAAGCATTTCATCGAACATCTATGCTTCACCTGACATGACGTGTATCTAACATTACACCTTGAATCGTTGATGGTCCCGATAGTCCCTCTTCTCTCAATGGACCCTTATTCAAGTCAACACCTCCACATAATTCAATGTTAGATTAGAATTTCCCTTGCATCCCCGACTGAAAAGTTATGCTGAAAATGAGAAGAGAGAAACGAAAAAGGAAATTCGAGATTGAAAAAGAATTTAGGGTTTAGAATGAAATTGAGGATTATGTTGCAATTTTTAAAAGTTGAGGAACCTAAATGCAAGTACCTAAAAAGTTCAGTGACCATATTGCAAACGTACTAACGGTAGTGTAACGTCGGGGACCATATTGCAAATGAACTAAATATTGAAAGACTGTATTGTAAGTTTTAAAAGTTGGGGGACATAAATGAAAATTTTAGAAAAGTTCAGTGACCATTACTATACTTTACCCTAAAAATACTAGTACATGTTTAATAAATGGGCATTAGGTCTCTAAAGTAAAGTCAGATGTTCGAATCCTGACGTTTACGAATGGAACAAACTATGTTAGGAGGGTCGCCCTCGCCTCTGCAGTACCCGATCTGGATTAATCGGTCAATAGATCGGATACCAGTAATTAATTCAAAAAAAATAAAAAATAAAAGGGTAAACTACAATCGCTTATGTTTGAGTAAGTTTTTATGTTCGACATTGAACACTTACACCCTTGACATCTATGGTGCTCAAACTCGGGTCTTCAAAGAACATCAACAATTCTTATACCACGATTATCCATGTTAAATTGATTTGTGCAAATCGATAACGTTATCTATGTTTAAAAATCGATAATGTTATCAATTTGTGACAGGATAATCACCAACGTTATCGATTTGTAACAAAATTGTCACTCCACCATTATCTATGTTAAATTGATGATGTGACAACGTTAATAAAATTATTAATATTTAGTTTTACTCCTATACTATTGTTAGAACAACAAATAGATCTTTAAACAATGATTTTATATCTAATTTATCCCAGAAACTTTTTAATTTATATTTATTTCAAACACCCCACCACCAAAACTATATTTAGACCACATTCCTTATAAAACAAAAATCTCACTGCATAGATAAATGGAGTTTTTTTTCAAGACAGATATATGAGTATTTAAAGCCATATATTCAATTAATTTTAATATAAGAAAAATACACAAGACAGCATGCAAATCACAAAAATTATAAACTAACTGATGACAGTTCCTCCATTAAAGATATGTTAAGCATTAAGCAAACCAAGATACAAAGGATCAAAAATGCAAAATACCTAGGCCAATAACAGTAACAAATGAATCAAATTAATAATTAACAGATATGCAAAGATTAATAATAGGGTGCAATAGCAACTCAGGGTTGTTTAGTGCAACCATTGTCATATTCTTTTCATTAACTTTCTAACCTAAAAAAAATATTATGAAAACAATTTATGTGCACTTAAAGGCAAACTAATAAGTGAGAGTTTGTTTAAGTTTGGTTTTCGTTTTGTAAGAAAAGTGGTTAGAATATGATTAAAATGGTGGGGTGTTTAAAAAACTGGAAATTAGAAAGATTTTGGGATAAATTAGATATAAAATCATTATTTAAGGACATATTCAATGTTTTAGCAATAGTTTATGTGTAAAACTAAATATTAACCTTTTTATTAACGTTGTGACGTCATCAATTTTATAGAGATAACAATGGAGAAACCATTTTGTTACAAATCAATAACGTTAGTGATTAATTTGTTACTTTTGAAACTTCAATGGAAAAAATGAGAACTTACTCAAACATTAGTGACCATTGCTGTATTTTTATCTAAATAAAATTACGTCTTCATCAAAATTATTTGGGATAAATTACACGTTTGGTAACTGAACTTTAAGCTATCTCTTATTTCACTCATTATACTTTCAATTTTTTCAATCTACTCATTATACTTTATAGAATGATTTTTTTTGTCACTCCATCGTTAAATTATTAACGGCGTTATGAAGACATCGTATTTAATCGAAACGACTCCGTTTTAGTCTAAATTTAATTCTTTAAGGAATTCAAAACGACATCGTTTTGATGTATGTGTCATGTCATAACACTGTTAATTATTTTAACAGGGAGTTGACCAAAATAATTCAATCTATAAAGTTCAATGAGTAAATTAAAAAAAATTTGAGAGTATAGGTAGTGAAATATAAGAGTAAAGTTCAATTATCATGCCACACCCTAATTTAAGAGGCTAAATATTATTAATTTAAAGTATTGAATTAAAATAGTAATAGAAAAATGGAGGACTAAAGGCATAATTTACCATTTTTCAATTATGGAGAGTTTAAAACTCGCACGGAAAATTCCCCAAATTCTTTTCTCTCTCCTACCCTTTCCTCTTTTATTTTTCTCTTTCCTCTAAGAAAGTTTCATTGGTATTTCGTCGTCGACCAGTTGTCCATTAACGACACCGCATGCGCCACCTTTCTCTTGGAGTTGAGAGGAGTCATTGTTGTCATTGCCGTTGAAAGGGGTGAGAAATGGAAAGTTTGATTATTCAAGAAGGTTGATTTTTTCCATTCTCCGTCGTTCTCCATTGTGAATCGATGTTTACACGAGAATCTTGAGCTGAAGATTTACAAATATGGATTTTTTGGTTGTTGTCCGACCACCGACGACGTCATACGCACCGCCACTCATGTGTGGGCTTCGTTTGTAGCTTATGGAGTTTCCAGAACTTGTCTGGACCGGTTCAGACTGCCTGATCGAGTCAACCGAGCAGATCGAGCCATTCGATCGAGCTGAACGTCGTTAATCGACTGTTGACCCACCGTTAACCAGCATTGACCGATCGTTGATCGTGTGTTACTTTTTACGAGACTACCTATTCTGACGTTTTTTGACATCATAAGTTCGATTTTACGGTCAGTTTTGCCAAATTTGAACCCGATAAGATTTTTTTCAGCGTTTTATCTCTTGATTCGATCCGATTTTCATGTTTAAGATTCGTTTTTGATGCAATTTATTTTGTCATGTATCCGAGACATTATGGGATGTGGAATTAAAGTTGGAGAACATTTGAATGGAGTTAAAATGACCGACCGATATGGCTAAAAAATCAAGGTAATACTCTACTACCTTTTGTATGCTTTATGGAATTTATTGATAATTGGTAAATGCATGAATGTAGATGATTGACCAATTATGTGTAGTTAGTTGTTGCGAGACCCGAATTGAATTCAGATAAAGTTGGTAAACTGAATAAGACTCAAATGACCCGTTTAAGGAATGAGAAGGTAGATAATAAATAATTTTTAGTCCAGTGAATGATTAGTATATCGATTAACTTCGGGATTTGTAAATTTTGATTATTTTCTTTAAAGGTTAAATGTCTAGAACACTTGGCCAATAAATTTTGAAAAATACCCTTGTGATGTAAAAAGACAAAGATTGCCCCTGGAAATGGAAATAACCCTAAAAAGTTATACTTGACCTGATAAAACCACTAAATTCACTTGTTAAGTGTTGGTTCTGTTTAGAAAAATCCCAAAAATTGATTTTAGCCTCCGAGTTAGAAAAAGACTTAGAAATTTGATTCTTGAGTAAACATCTGAAGATTGAATTACCGGAAATTACTCCATTGACAAAATTAATCAAATTGACTCAGATATCCTTGAAATAACAAAAAAAAAAAAGACTTAGATCTCTCTTGACAATGGAAATGATTTAGGAATTCATTATTGACTTGATAGAGCTACGAATTCATCGGCTAAATTCATAATTTGATTTGAAAACCTTGATAATTGATTCCTAACCTTTGAGATCACATTATACATGAATTTTTTATGAGTTCTGAATAAATATCCGAAGACCAACTTATCGGAAGCACTTTGTATGACTGAAATAATTGAAATGACCAAATTACTATGGAATCCTAAAATGACCAGAATAATCTCAAGTATTGAAATGATCCAAATACCTTATGATCTGATTTAAGGAAATGTTTGAGGACAAGTTCCGAAAATACCAGTGAAACATTAAATATTGTAACAACCCTTAAAGTTTATAGAGAATATCCAAGCACGTTGGTTACTCTTGATATTATTGCAAACAAAATAAAATAAATACCACCGAAATGCTAGTTCAGTTTTTCAAGACAGCGATGACTCTAAAGGTGATTAGTTCAATTAGTGTTAAAAAGTAAACAATCGTAAGATATCTCAGTCCATATGATTGACATGTATCCAAGTGTTGGGATTTATTCAGTTCGAGTTGACCCGACATCATGATAAATCAACATGAATCTTGAATACCATAAATCATCGTTTCACCCTTACTAGATTAAGTTACGAAGAATTCTAGGAAATCAAAATGTCTTAAATACCCCCAATGGCCTAAATAATGAAATCGTTCTAGTTATATCTGAAATCTTAGATTATTCTGATGTAAAAGTTCCTGAATACTTTCCTGATGCACTTGAATCCTATATGATCCAGAAGCATCAATCTCTAAAAGTTTGATTAACTCCGATAGTAATCAAACTCTTTTAATATGGTCCTCATTCCTGAAATTCAATCAATTTTACGTAAGTTCATGTTTTCTATTACTGATAACTACCAAGTGCTTCCGAAAAATATCTGAATCCTCTAGTGTGTTCTCCATGCACAAATATAGTTTCTCTGTTTATAAAAAGTATGACTCTAATATCTAAAATAAAAATTTGATCTTTATCTCTATTTTATGATATATATATTATATCTGGCTTCTGATCTCTTGTATTACTGATTATTGTTTATTATATGTATGATCTGATTTATTTTGGAGTACTACCGGGATCTGTTATGGAGTTCTATAGGTTCAGCCCCGATCAGGTTAGTAATTCCTTACTGACCTAAGGCGACTATTGGGTGGGCTCCTAGGCTCAATAAGCCTAGTGGTAAGACCTTATGGACCTTATTACACTCTCATAGGGTGGCTCATTTTCTTTGTTATTAGAGTAAGTCCTTATGGCCCTGGAGGCACTCCCTTCAGGTGGCTTCTACGCTTCGACTAGGGTAAGTCCTTATGGACCTAAGGTTAGGTTTGCTTCTTCGCCCAATTGACCTAGGATTAGTCCTTATGGATGCGGTTCTGGGGAACAACACATGAAGTGTTTGGTAGGAGGGTATTACAATGATTTTAAAAATATGTTTTTCTGAAATAAACTACTATTGTTTTTAAACTATGATATCATTTACACTGGTTTTTTGGGAACACACTAGACTTTCTATTTCGATCTTCTGAATCTGTCTCTCTGTATGTTTTCCATGAACTATAGGTTTTTCATCTATTACTTGAAGAATTAATTATATAAATCTCAGCTCCTCGCGAAAACCCGTTGATGCCTGAATCAAAAAGAAAATTCTATACTTTGTCATATCTACTTGTCCTTTAGCATTCATCTGATAGTTCTATATTACTAAGCTTTCCCAAAGTTCACTCTATTATTCATCATTTCAGGTTAAAAGAATTAATCGTATCAACATCCAAAAGGGATTTCTTTCGACGTTCCTTGCAGAGTACGATACATGTGTAATTAGGGGGCATGTAGGTCACATTTGATTTTTATATTAAGTCTGAAACTTCTATTTTATTTGTAAATTGTTTTATGATTTTACATGTTTTAACAAAAAAAATTAAATTTTTCTGGATTTTTATTGTGGGTCACTCCGATGGCCCAAATGTGACACCCGAATCGGATCGGGCCACCCCGTATCAGTCTCAGGGGTTACATATCAAACGTGTAATTTATCCTAATTATTAATCAAGTTTATTTTATTTACTAAAATTGAATAGTTAAAGAATTACTCTAATATGATTAATAATAGATCATTACCTTCTTTATAATCTTTTGAAGGGAGATAATGGTTTTATAACAATAATTATTTAATGTAATATAAAATGTTCTTACTGGAAATTTCCTGATTGCAGGTGACATATTGAGTACAATAATACAACATTGTTAGTACAACAAAGCAAAGAAAGCATTTTTCTTGCAGATATCATTGCCCAACTCCTTCAACCGATCCTAAGTAGCTTCTGCAAATCCGACTCGTAGATTACCGAAATCGAACACCGTATGATACGCTTCCATGAAGATTTCCCCAAGAATCCTACAAATTCAGGGGGGGGGGGAAGAGAGAAAAATACTATAATAAATATACATGAGAGCTTTGCATAGGAACAAGGTTTGAGCAGTTACCAGAGAGGTCCATGGGGAGGCGAAACCGGAACATCCAACGCGATAAAACCGCTGATGCAGAAGGTTACGTGATCTTGTTCCACTCTAAGGATGTACTGATTCAATCACAAAAGATCCAGACAATGATCAGCAGAGGAAATTCGATTTTGCAGTCACAAACAGAAGGTGTACCCTGCGTCTGTACCTGTTGTGGACCGAGGTCGAAGGACTTATTCCCGATGACGAATGAAACGTTAGGCATGATTGGTATTTCGGCACAATCGACGGCTAGTTGTGTTGTTGGATTTGGCAGAGTCTCACACAACTTCAGCAGAAAGTTGATTACAATTTGTTAGTCTGAAGCAAAAATTCTTGCAAGTACTAATGGAAGGGGGCAGGGGATAGGGAGAGGACCTTGTTAACATATTCGATTGCTTGTCCTTCTGTTTTATCTTGCTTGAGCTCGGTCTGTATCCATACTACGATTAACTCGCAAGCTGCGCATAAAAGGCCCTGCCCGACTCTGGTGTCGTTGTGCATCTCTCTCTTTTGTTCTACCACCATTTCGATATCGCCACTGCACGTATGATTCATATATCTTTGTCTTTATTCTGGTTTTGTAATAGGTATACTGATCGATGAAAGAAAAAGCAAACCTTTGAGCATGAGATCCGTTGAAGGAACATACACCGATATTAGAACATAATTTGTCAGGCTGTAGCCCAGATAACAAGAGCTGCCACATGATATCTCCATATTGAGAAATTACTTTCTTGCATTCCAGGTTTGCGAATCCTTTCGCCCCGATAGCATCGTTGATTTTCGTCACGGTGGCCTTAAAGTTGGACGATCTTGTTAAGATAGCTTGCAAAACAAGTAACCATGCATATTAGAAGATAGCTGCACTTACTGAGGGTCCGGCAATGAAGGATGTCCCCGAATCCACTATTGCAGAGCAGTTGATGCAAAAACCTGTGATATTGATTCGGATTGGGATATTATCGATTATTAAGCCGTTACACGAAAGGGAAACAACAAGCCATGCTAAAAGTATACAGTAGCGTTACCTGTAGGTTGGTCTGCAATTAAAAAATCTTCCAATTCAATCTAGGTGAGGACAACATTTATCAGTGAAAATTTCATACAGAATTGATATTACAAATAAGTGAAGAGAGGAAGTGCACCTGCCAATAACCCCTCCGAACGACCGGAACATAAATATGCTGTCCCTTGAAGTGCCGAGGATCGATGCCACCGAAGACGATCTCGCCACCCTCGTTTACCGACGGATCTTTGTTGAACCAGAAAGAGAATACCTTTTCAGCAAGTAGGCTTTGTTGCAGCATACTATGCCTGCATCGAAAGAGTCGAAAATATGGTGAATAAGAATGTTAAAGGTGGATCATTTGGTTAGCCAATGAAGCATACCAAAGTGGAGCAACATTCCCTACAGAAATGTCCTGAAAACCAAGTCCAAGTATCCCATCAAAGCTAGCCAAAGTGAGAATTACACTTCCTTCTCTCACAGCTTCTGCAAATATTTGATTTTTGACAACAAGGTCCCCAACTTTTATGTTGTCTTCACTGAAAAACCCCAGAATCATTCCAGAGCCATAGTTGATCTTGCAGGGCTTCCCTGGACCAAAAACCAATGAGAAATCAGTTCCTTATATCACACAGTCCGTCACCATTCGACTGACTCCTGGCCTCATCACGCAGGTGTTGGATTATAACACAACACTATGTTTGGGATCAATCGAAAGTTGATAGTCGTGAAAAAATCGTACTCCACAAACATTACCAATCTCTGTATATGTACTGGAGTTGGCAGAGCAGTATCTAGAGTGGAAAAAGCAAGCAACCTGCATGAAGAAAAGAAGAACATTTGCTAAGATTATTTAGACCAGACATACTCAAACTAATGTCCAAATCTTAACTCGATCTCTAATCGATCAAGTCCTTCTGCCGGCCTACCATCAGCTCGAGTGTCACATAGGTGTAACATTTAACATTCAAGCTGATGATTCGAGTGGCTGAAGGAAGAACCTAATCAATACGATAATTAACATTTTGAGACTCGAATCCAAATGTTTCGAAGTTGAGAGACTAATGGACTGACAGAGAAATGACAATGGGAAGAAGGAATCCAGAGATTGGAGCTGCCGGTATCGAATATGACAGTGAAATTCTGTGGTGGGGAACCGATTCCTATCTCTCCGAAATGCTGGACATCCAAATAGTTCTTCAAGTAAACCAATGTTCATCCCTGAATCATCCGAGTCACCCTTAGCATATACACGGTAACTTCTGGGAGCACCATGCACAGTCTTAAACCCTAACCGCTGTTTCTTCAGACCGAGTCTCACCACACCATTTGAGGAAGAAGCCATAGCCATGCTCATGGAGAACGAAGATGCCAGTAAACACATGTACATCACCAGTAAAACAAACTTATCCCCCATTGATGATTACGAGGTACTATCCTGTGTGAGCATTGAGCAAGAATGAGACAAAATCAGTGATGTGTTGCTTTAAACAAAAAACACAGGCCTAGTGTTTGTTTACCCGAGTCTAGGAAAGCTTGAGGAGGAAGAAAGGTCCAATGCAATGTAGCAATGGCGGAGAAAAAGACTGGGCATGGATAAATAAATAGGGTTTATTTTACGTGTGTGCAGTGGAGGGGACGACCAGCCGACAAAGGAGATGGGCTTCTTAGATAATTCCGTCTGGTGTTATTGTGTTTTTGGAGCTGTCCACGAAGTTTCTTGCGGTGCAAGGAGTGGGGTACGAGGAAGATGCTTGTTTTAACTTGGTGTAGAGACTAGGCTACAAATTCATTAACCACCCGTGGGAAACGAGACAATTCTCCCTCCGTACACTATTAACTTTGTACAAGCATTCACTTGCAGATCCAGAAATATTGTTGAGGCTGGACACGCACATATTAATTATTGAAATTTTTCGCATGAGATAACACAAGTAAAATTTCAGTGGATACTCATAGTAAAATAAACATTTAATATAAAGAAACTTGACTTCGAGCGGGCACGTGTCCACCTATTATTTAAAATAATAAGACTTATTATGTATTTAATTAAAATTTGAGGGAAAAGTCCATTTTTACTTAAATTTAAACTAATAAGAACCAAAAATTTTGGAGGGGCTCTTTCCTTCCCTTTTGTATAGCTCCGTCCTGTGTATAAGAATGTTCATTGTAGTCGAATAGAATATTTTAGGAATTTTTTTTAATAGTGAGATGATTATAAGATAGTATTTGTTAAAAAAAATTAATTATTAACAATACACGCATCCTGTAAACACATCTGCTTAAATTCAGAACAACATTTGTGGATTTAGTACCTATACTTCAATTTACTCAAATTTAGTATTTGTATTTTCGAAATGTAAAATTTTGGTCCTTCCATTTATTTTTGTTGTTAATTCGGTTTAAAAAGTGATATGATACATGTTATTGATGATAATAACCCTAGGATTCAATCTCAAAAACTCAAGTCCTTCAAAAGACTCCAACCCTGTGCTATAATACCCCAACTAAACTATATTTATTATATAATTGACAATAAATTATTTTCAAGTTCAATTAGACTTGAAATTAATTACATTAATTCTATATGAATATTTTAATTAAAATAATATTTTTTTTATAAAAAATGATTATAATATTTTCCAATTTTTTAGTTATTTTATTAAAGATCATTAAAATTATTTCTGAAAATATTAAAAATCACAAAACTCAATATTAGTTATACCAATAAAATTTAGGGTTAAGTACACAAATGGTCCCCTGATTATAGAGTAAATGGTCCCCTGATTATAGAGTATTGCTTTATTAAGTCCTCGACTATTAAAAGTTATAAAATGGTCCTTTGACTAGAGAGTGTTGCTTTGTTGAGTCCCTCGACTATTAAAAGTTACAAAATGGTCATCCAACTATTCATTATGTTCCAAACTAATCATTTTTTATTAAAAAAACTGGCAATATTCTGAGTTGAATGTTAACCTACCGATTGTGATATGATAAAATATGATCACAGAATTTCAAACGAATATCATATCCTAGTCATAATGTTAGCGTTCAATTTAGACAACCGTCAATTTTTTAACAGAAAATGATGATTTGGAACATAATGAATAGTCGGGTGACTATTTTGTAACTTTTAATAATCGAGTATCTTAACAAAGCAACATTCTATAGCCGAATGACTATTTTATAACTTTTAATAGTTAAGGAACTTAATAAAACAATACCCTATAGTCGGAGACCATCTTTATACTTTACCCAAAAAAATATAATTAATTTAAAATTTAGAATAATTTATAAAAAAATTATGACATTTCACATCTCCAGCTGTTTAACCTAAGTTCGGATTTAAATCCAATCAAGTGATACCATGTAACATGTCACTTTTTTTACATGTGACATGTCACTTTTAAAACAGCACTAACGACAAAAATAAACGGAGGGACCATAATTTACATTATGGAAAAATGAATATACTAAATTTGAGCAAATTAAAGTAGAAATATCAAGTCCACATACTTCATATAGTACAAGGTGAATGCAGATTTTGACCTTATATATAGTTATCTAAGAGGTGCAGTCATGTTGGTTTTAGGTAAGATTGTACATTGTATTAATATATTTTATATTTGTTCCAGTCCGTTGAGTTCGACTTCGAAATATGTCTCGAATTTACTTCGGATCGATTGAATCTTAATTCGATTATTTAGTTCGATTAGTATTGTTTGTGGCTATGAGTTCATAGTGCTTAAACACATATCACCAGCTCCAGTTGGAAATGAAAATGAAAAGGAGATTGGATTCAAAAGTATTAAAGGAGATGTGGCCATTAACAATGTCAACATTCTTAATAAACATCATCAAAAGTATGTATGTAGGCATGAGATGCATGTATGTATGTAGGCATGAGATGTTATGAACCCAACATCATCAAAAGTGATGGCGTACTCTATGGTTGTGCTACATTCTCCGGATTCACATCACCTCTTCAATGTGTTGTTTTGCTGGACAGCCTCCCTTCCTCCCTTCTCCCACATGCATGCATACATAAATGCACGTGTATATTATAGTCTCCCTCCACCCATGTGCATACATATATATATGTACGTATGTATGTAAATATATATATATATATATCCACAACTATCACTATTTCAGAGGACAAAATGGAAAAAAGTACTGATAAATGAAATCCATGTACCAGCCACACGACTCATGCCGATGATATTCCGGTCAACAATCCATTGGATCCCACCAGGTGCCCCGGAATGTACTGCCTAATCTCTTCAAATGCACACAACGTTTCCGAATCGAGATCTCCGGCAAACTGCGCATACAGCAGAAGCTATATAAGGAATGTTTTCATAAGCATAAGCAGGAACTGTAAAATTCCATTGTTTTTCATACCGGACCGACCCTCTAACCCGAAAAAGAAGTAAAGAATTGTATTTCCAAGACAGGTATTTGTGTTTACAGGAAAGGAAGACGGCTCAAAGATTACCTGATGAGCCCTATTTGCGAAATGCATGCCTTGAAGAAGCAGTGCCTCTTGTGCAGATTCCTTGTCTAAACTGCGTACCGATTGAAGCTCGGTTCCGACTCTCTTCATGTACATAGTGACCAGCTTCATCGAAGCCTGCTTTACCTGCAAAAATTACGAATTCTTCACTAACAATGGCTTCCGTGTGACATGGTGAAAGATCAGTTCAATATGAGCTGAGAGTGCAAGTCAATTTAAACATTTCTCTTTTGTTCACACTTGAGTGAAAAGAACAAAGAGCTTACTTTATACACCATTCCTGAATCAAGCATCCAATCGACCGGAATCTTACACTCCTGATAAGAACGCATTACTGAATTTCTCAGTTTGATAAGCCTCTGTATGCTCTTTTCCGACCTAGAACGATTACAAAGGTGACAGAACCATTCAGTTTCCTGACTAAATCACAAATAAGTCGGATAAACTAGAGTGCAGTTTAGGCAGCCCTTACTTGTCCAGTAGGCCAGCCATCCTCTTCAAGGCAAGTCCACAGGGAATGCTAGTGTCGTCCTCGTAGGAAGAAATCTCTGTTTCCAACAATTTTAGATCACGATATTCGATAGCAGCTTCTCTCATGGCATCGGCTTTTCTCTCTGGCCACTTAAAGTGCTTTAACACAGCACGCTCATCGGCCTGTAGAAGCAGGATACAGGAACCGCAAATAACTCAAATGCTCATCACCAGCATATTACAACTACCTCATTAACATATACCTTCTCTTAGACTTCTTAATATCATGGAGAACTTCTCCATTGTCAAAAAGAAATATCTCCTAATTCAAAAGCCAATTTCTTTTTGCAGATTCCGGGTGATTAACGAGTATATAGTAGGCATGGAGTCTTAAAAAGGAGATTACCACCGCTCCGTATTTTGGCAACCGGGGACAATCAACTAATAGAAATCATGAAGAGTTACACATGACTCAAGAAGTGTTGAGACCAATAATGCAGTAAGACTAGAATAGAATTAAGGTCAATATCAAAGCAAATAACATAGAGAGCTTTGAGACTTTACCAAGGATGCAAGTTCTTTGTCGAGCCAATCGACAAATTTCACAACATCTTCTATATCTGTATAGGCTGCAGCCAACACTTTGTGGATGAGGCTGTTGATGAATTCTCCCTTTGTTTCGACATCCGCTTTTATCTGGCAAAAGGGTCATCAATCTTTTAACAACCAACGAAAACAAAAGAACGAGCTATATATCTCTAATTCGAAATACTATATGCTTACAGCTAGTAGATGAGCCGAACGGTTCTGAATTTCACCAACTATGCTACTATGCACGCTAACAACTGTGGGTTTTTTCTGATTCCATGCTGCTGCTGCTGCTGCTGGAGGATCCTTTTTCTTTTCTGGGCTTGTCAACAAGTCCACCATAAGGGAATGAGCCTTGGGTGTGGTGGTTCCTTTAGCAGGGAATCGAGGCGGTGTTGGAGGTGGCGGCAACGGTGGTGGTGGAGGCGGTGGCAGGGAATGAATTACCAGTGAACCCGTCTTCGAGCCGGCATCTTTTGAAGTCAAACAAGCATTTGCCCCTAATGGTGCTTGAACTATTTTTGTCTCCCTTATAGCTTTTGAGTGTTCCAACTTGTTGGCAATGAGTTTCTGAATGTCCTTGAATTTGGGGCTCTGGTACTCTCCATTTGACACCCTCTTCTTTCAATAAACACAACCGTATAGATGAAGTTATTAGAAATCTCGCATTCTCAAAAAAAGAGTTTTTTTCTGATACATAGCTCAAATAAAGTTTGAAACTTGAAAGAAATTTGTTCAAAGAAGTTGAGTCTTCGTCATAATCATACTATTGGGTTAATATGCAAAATCAAGGATCTTACCTGCACCTGCACCTGGTCCGAGACAGGGTGAGGATGAGGGCTCGAAGAGCAGCTAATTTGACCTGAGCATCAGCAAGATCGTCCCTGAGCTTTCTATTAACAAACTCAAGCTCCATATTCAAGCTCCTTGCACCATCCAACTCAGCCCGCAAACCCATCATCTGAGCCTGCAAATCCTTAACCAAACCCTCACTACAACTCAGCTTCTCTCTCAGTCCATCAACACTGTTCTTCTCTTTAACAAGATTAGGACGCCTAGCCCTTCCAAACTGTTCAACAACACTACCCTTTTGCAGTTGGAGTTGGTCCCCAGATTTAGGCTTGGTGTTCATCACCAAACTCTTCCTGGTGCTGTTCTTGGTGCTGTCGGGGGGCACACCTTGGGGCCTTGAAGACTGGTCATTGGCCTTGGTGGTCCGAGGGTGCTTGAAATGAGGTGGTTTAAGAGTTGCTGTTGTTGGTTCGAGCTTCATTGGATCAAAATTTCAACTACAACAACAGGCTTTGCATTTGCCTGGAAATGGAAGTAAGACCGCTGGTGGTACAAGTTTTAGAGCAGATACTTTGATGAATTCCCTTTTTGTGTTGGATTGTTGTTGTGCTTTATGGGAGACCCGTGGGGGAGTGTCAACATCGCATCATCCGACTGCCAACCGGGCTGATTTGAATGGCTGCAGAGAAAGAACAAACATTTCATTTCATTTCATTATGTCCTGTCCCTGCCGTGTACAGTTTGACAGGTGTGGGATAAGGAACCCTCTCTGCTCGCCAGATGGAGATATGGATGGTGATTTTGATCCAAATTGTAAAATTCGGGTTATTAGAATTTTTATTTAAATTTAATTATAAATATGTATTGAGAATCAATCTATTAATTATTAAAAGTTTTGAATTTCTTTAGTTTTATTTTATAAATTAAATTTAAAATTTTTTAGTTAAATCGGATGTTTTAACGTCGAGTTAGAAAAATTGATTTTTCGATCGAGAAAAAAAAACCAAAAATATCTTGAACCTATAATGGTTTGACAGAAAAGTAAATTAACAAACTCTAATGATCAACTCAAAATGATTTAAACCCGAAATATATTATTTAAAAAAAAATCAAATCAAAACTATTCAAACTAACCTGATTTACCTGTTCAAACTACATGCATGAGTAAAAACTAATGACGACAATGAACACTTTGAAGGTTAATGGGAGTAGTTTGATGGTTTGCTTAAGGTTTTTCACATCATCATGCACCCAACAGATGAATTAACAACTGGCATCTCTATGCACCAGTAATACTGCATCATCACCGCCATTAATGTGAATCATTTTCCAACTGTATGCAGCCGGTTTCTTTCATTCATTACTGATGATGGCACAACATACCTTTTCGAATAAGAAACTCATTTGATAAGAGAAAAAAGGATTAAAATTGGACAGTGACTAAACTTCAATATGATGTTGACGTATACCCTTGAAATATGGCATTTTATGGTGCATTGATGTATGTATGTATGCATGCGTAGACCCTAATCATACTCAATTACATGCATGTATGTATGCATGCATGTGTAGACCCTATTCATCCATTACTGATGATGGCACAATTACATGCTCCTGGTGCTCGTGTTACTGATTTTATTGGTACATACCTTTTGTAGGAAGTAACTCATTTGATGAGAGAGGAGAATGAAAATTGGACAGCGACTGAACTACAATATGATGGTGATATATACCCTTTAAATATGACATTTTGTGGTACAACGATGTATGTATGTATACATGTATAGACCCTAATCATACTAAACTACATGCATGTACGTAATAACGGCGAATCCAAAAATTTAAAAATGATGATCTGAAATTTTAATATTCTTAAAATTAATGGGTATGCGAAAACTTTTATTTTTTTATTTTTCTTAACATATTAAACTAAATTTCCTAAATAATAGGGAAGCACGTGGCACCTAAGGCTTAGTGCATCGGCCCTTGCATGTATGCGTAGACCCTATTCATCGATTACTGATGACAGCACAATTACACGCTCATGGTGCTCGTGTTATTGATGTAATTGGTACATACCTTTTCAAGGAATTAACTCATTTGATGAGAGAGAAAGAGAATGAAAATTGGACAGTGACTAAACTACAATCTGATGGTGATGTATGCCCTTGAATTATGGCATTTTATGGTGCATTGATGTATGATTATGCATGCGTAGACCCTAATCATACTCAAATATAGATTTCGGTTCAAGTTGTCTCATCACAATCTACCAATGTAATGATTGGTTCAAAGTCACGTTAGTGCAAACCTCCTCATTAGCCCTCCTCTAGGGTTGGTTGGTGCAACTTCCCTTGCTAGTGGTAGTTCTGTTAAGCCTTACTTACCTATGCCCCTACGCATACCGACCCGAAACACAGCCCCTTTAACATGAATCACATTGCCATGATTCGAGATAATGTATCGATACAAAGTAACAAGTTATTCGATAAGTTAGTAGAGGAGAACCGGGTTCGGACAATATGGTGACAATAATCATATTGATTCCTAGTATGAATGATCCACGAATACGACCCACGGCCGCACCATACTATAAACAACTAAGCTAAAAACACAAAACAGTCTAAACTTCTTGCTCGGTTCAGCTCAGCTCAGCTAATCCATTTGTGGTTTACTCGAAATATATTAGTACATGATTACTATTTAAATAGTATTTTAGAATACACTTATCTTTGAAAACATCATTATCGTCACCATCACCACCAGAAGACGACTCCGAATTTCACTCTCCGTTTTGTTCTGAACGGTCATGTGAATATGAATCATGAGCAAGTGTCTGCAACCACAAACACAAACAACATCGTCTCAATGTCAGTTCAACTAACTCAATACCCCATATTATATTTTTGCATCAGTCAACACTCTGCGTTACCTGCTCTTGTGACCGGAAATACATGAAAGGGGTATAATTCAGAAAATTCGATACTCTAGATGTATATATATCAGCATACCTGCAAATTACAAATTGATTCATACGTGTGAATATATATATCAGAAAATTTGATACTCTAGATGTATATATATCAGCATACCTGCAAATTTCAGAAAAATGTATATCAAGACAAGGCCATGACCACTTACTTCTCAATTTGTCGCATCAAGTGACTTTTGTCCCACAGACCGGCGCGTGAAAGGAAGCCCCACCTAAACCAAAACGTTTCATACTATTTCAATCACCAGTTTCTAATGGTTTACAATGCATGCTTCTATGCAAATCACCGACAACGAAACATACATGATCAACTAATCTTAATCTTTTAACCAGTTGGCTTCACAGATGTGAGCATTCATATATTCAACATTACCTAATTTTGTAATATACAAATGAGATGAATCTAATAATCTCCAGAGATGTAAGTTCTCTGTCCTTGTTTTACCTTTTATTAAACAGCTCTCCATCTGCTTCTAGCAATGGAGCAATCTTCTCATCGAGCCTTTGCATGACAATAAGAAGCTTCTGCATGCTCTCTGTCAGTTCTCGGTCATCCATGTTAGTTGCAGCAAGTGTCTAAAAGCACGAAGAAGAAAATAAGAACTTTGTTATTTCACCAACGGAATACACACCTTATCTGCGAATATATGTTTTAGTAGCAAGGTAAAAATAAGCCCTATATAAGCATGATTACAGAATGAATAAAGGAAACTGGTGCCACAAGAAACCAGAGAGAATGTGAATGCCGCTTCCCCTTACAAAGATTACCGATGATAAGACAACGGGTACAAAATATGTATGATTTGCAAAATTTTAGAACGTCACTTTTAGCAATGAGACTGCAGATATAAAAACAAAAAGGCATTTTAATTATATGTTCCATTAAGTAAATTATTCTAGATAGTGATTACATTGTAGCATGAAGAAGAAGAAGGGATAAAAATACGAGGGATTACAAGGGGCATCGTGTAATAGGATAAAGTCACCTGAGCTGGACGTCCTTTGATTCTACGTTGCAGAGCCAACCGTAGTTGGTTAAATAGATCCCCTACAACCTCCTTTTGATTTATAAGCTCTATCACAGTCGCACGATGACCCCGGCTTAGTATCAAAGCATTATACTGTTGATGCATGCAATAAAGACCCTTTTCAGCCCTCAACAGTCAAGGATTTAAAAGAATGCCTTACAACTTAGTTTTATCCATAGTCAAAATTTACTGATCTCAAAATTAATCTTATTTTCAACAACGGTTCAGTAATTACTACCACTTCAAGTTCAATGGTAACCCTTTTACTTTACATTATAGTTCTGATTAAATTCATCCTCAACAATTAGTAAGCAAATCATTACAATAAACTATTGGCACAAAATAGAACCGAAGCTCTGAAACAAATAATTCTGCTTCAATCTAGGAAATAGAAAGCATAGTAAAGGAACAGTTTCATACCTCTTCCTCCAGTTCTCGACAAATCAATGCTGTTCGCCATCGTAAATGGACTTTGGATTGACTTACATCAGTATAAATATGATCGCCAACATAAAGAATCTCATCTCCATGGATATTTAGGAAATTCTCAACCATCTGAGCACTTCCCCCAGAGTACAACCCCCCTGGAGAAGAAACAAAAGATGAATAAATATGAATGCCAAATTATGAGCAAACTGTGATTTTTTTTGGCACACACTGCAAGATAGACAGAAAAATATATCCTATGACTAAATCATTGGTTCAGGGTGCCAAAAGTGAAGTCATCGAAAGTAAAAAGCTCATGTGTCACGGGGAGTAATTTCTTAGCACCCTGAAGTTCCGGTTGAGAAGATATTTAGAACAATGTGCACTACACGGTTAAACTTTTAGCTATGGAAAATGCTGCAGCTATTACATAGCTTTCAAATACCCAATCAAATACGCAGTCAGTAGTTTTATCTCTCTCAACCCCAAAATTTCATCCATATGCTGGCATCAACGACAACCAAGAAACAGGATCAAAAGAACTAAGGAAAAACATTTTTGCACTCTCATTTTCTCCTATATAAAATGTAACATTGTAAATAATAAGATCAAAACATATGTTACAGAGATAGGTCACCTGTACGAGCCTTGAAGCATGGACGCATTAAGCCCTCACTGGTCACCACCTCATACAATGGGTGCGACATTTGAAAAAACTCTGGCTTCCTTGCTGAGACTATTACCTATACACATACAGAACAGCAAGGAAACATAACTACATCAATATGTTTGAATGCCATCAAATCTAATCAAACATTAATATTTCCTTCTTTAGAGCAAGTTCATACTTGCAAGAAAACCAATCGCAAAAGGTTGTGCATGAAGAAGACTATACTGGAGCTATTGTTTTCCATATTACATATTATCATTTTCAGGTCATGAGATCAAAGATTATCGGTTTTCTTAATATGATTTGAAGAAACAAATCTAAAAAATAGTATTCTGTTAAAAACATCAACAGAAAGAAGCCAAATGGACCTTACTCAATGGTAAGGCAGAGACCCAACCATTGGGTCCAAGTTAAAGTCATCCTAGAATGTATTTGCCAAAACCTTGTTCTGGATTCCTTGATATATAATATATTGGTTTGTTTCCGTAATTGGTTAATGATTAATTGGTTTTATCCTAATGGCGGACTTGTTTGTTTGATGATATTAGCAGAGTCTACTAAACTCAAAGCTGGACGAGGAACATTACTGAGCATGCAGAAACACATACCATGTCAAAAAGATCTCGCCAACAGATGTCATTGGGCAAGAATCTGTTAAAAGAATGCCGCATCATTTTGTCTGTGTATTGATAATCTGAGTTTGTAATAAGCAGCAACTTTTTACCTGCCTGATCATGAAATGTACACATAAATAAAAAAATAGAGTAAATTAACGCGACGAACCAGATGAGAAGGTAAAACTGTAAAAGAAATACCTCCTTTTGATCCAAAAGTGCTAAAGGTAGCTCTGGATCAGGCTCCACAAATAATTCAGGTTTGGACATTATCTCACTCTGCATAACGTGACCCATCAGTATGAACTCATGGACCACAACGCTTAATGGTCAAACTTTCCTGGTTCTATTTACCTTAAGTTGACCTTCTACATGTGCCCTGAATAAAGCCTTTCCAACAGCCTTAAACCGAGCAAAGAGCCACAAAATAAGCACATATTCATATAAGAGTCGGATTAAATACCACATATACAGCAATAATTTACCTTGTAAAGTCCTTTATAGTCCAGTGGACCAAGATCTGCAGGAATCGCTCCATCATCCAATCTGTCCACCATCTGGAAGTAAAACCATATAACAAAGAAATTATCTCTAAAATGAATCATAAGACTATGAAATAAAGTTTAAATTATTTACACAATAACTGTCTAGTTGAGCAAATTCTTAGCAACAATGCAAGTCAGAACAAAGGGATACTAAGGTAGCAATTAAAGATTTTTTAATATGGATTATGAGATCTTACAATCACCACGCAAGAGCCAATGTAGATACATAGGACACAAATTTATTAAGTAGACCAGGAACATGAAGAAACTCATAAAATGGCAGCAGGTATCCCATAATTGCTAATTACATCAAGAAGGGAAGTAATTCATTTGTTAAAATTTCACTATGAAGTGCAAGTGACCTAAAAACAGTTTCTAAGGAAATCTAGATTGCTGTTTGTAGCTTAAACAGGAAGAAAGTACCTGCATATATGCAACAGCTTCTGAAACAGAAAATAACGTATTAAGGAACTCCCACTGACTCTCCTTCCGCAGGTCCACCAGTTCTCTCCCATAAATCTCGCTTCCAAGCATAGAAAGTTAAGCGCCACTATTGAAAATATGCCGCAAATAATGCAAGGGAACATGAAATACTGAGAAGACAACTAAGAAACCGAATAGATTGACAAGAGAGCCATCCATCAGATCAGAAAATGTAATGCACACAGAGGTTAGTATATGAAAGCACAGTAGAGATACCAAGGCAAATTGATCCAGTACCATTTGTCTATATCATATGTTCCCTATAAGATGGTTTGTACTACACTTGAAACTGTAGCCACGCATTACAGATCCAATCTATCATAATAGTTACCAACAGCTAAAGTTACACTGCTCAAATTCATACCTAACAGCTTGAGTAGATAGCATTTTAGTGCCATGCATGGCCCTTTTCACATAGCCAAACCGGTCAGCCTTAACCAAATTTCCTTTTTGTTTGTCAATAACAAGACCCCTAATTACCTACAGAAAACCGAAAAAGAAAAATCATGTTTAGGGCCATGAAATTATGAGAAAACAATTCAATAAGAAGCCATGAGTATGCTCAGACAGAAATGAAGACATTACCAAATCAGGGTCAAAGGCAAGTCCCTCAACTGGGAAACCCATATTCTTCAAATTCTCCATGCAGTAATCATAAGCACGCCCTTCCCAAGCCTGAAAATGAATCAATCCACATAATAAAATCAAAAATAGCAACAAGGAGAGACAAATCCATTTATGTTGATGAAAGCATCAAACTGAATCTAGAGTGATTTCCAATCTGTATGAATGTCAACTGATATTCACCATCACGTTATAGTGTATCAAAGTGTAGTCCATGTCATATCCTATAGCACTTATCGACCTAAGATTCAGAGTCCGGCTGCAAAATATACCACGAGAAGAGAGCCTTGCTGCTGAGGGACTCTGCAGACCAGAAAATGACACAGGTGAGGTTGACAAAAAACAGCATGCCTGCTTCTGAAATAAATCCAACCAATTTCCAGCAGGTAAGAAAGAAATAGATCCAGCTTCAAAAACAAATTAATTTACCAGAAAGCACATACTAGAAACTCTTATAATTAGGATAATGTGAGGCATAAGAAACCGAGAGTTCGATAAGACTTTAAGTTAAAAGAAAAGGATGGATTTACAGCACCGTAATACCCAGCTCTCTGAGTAAACCCCCAGCCTCCTCTGCCTCCAGCCTAGCTACCTGTTCAATTGGACCTTCTAAAGTGGCCTCACCATCAAGCCCTACATTGGTAAAAAGCATAACCCAGAAAGACACAGTATATATTATGATCATCACCATTGTTAAAGTAGAGAAAGAAGAGATTTGAAAGATACCATTTGTTCTAAAGTACACATACAATCAAACTAAGTGACAAACCAGAAACAAAGTAACCAAATGCAAGGTAGAAAAAAGAAAAACACAGAAAGAATACCGAAAGTCTCAAGATGTTGCAGATTGACGTTTAAATCGCCTTTGGTGCTTTGTCCCAGATAATCAATATCACATTCGCTGGAAGAAGTGAGGGAGAAAACATCTTCCCCTACACGAGTGCTACTGTTATTGCTACAACCACACTTGAACACCATTTTTGGAGCTTTAGTAGCTAAAAGTTTCGGAGAAAAAGTGGGTCTTGGGAATGGGTTTAGGATATACTGAAGATTGGTAGTAGCCATTTGCTAGAAACTGCGAAATCGGCCGAAATAAAATAGTTTAATTTGGTATCTCTTGGACTCGAAACTCAGAGCCGAATGCTTCCAGTGCGAGTAATGAACAATGAAAATAAAAGAAGCTTTCTTGGTTTTGGCTAATCTCCCGTTCCAGACAGACACAATGGATAATTTTTGGTCAAGCTCAATCCATCACTTTCCTTGTGTATAAAAAAATCAGGGTCAAGTCAACAACAATATGAGCTTTTTAGGGTTTTTGCTTGCTTTCCTTAACTACATTAACGTTTGGTAAGGAGATGGGAAACACATAGGGACGTCAACGATAGTATAATCAAACATTGATTTAGTTAAAGTTTGATAAATATTTAATTTGAGTTTGAGTTTAACTCTAGTTATTACTTAGTCGAAACGAATATTTAACTCGAAAAGTTTACGAACAATTCAAAAAACTAATATATTAAAATTTTATAACTTTTTAAACATAAATTCTTAATAATATTAATATTTATGTATTGTTTTTTTAAAAATACAATATAAGGTTTCATGTGTTTAAGATTCTTGTCTGCGTTCTAGTTTGAGCTTTAACTAAGTTAATTTTAAGATTTTTTTAATTTATTTTGAGTCATTTTAGTTTTTCGAGCTCATTTCATAGTTTCATGTTCAAGTCAAGATTAAAAATTTTAAGTTCACAAATTTTTAAATTAAATCGAGCTCTATTTTAAATTTTTTTAATTAAATCGAATACAAATATTACTGAGGTCGACTCGACTCGTTTATAACCCTGGAAATGCATGCTTAGCGAGGGACAATGTGCTACCAAAAACAATAAACTTCATCTCATTTTGCAATATTTTTCTGATAGTGTTTTCATGTAAGAGTGTGTAATCGGTTTATTTAGTTGATGGTAAAATTAAATTAATTTTTTAATTTTATTTAAATTATTTTTTAATTATTAATCAAATAAAATTTAGTTGATTTGATATTTTTTTCTAAATTAATTATAATTTGTTATAATTTCTTTTAGTTGAAACAATTGAAGTATTTTTTTCATTAAAATTTAATTGGGTGTTGAAAATTTAAATAATTTACAGTGGTTAAAAAATAATCGAGTCTTGGTTCTTAATGTGTTGTTCTTAAAATTTAACTCAAATAAAAAATAAGAATAGAAAAGTGAAAAGTTGTAGCAAAGCTATATTAGTGGTGAATGGAGAACTTGTAGAACTTGGAGAAATCGAGTCAGGAACATGATCTGTTAACCCGAAGTACGAAGAAGATCAAAGCATCGGTGACCGGAGAGTATCCCGTTGCTAGGGATAATATGGAGATGGGAGATGTGCCTATACCCTCTGAGTCAGAAACTGAGAGGATGTCCTATAGAAATATGTTGCTAGGTAAAAGTATGATTAATGGTTTTCAGGATGGTGATGAGTTCGGTCCTTCAGACAAAAATGATGGTTTGATTTCAGTTTCTACAAAGGAGTCTTGGCTGATGATTTGTACATCGGTGAAATTCAGAGCCAGACTCCACATTCGATGGACCAATTGTCTCATTTTGAAGTTCATAAGGAGGTCGATTGGTTTTCGGGCTCTAAACGAACGTCTCAGGAAAATGTGGATGCCCAAGGCAGATCATGAACTAATTGATGTCGGAGATGGCTACTTTCTTGTAAAGTTTTCTTCCTCGGATGATCTTCGATTTGCTATGGAAGAGGGACCTTGGATCATTTATGGGCACTATCTTACGGTTCGTAAATGGTTTCCGGAGTTTCATCCTTCAACGATGACGACTGATTCTACTGCTATTTGGGTACGTTTTCTAGGACTCCCGATCCAATACTACAATGATCGTATTCTTTTTGCTATGGGTAACTCTCTCTCGATCGTGCTCTAAAGGTTGACGAGAATACAAGTTAAGCCACTAAAGGACGATTCGCGTGAGTATGTGTGGAAATAGATTTTGGGAAACCTTTGGTGCCAAAGATTGATGTGGATGGTCGATGGCACCAGATTGAATATGAAGACTACCACTGATTTGTTTTAAGTGCAGAATGTTTGGCCACAAAAATTGTTCATTCATCTCTGCTCCTTCGAGTAAAGAACCAATGCAGGTGGATGATGCACCGACTAACAACACTGGAGGGGAAAATGGGGAAAAGATTGGGATGTTTCTTCGGCAGTCGCCGATAAAGCCGTGCCATTGGATTTTGGTCCATGGATGATTGTCCAGTGGCTTAAATCGAGGAGAAATTCTAGGCAAAAAGGGGAAGATAACGGGAAAGTGCTTAATCATGGAAAAAATAATGGGGGATCCAAATTCTCTCCATTAATGGACATCTCTAATGGGAATGAACCAAATCAATTTGAAATGAATGCCCAGGATTGTGCCCCCTATTGCCAAGGAGAATATTGAAGTAATGAGGCAAGTTTCACATGGCAGGAGAGAAAATCATGTTATTGGCAAAACCAAGCCCCCCCAAAGTTACCAAAAGTCAACCTTTAAAGCAAGTGGTCCCCAATATGTCGGCTACCTTAGCCATGCATACAACTACTTCAAATGTGAACAATGGAAATCTACGTACTGCTAGGGATGTTGGCAAAGATCCCCAAGGTCCAATTTCTGATGGTGATGAAATAATGGTAGAAATGTTGAATGTTGGGTCTGCTGTCGAGGATACCAGAAATTTAGAGCCTCCCGAAGCACATCCCCCAGCTATTGGACAGCAAAGTCACAGCGGCAGTGGGTCTAATATTGAGGGGAGTCCGCAGAAGATTATTTGCTTTAGTTGAACCGATGATCGTTGGGTAACATGCGAGGGCTGTAGCTAAAATGTTATCGTTTGGTATTTGTTTTATTGTGGATCTTGACAGGTTTTCTGGAGGTATCTAGATTTCTTGGGATGATTCAGGTGCAAAGTGTGAATTTGGAGCCATTTCTGCTTTCTATTGTTCATGCGAGCCCAGTTATTGAAACACAGAGAAGACCCTGGGAAAATCTCGAGGAGTTTGCAAGCACTTCTGGTATCCTCTGGATTATTGCGAGTGAATTCAACGATATTATCGATTCATCAGAAAATAGTTGAGGAAATCATCTTTCCCTATCTCAGTGTCGACATTTTCATGATCTAATACAGTAGTGTAATCTTATGGATTTAGGCTTTCAGAGACCCCCATTCAATTGGTGGAATATGAGATATGGTTCTGCTCGTATTCAAGCTCAGCTAGATAGGGACATGGCAAATTCAGGTTGGTGTACTTTATTCCCTGAAGCGTTTTTTTTTTTTTTGCACTTGCCTAGACTCCATTCGGATCATAGTCCTTTGCTCATTCAATGTACCCCGGTGCAAATTATAGATAGATCGAAGTGACCATTCCGCTTTCAAGTAATGTGGTTAGAGAATGAGGGGTTTCAGAACCACGTGAACTTGGTTTGGTCTTCTTTGGGTGACGATTTTTTTGTTAATACCAAGGCTTTGGCTATTGCTCTTTTACAGTGGAACCGATGCCATTTCGGCAATTTATTTGGCTAGAAAAATAGTTTAAGAGCACAAAGTTTCGGTCTTCAACGCATTATCGGACATCATCGTTCTTATCAGCTGGATTTACTTTAGAGTAAACTGATTAATGAATATAATGCCCTACTTCGTCAAGAAGAAATATTCTAGGCTCAAAAATATAGAGTACGGTGGTTGTAGTATGGACATCGTAACTCTCATTTTTTTCTATCTTCTAATGGTGACTCAACGACAAAGAAACAAGATTGAGATGTTAAAATATTGTAATGGGGATTGGATTTGAGACTATGGTTTGTTGCAGGTATGGTATTTAACTATTTTCGGGAGTTGTTCCATGTTGAGGCCTTTTGTAATTCTTCTATTACAGCGTTAAATTGTCCAAGCTAGGTGCTGAAGCATGTCAGTTAATGTCAAGTGTGGTTACAGAGTCAGAAGTTCATCGAGCTTTGTTTAGGATGAAGCCTTGGAAATCCCCCGGGAGTTTATGGTTTCCAAGTTGGTGTTTATTAAACGTTTTGGAAGACGTTTGCTCGTCTTTGTGTTCTATGGTGAGCTCAGCTTTGGAGTCGGGTTCTTATCCTGCTGAGCTTAATGAGACTATAGTCTGTCTAATTCCGAAAGTCTCTCATCCAGAGTCGATAAAACAATTTAGACCTATAAGCGTATGTAATGTGGCTTACAAATTAATTACCAAAGTTTTGGTAAATAGGTTTCGCCCGTACTTATATAACTTGGTGGCTCCGTTTCAAACAAGATTTATTCTGGGTCGTCAAGCTACCGATAACATCATTCTTTCTCAGGAAATGATTAATAGAGCGAATCGGTGTAAAGGGAATAATGGTCTTGTTGCGATCAAGATCGACCTTGAAAAGGAGTGTGATAGAGTTTGGTGGGACTTCCTTGAAAAGACCCTCATGTTCTTCGACTTTCCGCATTCTGGGGTGGATCTTCTGCTGTTATGTGTTCGAAGAACAAAGTTTTTGATTCTTTGGAATGGTGAGAAAATTGAGTTCTCCTTCCAGAGGACTTCGTCAGGAGGATTCTATTTCTCTATACATATTTGTACTTTATATGGAAAGATTGGGTTATTTGATCTAATGGGAGATGGATATAGGGCATTAGAAACCGGTGAGGTTTAGGAAGGATAGACCGAGAGTCTCGTATTTATTCTTTGCTGATGATTTGTTTTTGTTTGGGAATGTTACAGAGAGTTAAGCTTGTGTTATTAAGCATGTTCTTGAGTACTTTTGCAATGCTTCAAGAGCTAAAGTCAGCTATGAGAAGTCCAAATATTTTATTTCACCTAAAGCTAGGGGGCATGTGGGGCAATCTTTGGGACAAATTCTTCAAATGTGTTCTACCAAGGATATAGGAAAGTATATCGAAGTGCGATTGATTCATAGTCGGGTTACTAAGAACACTTATAGTGAAATCATTGATAGTGACTCCGAGGTAAAACGGATGGAAATCGAAGGCTCTTAACATTGTGGGGAGAGCAACTTTGATTAATTCGGTCATATCTGTTATTTCTATGTATACTATGATGACATCAAAGTTTTGGTGGTCACGACTGATAATATAGATCGCTTAAATCGTAGGTTTTTATGATTAGGTAACGACGAGAAGAGAGTGTCGCATTTGGTCTCCTGGGAGGTGTGTTGCAAACAGAAACGGTATGATAGCTTGGGTCTCATGTCGATGACGTTACATAACGATGTCCTCCTACAAAAAATTCTTGGTGGTTTGTTCAACAGACCAATAACTTATGGGTTCTTGCTTTGAAGGCTTTATATGAGGTTGGTGATGACCCCATTGTTTACGCTAGGAATAAAATACGAGTACTACCTAAGTGGTCATACACTTGGAAAAATCTGGTCTTTGGCCTTCAAAATCCTGCTAATGGAATGATTTGACGAATCAACAATGGTGAAGAAACTTTGTTCTGGAAAGACAATTGGTTAGGGAGTCCTATTTATTTGCTCTTGGATGTTTTAGGCTCTATAGTGGACAAGTCGGTCACTGTTAGTGAGTTTATCACTGCTGATAGGAAATGAGACTTAGAGAAGCTTTTCGCTCAGCTGCCAATAGAGATTGTCAATCGTGTGATAGGATATCCCATCCCCCGTTTTTCTTTATTTCTTAACTCGTTCATCTGGAGGCATACTGATAACTCCATAAAAAAAGACTATAGTTTGGGTCTTTTTACTTAAATTATTGATTGTCTAAAAGCTATTGTCATAAGTATGTTAGTTGCATTTACGACATTTCATAGTATGTAGTGAAAAGTTTTGTTGCAGCTAGTTTTTCTTGATAAAACTGATGTTGTTGATGATAAGGGTTGTGTATTGGTTGTGATTATGCAAGTGTGGGAAAATACCAAGGATAGAAATTTTTGCCATGACAATTTTTAAATGAGGTCCAAAGGAATTGATGATGATGATCGTGAGGAATTTTTCACAGTGACAAGTTTTTCTTACAAGTTTGGACACAGTACAAGACAAAGTAGTTGACGTCGTACGACAAACTGTCTAATGCACCTCATATGAACCCCCTACCCTGCTGATAATTTGGGACTACTGCCAGCTACCATGATATCACGTTTTGGTCATGAATTTAAGGGCATTTGAGGGAATTTAAAGGGCACAAAACCCTAGAAATTTCCCATTATAAATAGGAAATGATGCCCACGATTCCAAATAGACTCTCACTTACCCTAAAAGCTTTGGGAAAACGACTAAAACACCTTCTTCTCCACCATTCTCCTCTCTTCTTTTCTTGGTGTCCTCCATAGCTAGGCTTCTTCAAAGTAGCAACTAGGCCCTCGATAGAGGCTAGCCCACTAGAGCGGCCTATGGTGGTGGTCTGAAAGTCACGGTAACATCTCTTTGTTGGGAGTTCTTCTCCTTGTTATTTATTTCTTACATTTTTAATGGGCTTGTACTTAATAACGATTTGGGATGCTTTTAGCCATACCATGAACTGATCTATTTGGTGTTGGGTTTGTTGGGATAATATTTTATTTTGTGTTTAATGGATGATTAAGTATGTTTATGTTTTATGTTGATTTGTTCACTATTTTAATTTTATGTCGTATAATTGTAAGAGCTTTTGAGAGATTGTTTGATCCCATAACATAAAATTCTTAGTCTTTGTAAGATCTATTGAGAGATAGTTGTTTTTCTAAGAGTGGCTACCTAATATCGAGAGAGTTAGTATGTGATCAAGGGAGCTAATCCGGGATGGTTAGGTTCTAATCCGTGTTAAAGATAAGAGATGGTTTCAAATTACTAAAATGGATAGCACTCATTTGATAGGCTAGGGTCACAGTTTCTGCTGAGAGGTATTGCCATGATAATAGTTTTATTAGGTTCCTTACTAAAGATAGCCTAGGAACACTTCTAGTAAATCCTCTCGGGCAGCATAAGCATAGCGTACTTAGATCATCCTAGACATAGAATAATTTTTCGCCGTAGCAAATCCAACCCAAGTGTCTATTAGAAGTCTATTTGTGTGAGGTTTTCAGTCTATATTCAGACATTAGATATTTCTTGCCTTCGTATTTTTTTATTTACTCTTGCATAAATTTCTTGCCACGACACAAAATTCTTGTTCACTTCATAAAATTTCTTGCCATATCATATTTTTCCAATTTATTCATACATTTGCCACAACATATTTTTCCCTTACTTATATCATTAGACTTAGACACATAGGATTAGTTAATGACATTTTTTCTAGTTATAACTTACTTTAAAGAATTCTCTCAGTCCATGTGGAGACGATGCTCACTACTATATTACTTTCATCGATTGTGTATACTTGCACAAATTTACGTGTCATAGTACACACATTTACACTTGATCAAGTTTTTGGCACCGTTTTCGGGGATTGGCAAGAGGAAATTTTTTAAAGTTTTTTCATAGCAAGTTTTTTTGTCACGTTTTTGTTTTAATTTTACTTGTTTGTTTTATTTATTTCTTTTGTAGGATTTGTCGTTGCATGACCAGGAAAACTGCTAGAAAACCACTAGTACCAATTGACATGAAATCCAACAACTTTTCAAACAAAGGCAACTTGCTCAGCGTGCCCAAAATAATATGTATTGATTACAAAACCAAGGTGGTTACCAAGTGGAGGATTGCGGTAAATAATATCCCATAAATGCTACAAGACCATGTACTATACGAGATCATTTAACTCATATTCTTGATGATCTCAATCCTATAATATGTCATCCAAAATTCATGTAGCCCATTTGAATTTAAATCGATGATGTTCTATTTATTGAACTCGATCGGCCAATTTGGTGGCTCATCTAATGAAGATGCTAGGCAACACGCCAGTGTTTTCCTTGAAGTGTGCGACTCGTTTAAACAACAATGAGTGCATAAAGATGTGCTGAAGTTAAAGTTATTCCCTTACTCTTTGTGTGACCGAGCAAGAACTTGGCTTAGTGGAGTCTCATCTGGCTCGATGAAGTCTTAGGCAGATTTGTGTAAAAATATTATTGCGGTATAATCTGCCCAACATGAACACGTAACTTTGCAATGACATAGAAGGTTTTCATCAAGCTGATGACGAGTCAATGTATGAGTGTTGGGACCGATATAAGAGTTTGCTTCACAAAAGCACCAACCACGGATTCCACAATTGGATTCAAGTCATGATGTTCTATAATGGACCAATGCACCCACTCGTATGATGTTGGATGCCTCAAAAAATGGTACTATGCTTGATAAGTCACCCAATGAAGCTTTTGATATAATTGATATGATATCCAACAAGAATTATCAATTCACCTCTACAAGGATTGGAACTAGGAGAAAGACACCTGAGATATTTGAACTTGACGCCAAAGATTCTGTTCTGCCCAACTTTCGCCATAACAAATATGTTGAAAATCTACAAAGTTCTAGCGAGGTGAAAGAAGTCAATGCAATCGGGTCGACATATATTTTTTTGCCGTGGCAATCACCATGAGAGTGAATACCCTTACAATCAAGAGTTTATCAATTTCATGAACAATTAAAATCAAAGAAACAACAACAATCTCTATTCTAACACCTACAATCTAGAATGGTGTCAGCATCCTAATTTTTCATAGGATAATCAAGCGACTCACAACAACTATGGAGGCAACTTAAATAGCCCACAGAAAAATATTTTTGAACCTTCAAATTTTTAGCATCAACAGATGTTGTGGAAAAACTTTAATAAAAGTTCAACGTCTTCCTCAAATGTTAACTCCCTTGAAGCTTCTCTGTAAGATTTTATAGACTCGACAAAAGATTTCATAGCTTCAACAAAGGCTTTGTTGCACGAACACTCATCAACAATTAAAAGCTAAGGCACAATTTTACAAAGCCAAACAACCTTATTACAAAGTCATAGCTCATCTTTAAGAGTGTTGGAGATATAGTCAGACCCCCACATGCAACAGATGAAGTCAAACCCCCACCACCCTTCCCTCAATGGTTAAAGAAACATAACGATGAGATCCAGTTCAAAAAGTTTGTTGATGTCCTTGATAAGCTATATATCAATGTCCCCCTACTTGAGGCCATTGAACAGATGCCTACTTATGCCAAATATCTAAAGAATATCGTCACAAAGAAGAGAAAGATTAAAAGACTGGAAAATGTTTCCACAGAGAAAGAATATTGTTATGCACTGAGTAAACTTCCACCAAAGAGAAACGATCCTGTCAACTTTGTTATTCCTTGTTTCATTGGTGAAAACTATGTTGGGAGAACCCTATGTGACTTAGGGTCAAATGTAAATCTGATGTCCAAGTCTATATTTTTGAAGTTTGAAATGGGTAATACTCGACCAACCACCATGATCTTGCAATTAGCTGATTTATCACACGTTCGTCCCGAGGTAGAATAGAAGATGTCATAGTCATGGTGGACAAGTTCGTGTTTCCAGTAAATCTCCTTATTCTAGACTACGATGTCGACGACAATGCACCTATTATTCTTAGGTGTCACTTCTTGCCATTGGGTACATCTTAATAGATTGTGAGAAGGGAGAGTTCATGATGATGATTGCCAGTCAGAGTGTTACAATCAATGTCTTCAAAACTCTTAAATATATTGATGATTCTGAAAAATACTAATGCATTGAAGACATGGATTCAATGGAGGAAGTTGAAGCAGAAACTTTTGGCCATGGAAAATTTTTACAGCTAAAGGAGCATAAAAAATTTAGCTATGGCGAATTTTTCCAGATTGAGGAGTATAGAAAAATCTGCCATGATGAGTTTTTCTAGACTAAGGAAGATAAGAGACTTACTGAAGAAGTATATGTGGAGTCTGAGGAATATTCATTAGAGGTGGAATAGTCTAGCTTGCTTCAAGCTAGATCAGGTATGAAATTCTAACCCCTTGACTTTAATGAATTTATTCCTCTAAAACTTTCATTGCAGCATGCACCTACCCTCGAACTTAAACAATTGCCATCACATTTAAAATATGTTTATTTAGGTAGTGATGATACTTTGTCACAACATAAAATAGCTCTAGGGTGGATCATAGCAGAATTGAAGGGAATCAGCCCTACCATATGCATGCACAAGATCCAGTTAGATTATTGTAATGGAAATCCTGTGGAACCCCAAAGGAGACTTAACCCCATAATAAAATAAATGGTGATGAAAAAAATCATCAAATGGCTTGATGTTGGGTGATCTATCCCATATCTGATAGCTCATTGGTCAGCCCAGTGCAATGCGTGCCGAAGAAAGGTGGCGTGATCGTGGTAAAAAAATAAGGAAGATGATCTCTTGACAATGAAGACCGCCACGGGTTGAAGAATTTGTATGAATTACCGAAAGCTCAACAAAGCAACGAAGAATGATCATTTCCCCTCCCCTTCATTGATCAAATGCTTGATCGTCTGGCGGGCAAGACATTTTATTGTTTCTTTAATGGATATTCGGGTATAAACATATTGCCATAGCACCTGAAGATCAGGAGAATACCACATTCACGTGCCCATATGGCATCTATGCCTTTATAATGATGTCGTTCAGATTATGTAATGCCCTAGAAACTTTTCAGAGGTGTATAATTGATCGCTTGTAAATGTATATGCTAAGACAAGCAATTATGTGCAAGTAGACACAGTCGAATCCAGTAATAATTAATAAAGGGTAAGTGAGTTATCATCTCCTTAGGGATTGGTAGGGATTTTTAAGTTTCACCACAACTAGAACTAGTTGTCATGAGTTAGTTCCTGAATTCTTGTCAAAATAGAAAAACAATTAGCAATGTATTATGCGAATGTTAAAGCAAGAAAATATTATAAAGTATGATTGTAGAAAAGTTTGGTCGAGACAAAGTAAATATGTAAAACTAATGAATTAAAATAAGCAAGACAAAAACAAGCGTTGATTCAAATATATTCAAGACAACCTCACATATTCAGACTTTTCATAGAGCACTCATGTTAGTCTTTTGCTATGACAAGAAATTATTCTAAGTTTAGAAAGATTTGTTATGATATGCTTAGGCTTCCCGACAGGATTACTAAGTATTCTTAGACAGTTGTTAAGGTAATACTACTCAGCGTTAACTAAAACCATTGGTTTGTCAGACTATTGTTGTAACAATACCTCTCAGCGTAAACTATAATCATTGTCTATCCTACCCTAGCATCTATCATTTTTATTCGATTGAAACTCTCTCCTTATCTCTAAGCTAGACAAGCTAGAACATCACCATCCCAGATCCATACCATTGTTCACGTAGATTTATCCTAATTCTATCGAATCTAAGAATCAGTGTCTAGACAAACGAAAATCTCTCGAAGATCTTACAATGTCTAGACGTGTTTCACCTATACCCTAGGCAATCTCTCGAAACTCTTACAGTGTCAAGGAAAAATATTGAAACAATGAATAAAACAAACATAAGCAAAATCATAATGCGTCATTCATAGAACATAAAATAATTGTCTTGGCAAAACAAAAACTAACACCAAGTAAGGTAGTTTATGGTGTAGCCAAAAAGTCATCCAAATATATTATCATTTAATACAACCCCAAAACAAAGTAAAAAAATTAAGAATAAAGGAAGAACGACTCCAAATAATAGGGGCTCTGTCGTGATATCTCTAACCAACACCGCGTCTGCCTTGGCACTAGCCTCTCTCGAGGCCTGACTGTTGCTATACTATAGCCTGACTATGGAGGACACCAAGGACGGTAGGGTTTGAGAATGGTGGAAAAACACTGTAGTTGCTCACTCCATGCTTCAGTTAAAGCTCTTCTTGTTTCCTTGCCTCCTCTTTTTTTTCGGCTATGACTTGGTATTTATTAAGGGAAATATCCTAGGGTTTTGCATAATTAAATATTCCCTAAATACTCCCTTTTTCTTGTCCAAACTAAAAAAGGAAAGAAGGCTAGCTATTTTCAGAATCTTGGGGTCTTGATTGCACGTGAGGGTAGTCGTACAGCTGGCATGTGACATAAGCAATTTGTCAGATCCGCTTCAGACTTACAAGATAAACCTTACCTTGGCAAGATAAATATATTCTTCACTGTCTTTGTCTTTTGTGTTCCACTAGCCCTCGCGAAGTATATTGTCAAGACTGAAATGTTCATCCTAAGTTAATTCCTACACATACATAATCCACACAAGCCCTTTCTCCTCAACAACATCAATCAACCCAAATAAATCTCGCCTAGGCAAAATTTATCCACCACATGCAATTATAACCTAAATACAACTAATATGTCATGATCACTTAGTTTAGAAGAGCAATAACTTAAGTAAAAAGACTAAAAATATAGTATTTTTATGGAGTTATCAATAATAGCCATTTTTCATATATGGTGGAAGATTTCTTGGAAATCTTCATGCAAGATTTTTCTTTCTCAAGCGATGATTTTGACAAATGCCTCGATAATTTGTCCCAAAGTGTTAAAGAGATACGAGTAGGCCAACCTTGTACTCAACTGGGAGAAGTGTCACCTTATGGTGACAGAAGAAATTGTGTTGGGCCACAAAATTTCTCACCACGGCATTGAGGTTGAAAAGGCCAGGGTGGAAGTGATTAAAAAATTACCTCCACCCACCACTGTGAAGGGTATAAGGAGTTTCCTAGGACATGCAGGATTCTATAGGTAATTAATCTAATATCTTTCAAAAATTTCAAAGCATCAATGTCTTTTGCTACAACAAAATCAGTCGTTCTTGTTCAATCATAACTGCTTCAGCATATTCAAGGAGCTGAAGAAAAAACTTGCCACGACACCAATAACTATTCACCTGACTATAAAGCCTCATTCAAGATGATGTATGACGCTAGTGACTATGCAGTGGGGTGATGCTAGGGCAAAGGAAAGATAAAATATTTCATGTGATCTATTATACTAGTCGTACCCTGAATGATACACAACTTAATTATACCACCACTGAAAAAGAATTACTTATCGTGGTATTCTATTTTAATAAGTTTAGGGCATTACCTTATAGGCACTTAGGTAATTGTGCATACCGATCACTCGGCCATTAAATACTTAGTGAATAAAAGGTTACAAAACCTAAACTTATTAGATGGATACTCTTGTTGCAAGAATTTGATCTAGAGGTGATAGAAAGGGTATTGAGAACCAAGTAGCAGATCATTTGTTTAGGTTAGAAAACAAAAAAAAAATTGCCATTACATGATTGAAATCAATGAGAAATTTCATGAAGAGAAAATATTATTTTCCACGGCATCACCGTGGTATGCTGACATAGTTAATTTTCTTGTTTGTGGTATTATGCCTCTAGATTTATCTTACCAGGGGAAAAAAGTTCATACATGACGTGGGTCACTCTTATTGGGACAAACCATTTCTATTCAAGTAATGTGCCAATCAAATCATTCGGAGATGCATCCCCGAAAAGTGATCAAAAAGATCCTATTCCATTGCTATACATCCCCGTGTAGAGGGCATTTTGGTGGGACTAGGATTACTGTAGAGGTCACACGATTTGGCTTTTATTGGCCCACCTTGTTCAAGGATGCACATGACTTCTACAAGTCATGTGATCACTTCCAATGCACTGGGAACATATCGAAAAGAAATGAGATAACATGGTAAAATATTTTGGAAGTAGAGATTTTCTATGTGTTGGGGATAGACTTTATGGGACCATTCTCATCATCCTTTGGTGATTTGTACATGATTTTTTGTTGTAAACTACGTGTCCAAATGGGTTGAGGTCATAGTAACTCTGAAGAATAACTTCAAGACCGTGCTAAAATTTTTACACAAAAATATCTTCACACATTTTGTAGCACCAATGGTGATCATTAGCGATGAGGCCACCCAATTTGACAACAAATTAATTATCAAGACACTGCAAAGATATGGGGTGTGCCACAAGATTGCCATTATATACCACCCCCAAATCAATAGACATGTTGAGGTCTCCAATCACGAGATCAAGCAAATACTTGAAAATGTAGTAAACCCAAGGAGGAAAGATTAGTTTCCAAAGCTGGATGAGGCATTGTGGGCTTATCGCACAACATTCAAGACTCCACTAGGGATGTCTTCGTTCAAGTTGGTCTATGGCAAGGCATGCCACTTACCCGTGGAACTAGAACACAAGTCTTTTTGGGCCATCAAGAAACTTAACATGGATGCATAACTTGCTGGAGAAAGAATGTTGTTGGAACTAAATGAGATGAAGGAGTTTAGAGCTCAGGCTTATGAGAATGATCGTCTTTACAAGGAAAACACAAAGAGGTGACATAACAGAAAAATTTTGCCATTGTAATTTTTTCTGGGCTAACAATCCTCTACAACTCCATGTTGAAGTTACTTCTGGGCAAACTAAAGTCAAGATGGTCGAGGCATGTCCTAGTGCATCAAGTGCATTCCCATGGGGAAGTAAAATCAAGAATCTATAAGATAAAACAATTTTTAAATTGAATGGCCAAAGGCTTAAGGCCTACAATGGAGCACCCATCGTACGCAACAAATCGGCGATGTTGCTTCATGATGCCTAAGAGTTTGCCCATATGCCTTGGAAATTTTTGCCACGATAAATTTTTTTTGCAGTCTCTACATAAATAAATTAATTTCCTTTAATTTGCACAAGTTTTATTTGCATTTATTACCCTTATTTTATTCTAAATTTTTTTCTTTTAGTTTTCTTTTGTACATGTAGCAGCCTAAGGTGAGTGTTCACACATTCGAGGAGGCAAAACCCTAATTTATTGGGTTTGGGTGGCAGATTTGGAGGGAAAACAAATTTTCCTTTAATACCCCACTTACATTTTTATCCAAAACAACTCGTATCTCTCTCTTTTTCTTCTCACTTTCTCTCTCTTTTTCTTTTACTTTTCTTTCATTCCTCATCCCACCTAAAAACCTCTATTATTGCCACCCCAGATCTAAAATTTATTGAGTTTCCATCCAAATCTTGCCCTAACAACACCATGGTTTATTCAAGACTAAACCCAAGAGTGTCTTCCTCCTCAGTCGAGGCTAAAAATTTCAGCATTTTCAAAACGAAGTAGCTGAGAAGAGATTCCAAGAGATGTAATGAAGAAATTTTTTCTTGGATGATGTATTTGTGTTTCCAAGTGAGAATGAAGAGTCGATTGTGCCTGAAGTGATGAAAATCATCAAGAAACATAAGTGGGGAAAATTTGCTCGATGCCTAAAGGTCGTGGCTCCGACGATGGGAAAGGAGTTTTACGCACTTGGTAGACGTATCTCAACACTCTGCGTATGTCAGGGGTAAGATCATTCAATCTACTCCCTCAACCATCAACCGTTATTTTAAGCTTTAGAAGGTTGAGAACTGGCACAAGATTTTTTTTAGGGAAACTCTAAAACATACGAGGCATACTCGAGGATCTTTGTTTCGGGTGTGCTAAGTGGAAAGAAAATGTCCTCAACCGTAAGAGAATTTATCATCGTTCCCTAAAGCCGATAGCCAAGCTGTGGAACCATTTCATCAACGCTCGCCTGATGCCCACATCCCACAACTCAACTGTTTTGCTGAGGCGTATACTCTTTCTTCACTCAATCATATATGACAGGTCGATAAATGTTGGAGAGATTATAGTTGAACATATACACGGGTACACCAAAAAGAAAAAAAGTACTTTAATTTTTGTAAATTTATTTATTATTTTATGCCCCAAAAAGGTTTTCGATGAACCCCTTGAGAAATTTACTAACACCGATGAGGGAATCATATAAAGAAAGTTGTCTGAGCTGATGAGTTTTCATGAAGAAACCCTGGGTGAAGTTTTGGAATGAGGTGCGAAAACTTTTGTTGCGGCAAGGATTGCTATTGTGGTGACTGCCACTTGCAAAAGTAAGGAAAATATTAAGTGACTAGAGTGCCATATGCAATTTTTTCCAATACGTCAAGGAAAAAAACACTAAACTCAACTCATTCTTTAAAGAGTTTATGCCCATCAACAAAGAGGATTTATCACCTTTCCCTCAGAAACTTTTGCCCAAACCAAAGCTTACTGCAGCACCAACTGACGAGCAATACTTTTTCACCACGATGAAAAATTTTGAACCTGACTCTTCGATTGACGCCTCCTCGATTGCTACGCATTTTTCCTCAGTTGCTGAAGATGTAGGAGCCGAGAATGATGAGCACCACAACCCAATATCTTCGAAGCACACTCAGGTGTTTGAGACAAAGTTGTTCACTGATGAGAAAGAGGTTCAACCTGAAGTTGTTGCTAACCCAATTGGTGATGACATTGCCCCCGGGCCAGCTACCGAGCAAACCACTGAACCCGCTGCCTATCCAAAAGCACGTCAGCCCATGGAAGAGCATGTTAAGAACCTACCACAAGAGGAGTTGCCACAACAAGTTAGTCCCCTAAAGATCAGGCATCGCTTAAAGCGTTCAACTGACCGTGCACATGCTACTACCTCATTATCGCACATGCCCAAGAACACAGATTTTGATAGCCTACCCCACTCAAAAAATGTTGCACCTGCATATCCAGAAAAGCCGACCCACCATAGTGAGGTATCTCCACCACCTTTGCGTTTGCATTACATTTATATTAGTTTAATTCAATTAGTTTTCATTCATTGAGGACAATGCATCCATCAAGTTTGGGGAGGTATTATATTCATACTTACTCATTTTCATTGATAATATTTAGTAGAAAATTTTTTGTTATGGTATGAGTTAAGATTAGGTTAGTTAATTGGAATAAGTTGATGATGCCCGATTATGGTAATTTTTTTTCCATGGCTAAAAATTATTATACATGACTGTTGATGAGGATAAAACCACTAGGACTTAATTCTTTGTGAATTTTTCAACACGGTTGTATGTTTTCTATGCTTTAGGAACTTAGAAAAATTTTATGAAAGAACTTTTGCATGTCGTGGTATATAATTCTTGTAAAAAAAATTAATTGTTATATCAATGCATGAAAAGGCTAAGCTAAATTCCTTAATGTTGTGAATTATGTTGAATTACAAATAAATACCTCAACATAGCTATAAAGGGACACTCCTCTCTGTGACGACATTGCCTGGAAACCCCTTGAATAAATAACAACCTTAGCACATGAGTTAATGAAATTAGTCGCGAGATGACTCTGCCTAACTAGCTTAGGGATGAAAGGTATGCTCCCATTCATCTAGAGTGTGGGATGGTAGTTGTGATAGGATGACTCTCATTGTGTAGTGTAAAAAAATGACAAATTTAAAAGTTTAAGTGTTGAATAAATAAGAGTAAATTTTGTGATTAATTAATACTTTTATGCCTTGGCAAAACAAAAGAACTTACTTAGGGACTTTCTAATTTTGTCAAGCATAGACTAGATACAATTACACACACACACTTATAAAGGATCTTGGCATAAGGAAAAGTACTTGACTTCTCAATTAGTTTAACATGTTGAAGCTAAACTTTCTGCTGATGATTGAAATTTTAGACCACTTGATTGTGCTAATTTATACTTCGCCATAACATTTTATTTTTATGTTACTCATTATCCATTGCTTAAGGACAAACAATAGCTTAAGTTTGGAGTGTGATAATTCCGTAAAAAGACCTATTGGGGGTGTGATAATTCCGTAAAAAGACTATATTTTAGATCTTTTTACTTAAGTTATTGATTTTCTAAAAGTTATTGTCATAAGCATTTTAGTTGCATTTAAGGCATTTCATTGCATGTGGTTGAAAGTTTTGCTGCGACTAGTTTTTCTTGATAAAACTAGTGTTGCTGATGAGAAGGGTTGTGTTATTTGTGATTGTGTACGTGATAGGAAATGATCGAGGAAAGAATTTTTTGTATTACAATTTTAAAGCGAGGGCGAAAGGAATTGATGATGATGACCGTGAGGAATTTTTTTATCACGACAAGTTTTTCTTACAAGTTTGGATGTAGTACAAGACAAAGTAGTTGACGTTGTGGGACTAACTATCCAATGCACCTCACGTGAACCCCCTACCCCTGCTGATAATTTGGGACACTGTCAGCTGCAATGATATCATGTTTTGGGCATGAATTTAAAGGCATTTGAGGGAATTTAAAGGCAACAAAACCCTATAAATTCCCCATTATAAATAGAAAAAAAATACCCATGATTCCAGAGAGACTCTTACCTACCCTAAAAGCTTTGAAAAACGGTTGTAGCATCTTCTTCTCCATCATTCTCCTATTTTCTTTCTTGGTGTCCTCCAAAGTTGGGCTTCACCGGAGTAGCGACTAGGTCCTTAAGAAATGCTAGCCCAATAGAACGGTCCATGGTGGTGATCTGAAAGTTACGGCAATAACCCTTTGTTTGGAGTTCATCTTCTCCTTGTTATTTATTTATTATATTTTAAATGGGCTTGTACTTAATAACGATTTGGGATGATTTTACCATGAACTAATCTATTTGGTGTTGGATTTGTTGGGATGATATTTTATTTTATGTTTAATGGATGATTAAGTATGTTTATGTTTTATGTTGTTTTGTTCATTGTTTTAATTTTATGTCGTAGCATTGTAAGAGCTTTTGAGAGATTGTCTGATGTCATAACATAAAATTATTAGTCTTTGTAAGAGCTATTGAGAGATAGCTATTTTTCTAAGAGTAAGTACCTAATATCGAGGTAGTTAGGTTAGATCTATATGAACAAGGGAGTTAATCCGATATGGTAAGGTTCGAATCCACCTTAGAGATAAAGAGATGGTTTCAAATGACTAAAAGGGATAACACTCATTCGATAGGCTAGGGTCACAGTTTACGCAGAGAGATATTACTATGGAAATAGTTTTATCAGGTTCCTTACTAGAGATAGCCTAGGAATACTTCTAGTAAATCATGTCGGGCAGCATAGGCATAGCGTACTTGGATAATCCTAAACATAGAATAATTTTTCGCCATAGCAAATCGAACCCAAGTGCTTTGTTAGAAGTCTATTTGCGTGAGGTTAGAAGTCTATATTAAGAATTAAATATTTCTTGCCTTGGTAATTTTTTATTATTATTTACTCTTGCATAAATTTCTTATCACGACACAAAATTCTTGTTCACTTCCCTTCACAAAAATTTCTTGCCATGGCATGTTTTTTCCATCTGTTCATACCATCTGCCATAACATATTTTTCCCTTGTTTATATCATTAGACTTAGACACTTACGATTAGTTAATGACACATTTTCCTAGTTATAGCTTGCTTTAAATAATTCTCCCAAACCCTATGGAGATGATATTCACTCGCTACTATATTACTTGCATCGATTGTGTATGCTTACACAGATTTGCGTACCATAACACACGCATTTAAACGTAATCACATACTGGGGATGGGACTTTCATCACTAGATCGACTTATTTATCCCTTCTTCGAGATAATGGAGACGAGTTGGTGAGTGTTTTATCTTGGATTTGGAAACTTAATTTTGCCCCTAGTTGGATTTTCTTTTTATGGTTGGCTTAGAGAAATCGCTTAATAACGAATGCTAGATGCGCCTCTTAGTCTACTGACTTCTTTCTCCATTATTCGGTGTGTGATTGTTTGAAGGAAGATTTGATCCATATTTTGAGGGAGTGCAACATTGCTCATGGAGTTTGGAGTTGTTTTCTTGTAGTTTATTACTCGGATAACTTTTATGTGATGGATTTGCATACTTGGTTGGGCAAACAACTTGGCATAGTAGTGCCTTCTATGCCTTGGGTCACTTGTTTTGCAGCGTCCCTTTGGAAGTTATGGACTAGTCGTTGCAGACGAGTGTTTGATAAAAATGATGTTAACGTGAGTGACACGTCTTTATGGCAGTCCATTTTGATAACTTCGAGGGAAATTTCAATGGCGTTTACATTAGGGTGTTTACTATTTGTTTACAGTTTTCATCCATGGAGGGAGTTTTTTGTCTCAAAATGAAACATTATGGCCAAATTTTTTTAAGAATTAATAAAGGTCAAAGTGACTATCTAGTAAACACGTTTTTTGACATCATGCTTAAATTTTAAGTGCATAAACATTAAGAATTGAGCCTAATTATCACTATAACTATTAAATTTTAAGATCCAGCCAAAACTTAACCAAAATAAAAAAAATACTTAACTGAACTTAAATTAGTCTAACTAAATGAAACTTATAACAAAATTTAGTTAATTTAAAAAAATTGACTAAATTAGCTGATTGAACATCCTTAGTTGCGAAGGTCATCTTTATAGTGAGATTCTATATTACTTGATTTAGATAATTGATTAATAAATTAGTTAATGTAATTAAATAAAATAAAAAAGGTAAACTATATAGATGGTCTTTCATATCTTTGATCCTTCCGATTTTGGTTACTAGTTCAAAAGAATAGTTTTGATCCTTTACATTATCAGTCCATTTGGTATGGGTCCCTTAGTCATTAACTTACGTTAATTCAATAATAAAAATGTGATTTAGCAATTGAAAAATGAGGTGAACTACATATTTAGTACTTAAACTATAAGTTTTAGTCCGCTTTAGTATCTGAACTTTATTTTTTTAAATCATACTTAATGTCTAGTTTTTGTTTCATTTTAGTACCCAACTGTTAAAAACTTAACGTGTTTAGTATATAAACTACTAGTTTTGATATGTTTTCGTACCTAAACTTTAAAAAAATTCAAAATTTAACATTAAGGTTTGAACAAAGGTACTAAAATATAACAAAAACTAAACTTTAAGTATGATTTATAAAAATAAAATTAAGATATTAATATAAATCAAAATTAATAATTTAAGTATTAAACACATAATTTACCGTAAAATGTAAAATATAAAGCAGAAGTCTCATAAGTCACCGCACGTGACTTAAAAGCTACTATCCTCAACCATGTCTACTCAAACCCTTTGTTCTGCCCCAAACTATTCCTGCCTGCCTATAAAAACGAGAAGTTATGTTGTATCATCGCCTAATTTAAGGGTAATGAACTAGAAAAAAATGAACGTAATTAAAAATGTGATAAAAATATAATATTTTTGATTGGACATAACTTAAAATATTAAATTTATATAGTATTTTCGGTCACATTTATTTTCATTATTCCTTAACTTTAAATTAGACCGTTATTCTTTTTAAATTTTTATCTATAAAAATAGGCTCTCCTCCCTCAAAATTCTCTTCTGACAACTGCCTCCTCATCTACTCTACCATTAGGGTCGTCTTGTAAATTTTGGTGACACTATGCCATAACAGTAAAATAGGCCTTTTAAAATTAAAATATTAGATATATAAAGAAATTCACTAATATTTTAAAATTTGGTGACCCTATGCCATAACAGTAAAATAGGCCTTGGACTTGAAAATTCTTAGGCCAAACATCATAAATACACATATACAAAAAACTTAAAAAATTTTGGAGGCCCTTACAAAAATTGGGTCATGTGCGGTTGAGCAGCCCGCACAGGCCCAAAACCGGCCATGTCTGCCATGAATAGTGATAATTGAGACCCATGATCTTTGTTATCAAGTTTAAAAGATGAATTCATTAACAGAAACGAACGTAAGATTTTATATTACGAAGATGAATTAAAATTTTAAAATATATATGATAATTTTGAAATATATGACAATTTTTAATAAAAAAATATGATAATTTTAAAATTTTAAAAAGATGACTATTTTACATGTCTCCTTTGCCCATCCCTACTCACCGTTATTCTCCTCTCTGTTTGAACGTTACGAATACATATCCGTGAATGTTTTGGTCCGTACGGTGGTGGGCTTAGTGGGAGTTAGGGGTGGGAATAGGCCAGGCCGGCCTCCAGGGGCCTGGGCCTGGCCTGTATAAAGCCTGGCCTGGCCTGGCCTATTTAACTAAACAGGCCAGGCCCATGCCTTTTTAAAAGCTTATTTAACTAAACAGGCCAGGCTTAGGCCTATTAAAAAGCCTTATAAGCCTGATAGGTCGGTCTATTTAGAGTGACTACTTTGTAAAATGTACTAAGTTAGAGTGACTTAATAGGGATTTTACTCTAAAATTAATGGCTAAACTGAAAATATTAAATGTTTATTGTTAAACAGACTTTTAAACAGGCACAGGCCAGGACTAAATAAAAGCCTTTGACAGGCCACAGGTCAGGCCCAGGCCTACACAAATCATTGTAGGGCCTATTCCCACCCCTAGTGGGAGTGGCTATGAAAGTTACATTTATGGTGAAGAAAAAGAGAAATAAAACACATGGATTTATTTATTTATCTTTTTAATTACAACAGATTTTTGTTAATAAGTTCCCGGTTAGGTTAGGGTCGGGTTTTTTTGTCAACCTGACCCAACTCGAAAATATGTGTCTTCCACCCGAATTTGAAAATTTTATAACATTCACCCGACTCGATTCAATCCGAAAATAATTATTTTTCATCCGACTTCGACCTGACTCAAATTTTAGAGTATATATCCGACCTGATTCGATAAAAATAAAGATTTAATAAAAATTAAGAAAAATATATTATTATCCTCGGGATAGGTTGGACCGGAGTTTTTTCACCTTCCACCTGAACCCCATCTGACCTCGCCCTTAAAAAATCGACCCGAACTGATCTGAACCTGATATTTTTTAAAAACAAAATATGACCCTATCAGATCGGATCAGGTCGAAACCTATCGGATTCGGGTTAAATTAACATCCCTATTAACGATTGTTAACTATTGATGGATTAGAATTGAACGAATCAATAACTTAAGGGATTAAAATCGCTCCTTTTGAAGCCGGTGACCAAAATTGGACGGATTAAAAATATAAAGGACTACTTGTAAAGTTTACCCAATAGAAAATTGTAAAGCGGAGAAGAAGAAAATAATGAGCCGATCAGCCGAAGGCCCAAAACGACTCCTCTAATTCTCAATGTTGATGTTGTACTGCGCACTGCTCGTTTTTTAGTTTTGTTTGTTGGATGGAATTATTCTGTTCGTTGCCCAAAAGATACACGTGATTAGAATTTCCTTAAGGAAAAGGAAGAGGAAGGGGAAGAAGAAGAAGAAATGGCAACGGTGCTCTCCGTTCACGATCGGCGAGTATTGACGGCTGTGAACAGTGGATCATCGAGTCTTTCGTTCGTCGGATCCGGCTTCATCGTGCTCTGCTACTCCCTCTTCAAGGAACTTCGCAAGTTCTCCTTCAAGCTCGTCTTCTACCTTTCCTCTCTGTAATCTTCCTTTTTTATGCCTTTTTTCTCCCTCAAATTCAAGATTTGTTTTATCAATACTCAAGTAGTTACAACTTGGAACTAGTTGTTTTGTTCATTGTTAAAGAATCAGATAATGTACAGGATTAGTAGTTTCGTTAAACTTGTAGATCACGATTGAAGATCCGATTTATGTGTACAATGCACGGATTTAGGAACAGGAAACTTAGGTTGTTCCGTTGTTAACGTTTTATTCTAATTTGCTATACATTTCTTTAAAACCTCTGAACCTGATCTGATAATTTTACACGATCCTCCCTTCATTTCCTTTTCTGTGTCGGTGCAGGACATGCTTTGCAGTTTCTTTAACATGGTCGGGTATGCTATACATTCACCACGCAATCAATTTCCAATTGAATCTATTCTGTTCCACTAATTTCTGGGAATTTGGGCCTTCCTCATGAACTGAAACGAAATTATGTATGCATGATGTGAATCTGTTTTTGTAATGCAGGGATCCGTCGAAAGGTTTCTTTTGTTATGCTCAGGACTACACCACGCATTTCTTCTGTGTTGCTTCCTTCCTCTGGACAACAACTATTGCTTTTACTCTTCATCGCACTGTTGTTAGACACAAAACTGATGTTGAAGATTTGGAGGGAATCTTTCACTTGTATGTTTGGGGTATGATATTATATATTTGTTTCCATCACAAATTTTCGTTTCTTCTTCAGTATCTTACAACACTGTTTAGCCTTACTAGTTACTTCCAATGTTCATGTCTTCCTGTTTCTATTTCTACTCTGTTGTTACTGCTTCAAACGTATCTACAGTGTGGCTTCACACTTTCCATTTTTTTTTCTTATTCCTTGCTTAAATCATTCCTCCTCCCTCCTTAAACACTGTTAACCATCTTTTTATATGGGAATTTGATTACTTCTTGCAGGAACTTCACTAGTTATGACTGTCATACATTCTATTGGTAATAACAACACACATTTTGGGGCTTGGTGTTGGGGACAAACAGGTCGCACTGGAAAGGCAAGTGAAAGTTAGCACTCTCTGGCAGATTAGATTTAATCTTTATGTTACTAAATTCAACTTTTTCTTCAACCACGTGGTTTTTGGAAGGCTTTCATGTTTCCTTACCCTGTTTTCTTATCTTTCTGAATGTTGCTTTGTGTTGTATCTTGAAAATCATGTATTCTATTTTCTTTTATACATATTAATTGGGGATGGAACGATGAGGTTAACAAAAAACTTTGACCTGTAATTATTCTATGATAGGTGTTGCATGATTTCTTAGCATTCTAGAATTATCTGACATATTTGGCATATCTATGCAGGCAGTTCACTTTTTAACATTTTATGTCCCTCTATGGGGTGCAATTCTTTACAACGGTTTTACATACTTTCAAGTGATACGCATGCTGAACAATGCCACTCGTGTATGTTTGTCATTATCTTTATCAATTTTCGTAAATATGATCTGACATGAACTTGTGCAAGTTTGAGGTCATGTGTGTACTATCTTTGCAAATTTTAGATGGCAGTTGGCATATCAGATCATGCATACCAGTTTGATTCAAGGACAGACACAAAGGTAATTCTACTTTCATCAGAGCATATGGTAGATTTGAAGCCAAAGATATGAAACATACAAATCAAATAGAGTTTTTCAATTTTTGTTGCTTCAACTGCTTGAATGCAAATGCCTCATCATTCATGCATGCTATCCACTACCTTGATTATTATCCAGTGTAATCAATATCATCACTTGTTGCTATGAATTTGATGATTACATGTCTTCCTTTCAGACTGCTACGTAAGTACAGCTCTACTTTTTCAGGTTTCTGCTGTAGTTTGAAATAGAGTCGGACGTAGCTCTTTCCTGCTTTCATGGTTCTTTACTGCATTTTCTTATTTCTTTGAGATTTCCCTTTGAAAGCCATAGGAGTGTAGTTATTCATCGGAATAAGCTTGTTTCTGTTTCTTTCTCCTGTTGCCTTTAAGCATTACTAATTCAAATTAAGGCTATTTGCCATTGATTTTCTTTTCCGTAGGCTCTGAACCGGTGGGGTTACTATCCACTTATCCTAATTGGATCATGGGCATTTGGCACAATCAACCGCATTCACGATTTTATTGAGCCGGGCCAAAAGATTTTTTGGCTCTCATTTCTCGATGTTGGGACTGCTGGACTTATGGTAATGGCTTCTGAAACTATGAATATGTATTTGCATGTGTGTGTCTGTTATTTTGTTTGTTAGTAAGGGAATTATTTTTCTACTACATATTGTGAGCAAAACTATGTTAGAAAGAATTATTTTTATTCCACTTTAGAAACTAATCCAAGTTTCCAAGTAATGTTTTTGAAATTTTCTACTACATGTTTTATTTTTTATTGGATATGGTGCCATAGTCAGGCCCCAATGGATGACTGTAGGTTGTTTGGAAGTGGAAACCAAATTTTGTTATCTGTAACTTGTTTGATCCTCTGAAGTGCAATTTTATAATTAATTTTAGGCCATTAAGTGCAATTAATTTAGTGTTGCAGAAGGAATGAAGTGCCTGTTCTTCATTTTTAAGCTTCTCTGAGAATTTGATTTTGCTATTGTTGTCTGTAAATTTTAGGGCCTTTTCAACTCAATAGCTTATGGTTTGAATGCTTCAGTCAGGCGAGCAATTTATGAAAGACTGGAACTGTAAGTAGCAAATTCTGAATCTCTATTTCTGAAGAAACGTGAGATCAACTTTAAATATATATATTTTTTATTAGTCTGGAGTGGTTACAAGATGATATTTGTTCGAAATACTCTCAACCAGTTAACAATGAACGCGCACACACCCTACAGACGCCTCTGCTCGAATCCAGGACCTCTAGGGAAAACAACATTCCCTTAATCACTAAGGTCACTTTATGGGTTCAACTTTAAACATTTAAATGGTAGTAGCATCTCCTCTAGGTCCTAAAACATTGGATATCTGCTAGGAAATATTATAGAAAGCTGAAAGCCTTTGTATCTATGGTAGTTTCTCTTTATTTTTCTGTATTGCTGCTTTTGTAATTGTTATTTTTATTGGAGAAAAATGAGAGCTTGCTTCCTTTACCAGGTTTTGGCCAGAGAGGCTCCAGAGATGGTTCCCTAACAGTTCAAGACATAGAAACCAACAGCAACAGAGTGAATTGGTCGCCCTCAAAATTCAGGACCAACAATAGCCGGAATTTGGGCATTTGCCTATACTGAATCTTAAACTGTGTTTCTAGATTTTTGTTGATATTCTTTCTGTAAATTGTTACGAGTCATTTTGAACTGAAGAGACATTGAAGCTGGCATCCAGGTGAAAGCTATCATCGAATCGGATCATTTCTTACCTTGACCCTTCACAAGACTGGTAATTGTAATTTTGAAGCAGACGACGGCCACCAATGGGACCTTTATATTCGTTTTAACTGGAACCTCTGTCCTTTGTTGTTGCTGTTAGTTGATTGGTTAACAAATTTGTGAAGTTGAAATTGTTCGTCGGTTTGATTGATTATTCTTGTACGATTCCAGCATGTTACTGTCATTCGAGATTCTGGTATAAGATTGTTTACAAGGCATGCATGCTGCTAATGAAGTTCTTTGGGATTGATGGCAAGCTATTCCAGGGTTTCATTAGAAGGAACCTCAAGTTACATAACATGCATTAACAAAAGCTGAGAAATCATGCTCTTCAATAACCAATTTTGCTGCTGCTCTCATGGCTGCTGTATTGAGTTTATAAACACTATGGTAAGCATAACGAAGACTGAAATGGATGCATGATGTTGTCATTATAAATCTTGTAGCAGCAAACCGAGCATGGAATTCGGGTGTTGTGGCACTGATCTCTCTAGTTCGGATGTAAGAAGGATCGTTTAGAGAAGCACAAAAGGACTTTGAGTCTTTTTGAAAATTTTAAATTCTCGTACAATTTATGTATTTTCTATTGATATTTTATTTTCATTCTAGAACTCTATAGGTCGTCTCCTAACATAAAATCTTGTGTCATTTCTTGAATAACCCTAGATATGGAGCAACTTGGCTCTTGCTCTTGAGATTAAAAGTTGGTTCATGGAACATGATAATGGGCAGCAAATGCCAAGAATGAGGGCTGAGGAAGATGCTTCATTTAAATTGGCTATGTGAGAAAAAAATATATATATAAAAAAATGTCACCTAATATAATTTAATGGAATTCTATAAATTGGACTTCAATTACTAAATCAAAAGAGTATTGAAATTAGAAATAGATAGACTAAATTTCAAAAGTGCAAAGAGTACCTAGACCGAGTACAATTAAACCTAAATAAAATTTGGGTAAATTACGCATTTAGTACTTGAACAATTAATTTTGGTATGTTTTAGTACTTAACTTTCAATTTTTTAAAAATTCATACGTAAAGATTAGTTTTTGTTTTATTTTAGTACCTCCTTAAAAAACTTAACGTTAAGTTTTGAATTTTTTTTTGAAAGTTTAGGTACTAAACGACCAAAATTGATAGTTTAGATACTAAATGCGTTAAGTTTTTAACGGTGGGTACTAAAACGAAATAGAACTAAACGTTAGGTGTAGTTTTGAAAAATTAAAAGTTTAAGTATTAAAACGGGTTAAAACTGATAGTTTAGATATTAAATACATAATTTACCCATAAAATTTTGCAAATTGGATAACGGTAAATTAACGAATGGGCCGGACTCAAATACCCCCACCACTAAAACCCTAGAACTAGGAAATTCAATATTCCTTTGATCAACTCAGTTCAAATCAAAAACCCTTTCTAAATACCAAAAACCCTACATTTCTCAGTCTCCTACTATTTTTGAAAAATTACATGTTGAGTACTTAAATTATCAATTTTATTTCGTTTTACTATCTAAACTTCCAATTTTTTCAAAACCATACATAAAGTTTAATTTTTGTTTCATTTTAATACCCCACCATTAAAAATTTAGGTACTAAAATGAAACAAGAAGTTAAAAATAGGCTACTAAAATGAAACAAAAAGTAAATTCTGGGTACTAAAATGAAATAAAAAGTAAATATTAGGTATTATTTTGGAAAAATTCAAAGTTTAGATACTATAACAGAACAAATGTAATACTTTAGGTACTACACATGTAGTTTACCGTATTGTTTTTTTTTTTAGTTATTGGGATACTCTGATCAGACTTCTTTCTCTTCAGCCTTTACCCAATGCTTCAATTGTCATTAGTTGGTCTTTTCTCAGTGTGTTGAACTCACAGGCATGGCGGCCTTATCGACCAGAGGCCTCGTTTCACATCTCTACCGCCACCTCCGCTCTCTGTTAAAGCCGTCCGCCGCAATCCCAACGCCCCTCCCTTTTCATGCCTTAACTAGAAGACTCTTCAGCTCCGATGCGTTGTTGGATGGCTCTCAATTCCTCCATCAGCAACCCACCCGCATCATCACGGCCGCCCCATCGGTCATGACCCCAAATTCCAAGAGAACTGGGGTCATTGCCGTCAAGTGCGGCATGACTGCTCTTTGGGACAAATGGGGTGCTAGGTTACCCATTACTATTCTTTGGGTCGATGACAATATCGTCTCCCAGGTCAAAACTGTTGAGAAAGAAGGAATTTTCTCCCTTCAGGTAATTCATTCCATTTCTTTAGTTGTAATCAGCGATTTAAATTGTGGTTGCCTTCGCGTTTTCGGTTGCATTACTGATATAACTAATGCTATTGTGGTCACTTCGGTATTGTAAAACACAATAATTTTAATTGCAGCAATGGACTGTTGAATTTTGACGGAACAATACGCTATTCCGGTAAATTCTGTTATTTTCCGCAATAGCGATTTAAATCCCTGGTTATAATGGTCAGCTACTATCTATTAGGATGTTAATCGAATCATGGATAAATTGTCAGTTCAAGTGATTTGATTTGTGGTGTTGTACTTTTAGATTGGTTGCGGCCACAAAAAGGCTAAACATTTGACGAAGCCTGAAGTGGGTCATTTCAGAGCTCAAGGTGTTGATTTGAAGAGGAAATTGAAGGAGTTCCCCGTCACTGAAGATGCTCTTCTTCCTGTTGGTACATCCCTTGGTGTTCGCCATTTCGTTCCTGGCCAATATGTAGATGTAACTGGAACTTCTAGAGGGAAAGGTTTTCAGGTGATTTAATTGATTATTTCGATCGTTTTCCCTTTCGTTATGCTTTCATTGATGAATTCGTTTCTTTATGTTGTTAGCTCCTAATGATGAATGTATTCTGTTCCAGTTTTTAGCTTTTAGCAAGTATTCCATCCTCGAACTATTTGTTTAGAGAGAGACTCATAGAGCGAGCAATGGCAGTTCAGCTGCTTTGAGAACTATTTACAGTATGGAATTTTTGAATTGTGATTGTGCAGAAAGAATTGCAATATTTGCTAGTGATACATGATTTGCTCGTCACTTGTAAATCTAGTGGTGTTGATTTAGGCATTGAGCGTGTGCATGTCAATTTTTCTCATGTTCTACTGGCATAAAAATAAATGACATTGAGGTTTTGTGGTTCATTGTTATTATCCCCCTCCCCCAAATACTTGGGCATGATGAAGTTGGTATTCATATGGCACTTAAACAATCGAATGTCTTATGTTTCTTTTACTTGTCCAGGGTGGAATGAAAAGGTGGGGATTTAAAGGAATGCCGGCATCTCATGGTGCATCATTATCACATCGGAGTATTGGTTCTACTGGCCAGAGGGATGCTCCTGGTAAGGTCTGTATTACTGGTTTTTAATTTGCAACACCTTAAACATATTCTGGAATACTTAATAATTCTGGGGAATGTATGTCATTCGTATTTGAGCATTATTTAATGTAATCTGCCCCCCCCCCCCATTTTTTTGGTATGAATACCTCCTAGACCCTGGGCTACACAATAGGCAATAGCATTGTAAGAGTCTCCAGGGTGAAAAGGCCCAAATACTAACTGTTAAGATGTTTTCTTGGGCATCTGAACCCTTTCTACTTCAGAAGTTCATTGTTTTGCCTTGTATATGCTTTATTACGTTGATGTGGTCTGATGATGATGATGATAACTTAAGCTTTAATGAGAAACTATCTTGATTTCTAGGTGACATTCTAGTTCGTCATAGAAATTGCTAGTAGAGCATCTTTTTAGATGTTTAAGCATGATAAGAATAAATGCAAAGATACGAATAAGTAATTACTTATTTCCTTTGCATGTATGGATACCTTATCGTTTAAGCTTTGTATTTGTGAACACTTCAATCTATCATGTCCATTTGATTGATTCATTCCTGTAAGATGATTTGATTTTTCCATACACCTTTTACTATTCTGATAACTTTGCCATTGAAAAAAAATCATCAGGCCTATTACAGCTTTCCTTGCGGGATTCTATTTTTATCCATGTTGATAGGATAGATTCAATCTTGTAATGAGATTTTGTTCTGCATGGTTTTTTTTTCCATAGACCGACATCTCTGTTCCAAGTATCACTTGATAGACTCTTTGCTGATGTGTTTTTTTTACTGATGTGACTAATTTTGGGGGAAAATGGTTTGTGAATTGTGTAGTTGATTACTTTCTCATTCCGAATTACCAAGTCATTGATCAATGGTGGGTAGCATGTAGAATTTCAATGTACCAACTGATTATCAGTCTCGTGTAATCATTTGATTATCTGTCTGGACCATGTGGAGTGCCCTTGACTTACAATTGACAAGCAATTATTCTTATGTAGGTCTTTAAGGGGAAGAAGATGCCTGGGCGCATGGGCGGCAAGACGAGAACGGTTAAAAATGTGTGGGTGTACAAGATAGATCCTGCAAGGAATTTGATGTGGGTGAGAGGTCAGGTATGGTTTTCTAATTTTAAGCGCTTAAACGTTGTGAACTGAAAAAGTCAGTGGCCTTTGAAAAACGGTTGCGAGCTTCCGATGTTTGCCTTAAAAATATAGGATCAACCCCTTCCAAAGTAACTTGGGAAGCATCAGAAGTCTTAACATCTAATATGTTGCATTCTGTATGGCTTTTTATCAGCAGTGTCATTTAGGGAATCGGTTATTGTGTACAGGTCCCAGGTGCTGACGGGAACTTTGTCTTCATAAAGGATTCCGTTTACAAGAAACCCGACGTTTCAACGCTTCCGTTCCCCACGTATTTTGCCGCAGAAGATGAGGATGAAACTAATATAGAACCCCTGGTTGCTGATCTTGGAGAGATAGATCCATTCATGATGGCAGATTGACGAGGGGCCGAGTTTGAGTTGGTTGTGTGATAGCGGATTTATTTTCCCGGTGGCCGGTTAACTTACGGAAGCGTAAGAATGTAATACGAGTTTATGGTTAATATAGTTGGACATTGATGTATGAATTTTTGAGGCAATTGACGACCATTTTTTTTTTGAAGGAAGAAATACTTATATTCCAATATCATCATCAATTACAAGTTGTTTAATACATTCAGGTTCATCCAAGAAAAACCAGATTGGATTGTGGTTCGATACCATTGAGTTAGTGTGTGGGCCACTCTATTCGCTTCCCTACTAACATAGTGCACTTTGAAAGAAGGATAGTCAACAAGAAGCGATCGAGTCTCATTGAGCAACAATCCAACTGTAGAAATGTCATGGGTCTTGTTCGTGGTCTGATTAGACAACCTGTACACAACCGAGATGGCGTCACCTTCCATAGTCACATTGTTCCACCCATTCTCAATAGCTAATCGAATACCATGAGTGAACGCAACAACTTCCGTGGATTCGGCCATAAAGGGAGGGTCAATCTTCATAGCCATTCCCCCAAGGACCATACCGTGCGAGTCACGGGCCACTATCCCAACCGCGGCCATGTGCGACTCATTGTTGAACGCTCTGTCCACATTAATCTTGATCATACCCTGCACCGGCTTTCTTCACTTGCGAAGTCTGCGAGGAGGGGTCTCTCCACTAGTGCAACCGAACGGTTTAGAAACTTGCTTAAATTTCCCGAGAAGGTTCCAAGCTTTAAAAACAAAGTCTCCAACCGAAGATTCTAATCGTTGGGACGACCATTGATTTCTCTGTAACAGGAATGGTAGTTACTTAAATAAATGGAAGGGAATGTGAAAATTTTTGCTTTTTAGAGGACAAACGTGTCGTTCCCAATATTTCTTGTCTTAAATTTGCGTAAGATTTTTTGCATGTCAAAGGCAACCTTTAAACGATCTTGAATCAACGCAACCTTATCTTCGGTCCCTCGAACCATATCGGGACCTAAAGACTTGTTTTCTCCTAACTCGGACCAACACAATGGAGTTCGACACTTACAGTCATACAGTGCTTCAAATGGTGTCATCATTAAATAAATGTCGGATAACTATTATTATAGTCGAACTCGATCCAGAACAGAGATTTTTCCTAAAAATCAATCACACAATCATGGAGCGTATCCCCCAAGACCGTTCTTTTGATTTGAAAAAAGGGTTAATCATTCTTTTAGTCCTCATTCTTTTATCCTAATATTAAAATTATCTTTCCTCATCTTGTATTGGGCTCAAAGCAAGACCCAACTACTAATCTAAATGGATCAAACTTCCCTGCAAGGTAAATGGGCTCATCTAAACATCTCGGGTCAACCCAAATCTACTAACCCAAGATTTGGAGAGTTACAGGATGGTTGGACCATGCCACCAAGACCGTTCCCATCAGAATTTCTAGCTTGAACTTGTTCGAGAAGTTCCATCACATTAGAATTTCTAGCACCTTCCACCAAAAAATTATTGTATTTATATTTATAAACTCCAAATTTTATATTCTTTTGTTTTAACATATATGTCATAGAGCTCTAGTCTATATAAACATTTTATATTTGTTACATATATCATATTTTGGTAAATCAAATCATGTTGTTAAATGGAAATGAAAAAGATTTAAAATTTGGTGATTGTTTCGTTAGCATAATGTGGAACTTTAGGCCTATCATACAATGATCCATTTTAGGGTGTCATATTTAGTGATATCAGAGTTTAGGTTAAGTCACTCTTAGGACCCAGTGGTTAGTTGTTGTAAGGTGTCGATGAATAAATGTCTCTAAACTCTAAAAGTACTCATATAAGTCTGGAATTCTGATGGTGTTTTTTCTAATTAACTATGCTTGTAGAAAAAAATCAATGATTGATGGTTTTGAGCGTAGTCTCGACAACAAGATTGAGATACATGTCTCTCGTCCTAATAATGTTAGTGATGAGGTTATGCATGATGTTGGTGACCAAAGGATCCCGATGAAGCTGCGGGAGTCAAAGAGGTGATCTTCTTCAAAGACTTAACATTTACTTTCCAGGAGATAGTGGATGTTATTCCAAAAGCGTAAATTGTTCAAATAGTGGTTTTGATTGTGATTGCACCAATTGAGTCTTCAATAAAAAGACTCATGAGGTACAAAACAATTAACTTCTATGGTTTAAGCGACAATGACCCAATTGGTTTACTTTTGAGGGAAAACTAGAGTGTGTCACTATTTTTGCTCAAAAGTGATGTATCGAATTATGAGAGAGTCTAGAGATGACTTTACGGCCAAATGAGCCGACGTGTGATTAGTCTCTCAGTAAGATCGGAGACAAGTATGCTGTGAGACTCGTATAGATGGATTGAGGATCTAATACTCCCAACTAGTTTAAGGAGATAGCTTGGTGTACGAGTATGAACGTGATTTTCTTAGGATTAGTCAATATACTCTAGAGTTGGTTGCGACTGAAAAGCTAAGGTGCAAGAGATTTCTCGAAGGGTTGCCCATTGATAGTCATACCCAATTGGAGATAGATCCACCTAAGGTATTTACAGAGTTGACATGTTAGACTAAAACCGTGGAGAGAGTACAGAGTTTGAAGACGAGTCTATTAGATGAGATCGATACTTCAAATAGGATGACTAGTAAATAAACATAATACTCAAATTAGGTTTAAACTTATTAAAAATCTGACTCAATCCATGACTATTCTTTTCCGTATCAAATCTATTGTATTCTAATCGTAAGACTATTGGGGGCCTTTATTTCCATTACCAGATGATATATATTTTTTCTTTTACCAAAATCAAACAAATAAGCTTAAAGGGCAGTTCTACAGTGCGATATTTTTTTAATATTTTTGATTATTTTTTAGCGTCTAGTAATGTTTTTGATCATTTTTTAGCGTCTAATAATATATTTGGTCATTTTTTGAAAATCCAATTAAAACGTCTAATAATAAAAAAATAGATTATTTTTAGTGCTTAATAATATTTTTAGTTATTTTTTATCAAATTTATTATTTAAATAATAACAAAACTGATAACGTTTTTTTTTTAAGGCGTAATCATTCGCCAAGCTTAAAATATGCAAACCAAATTAATTACCAATTAGGCATTTAGCACATCTTTGTTTCTCTCTCCCCATCTTCCCCCTCCCCCACTGTATTATGTAGTGACAACACAATCAAGTCGGGTCTTCTCCGACAGCCAAATGCAAATCACCCATCCACTTTAACCATAGCCTAGCCTAGCCTAGTCGAGAAATCCCTCGCCAAACGCACATACTCTTCACTCTTTACTCCAATCTCCCATAGCCACCCATGAAGCGTGATCAGCTCTCCGAATGCGGCGGTTGCGGCGCTCCGGAGCGGTTCTTCCTCCACAACATCCGCCACAGGGACACCTACCGACGCCTCTGCACCAACTGCGTCCTCAAGAACTACCAGGGTCTTTTCTGCCCCATTTGCCTCGAGGTCTTCAACGAGCCTCCTCCCCCTCACCAACGCCTCATCTGCCTCAAATGTCCTTCCATTTCACACCTCTCTTGCCCTTCTTCCTCACCTCTCTCCCAATCCTTCACTTGCCCCTCTTGCTCCAACCCTAATTTCTCTTTCTTCAGTCTCGCTGATGAGAATCCCCAAGGATCTACCCCCGACGCCGACGCCGGTGAGAACAACGACGACAAGACGTCGACGAAAATGCGGGTTATAAACAAGGAAGCTGCTAAAGCGCTTCTAGCTGCTTCTAAGATCACCGCCGTATCCATGACCAAAGCTGCCGCCGTTGCTAAATTGGAGGCTGAGCGGAGAGTCAAAGAAGCTACTTTGGCGAAGAAGAGAGCCAAAGAGGCTCTCGAGAGACTCGCCTTGTTAGTCCGTAAGGACAATGATAACCATAAGTTGTCACTTATAAGCACTCCCAAATCTGCCGCCGCCGCCAAAACCAACTCCTTGTCTCTTCCATCTGGTATTCCTGAAAAGGGAAATAATTGGTCGCTTTCTGTTTCTGCTGCTACTGTTCCCTAGTTGCAGCGTCAACATAGCACTCATGGTATGCCTAATTGACCCATTGATGATTCCAACAATCTCTGTAAACTGTTTGTTTTTGTTGGTATTTTTTAGGCTGATGTTTCTGGAACCATATGTTAAATCTTTGTAGTGAATAGCCTGTTTATTTGGACTCAGCTCTTGCATTCAATTGTAGCTTTCTCTTCTGCCCTGTATGTATTTTCTTGAGTTCATTGTTTATGTTCATTTGCTTCCTTGCTTATTTTGTCCTCTTTAATTTCATTTTGAACCCTTCTTATACTCACAAAACCAAAATTTTTTAATCCCTGCGCTAATTAAGTTTATCTGGCCATTTGAGTTGTTTGACTAGTAGTTCAGCCTAGACAATGCCTGATTACAACAACAAAAAAGTGTCAAAAATTGTCTTCAGATACTTCTCATCCTTATTATGTCCGTTAATGAATGCATCGTGATAGCATATCTGGGTTTATCTCACTTCAGATGCTGTTATTGCTGTATTTTCAGAGTGAAGCAGGTTATGCTTCCCACCATGCAAGTGCTATATTAGTCCTGGAATTAATTGATCAGGACTTGACCTTTGGTTGTTAACTTGTAGAATATAGTAAAGCTTCTTTCTTTTTTTTTGTAATTCTACTGCAGTATATTGTTTTGCAAGCTTTGTTAGGAAGCATCTACTACTAATCTGAATGTTTGGTTTTAGCCTTTTCCTAGGTTTGTTTAGATTTAAGATAACGACGGCGAGGAATTCCTCCTCTCCATTCCTTTTCTTTGTGCAAGGTTTTGTGTAGTCACTTATTCTTAATACAACGTTGCACAATGTTTTATGGACAAATGTTTGTATAGTGATAGTCGTTTTTAGCAATAATTGCCGAAGAACAAATCAGTCACTGTGTAGTGCTGATTCCGTAGGATTATATATATTGCCTAATGGAGTAAATGATCTTTGGGACTTTGGTTTTGTTGCTCTAGTAAAATCTCTGATAATGAGCACAGGATGAGGGTCGCCATGTACAGGGGCCTAGGTGGAGATTAGTTTGCTTTTCAAAGTTACATGCATGGATCGGTGCAATACTTATTACTTAAAGCCTATAAGGGACTTCCTAGTTGTGTTGAGAAATGCTTCGGAATTCGGATGTTGAGGAGCATATGTGCAAGATGCATTTCATGACTAGCTTGTATCTCTTTATTCTGCTGCTACTGCTTCAATGAATTTTTGCCTTCAGAAGTGATATTTGCATTTGCTTTGTATGGTAACTACAACTACAACATAGTTGCATAAAATACAAAAACAAAGTGCATATAATATCATTATGTGATGCAAATGCAAATGTTTTCAAAGGGTGGAGAACATCGATGGCCTACCTCTGGCAGTGGCACCCCCGTTTATTTTGCATTTTACATGTTCGTTTTACGATCTATGTTTGAGATTTGGGGTTGTCCCTCCCTATAATGTTGTGTTCAAGGTTCAAACTTTTGTTCTTTCCGTAGAAGTACAATGCGTCTTACTGCACCCGATATTTTTTGTTAGAGAGGGACCTTTGTTTCTTCGGGACGTGGTAGCAGAAGTGGGGAAGGAAAATATTAGTGCATGCAGATAGTTTGGTCTTTCACTTAAATTCTTCATTATTTCTCTACCTGAGCTGTGAATATGATCCAGCTCTCCTAATCTTGTTCCCTCCCTCTCTTCTTGTGGGTAATATCTGAGAACACTCCCACTTACAAGGCTACTGACAACATTCTTGAAGAGAAGAAAATGAATTTGTTCTATACCCCAATGTGCCAACAATTGTATTGATTTTGAATGCTTGAAGAATTTCTACAAACTAAACATGTTTGTTGCCTTTTTATGAAGCATTTGTGATTGGAGTGTTCACCCAAGAGAATGCTGGGAGGTTCCTAGTGGCCTTTTTTTGAAGCATTTGTGTACTCATTTGATGTATTAGTTACAAAATCTTGGGAGATCAATGTGTATTTAAAGAACATAATTTTGGATTCTGCTCACATGATCTAATTTGATAGGTCGGATATTTGGAGTTTATAATTTAAAATTCTAAAGTTTAAGATTTCAAGTCTAGGGTTTTTGATTTAGGATTTGTATTTAAATTATTAAGATTCAGGTTATAAGTTAGGGTTTAGGTTTGAGTTAGGATTAGGGATGTTGCATGTATGGTTAGATTGGGTTTGGGTCAACTTGACCCGACCCGAAAAATATAAACTCTCTATTCGAACATGACTCAGCTGGACCTGAATTTTTAGGGTATTAATTCAATTCGACTTGACCCGACCTGGTTAAAATAAGGATTTAATTAAAACACAATAGAGGGGTACTATAGTATTTATTCATAAATTTATTTAAAGAAATTACATTATTACCTTCAGGTCAGAGTTTTTTCATCATCCACCTTAACCCGATCTGATCTCATTCCTTTATAAAATTTGACTCTACCCAATTTTTTTAAAAAAATCTGATTCATTCAATTCGAGTCACGTCGAAATTAGTCAATTTCGAATAAAATTGTCATTCTTAGTTAGGATTTGAGGTATATAAAATTAGTCAATTCCAGTCACCATGACAGTCATGTTAATACTGTGGACAGTCACGTCAATATCTTAAAGTGTCATGTCAGTATCGTAATTATTAAAGACAAATTATTAGTCAAATGATCATATTAATTTTTTTTTAATTTAAAAACCACATTAAGTGCAAAAAAATTTCGAAAGACATTAATTTTCTTAGAAAAGTACAGGTCACGTACCTTTTGATTTTATTTTTTTTCGTTTTACCCTATAAATTATTTTTTAGATGTTTAACTCCTTAAATTATTTAAAGTCATATTTTTTTTGTCTTTTTCTTACCTCATTAAAAAAAAGTTTCCAATCAAAACGTGTCATATAATAATTTTAATCGACTAACTTTAATAAAAATAATTAATGACATATTACATCTTTAGATTTTATTAAAGTCATATTTTTTGTCTTTTTCTTACCTGCCCATGGACCCAATTCTTGACATTGGCTACTTGGGTTTCTTTGTGATACAGTTGAGGGGTGCCACTGATCCCAATAGACACTATAAAAAGGATTCAAAATCCAAAGCACTTCCCAAGTACTTCCAGGCAAGTTCACTACCACAGCATAGTGCATTTTTTTTTTTAAAAAAAATTACGTTCATCATGGTCTGATATATTTCTCTTTTGACATGCAAGCAGGTTGGAACTGTAGTAGAATCCGTGACAGATTACTACTCAGGTAGAATGACAAAGAGTGAGAGGAAGGCAACCCTAGCAGATGAGCTGCTTTCTGATCCAGTTGTTAGGCAATACAGGTGAGATATTTGTTTTGTAAGTTTGTGGATTTATTGTTTGATTTAGGACCGAAACTTCAAATTTTGAAATGTACAAGAACTAAAAGTGATCAGATTAGAATATATTGATTAAACCTGTAACTTAAGTTCGAGCATCAGTTTATTACTTTCATTATTCCTTTGGCAATAATGCTTTCGCACACTGTTGATCATTGTCTGTCAAACTTCTTACAGGAAGCGTAAGGTTCGGGAGATTGAAGAACGTAATCGACCAACCGGTAATGAGAAACGGAAGATAAAAGGATGTCAAACGTACAAGCGGGCGAAGCAGCGAAGGCATTAACTTCTTTCCATGCTATATGCTGTCTGAAATTTTGACCCTATTACTAGAAGGGAATTTTGTGTGCCAAATGTCCCAAGAAACAAGTTGAACAGTGGAGTTGTTTTAAGGTAATATCAATGGCTTTCTTCAGGTTAAAACTATGGTCCTCCTTGGGATATACCCCATTATTGATTCTTGATTCTGGATATTTTAGCATTTTGATCGATAGTGGTGAGCCTATTTAGACAAAAATGCCAAGGGGTTCTGGGAATCTAGTTTACTAGTTACCAGCAGTTTCTGCAATTAGAGAACAAGTGTTTGCATCTTTGAATTTTTTTAACAATTTAGTACAATGCTTATATTATCCGGATCCGATATTATAGTATCCGTCTTAAGTACTCTCAATTATTTGACAATGAACGTTCAATCAGCTTTGCAGTTTGGTTTTTAAGGGCACAAGAGGTCCCTGGACCCTAGGCGTAAGGCGTTTGTATTATATGATATAAATCGAACTAATACTTTGGCAACACATAAATACTTTGTAGGGCAAACATGAATGCACAAACTTGAATTTCCTAGAGAGTAACAATTATTTTAATATTTAAAACCATTATTTTATTTATTTTTAAATGATATAAATTTGTTTTATTATCAATTTAAAATTTTCATATAACTCTAAATTATTATAAAAATTAACTTTATTATAAAAATTAACTTTTATATTTAATAAAATTTATTAAATATAATATTTTACTGTTTTAAAATTAATTATATATATACATATTATTAAATTAATTAATTAAAATAATATAAAAATATTATATGAAAACAATAATTTTTTCAATAAAAATATGTAAACAGTGAAAGAAGGTATGGACTAGGGGTGTAAACGAGCCGAGTCGAGCTCGAGTATTGCTGAGCTCGACTCGACTCGAAAACTCTGAAATTGAACTCGACTCGAAAACTCACGAGCTTAAAATTTTCAAGCTCGACTCGAACTCGAAATCCTGAACTGAAGCTCGTGAGCAGCTCGAAAATGTTCGAAATGAAAAAAAAAATTCTTAAACTTAACTCGATTAAAGCCTCAAACTCAAACTCGAACCTTAAATACATGAAATCTTACTGTATTTTTTTATAGAAAAATCAATACATAAATATTAATATTATTATTAATTTATTTTTTAAAAATAAAATCTTAATATATTATATTTTCGAGCTGCTCACAAGCTTTTCGAGTCGAATATCGAGTAGCTCGTTTCAGCTCGTTAAGAACTCAAGTCGAGCTCGAGCTCGAGTCGAGTCCATTCGATCCGAGTACTTATCGAGCCTTGATCGAGTCGATCTCGAATAACTCGCGATATGTCTCGTCTCATTTACAGCCCTAGTATGGACTTGTAATAATAAATAAATATTAGTGGGTTATAGATTTGAGTTGATTTATAAGTAATTTTATGTGTTGGGGTTGAAATGATAAAAGTGTAATAAATAAGAGTTTTCTGCGACTCTTAATAACATACATTGCCATACCTACCTACTAATGTGTGTATTTATATTCACATGCACGAATCGTATGGTCTTCGCAGTAATCGTTATTATTACTTGAAGATTCAAATTCGAATACCATAAACGATAAGTGTGAGTATTCAATCTCAAAAGGTTAAAAGTTATCTATAAATAAATATTATCTTACAATTGTACTTACCCTATATTACTCGGAAAAATATTCAAAATGCATGTACATATACATGATACATAGCACTATATTATACTGTAGCTACATATTTTAATAAATAAAAGTAAATACAAATATTTTATATGGAAATATAAGTTTTTGAACTTATGAAAGATAAAAATTAATTAAATTTTTAATTTTTTATCTAATTAAATTCTTATACGTTGAAATTTTATCAATTCATCTATTTGATTATTAAAGTTAATAATTTATTAAATTATTATCAGTTGGTGTCACATGTAATATTATGATGTTGTCAAGCGACATTTAAAAAAATATATATTATTTTTTATTATAATTTTAAAATTATATTATAATTTTTATATTTTTTTAAAAAAATTCATGTAATAGAATCATAATGTATCATAAAAATTATTACGACAAAACAATCAAAATTGATCAAATGACTTAATTTATTCAAAACGATGTTGTTTTATTGTGGTAAACCACGTTAATAATCAATAATCATGTCATCGTCTCGTTATTAACTTAACAATGGAGTGATATAATTGAATATAAAACTAAAGTTCAATATTATAATTGGTAAAATTAAAAGTTCAATAATATAAACGAGTCAGCCAACAAAGTTCAATAATATATGAAAGAATTTCCTTTTCTATATGATATTAAATTAACAAATAATAATAATAAGACTTAATACTAAAATAAGTGCCTAAATTATACTTCAATTCTGGAATAGGTGTATAAATTATTTTTTGATCAATCCAGGTGTCTAGCATTACAAACGTTATTATTTTAGTTGTTCAGCCCGTCAACGGTGTTAATTTTCCCCTTTAAATAGCATGTGTCACAATATAGTATTTTGAAAATTTATTTTTTAAAAAATATTATTATATTTATAAAAAAACTTAATTTCTCTTAAATTATAAAAATGCCCCAAAATACCTAAAATCCCCAAATCATATCCTTAATCTACCGTCGTCACCCCCTTTTTAGCCACGATCACCACTACCAACGTAGTCCTTTCCATCATCGTAATTATACATTGTCGTAGTTGTCGTCGATTGGCCGATCGCGTGGGATCAGGATTTTCATCCTAGTGTTCGCAAGGTATAAAATATTGATCCGTCATCGATCGATCACGATTTCATGGGGGTTTGGGCGTCGGGGGAAGATGAGGTCGGGTGAAACTTTGTCGACGACAAAGGGCGTCGGCCGACGTGGGTTTAAGAATTGAAATGAATGTTTTCAAAGTTTTGTGGCTATTTCAAAATGTTTATGTTCTTTTTTAAAAAAATATTATAATTATAAATTTTTTTAATTTTTTTTTAAATTAACAGATTGTGACACGTTTAATTTAATAAAAAAAATTAATATTACTAACCGTTTAAATACTTAAAATAATAACATTTATAATATTAATCATCTGGATAGATTAAAAAATAATATACGCAGCTATAGTTATTTTGATATTAAGCCTACTAATAATAAAAGACATACAGAACGACAGCGATTCTATCCTTCTCTCATCTGTGACCGTTTCATTCCAAGCAGGCTTTGTTGCTTTGCTCCTAACTTTTGCTCTCTCTCTCTCTCTCTCTCTGTAACAAATTTGAAATTCATTATCCTTCGGAATTTCTCCTTTTCTAATTTTAGTATATTTGGGGGGGGGGAATCCCTGCTTGAGAGTAGTGGCGGTTAGGGTTTTTTCTTTTTTGAATTCTGTACTGTTGAGATTTGAATGAGGAGAACTTATATACTTCTGGGAAATCGAAATTGAAGAATCGGCTGACTTCATGGCCACCACGGAGTTGCAGATGAGTCCTCAGTTGGAGCAGATCCATGGCGAAATCCGCGATCTTTTCCGTGCTCTGTCGTATGTCCTCTTCGACTTGTTTACTACTCAGCGATTTAGGCCTTGTGTTTTAATCTGCAATCACCTCTCTTTCTCAACATACATGTGTTTTGGCTTTAGTATTCTTGTTTGGACTGGATTTCAACTTTGCTGTTTTGACTCGTCCTTCAGGCTTCTAAATCTGATGACTGTTTTTTTTAAACTATGATGTAATGCTTTTCAGAAATGGGTTTCAAAGGCTGGATAAGATGAAAGATTCAAATAGGCAAAGCAAACAGCTGGAAGAGCTTACTGGCAAGATGAGGGAATGTAAAAGGTGTGCCGTATTTTTAGTATATGAGATATTTAATTTCTTCTCATTTTTTTTCCTTTTTTTTAATCCCTATCTTCCATGAATTGTTTGCAGATTAATCAAGGAATTTGATCGTGAAATTAAAGACGGAAAGCAAAAATCCTGCTGAAGTGAACAAGCAACTCAATGATGAGAAGCAGTCTATGGTTAGTTCGTTTTTGAACCTCCAATTTCCTTATTATTGGCATAAAAAGGGTTCTCATGATAGAGTGTTCTGGTAGCTTGGGTGTAATCAAATGATTTTACGTTATAAAAGGTTTTAATTGATGAAATGAAATATCAGTCATATTGGTTTATTGTGGAATTATCTCCCTAATATGCTTTCTTTTTTATCTTTTCTTTTTGCAGATCAAAGAACTGAATTCGTATGTAGCATTGAGGAAAACGTAAGTTTGCCTATTGTAAAGGGAACAGTGAGGATTTTAGTTTTGTCATCTGAAGTTAGTTTTTTTATTTACAGTATGTCAGTTGAGTAGTCAAGTTTGGGATTTAGCCAAGTCTGAAACTTGGCCTTCGTAATGTAGGTTGAAACCAATTTTTGAGTAGTATAATTCAGCCCATAATATCCAATGAGACTTGCCTTTTTTCCCTGTAGTTTTCATGTCATTATGCGTGTAACTGCAGATACATGAATACCCTTGGTAACAAGAAAATTGAACTCTTTGATATGGGAGCTGGAGTCGGTGAACCTACAGCCGATGAAAATGTTAAAGTGGCATCATGTAAGATCATACTTCTTGTAACCCTCCATTGTGTTTTGATTTAGTTAGAACATGTACTTGGGATCAAATACGTGTTATGAAAATGATGGGTATGTTTTTATTACCTGCTATTGGGTTTTCTTTTAATTTGATATATGTAAATACATTCTAATACCCCGGAATCTCTTATCAATTATGATTTTGGTGATTTAGTTGGTTTTGAATTTTGTCATGCTATATGCATTTTTATTCAAATATTACCTAGAGACCAAGTGTGATGTCTTCTTAGAATGTTGGACAGTTCGGAAACAAAGCTACTAAGCATTCACGACTTTGTATGCCACAGGAAAATCAGTTGAATTCATGATCTTGACTGAAAATTATGAACTTATAACAAAAGAATAGAGCATAGAGGTTACCTGTTTTTTTTTTATCAAACCATCTTACTGCTGCTTGATTTTCTCTCAGCAATGTCAAATCAAGAGCTTGTTGATCATGGGATGAAAACAATGGATGAGACTGATCAGGCCATTGATCGCACAAAAAAGGTAAACAGAAACATCTTTTTGTTCCCTAGTGCGGCCCTCAGCTTAGTTGTTGCCATCTTTTTTCTTTTCTTAACTTTTAGATTCACAGGTTGTCGAACAAACAATTGAAGTAGGAACCCAAACTGCTAGTAATCTAAAAGGCCAAGTAAGTCAGATTAAGCGGTCTTTATTATTATTTTTCTTCAAGCTGTTGTGGCGCATGCATATACTGATAGAAAGTTATACAGACTGATCAAATGGGACGAATTGTAAATGAGCTGGATACTATCCAGTTTTCTATTAAGAAGGCATCCCAGCTGGTAAAGGAGATCGGTAGGCAGGTCAGTTGAATTTTAGAACTCTAGATGCAACCTTGGTTCAATTTGACTATTTTTCTCTATGTCATATTAAATATCTTCTTCCTGCAGGTGGCCACTGATAAATGCATCATGCTATTTCTTTTTCTTATCGTATGTGGCGTTATAGCTATCATAGTTGTGAAGGTATTCTTTTCCCTTATTGATTTCATTTTGTTAGCCTGTTAAACTTTCTTACTTATTACGGTGGAAAAGTGAGGTATGTTTTGGTGTGTATTTTGAAAATTAAGCGCTTGTAGAGATATTTGTCAGGAGTTGGCCATCAGTGTCGTTTGCCCTAAACACGATAAACTGCTCTATCATATTGGTTGTGCAATTATGACAAGATGAAAGGAAGTGTTGAATGTGACAAATGTTTGTCACTACTGGTTACCATTAAATACTTGCAGCTAACTTAGCCACTTAGTAACAGTGTTATTTTAAGGACAGTAAAGGCTTGTTTAGCGTTGTTGTTGCAGCTGAAAAATGCTTTTGAAAAGTACCTCGCAATCATTCTCGTGATTCGTCTTCAATGCCTCTTTAAGGAAGTCATTTAGATGGCAAAAGGTCTTGCTCACCATTGCTTTTGCTGTCGGAAAAATTTCTTTCGGACAGTGAAAAGCAATGCTAAACACACCCTAAGAGATAGATTCACACACTTTCTTAACAATGATTGCCTTTGCACTATGCAAAAGTTCCATATTCTAATTGCAATGTGGAAATTTCAGATTGTGAACCCGAACAACAAAGATATCAGAGACATTCCGGGATTGGCGCCTCCAGCACCGTCAAGGAGATTGTTATATCTAAGGGACCCACAATAAAAGGTGATCATTTCAAATAAGTGAATGGTTGGTTCTGCTTATGCTTTTGAATGGATTAGGGTGGGAGTATTGGAAAGTTGGTGGTTGAGGGGTCTAATACTTTTTTCGCTTCTATATTTTATATATTCGATTCTTGCCTGAGATGTGCATATTCGGTTCGTGATGTTTGTTGTCTTGTGTAAATTTGATGGGAGCAGTTGTTGAATTATTCGAAAGATTTAACTTTGAAGATTGTTTGTAGGGCTAGAAATTAAGAAACCATCTCTGAAGTGAATTCCACATAATTGTTCATGTCCTTGGAAGAGATATACCGTTCAACTTAATGATATTAGTTGTATCTTAAACATTTTTAAGTGACGTGACACGTTCATCCGATCCGCATTCGACCATAATGGACCGAAGTAAGATGCCACGTCACTCAAAAAGTGAAAAATGAGAAGCATATGCTTGCATTAGTTGATGATTCTTAAACGCAGGTTAGAGTTTGTACATTACTTTTGAAGTGATAAATCAGTTTAGAGTTTGTACATCACTAGAAAGTGATAAATGAGAAGCATATGCTTGCGTTGGCTGATGATTCTCGACACAGGTTAGAGAATGTGATCTAAAGTTCCTGGTGCGACCCGTTTAGTGTAGAAAAAATGGTGACCTGTATTTAGGGTGAGCAAAAATCGATTTTTTCAACTCGAGAAAACTCGACTTAAATTGACTTCGAGTTGTAATTTCATAATCTTGACTTGAAAAAATTTCAAGTTCAAATCGAATTGTAAAATATATCTCAAATAACTCGAATAGTAATTCGAATAACTCAAAATTTTTAGTAATCATTGAATTGATTTTTAAGTTGGAGTTGAGGCCCTCGAATTTATACGATATATGTATCCTACATATGAAAAAAAATGAAGAAATGTGTGTATTGTATATGGTTTTAAAAAATCTTTTAAATTTAAATCAAATAATATCATAATATTTTAAACATTTACAATTAAATTTCAAAAACTTGAAAATTTGACTTAACTCGATTCGAATTTTATAAACTTGACTCGAAACATTTTCAAGTCAACTATGAGTTGTAAAATAAGATCGTCAACTTGAATAGTTTGAAATTGTTTGACTCGATCGATCACCTCTACCTGCATTTGTATCTTGGATTTTAGGATTTGATGTATTTTGCAAAATTGTGTCGTAAATGTCATCTTTTAAAGGTGTAAAAAAACAGAGCATTTGGGGAATTGTATAATGTCCGTTTATTAAGTTAAATAAGTGAGTATGAATATTTTTTTTTATGTTCATTCAATAAACAAACGAACACGAATAAATGTGTGTTCAGTTTGTTTATATTCACGAACAAGTTCGTTTATGAGCTTGTTTATTGATTCATTCATTTACTTTCATGAATAAGCTCGTTTATTCATGTCTCCTTTTCCTTCTTCTTTTTTACAATTTAAATATTGATGAATGGAGGGACTAAACTGGATATATGATAAAAGTTTAAATTTAAACTATGAATTTTTTATCTTTAACTAAATAATTCGATTGTTTTATGAATTTTTTTTCTTATTTCTTCGTTTAATTTTTTATATTTTAAGCCTATTCTGTTCAAATTCAAACCACATGTTCTCAACCACTATAAAAGGACATGTGTAACTTCAATATCATTTTTTGGCAATAAGATCTCTCCTTTTTGAAATTTTATCTCTTAATTTATAGTTTATTCAATTTAATCTTTCGATCACATCTCGTTGCAAATTTTTTATTCTCATAAATCTTTGACTCTTTTATACTCCCGTCAATTTTTTTCTTCCTCGAAATCTATTTTTTAAAAACTGGCATTATACATATATTATATAGTTTTACATGATATTTGATTTATTAAATAACATTATAAATATTACACATGTGAAAAAGAATATATATATATACACATGATCAGCTTACACTACGTAAAACTAATAAGCTTTACACTAATTTATAACCATTATATTTAAATAAATAAATAACTTATATTTAATTAAAATTTATAACTAAGAAGTAAATATCTTTTAAGTTCATAGTAAACAATCTCTCTTTTTATCTCAATCTCAACTCTTAAACTCCAAATCCAAAAATCCAAAGACATAAAACAGTTATCTCAAACCCTAACCCTAAATATTAAAATTTAAACCCTAAACCCTAAAAAGAAAAAAATATTATTTTACTGTTAGTTAAAGAAATTAGTGTAAAACTTATTAGTTTTACATAGTGCATGCGGACTCTAACTCGTATATATATATACAAAGAAATTCATTTAATCATAACTAACCTTAATAAAAAAATCAGAACTAACCAATATCATAATATTATAAATTATTATATTTAAATTTTAACAAAAAAAATTGGTTAGACTAAAATTTCATAAATTCATTTGAAAAATTTTCAAATAAAATTTGGATGATAAAACTATACTCATAAACTTTGACTAATTCAATTTCTTTTCTTTTTTTTCACTCTTTTGGATCAAATTTCCATCCCTATATTAGATTCCTCCATAATTAATATTTAAGACCCTCAAATTTATTGAATCATTGACTTCCATCCTCATGAAGCCTTTAAATAAATCAAGTGCTGTAGCTAAGGTAGGTCAAATGTCAACTTGTATACCTAAAACTCCTTGATTATGAATCTCCCCCCATGTAATACACTTGTTTTAACACTAATATAAAATGTTGTTGTTGTTAAAACTTAATGGCAACAGCTAAGGTTATGTGCCCTCTAGACTTTCCTTGACTTGTTGTTGCCTTCATGATGACAACTTTGTAATTTTTTTGGGCTTAATTATAAAATAAGTGTCCAGACTATATTGTTTTCTCAAATAGACACCCATGCTTTTTTTTCGAATCACGTGGGTGCCTAACGTTACAAACGTTACCACTTTAAGTGCACGAGACGTAACGACCATTAAAAAAATCCGTTAAGCGACACGTGTCACGATTTTGTACTTTTGAAAATTTTTATTTAAATTAGAAAAAAAACTTTAAAATATAATCTTATTTTAAAAAACCCAAAACTTTGGAAAAACTTTAAAACCCAAACTTTGAAAAGCTTTATTCCAATTCCTATACTCACGCCGGCCACCCCGTTCGCTGTCGTTGACGTTTACGAACCTCCACCCAACCAAACTACCACCGATGACACAACCACCCAAAAAAACCCTAATCGATGATTTAAACCCAGTGAAAATATACCAAAATCGCAAAATTAAAGCTACCCAACGACTCTGAAGACAACCACGATGACATGGGCAAGGACGACGACGACAACGGTTGCCGTGGCCGGAAAGGGAGAAATTAGGGTTAAAGTTAGGGATTTAGGGATGATTTTAGGGATTTTGAGCTTTTTTGTAATTTTAGAAAAATTAGAGTTTTTTTTATAAATATAATAATATGTTTAATTTTTTTAAAAATTTTTATTAAGGTGACATGTGTCCTTAACGACAAAATTTAATAGTCGTCACAGGTGTCGCAACCGTCTTTCGGTTGGGCCCCGGAATTGGGCTTCGACTTGAAAAATGTGGATTGGAGTCGCCACCGATCATTTATTTAAAAATAAATGGGTTGATCGGATACCCTATTTCTTACCTGATCTGCGTCTTACCAGAAATATGTCGGGTTCGGGAGTCGGTTACGGTCAAGGAAGGATTAGCACCCTTGAACCGCCCTTTCGGTACTACGTAATTTCCAGTTGTCTTAATTAAGAAAAATAACAAGTTAAATTAAAAGGTAAAGTTTCGATCCTAATTACTTACCCTTGATTGATTTGAAAAAAAATCGAGAAATGTGTTAGATAACAAGGTAAAGAAAACAAATAAGATACAAGGGAAAAATAAAATAAATAAAATAAGTAAGTAAGATAAGAAAAAATAGTAAAGTAATAATTATATATAGTAATATTTGAAAAAAGGAAAAAAAAATATATATATATCAAAGTATTAATAAAATAAATAAGCTATATGTACACCAAATACTTAAAAATAGAAAAACTACCCTCCCAATTCACCGAAAATGGGGGGCTCTAAATAATAATAAGACAAAAAATGGGCCCTCTAGGTTAGTAGTATATAATATAATGTTTAATAATGATAATGATAAAGACACAAGGTTTTTTTAAAAAAAATAATATAATAATAATGAATAAAAAAAACGAAATAATAAAAAAATAATATAAATATATAAAGTTATAAGATATATTACATAAATAAAGAAATAATCAAATAAAAATAATTAAGAATATATATTTAATAATATGTATATAAATAAACTATTAAAAGTATAAAAATATATACGACTAGATAAAGATAATTTAATATATATAGTAATATTAGACTTATAAGTAAAATATTAAAGAATATATATATAATAATAATAATAAAATATAGTAAAAAATCAAATGAAAATAATTTATATATATACATATAATAATAATACATGAATAAAAAATAAATGAATAAAATATCCATAATAAATAAAGGGACTATATAGATTTTTAAAAAGCTCTTTCCCTCCTTTAACCGAAAATCAAACCGGTTTTTAAAAATAAGCCTCGAGGTAGATCTAGGTTCGAAACTTCGAAACCCCACCCATTTTGGTCATCGGCGCAACCCACGTTTTGGGTTATTCGAACCAAATCTCAAAAAAATAACGTGCACATGCAAAGAAAGAAAAAAGAAAATACTACCTTTTATTTCCTTTTCGAATCCTTTACAATAGCTTTGCCTTTGTATCTTCCCGTGCTTTCCTCTATGTTTTGTGTATAAATCGTGTCTTACAATAGTGAGTTACAATGGCTATTTATAGTGCTTGTGGATCCTATCTTTAGGAGTTTAAATCATAGTAGAACTCTATCATATTTTTTGAATCCTAGCAAAATTCTATCCTATCTTTAGGAGTTTGAATTCTAGTAGGACGAAAAGGTGTGTTGACAGCTGCCCCTCTTTGCCCATAGTCGTGTAACGGGTATAGGGCAAAGATTAAAAGACACACTTTTCATTCGGTGGAGTTGAAAATTGACTCTGATGTTTCAATAACTCCCTGTCGAATTGAGTTACGGATGACTTCTCCGTCGTGAAGCCGAGTTCATCTTGGAATGATATGAAATTGAAGCCGTAGTTCGGAATTTGAATCAGAACGTGGCTTCTCGTTGCCCTTCGGTCTTCTTCTCGGTTTAAAGACCTTGGATCGGAATCGAACTCAGAAATCTTCATTGACAGATAGCTTTTTCTTGACTTAAGCTATGCTGTTTGAAAATGGTTGCTTGTCACTAAGGCACGGCTAACCCATGTCCTCTTCTCGACTTGAAAACCTCGACTGCAATCGGAAAGTAGTGTGATTGATGTGTCATCGAGCTGAATGGAGTCGAACTCGACAATTTGATGGTAGATAATCTTTCTTTGAGTTGGATATCCTTCGTCGTGAAGTTGAAATCCAAGTAAGTAGCATTGTTCCAAGTCCAATATCCTCCGTCGTGAAGTTGAAATTGGCTCTGGAACCGGGAAATTGTTTGTGACAACCAGCCGTCCCTTCGTTGTGAAGTTGAACTTGTGTTGTCTCGAGTCCAATATCCTTCGTTGTGAAGTTGAAATTGAATCTGAATGAAATTTTGTTGACAAGCAGCGGTCCATTCGTCGTGAAGTTGAACTTGCGTTGTCTGGAGTCCAATATCTTTCGTTGTGAAGTTGAAATTGGCTCTGGGATTGGGAAGTTGTTGTTGACAAACAGCGGTCCCTTCGTCGTGAAGTTGAACTTGCATTGTCTGGAGTCCAATATCCTTCGTTGTGAAGTTGAAATTGGCTCTGAATGAAATTTTGTTGACAAGCAGCGGTCCCTTCGTCGTGAAGTTGAACTTGCGTTGTCTGGAGTCCAATATCCTCCGTTGTGAAGTTGAAATTGGCTCTGAGATTGGAAAGTTGTTGTTGACAAGCAGCGGTCCCTTCGTCGTGAAGTTGAACTTGCATTGTCTGGAGTCCAATCCTTCGTTGTGAAGTTGAAATTGGCTCTGAGATTGGGAAGTTGTTGTTGACAACCAGCGGTCCCTTCGTCGTGAAGTTGAACTTGCGTTGTCTGGAGTCCAATATCCTCCGTTGTGAAGTTGAAATTGGCTCTGAGATTGGAAAGTTGTTGTTGACAAGCAGCGGTCCCTTCGTCGTGAAGTTGAACTTGCATTGTCTGGAGTCCAATATCCTTCGTTGTGAAGTTGAAATTGGCTCTGAGATTGGGAAGTTGTTGTTGACAACCAGCGGTCCCTTCGTCGTGAAGTTGAACTTGCGTTGTCTGGAGTCCAATATCCTTCGCTGTGAAGTTGAAATTGGCTCTGAAATTGGGAAAATTGTTTATTGACAACCAGCGGTCCCTTCGTCGTGAAGTTGAACTTGTGTTGTCTGGAGTCCAATATCCTTCGTTGTGAAGTTGAATTGGCTCTGAAATTGAGAAGTTGTTTGTTGACAACCAGCCGTCCCTTCGTTGTGAAGTTGAACTTGTGTTGTCTCGAGTGCCACGATATTCTCCGTCGTGGAGTTGAAATCGCGGATGGCCCCTTCGTTGTGAAGTATAGCTTCGAGCTAGATATCATTCGTCGTGAAGTTGAAATCCACTCTCGAGCAAATTGTGTCACTTGAGTGCAATATCCTTCGCCGCGAAGTTGAAATTGACTCTAGCTAAAACCTGAAAAAGTTATGCATATATGTGATGCTATGGATGCAATGCTCTTAGGTGTGCCTAAAATGCATATGCAACATATGTTATCTTGGGGCTCTGGAGAGAAATCTTGATCTCCAGTTGCCTGTCTGGAATCTTGATTCTTGAATCTTCAAATTTTGATCCCTGATCTTGAATTCTTCAAATGTTCAAATCTGATGTGCACATTCTATTTTTGATTTGAGAAATGCTTCTCGACCATCTCAAGTATGTGCCTGAGCTGAGTGTAACAGTTCAGATGATGCTTCAAAAGAAGTTGTCTTGAAAGAGATAGAATTCGTTTCAAGGGAAACGATCTCAAAGATATCTGTTGTTTCAAGGGAAACGTCTTAAGGGAGACAAAATTTGTTTTAAGAAAACTGTCTCAAGAGAGATAAAACTTAGTTCCAAAAGAAATTGTCTCACGGAGAGATGAAATTAGTTCCAAGGAAAACATATTCAAAGATGACGCTTCAAGAGAAATTGCCTCAAAAGCGACATAATTCGTTTCAAGGGAAACGATTTCAAAGATATCTGTTGTTTCATGAGAAACGAAATTTTGTTTTAAGGGAGATAAATTCAAAGATTTTGTGTTTCAAGAGAAACTGTCTCATAGGAGACAAAATTTGTTTCGAGGGAAACAATCTCAAAGATTTTGTGTTTCAAGAGAAACTGTCTCAAAGGAGACAAAATTTGTTTCAAGGGAAATTATCTCAAGAGAGACGAAATTCATTTCAAGGGAATGTTTTCAATGTTTATGTTTCAGGAGAAACTGTCTCAAGGGAGACAAAATTTTGTTTCAAAGGAAACTGTCTCAAGAGAGACAAAGTTTGTTTCAAGGGAAACTGTCTCAAGAGAGACAATGGTGAGCACGATTCCCTTCGTCGTGAAGTTGAAATCGTGGGTGGCCCCTTCGTCGTGAAGTTGAGCCAGGAATTGGATATCCTTCGTCGTGAAGTTGAAATCCAACTTGAAAATGCGAACTGGATCAATTTTGAATTATCTCTCGAACTCGTCTGAAGTTGATTCTAAGATCTGTCGATCTTTCAATATGTCAAATTGGTTGAAGTGTAGCTTCTTGCTGCTGAGTTAAGCAACCAACATAAATCTTTAAAGGTGCTTTGATTCGAGTATCCTTCGTCTTGAAGTCGAAACTTGACTCTAAAATCTGCAAAAATTATGTATGTGGGAAGAAAATGATAGATATGACACTCTAAAATGTATACATAAGATGCATGTAACATGAATTGGTTATATTTATCTCCTGAAAAGGTCTGATAATTCGCATTAGGATGAATCCCCAAAGATGCCTCATATCCAAAAATGCCCCAATATTTGATGTTAATCTTCAAAGATGCCCCAAATGTTCCTCATTTCTTGCTTTCATTGATTATAAGCATGAGCTTTGTGTTTGAGAGTCACATGTCATTTACCAAGATTCACTCTAGAGAGACTGTCTTGTTTGAAAAAAAATGTTTTTCTTTCTCTTTTATTTTCAAAGTCATGAAATATCAATTAAAAGAGTTTCAAAAAATGTTTAATCTCAAGTTTTAAAAATATTGCCCTATCACGGTTTTACAATTGAGACGAATCATAAAACTAGAGTTAATCAGATATCAAAGAATTAATTACAATGTTAATCCTTCAATAAATTATAGCTATTTGACAACTGCCAAGATCCAAGCTATCTTTGGGAGATAGTCAAGTAAGGAAAGGATAAAAAGTCTCAAGTTATTGTGTTTGGTCAAAGGTTTGGCATTTGATGCTCAAAGGTTTAACATTTGATGCTTAAAGGTTTGACATTGGATGCTCAAAAGATTGATGGGGTAGCTTGCATGCTCCTCTGCTGGAAGTGTTCCCTGACTCCCAACCTTTGTTGTCACACTCGGATTGTGCGATGCCTTATCAAGGAATTTGTGTGATCGCCTCATTTGCACAATTTTATATTCGAGCCGCCTTTTCAGGTTTTCAACTCGAACCCTCCTTTGGTTTCAAGACGCTATTAAGGATGTACGTCTTGAACCCCCTTTCTATTTTTCTCTACCATGCATTAATTACATTGTTTTTTTGCAAACAAAGATTAATCCTGATGGGCGGGATGAAATCTGAAGATAGTCTCTTCTGTTAGAAATCCATGTATGATTAGAAGGGACTTTTAAGGACGTAATGTAGGCCAGGGTTCGTGGTTATGAAAGAAAGAAAAGGATAAATAGGCCCAAACAAGTGTTTCGGTATTGAACCAAGGATCAATTCATTCTGATGCCTTCAATCATGTCTTGCTCAATTGGATCTCATATGTGTTTCTCATGGATTTTCTCTGGATGTTCCATGATCTTCGAGTGAAGTGATTCAGATTCGGGAATGATTGTGCTTGATCATCTTATAGTTTGAAGCTTGATGTGCCATTTATCTTTAGGAATCTTTGCATGTGCTTTTGTCCCTTTTTCTTTTGATTTTGCTCTTTTTCCTTTTGTTCTTGTTTCTCTTTTTCTTGTTTTTTTTGCTTTTTTGCTTCTTTTTTTTGTCTTGATTAGATCTTCGCACTTGCCATTTGGTCCACCTTTTGGTGTCCTTTTGATTGATGTCTCACTCATGTGAGCAGATTCTTCCACTTGCCCCCAATGTGGAGGGTGATCCTTGGTTAGGGTTGGATCAGAAAAAAATACTACAGGCTCAAAAGGGGACACAAGGGATATATTTTTCTGTTGTGAAGGGATAAAGAAGAAAGCCGTTCATCATTCATACATGGAAGTCCTCACAGAAAAGGTATCCCCGGGGGATAGATTTTCAGGATTAATTCTATTCACATGAAACAGTGTAATTAACGCGTGTAGAATATTTAGGATGAATTTCTTTTTTCCCAGATGTCTCAATGTTCAAGCTCCCCGCAAGATGCCCCAAGTTGTCTTTAGAATAATCTCATGTTCAGATGAACAACTCAATGCCTTGGTTAAATGTCATTTGGTCAAAAAGGCAGTGGTGCGATTATTGACTCAAAGAAAAGTATGGGTGTATCAAAAGATAAATGCAATGTTCAAGAATTTCAAAGGGAGGTAATGTCAAATTTGGTTTTTTGGTAATGGTCATGAGTTATTTTGGGTAAAAAAATCGAGGTATTTTATTTGGGTTTGAGATAGGGTAAGAAAGGTCTAATCTTGCCATATGTCAAAATCTATAATTCTTGAAGAATTAAAAGATCCTTAATTCATTTAATATTCGAAGAACTAAAGATTAAAATTGCTCAATTGCTCCACCTTAGAAAGTAGCATAACTTCAATCGTTTAACATGAAAGATCAGAGGCGTGTTCAACAAAACAATCTTCTAAGTGCAAATGGTATATACATGCCCCCTTTCGGCTGTCCATGCCCCTGAATCCATCAGAGTTTGGATCTTGCGCTCAGTGCCTTACAATTTTCAGAGGAATGTTTGGGATCCTTATGTGGCAACAACTTCAACATGTAGCCTTAGGAGATGGGTACTTTTTCTCAGATCACCTGGCAGCTTAGTCCTACAATCAGCTGATCCAGCCCCCTGTACTGATTTCAGTTTTTCTTTAATTGTTAAAATCTTGCACTTCATCGAATCCTCCGTGACTTAATTTCATGTTATGAAAATGCTTAAAAATGTAGATGAAGATGCAAAAATGCAAGAATGCATGAAATGTTCGAGGCATTGATCCAAGAAATGTGCCTGTTATTATGAATAATCCTTATTGGGGACAAAAATGTTTTATCTTTTAAGAGAAAAATATCCTGACAGCTTCTGACATGTTGACTAATCTTCTGCTTCGTCTTTCACCGGTTGAATAACCTGTCGAACCGCTCCGACCTCTCTGGATGAACCGTGAAATGTTGAGTTGTTTTTCGTACTGGTCCAAGAAGTCTCGAATGATCGCATCTCGAGCATTTACTTTTGTTGAGCCTGTTCCCAACGAATTCGTCATTGGAGCCCTTAATTGATAGGAACTATGTGAAGTTCATTAATATTTTCTTGAATTCGCCAGCAATGGTCTCCAATTTCAGCTATCATTTTGCCATTGTCGTGTTCAAAGGGACTTCCAAGATACTTAACCTTCATCTGCCCCTGCAACCTCTGCCAGTCAGTTCTTCAAGATAAGCTTTCATTGTGCTTGATGTAGACCCGGTTCATTCTGAGTCCTTTATAATGCAGCAGAGTGATATACTCTTCAATGTGGGCACCACGTCTTCTGGATTGAATGTGACACATAGTCGCCTTGTAGACTATCCTCTGTATTTTCATCTCTTGTATTACAACACCTTTGTTCATGGATTCAGATTATTCGAGTTTTAACAAACATTTTAGTGGATCAATACCTCTTTTAAATGATGCAATGATGAAAATAAAAGAAAAGAAAAGAAAGATGAAAAGAGTTAGTGAGGTGAAAAATAATAAAAAAACGATCATGAAAATGAAAAATCCTACCCCACATGATATCTACCCACATGCTTATTATTCCTACCCGGACATGATCTCTATCCCGCATGCTAATCTCAAAAAAAATCCTAATCGCATATTTGTCTAGTTCGCATACTTGAACATAAAGTAAGACAGGAAATAAAATCAAAGCAGCTAAGGTTTGGAATGAGGCTTTGGGGTGAGCTCTAATTCTCCATCATCTCCCGGTTTAGGTTCTAAAAAAACGGTACCCGAGTTCTCCTTGCCGGTGCCCCTTGGGCTTGCCAGACCTTAGTCTAAACCCATCACAGGCTTGTATGGACTAAGTTAAACTCGAGAGGACACATTCCCTTATGTCCGCACGGTGAATAAATTCACACGAAGACATAAGGTATATGAATCCTGAAGGCTACTTGCTAGGCCCGCACGGTGAATAAATTCACACGAAGGCGTCGCTTTCACCCCCACTTAAAATAGGGTTTGGAGCTCGGGTATAGAGCCTTAGATGAAAAAAAACTTTGAAGGCTGAATCATGAGAAAACGATTAGTCCAACTATTTACTCGAAAATAATCAAAAGTAAGTAAAAAGGATCGAAATATTACCTTAAAATCTAAACTTACCCTTTTCGTTAAAAAGACAATTAGAAATTACCTTAGCCTGACTCACTTACCTCCCCAGCGGAGTCGCCAAGCTGTCGCAACCGTCTTTCGGTTGGGCCCGGAATTGGGCTTCGACTTGAAAAATGTGGATTGGAGTCGCCACCGATCATTTATTTAAAAATAAATGGGTTGATCGGATACCCTATTTCTTACCTGATCTGCGTCTACCAGAAATATGTCGGGTTCGGGAGTCGGTTACGGTCAAGGAAGGATTAGCACCCTTGAACCGCCCTTTCGGTACTACGTAATTTCCAGTTGTCTTAATTAAGAAAATAACAAGTTAAATTAAAAGGTAAAGTTCGATCCTAATTACTTACCCTTGATTGATTTGAAAAAAAATCGAGAAATGTGTTAGATAAACAAGGTAAAGAAAACAAATAAGATACAAGGGAAAAATAAAATAAATAAAATAAGTAAGTAAGATAAGAAAAAATAGTAAAGTAATAATTATATATAGTAATATTTGAAAAAAGGAAAAAAAAAATATATATATATCAAAGTATTAATAAAATAAATAAGCTATATATGTACACCAAATACTTAAAAATAGAAAAAACTACCCTCCCAATTCACCGAAATGGGGGGCTCTAATAATAAATAAGACAAAAAAATGGGCCCTCTAGGTTAGTAGATATAATAAATGTTTAATAATGATAATGATAAAGACACAAGGTTTTTTTAAAAAAATAATAATATAATAATAATAAAAAAAACGAAAATAATAAAAATAATATAAATATATAAAGTTATAAGATATACATAAATAAAGAAATAATCAAATAAAAATAATTAAGAATATATATATTTAATAAATGTATAAATAAACTATTAAAAGTATAAAATATACGATAGATAAAGAATTTAATATATATATAGTAATATTAGACTTTATAAGTAAAATATTAAAGAAATATATATATAATAATAATAATAAAATATAGTAAAAAATCAAATGAAAATAATTTAATATATATATACATATAATAATAATACATGAATAATAAAAATAAATGAATAAATATCCATATAATAAATAAAGGGACTATAGATTTTTAAAAAGCTCTTTCCCTCCTTTAACCGAAAATCAAACCGGTTTTTAAAAATAAGCCTCGAGGTAGATCTAGGTTCGAAACTTCGAAACCCCACCCATTTTGGTCCACCCAACCAAACTACCACGATGACACAACCACCCCAAAAAAACCGAATCGATGATTAAACCCAGTGAAAAATATACCAAAAATCGCAAAATTAAGCTACCCAACGACTCTGAAGACACACGATGACATGGGCAAGGACGACAACGGTTGCCGTGGCCGGAAAGGGAGAAATTAGGTTAAAGTTAGGGATTTAGGGATGATTTTAGGGATTTTGAGCTTTTTTGTAATTTAGAAAAATTAGAGTTTTTTTTATAATATAATAATATGTTTAATTTTTTTTTAAAATTTTATTAAGGTGACATGTTCCTTAACGACAAAATTTAATAGTCGTCACAGGTCGAACACCTAAAATGATAGACATTTGTAATGTTAGGCATCTGGATGTTTCAAAAAAAATTGATCATCTATTTGAAAAAAAATATAGTTTAAACACTTATTTTATAATTAAGGCTAAGGTTGTTTGGGGATTGAGTTCCGTATCGTTATCGAATAAATAATTGATCATAATTTTTTTTGTCATTCCACCGAGATTCGATCATTTTTACATTTTAATCTGATATAGACTAGTTTTCTCTTCATTTACAATATCATTAGTTAGCTATAAAATTAAAACAACTAAAATATATAAATTAAAGTACATGTACTAGATCATAAATGAAGGACCAAAATCATCATTTAACCGTTATAAAAATCTTAACGTGATAATGCTCGTTTCTTATCTCTCGATTATAACAAAATTATCTCTCGATTATAGAATGATAATCAAATCCACTAGACTATAACAAAATAATTTACATATTTTTTTTATTTTTATGGCTAAATATATATAACATATTGTTTTGTTAAGATTTTCGACTATTAAATTATAAAATAATTCTCAACTATACAACATTGTTTTATTGAGTCTATCGACTATTAAAAGTTACAAAATGATCACTCAATTATTTATGTTTTTTAACTCGTCATTTTTTTAATCAAAAATTGACGATCGTCTGGGCTATTGTTAACAAATTGATTAAGATATAATATTCGTTTCAGATTCTAGGATCATATTTTATCATATCTCAGTCAACAAGTTAATGTTCATACATGCATACACATACATACATGCATACAGCATACATGCATACATGCATACATGCATACATGCATACATACATACATAAACTTGTAAATTTCGGAGACTTAATTTAAAATTTTGAGGGTGAAAACAATTTTCAATAGAAAATACATAAAAATCTAAATATATAATAATTTTATATTTTTAGAATGACGACTGCCCTACTCGTTCCGCCTAGGTCCATGATTATATATATCAATACCATGAATAATGAATATGGTCCCCACGACCGGTGTAATAATACCTACGGTCAAAATTAAATTGAGGGGTGAAATAGTCACGCCATGAAAATTTAAAATTAAAATTAACAAAAATCTAAATGATTCGTCTCGGTTCTTATTTCACAAAATCGCTCCGATTTAAAATATTTTAAATAAAATTTAAATTATAAATATATCTCGTCAACTAAATTAAAAAGATTTAAATATACTTATTCGATTAGGATAACATAACAAAATAATATCACATTATTATTTAATACTGTTATTTAGAAGATATAGTAGAACACGAAAGTAAAATTAAAAGAAAAAACACGTGATGAAATTTGAAAATACAACATTATATTACAAAACATGAGGCATCCGTGACACTAATCCAATCTTAAACTATAGGTAAATTGTATGTTTAGTACCTAAATATCAGATTTGATTCATTTCCGTACCTAACTTTTATATTTTTAAAATCATACCTAAAGTTGTGTTTTTATTTCATTTTAATATCCGACGTTAAATATTTAGTTTTTTCTCCGTTCAAATTTGACGTTAAATTTAAAAAAAAATTAAAAATTAAAATACTATAATAGATCAAAAATTAATAATATTTTTAAATTATCATTAGTTTAAACTATTTTGAAGCTAAAGAAAAGGTTTAGGTCAATCAAAAGCCTAGTGGTATTGGCGTCCAGTCTGTTTCTTTGACTATTGGATGCAGATCTAATATATAAAAATTTCACCTTTACTTCAAACACACTGTAAAATTAACATCTTCAAACCACAAAATATAAAGTATTTAGATTTATGGTCATAATTAAAGAGCATCAAGTTTTTATTTTCTTATCTTTTGGATCATTCTCCATTCTGTTTGATTTGAATCACACCCTTTTGTTCTTTGTATTTTAAGTTAACCAATGAATTTTTTATAAAAACGTACCACCTTGAAGAACTAAATTTATATAAGAACAATAAAGAGCTCGGATCATTTAAAAAAACCCACAAGCCTTTTTTTTTAAAAAAAAAAAGAGAGGAAAATTTGTAAGAATTTATTCTGGGAGAAGTTTTAGATTTAAATGTGGACTCAATTTACAAATTGTTTTCCAGTGTTTTTGTGACAATGAAAAAGGAAAAGTGAAGAAACAGCAAGGAAGAGAAAGGCTTCCAGTTGTTTTGTTGTGTAAGCTGCTTCTATTAATTGTTGATTGTGTAAGGCATGTCTTTCTCTCATCACCTACCTCTGACAACTCCACTTCTTCTTCCTATAACCAAGTCAATTTGCCCATTTCTCACACGGGAGTCCTACAAAAATCCTTTTTTTTCTTCTCTTAGTCCATAACCCCATTTCTCTCCTCACAATATTCTTTCCACTGGGGTTTACCCCCTTCATCTTTATAATCACCCACACCCCCTAAATTCTGTTCCTTTTTCATTTTTTTTTGATGTGATCATTCTCTTCATTGTGTTTGCTAATGCTCCAAGTTGTCAGTTTTAGATTGATTTTTGTCAATATTGCCTGAAAATGTTATTTTTTGTTGTTTGTTTGAGAACATGATGATGATTTGTCAAATGCAGGCCGTGTGTTGGAAATGTGACGGTTTGTTTATTATTTGTATGAGGTTTTGGTTGGTTGTCGGTGGACTTAATTTAAAGCAAAACCCTTTGCTTTCCTTATAGCTTCTTTTTCTGGAAACTTGATTGTGGTTCAAGGTCTGTTTTCTTACCACTTTCTCTCATTTATCTTTCCATTTTTGCTTCATTCTACACTTTTTACTGTGAAAATGATTTGGTTGGTATATTTTCTGTCATGAACCAGTTGATGTAATTGAATAAATGCAAAATATGATTGATTATTAGATGTTGGTTGTGGCGTTTAAGTTGTTTTAGTTGAACATGTTCAGGCATCTTGGTGTTGTGTGAAGAATGGCCTCTGATCTGAACAAAACTCTGTCGAAAGTATACATCGGTCTGCAGTTGTGGGTTCTTGTTGTAATCGGCTTAGGAGTTGTGGTTTTAGTTATCCTTAGCATATCCCTGTGGCTTAGTTTTCGGAAGAAATCGAGAAGGGCGAATGTCATGCTTCCTCTGAGCCAAGCGCCCTGCGTGTCGAGGAATTAAGGAGATAAGAGTCGATCAAGCTTCGGCGAACAATGGTGTCTGAACACCCTTGATGAGAAATTCAGTGACAGATTCGGAGAAGGTTTTGTTTAATGTCGATAATGGAAAGGATAGCTGCTTGTCGGGTTCTTTTAATTGTGTGCAATGATGTTAAAGGGTCTCAACAAGGAGAAGAGGGAGGCACCGGGGCGGTATCCGTATACAAGCCTTCTTCGCATCCGTTGACTGCTCCTTCACCGTTGTCTGGCCTGCCTGGAAATTCAGGTCTAGGATGGGGTCATTGGTTCACTCTGAGAGACCTACATCTTGCGACCAACCGGTTTTCAAAGGATAATATTATCGGTGATGGTGGTTATGGAGTTGTTTATAGAGGCAATCTGATTAACGGACCCCTGTAGCTGTCAAAAAACTTCTTAACAATACGTATGTTGCAGCGAACTTATTTATTTGGAAGAATAATCCTTTTGTTCGTGTTATGCTGCCTTAGTTTCTTAAAGTTGGCTGATAATGATTCTATGTTTTCTTTAGAGACAAGCTGACAAGGATTTCCGGGTGGAAGTTGAAGCAATCGGTCATGTGCGGCATAAAAACCTAGTTCGACTTCTTGGCTACTGCATCGAGGGCACACAAAGGTGCCGTGTTATTGTAGTGTCTATTGTCATTGTTATTTTAATATGTGGAATAGAAAGAAAAGATAGATTTACTTCTGTTTTGTAAATGTTCTGTTATAAAATCCAGGTTGTTGGTTTATGAATATGTCAATAACGGCAATTTAGAGCAATGGCTCCGTGGAGATATGTCGCACAAGGGATATCTTACCTGGGAGGCTCGCATAAAGATTCTTCTTGGCACTGCTAAGGCGTAAGTCTTCCTTTAACTAAAATCTCGGTTGTTAATGCTTACCTTGGTGTTCACCTTAATTGTTATCCGAATTGAATGTTGCAGGCTGGCATATTTGCACGAGGCTATCGAACCAAAAGTCGTGCATAGAGACATAAAATCAAGTAATATACTGATCGATGACAACTTTGATGCGAAGATATCTGATTTTGGTCTGGCCAAATTGCTAGGTGATGGGAAAAGTTTATCACAACAAGAGTTATGGGTACCTTTGGGTGAGAATAATGCCCTTCCTTTACGATCAACCGTTACTAGATGTCTAGATCATTCATTCTTTATTTGTTTTAGCATTGTTTTGTGCTTCTTGTTTTTACCGAGTAAGCAGCTATATCATTCGAGAAGCTAAAAGAAGTCGTCGATCAATGTCATATTTTTCTCTTCTTTGCACTGTCTTCCAGTTATGTTGCCCCGGAATATGCTAACTCTGGCCTCCTGAACGAGAAGAGTGATGTTTATAGCTTTGGTGTTGTGATATTAGAAGCAATTACCGGAAGATACCCGGTAGATTATGGTCGCCCTCAGCCTGAGGTACTTAACGACACTTCTGTATCAGCGTAGACTTCAAAAATTGTTGTAGTGTTTTTTTTTACATGACCAATTCTACTGTGAAATCTTAGGTAAATATGGTTGAGTGGTTAAAGATGATGGTTCAACTCCGACGTTCAGAGGAAGTAGTTGACCCTAACATCGAGACTAAGCCCTCAACTAGTGCTCTTAAACGGGCTCTTTTGACTGCTTTGAGATGTGTTGATCCTGATGCCGAAAAAAGACCAAAGATGAGTCAGGTTGCTCGCATGCTCGAAGCGGAGGAGTATCCTATTCCTCGAGAGGTTTGATTCTGATACTTCACACTAATCGGTTTTTCGAAACTACTTAGCATTGTCACTTAGCTGTATACCAAAGCAAATTGTGGAAGTTGCATTTCTAGTACCAGGCCAGCTTTCTTTTAGATAAATCGGTCTTATAGGTAAATGTCTAGTTTGCGGTTGTAACTAAAGCTTGACTCGTTCCTGATACGAATCATGGACGGAAAATTTTCAGGATAGAAGACGCAGAAGGAATCAGTCGGTTAATTCGGATACTGATAACAGGAAAAACTCTGATGCTGACCGGAGTGATGATCCAGATTCGAGGTTGGAGAGATGAATGCATGATCACCCCTAGACTCGAGGAGAAAATGGGTTTTAGAAGCTGAGTATGAGGGAAACCACCACCGTTACATTCGTTTCTATCCCGATGCCTTCAGATGGCCATATAGTTGAGATTTCCGGCACGTGCAGGAAACCGAGATTTCTTTTTTTCTTTTGTGGAGCTTTGAATTACGTATCTTCTTCTTCTAGATAGTAGAGAAGATTAGTTTGTCTTGAAAGGTCATTGCCACTGGATTTCTGTACAGGTCTATATGGATTCTACATAATTTGTCCCGTTATTCGGATTAGGTTTTTCGCTCGAAATTATGAATTTCTGTTACTGGGATGAAGAAAAATGAAGAGTAAGCAATGTGCAACGTACACGGCCGTGGTGGACCGACATCATCGAGAAACCTTAGCTGATGCTTGTGGTGAACCTGTTGGCTTCTGATTCTTGGATGAACGGCTTGACAGGCAGGTAATGCCGATTTTGCCATCGTATTCCATGTGCCAGGGAGGGGGCGAAAATAAAGTGTGCCCACCACGACGATGTCGGCTGGCATCGGCATCTTACACATGGTTTAGGGTCATATGATAATGACACCACAGTTTCCAAACTTGTCCAGTCTGCAACGCTTTTCTCAAACGTCACAATCTTATTCTATGAAAGGAAGATGACATTCAATATGTTAAAAACACCATTCTTGATGTCGTAGCTCGTTTTTCATAAAAAACGTCGACTTTCACAAAAGAGGCTGAGAAGCTTTCACGACAATGCTCGTATTAGGTCGAAGATTGGCTTCATCTTGAACGCACAATGCAGCAACAGCAGCCGGCTGTTGTCGACAAAACAAATATCTGTTCAGGCCAATGCTTCACCTTGTCTTCGCTTGGCTTCACCGGTTCCCGTCCAGTTAAGAGCTCCAGGAGAATGACACCGAAGCCGTAGACGTCGCTCATAAAACTAAGCACTCCCCGTCATCGTATATCTACCATTCAATGTCACGAGTAGGAATTAGATCACTGTCATATTGTCAACTATCATGTGGTTTGTTTATATAAATGACAAACGGCAGCTAGAAGAGATGAGAGCACATTACATACGTACACATTCTTTTTGTTTCTCGTTAGTTACTTCGGGTCAACTGATCAGTTACTCGAATTCAACACGACACAAAATCGATTCAACTGTTAGATGAGGATGTGTCGTTTCATCAAGAAGACGTAAATTGCAGGACTTGATGTCGTGGTGGATTAGAAGAGGATTTTTCGGAAATTTTAAGCTCGAAACTTTACAATTCGGGACGATAGAATGTAGAATTAGTTGCAGGGTTATTTGCCATGAACGAAGCTTTGCGGTGTGTCATCTTCTTCACTTCACAACAGCTAAAGCAACTCATGTTTCATTCTTTTTTTCCCCCTGCTAGTTAGAAATGAAATATAGACATACATGAAGGAAAAAACATATGACCATTTCAAAGATTATTCTGTATGTAGTGGAAAAAGTCGTGTTGTTTGCGGGGATGGAGTCAGGATTGAGATATGAGGGGGTAAATTGTTTAACTTCAAAATATACAGGGTCTTAAAAAACAATTAAATCATAAAAATAAGAGATTAAGTATTTAATTTTATTAATTTTAAAATTCAAAGGTCTTTAAAATAAGAAAACCAGATAAATTTAGGATCAAAGCTTATTAAATTAATAATTGATAGTATCCCAAAATCAAATATACCATAAAATTCTGGGAGGGACAAAAACTTAATTGTAATAGTTTTAAAATTTCAATGACCTAAAACGTAATTAGACCACAAAAGTTTGGGAGGGAATTGGGCGTTATTATATAAAAAATCTCATTAATTTTGTTTTTGAAAAATAACGTCAAATCAGATTTGTTAGAAAAATACTCCTCAAATTATCCACGTAGAATGATCTTGTGTTTTACAAAAAACGAGGTTAGACCTCATGTTTTACGAAAAGACAATTTCGTACATTTATTATTGTTTTTATCTAAAATTAAATGATTTTATCTGAAAAAATCGATGGGTCTCAAGCCCTATAAAATGCGTGATCCATTAAACATGTTTTGTAGAACATGAAGTAGTTCTACGTAGATAGTTTAAGAGATATTTTTTTAATTAATCTGATTTAGGGCTATTTAAAAAAACAATTATTAAAAGTTTTTAATATGATAACGCCTTATGTGGGTTTGTCCCTAGGGATGGGTACGGAATGGGTAAGGGCATAGTACTAATTCTGAGGGGCTGTTTGGTTTGGGGAATGTGAGATTCTCATGGGAATGAAATCCACATTCCTCCGTTTAGTTGGCCGGGAATCTCATTTCCGATAATGTTTTATTATTAATAGTGGATTTTTTGGGGTATATTACCAAGAATGTCATTACCCACTTTCCCTTAGGTATTGTTGGATTACTGACGTTTTGGACTAAAATGCCCTTAATTTTTTTTTCAAAAATATCATTCTTCTATTATTGAATAATAAAAATTCTACGAAGGTTAAATTATAAATTTATCCTTAAACTATTTTAGATTTACAAAAAAAAACTATAATTAAAATTTTATATGAAGTTCAGGGATTAAAATAAAATTTTATCATTTCGTTAAACCTTTTTATATTTTCAATTTTGTAAAAAAATTATATAAATTTTATGAATTTAATTTTTTTATATAAAATTTATAAATATTTTCTAACTTGTTAAAAAAATAAATATATAATAAGGATAATTTGGTTAAATATACATTCCAATAATCTTTTATTCCTTTAACCAAATACGATAATCTTACATTCCTGCTAAACCAACTAAACACAAAATACAACATTCATAGTAATTATATTCCCTGGTAATCTTACATTCCCACTGGTAATCTTACATTCTGTGAACTAAACGCACCCTTAAGGTTATATTTGGTTCGACTAGGTTCGGGTTTGATTTTTTAATAAAAGATTAATTAAGTTGTAGAATACGATTTTTCTAAAATTGAAATTGATACCGAATGACATAATCGTAATTATCGGTTCAATTTGGTTCGGTTTTATATTTTTTAACTATTTACTATTTTTCAAATTCAACATTCAAAAAATCAAATTGTAAGCTTAAGTAAGTGCAAGCACACAAATTTAAATTCATAAAAAGTAATATTATTAGTTTTAGGACTTTATTTATTTAAATTTATCTTATAAAAGATTTAAAATAAATTTAATTTAGATCATAACTTCTTTTTCTTTTTTAATTCGGTCTGATTAGAATCAATGAGTTTTGTATGCAAGAAAACCAAACTAAATAAAATTATAAAATTAAATATTAAATCGAACTGCAAAATAAAATACCTAAACTAAATTAAACTGCATAATACAAATCAAAATAAGTTTCTCGATTTCTTTGCACAACCCTACGCAGTACAATGGAAGTAGACATTTTTCATGTGAAAGTAAGCTTCGTTTTCCTTCCTTTAGGGATGTTCACTGGTCGGTTAAAACTGAATTAACCGACGAAACCAAAATTTCGATCGGTCGGTTATTTTTTATGTTTGATCAATTAACGGTTAATAGTTTTTTTTAAAAAATTTTGGTTTCCATTAATTCAGTTTGAAATCGGTTTATTAACCGAATTAATCGAATTAACTGAAATTATTAAATATTTAATATATATATATATATTATTTAGCTTTAGGAGTGTTTGAACTCGGTTTTTACCGAATTAACCGAATAAATAAAAAAATATTAAATATTTATATATTATTTATAAATTTTGGTTAATTCGGTTAATGTCAATATTTAGGTCAAACAAGCTGGTAGTTAAATGTCTTCTCTTGAACTTGAATGGATCATGTTATACGGGTTTTGAACTGAGTGTTGTGTCGCATACATCTCGACATTGTGGTCGAAGAAACTTGCAGTTGAATGCTTCCCCCTATAACTTGAAGGCATCGTGCCAAATGAGTACTGAACATATTGTTTTATCAAGGGCATCCTCATATTCAAGTAAAAAAAATTGACAGATAAATGTCTTCCCCTCGAATTGGAAGCGATATTGTCATACGGATTGTTCGTGGAGTCACATCGATAGAGATCGTAATAATTTGCTGATAAATGTCTCTCCATTAAACTTGATAGGATAGTACCCGGATGTGGATTTCCCATTAATAAGTGAAAATCATTACACATTACTTGAGTTAGGTTGTCAACTTGATCAGCTTGTTGAACCAGCCATAATTGGAGCATAATGACATACCATGAACCGCAGACACTTCAACAAATGCCGCATTCATTTTTGTATCAACGTCTGAATTTTGATTCTGAGAATAATCATCATAGCAACATCGTCATCGTTGGAGATCTCGAACGTTGTATAAGTTAACGAAAATACTGCAGTTGAAAATCTGTACTGAAGTGAGGACAGTCTTATGGTACTTTTCAACATGAACATTCCTTGAAATTTTAGTGATCAACACCTCAAGAGTGATGGTTCTCTTTAAGGATATTCTAACAAAATGGTTTGATGCAAAGATAACACCAGTTTCATCTTCTAAAATTTCTCCATTATATTAAATAATAGCTTAAATACGCTTCATTTTGAGAGTTTGAAAAATTGAGTCATATATCTGCAAAAATAATATCTGAAATACGCCTAATTAAATAAATAATATACAAATTAATATATAAATTAATACTAAAAAAATTAAAAATATTTCACAGTAAATTAAATAACACAATTTAATATTGTTAACATATCAGTAAATATCTCGAGATTTGATCATGCCTTCCATTTTACAACCGTAAAAATAATACAAAATAGTTAGTACAAAAATTTGGTCAAATAATTAAATATAAAATAAATAAAAAATAAGTTTGACTTCTAAGAAGTATAACAAAATCTACTTAGCTTGATAAAAGGAATTGATAGAAGAAAAAACGTAAAAATAATTTTGGTATTGTTTGATGTTTGTAGGCTTGCAAACGAACCGAACGCACACGTACGGAGGTATGTTCATGTTCGTTCATTTAATAAACAAACGAACATAAACGAACACGAACATAAACGAACAATTTTTTTTGTTCATGTTCGTTCATTAAGGAATATAGCTTGTTCATGTTCGTTCATTTAATAAATTAACGAACATAAACGAACACGAACATAAATGAACACGAATATAAACGTTGGAGACCCTACCTTCCATTGTTCTTTTATGAAAATAGTCGACAATGCAAATCAACCAAATCTACAGTGATAAATAGCGTAAGAGCTGATTAGCATGATGAAATGCTTGAAGATATCAGATATTTCGATCGATCTTTTAAAGATATTAAATGATTCACACGACTTTAATTTAACGCTATAACATTTATCTTAGTGGTCCATGATTACATATGAACAATCATTTTCCACTACGTTATTCTAATAAATTCGGCCGGCTAAAAGTTTTGTGACATGTCAAACTTTAGTGAGATTTGTTAATAATGATCATTTCCATTGGTAGAGTAGAAAATTTAACAGCATGAAGATTTTGAACGGTACAAATTAGACTACAAGGCAATAACATAGATCTGAAATCCCTCCGATGCTACATATCTAACTGATATTATTGCTAAACCACCATTCAAAATTTTAACGTACCTAAAGTCTACTCCACAACTAAAGGTCACACAAGAACTATGAAAACAAAAGTTCATTGTCAAAGTGTATTTTCTACTTATTAATGGGTTCTTCCTGGAAAACCCATTACTTCCGCTATTACACTCTTTTTCAGAAATTGCATAGAAACCTTTGTTTTGTTTTTGGCAAATTCTATATATATTTTTCTCTTTACTGATGCTCATATACTTCCGATTGTTACCTTTATCTTCCCATCTATTTCTAGAAAGAAGTATGATGTTTTTTTGAGTTTTAGATGTGAAGATACCCACAATAACTTTACATATCAACTATTAAGCCAAATAAAACAGAGAAAGAGATGAAAACAAACATGTAAAACTTCAGATTGCACTATAATATAACTTTTTTTGAAGCTTTCACCGATCGTCTCCACTCTTCAGTGAATATTAGGGTTTGGGAAAAAAGGGGGAAAGTGAATATAGGTGCGAGGTGCCTCACGGGTTAACATATTGGATTTAATCTCCAAATAAAATTGGGTTAATTATGGAGTTGGTCATCAGAATATCAGATTAATTAATATTTTTAAGATACTTACAAATTGGTCACCAAAATTGATTCAAGAAGATTGGGTTAAACATAAATGAACGAACATAACCGGGCGAACATAAACGAACATAACTGAACGTTCACGAACGTAAATGAACGAATGAGACCTATGTTCATGTTCGTTCATTTAATTAAACGAACACAAAATCTTGTTCATGTTCGTTCATTTAATAAATAAACGCACATAAACGAACTTCCCGCTGCACGGTTCATGAACGGTTCGCTGAACGTTCAGTTCATTTACAGACCTAGATGTTTGTATTCGGGGTATTTATAGGGGAGGGTGATGGGTGAGTCGTATAACTTTAAGGCTCGGGCAATAATAGAGTATCCAATAATTCAAGATGAATAATAGAAGGTGTGAATGGTGATCCACGCCTTCCGCAACGTATCAACTTTAGCAAGAAGGCGCGGATGGTGATCGGTGATTTGCCTGCGTGATACCAATTCGAACGAAAACTCAAAGAAGGCACATTTGGTGATATGCGTCTTCCGTTTATATCAATATATAGGTGTTAGATCGATAAAATTTAGTCAATATGTAATTGATAGATAATTATTGATTTTTTTTTAGTATTTTTCTGAGTAAAAACTCTTGAAAGATACGATGGCGTGGAACTTGGATTCCTCATAAAATAAATGTTGTACCTTCTAATGAAAGCACAAAAGGTGGTATTTTTTTCTTATCTTCTCTCGAGAAGTTATGTCGTACGATAGTCTTAATATACGACTAAGAGAAAACGTTATCGAAAATATTATTTTTTTTAACTTTTTAGATAAAAAAATTTGCCTAAAACATTATTTTTTTACCTAAAATATTAATATTTTTTAACATTTCCGGTAAAGTGTCCAATATTAACATTTCAGGTAAAAAAATAATGTTTTAGGTAATGCTTTACCGGATATGTTAACAAACCCAGTAAAACGCCTAATAATAATATATATGGTAAAAATAATAATATTTTAAGTAATTTTTTTTTATTGAAAATATTAAAAAAAATAATAACATTTCCGATAACAAATTTCCTTAATCATATATTAGACACATTTATATCTTTCCAAACTCTCTCCTATCCTCCTATGGAGTTTATGGGAAAGTTTCTCTTTTAAAGTTGCTTGTTTCCCCCCCGTTTTTCCCCTCGTGAATTTGATGATCAGCTCCGCAAAGGTTGTTTTGCTTTGCATTTTGAGGTAATTAATGGATGATTACATCAGTTTGGAGATTTGGGTAACCCTAATTTTTGCCCATGGAGTGTAGGAACTAGGAAGGAGAATCATTTCTAGGTGTTTTTTTTTGTCACTTTGGCCGAATTCATCTGCTTCAAAGTTTTATGCTAGATTCTTGTTGAATTTCTCAACTTGTCTTGAATTCAATTGGAATTGTGTGAATGGGATTGTTCGAGTTAAATAATTGATTATAATAAAAAAGAATTACATCTTAATTCGTAATATATATAATAAGTGTTTAATATTTCTAATTATATAGATTAATCAAAATTTTCTAATTAATTAAATTAATTTTTAATTGATCGTTCTTATCTCTACAATACTAAATCTAAATTAATCGATAAATCCGATATCATTAATTAATTTTTAAAAATAATTTGATCAATTGAATTGAATAAAAATGGAACACCCTATCACGGACACAATTCACATGAGCGGACAGAGCAGTGACCTAAGCCCCTGCCCTACCCTCCCATTTTCACACCATCATACCATAAATAGACGACTTATTTGTGTTTATTTTTATATATTAAATTATACATAAACCTTTTATTATTATTATTATCTTTAAACGACAGTACATTTTTTTTACTGCTACTTCACTCATCATCATATATTAGTAAAGAGAAATTTAATCAAATCCCAGACCCAAAAATACAAATGAGGCAAATTGTAAGAAGAGCCGACAAGCAAGCAACTCATAATATGGCAAATAGACAGAACCGGTGAAGAAGCTAAGCTCCACTTATGCCTGGACCTTGTCCCACTTGAGTGGCTTCACCACCTCCCAAGTGAAATCCGCATCGTCCCGTCCAAAATGTCCATAGGCAGCCGTCTTCAAGAACCTCCCATTGCCCCCTCTCCTAAGATCGAGGTCGATGGCGATCATTCCGGGCCTGAAATCAAAGTTCTCCTTCACGATCTCCAGAATTTCCTTGTCCGGGATCTTTCCGGTGCCGTAAGTGTCCACGAACACGGATAACGGCTCCGGTACACCAATAGCATAAGACACCTATGACACAACATAATTTAGTTGCATATTATGAAATATATGAATGTGCCTACAAAATATTAATTTCTATGGAACTTATTGAACATTGATCACTTAATTTTATGTGATGTTTTATAATAATATTATAACTTAAAAGGGTAAATTACTTGTATTGTCCTTTTTATTTTGATAATTTATTTTGAAATTTTATTAATTAGATTATTTAACTATTTAAGTATATCAATCAAGTCATCACCCCAAAATATTAATATGTGATGGTTTGATTAACACAATAGTTAAATGATATGATCGAAAATATTTTAAAATCAATATTCAAAAGTGATAATAATTAAATAATTAAGTGGTCATACGAATAATTAACCCTAATTTATGTGCCACAATTAGGAAAATTTTTATGTAATTACCTGAACGATGCACCTCCTAGCTAGTCCATTAGCAACGATGCTCTTTGCAGCTTGTCTCACGATGTAAGCACCGCTTCTATCCACTTTGGTTGGATCCTTACCGGAGAAAGCGCCGCCACCGTGAGCTCCCCATCCTCCGTATGTATCGATGATGATCTTCCTGCCGGTGAGACCGGCATCACCGTGTGGACCTCCGATGACGAAACGGCCCGAAGGGTTCAGGTGGAAAATGGTTTTCTCATCGAGGTACTTCTCAGGGATGACCGCCTTGATTACATGCTCCTTCAAATCGGCGGCGATCTCATCGTTGGTCACGGTCTCATCGTGCTGGGTGGAAATAAGCACGGTGTGGACACGAACAGGAACCATGGCGCCCTTATCGTTGTAATACTCGACGGTGACTTGAGTCTTGCCGTCGGGCCTGAGCCAAGGGCAAGTTCCGTTTCTTCGGACCTCGGTGAGGCGAGCACCGAGCTGGGTAGCCAAAACGTGGCTCAAGGGCATCAGTTCAGGAGTCTCGTCGGTGGCGTAGCCAAACATATGGCCCTGATCACCGGCACCGATCTCCTCGGGACGCTTACTGAGATGACCGTGGACACCCTGAGCAATATCGGGACTCTGTTGCTCGATGTTAACAAACACCTTGCAGTTGTCGGCATCGAGACCGACATCGGCGGACGTGAAACCGATGTTCCGGCAGGTGTCCCGCACGATCTTCTCGTAGTCGACGTTGGCTTTAGTAGTGATCTCGCCGAAGACCATCACCATGTTGGTCTTGGTGCAGGTCTCGCAAGCGACCTTGCTGTCGGGATCCTGCGCCAAGCAGGCGTCGAGCACCGCGTCGGAGACCTGATCACAGAGCTTATCGGGATGCCCCTCGTTGACAGACTCCGATGTAAATAGGAAGGTCTCCATTCCTTAAAATTCTGCAATTAAAACCAAATCACCATGAAAAACTAAACCAAATTCTGCAAATTAAAACCAAATCACATGAACACTAAACCAAAATCTGCAAATTCAAGTCTACCAGATCTGCGAATTAAAAGATGAAATCAAAATCAAAAGAAGTTAAAAGGAAAACAGATGGGTACCTCTGATGAACCCTGTGGTGGAATGAAGACCTTGAAATCTAGATTCAGAGAGGTGATGGGGATTAAGGCAAGGTGAGATGGTGGGGAAGAGAGGGTATATATAGGGGAGAATGTCAGAGAAACAAAGGTACCAGGAAGGACGAGATTTAGGGTAGATTCATTGAGGTTGTGTTGGTGAGATTTCAATCTCACGGCTGTGATGGAGCCTGTCAACGCGTACAAAGAATATCAAGCACGTGGAGAAGATCTGTTTGGATAGCGGGAAAGAGAGGTGGTGCGTCGGTGGCGGTGGGTGATTTTATTTTCTTTCCGGGAAATATCACTTCATAAATATTCATCTGCTGCCAATATATATACTCATCGTTGTCATGGTACCCAAAAATTAGTCTTCATCGGTGTCTTACTTTAGCGATGATAATGAGATTTATCTTATTTTTAACCTTTCAAATTTATTTTTATTTATAATTTTTTTATGTTAAGGTGATTATAAAATAATATTTGTTCTAAATATTTTTAATTATTTGATAATGAAAACCAATTATCATATTACAGTTGTTACTGTTCGAATCAATGATCTCTAAAAATAACAACGATATTTTAATCATTAAATTAAGTTGATTCGTGCTCGATTGTCTTAAATTTATGTAAAATTAAAAGAAAATTATATTATTTAATAGATCTTTAACCCATAATATATATATATATATATATATTGATTTTTTAATTAATATGGCTGTCCCTTGTTCCCATGTATAATGAGGTAAAGGGAAGGTAAGATAGTAGGCTGCCCCCAACACCAGGTTGAGAGCAGCTTCCATAGAAGACCTCCGAATTATGAAATGCCCTCCGTGGGACTCGATCCCATGACCTCAAGGTTAAGTATTTAGTATTTAAACTGCTAATTTTGATTCATTTTAGTACTTAAATTTTTAATGTTTTAAAATCATGTTTTTGTTTTATTTTAGTACCCGTTAAAAATTTTAGTTTTTGTTTCATTTTAGTACTCGTTCAAAATTTAACGTTAAGTTTTAAAAAATAAAGTTTAGGTACTAAAACAGACCAAAATTGATAGTTTATGTACTAAAAGCATTAAATTTTTAAAGTGGGTATTAAAATGAAATAAAAACTAATCTTCAGATATGAATTTGGAAAAATTGGAAGTTTAGATACTAAAACAACCAAAACTAATAGTTTAGATACTAAACACATAATTTACTCTATTATATAAGAGAATATAAAACTAAATATATTAAACTATAAGATAACGTGACATAATGAAATATTTATTTATACTTTTTATTATATTTAAAATTATTTTTTAATACTTACTTGAATCAAAATTAAATTTATAAAGTATTTATAAGATATTTGAGAAATAATTTAATAAAAGAAGATTAACAATTAAAATAAAAATTAAAAGCGATCAGTTGTCTTTTTGTTGCTAATGGCTGTTTCTTTAAAACTTCTCTCTCTCTCTCTCTCTCTCTCTCTCTCTCTCCTGTGTTTATCTGTTGTCTTTTTCCTTTTTCATCTTTCCTCTTCAGCAAGAGAAGAGGGATTTGTCATAAAGTTTTTAATTTCCGATCAGTTATTTTTCCTTTCTGGACGTAATATCATCATTAATTTTCGTCTACTTTCCCCTTCCTTCCCAGCTCCCACCAGTAGTTCTTAACATAAATTTAATTCTTTAATTCTTTTTTTTTTGTGTGTGTGTGTGTGTTTTGTTAACCATGGCAGTTATTTTGGCGTTCTAATGGCATATGGCGGCCTGCAAGATGTAAGCAAATCTAGCCTCTGTTACATTATTGAAAACTCTTACCCTTAATGTTTTAAGTAACAAAATCTACCATTATTTTTTGTAATCTATCATTCTACACTACAGTTTCTGAGAGAGCAACAACCTGCATATACAACAACTTTGGTTCAAACCCGGGTGCTACCATTGTACTCACTTCCCTTCTGTCCACCATACTTGGTTGCTGCTGCATGTTGGGTGCTTGGGGAGCTTGCATCATGTCTTCCAGAAGTGAGACATTTTTGTACTAGTTTCCTCTCTTGTTCTTTCATTAGGTGAAAGTCTTTTATTAGTTTAAGCATGCCATTATTGTACTGATTTGCTTCCCCGGTGGCGTGCTGATTTTTTACTTGCTTCAAAACTATGTATAAAATGTATGGACTCAATTAATCTCATTTCCCTAGTTTGTATTCTTTTCAGGAGATGAGTTCAGACATCTATTCTTCCTTGTTTAAGGCATTGGCAATGCCTGATAAAGAGGATATTTCTTGTTACCCTGTGCGAGTAGCTGCTGCAGGAGTAATTGCTGGTCTCCTTGAAGTAGGGTCCCCTAATCAATCCTTATTGTTGCAAGGCTTTCCCGTTTTGCTGATAATGTCTCACCTATCTTTGTTGTTCCCAGAATGAGTATCTTCCACCTTAGTGGTTACTTCTTCTTCAAGTTGTAATTAGTAGGATTGGTAATGAAGATGAAGAAAACATCATTTTGTTTCAGCTTCTCAATTCTATTGTAAAGGCTGGAAACGAGAACACAGCAATTCATATTCCTCATATTATTTCTTCATTGGTTGATGTTATCTCAAAGTCCATACATCCTAGCCAGTATCTCGTACATTTCAAACTTTTGTTCTCCTTAAAAATTTAATTTCTGCAAGTTTGGTGTTTGCTTGCATGATCGCAAAATTTAATTCCTAAAATGTTTGCTTTAATTTAGGAGCATTGCATACATTACCAAAGATCGTGGTTGAAAATGTACTGTAATGTAAATTGTCATTGAGCCTTCCTGATTTGGTTAATCAGTGATAAGCATTGCATTTATTATAGGTGGTTGTACGGGGCTTTGAAGCATTAGCAGTGATGGCTCAATCTTGGGAAAGCTTCGTGGACGAAGAGGTTGAACAGAATGATTCAAGTGAATAAAAGGAATCTGGTCAGGCTTCCATTGGTAGAGCTTTATCAGCTCTCTTGCAACAGGCTGGGCTCACGTCCCCACTGGTTAGTTTCCTTCTCGTTATATGAGCTTTTAATAATTCTCTGGTACTTGAGCAGCTAAGCCTACCGTGCCTATTGATGGGTAAGAGAATTAACATGTTTACTGCTGATGGCAAAATTTGTATGCAAGCATATAAAACTTGAGAATTTTATTAGAACAGAAAAGATCTTGATATATGGTGTCTTTATGCTACGGGATTAACTTCTTTTGTTTATGGCATATTTACTTTCTCCTTAGTATTGATCAGGAAGCTGAGGCATCGCCGCCTCCATCATGTATAGATCATTCATCAACATTGCTTTGATCCATTATACTCTCTGTTACCGGAAGCAATGTAGTCAGAGAGCTTAAACTATCCGAATTACTGCCAGTTTGGGCCGACTTGATTGCAGATTGGCATGCATGGGAAGAATCAGAAGATTTGTCCGTCTTTGATTGCATCAAGGAAGTAGTTAGTTTGCACAATAAATATGGATTGGAGAATTTCATTGTTAGACAGACCCCGCCTGCTCCACCTGTGCCACAGAGATCCATTATTGAAGCAATAAGTGCATTTGTCAGTGGGGCCATTTTACAATACCCGTCTGCAACGTGGAGAGCTTGTTCATCTGTTCACATACTATTACACGTTCCAACTTATTCAGGTGAAACAGGTGTGCGGCTATCATTAGCAGTTGTCCTCTGTCGGGCGGCATTTTCTCGTTTCAAAGGAGTAAGAAGCAAGCCTTCTTCGCTATGGAAACCTCTCTTGTTTGCTATTGCATCGTGCTATCTGTCATCCGGAAGCAGTGGAGGCAGTACTGGAGGAGGGCGATGGAGACTTTGTGACCTGGGCATCTTCACTGGCTCTTGCCTGCACTCGTTCTTCTGAAGTCGGCCTGTCTGCAAAGTCAGAGATAAAGTTGGCGGGTAAGCATCTATCTTACAGCTCATCCTCCCCTGGTAGAATAACCGACAGAAACTCCCACGCTTTTTTTGTTCGTAGTGGTGACACTGGTAAAGATGATTGAAAGGTTGTTGGGAGTAGGCAATCCAAGTGGCGACTTATTGCGAGATTGCTTTACTTCGCTGATTGAGACATCTATACAATTGAAAGAGCTGGATGAAGAAATGGAAGAGGAAGAAAATGGTGAAGAATCTGAAGATGATAATAATGACGAGGAGGACGATGACGAAATCGAAATTGACGATGAGGTCCAACTCTTGAAATTCGCCAGTCTTTTTTGGAACTTCCAGTTTTATATTTTTGTAGGAATTCAAAATTTTGCACTGGTAAATAATAACATGTTCTGTTTTTTTTAGGGACAGGAATCTGAGAGTGAAATTGAAGAAACTGAAGAACAGTTTCTGGAAAGGTATGCACAAGCAGCTTCGGCATTGGAGGATGGTATAGTTGAATAAGGGGATGCAGAAGATCAAGAACTTGAGATCGAATTAGGTAATCTTTTGATGACTGTTATTCTAATATAAATGATTATTTGTAGATCTGTCAACTCTAACCCGAATTTGAAATCTGATCCAGTAATAACTCAAATTCACTCAAACATGAACCCGAAATAACTTAAACTTGAATTAATTCAAAACCGAAATGACCTGAACTTGTAATGACTCAACTTAAAAAATCGAGACTAAAACCAAAATAACTCCAACTCGAAAGAGCTCAAACCTAGAACTGCCCCTGTAACACCCCCAACCCGTATCCGACCCGGATACGAGTCCGAAGTGTCACATTGACTTTTCAAATATTTATTCGTATAAAATATTGAGTAATTTAAAAACTTTTATAACATTCAACTTATTCAAAACGTTTACAAAACTATTCAGAGTTTATACAATATATTCTTTTGAATACATGCCAACTAGAACTTTATATATTAAAGTACATATTAATCACCTCTTTTATGATCTGACATTGAGTAAGGAGAACTGACATGTCTTACTCCACATCGCTCTTTACTCCTCTCCATACATACGTGTAAATCACTTACACGCTAAGTCGTTGACTTAGTGAGGCATATAAAACATATAATAAAACCACAAACCATTTCATATAACATAATGCATACTTATACATATATCATTAATATACTTATCAGTACTCATATCATTATTACTAATTTCTTTCTATCATGTAAGCATATATTGAACCTTTCTATACTCACCATCGAGTATCCATGTCATTTCACAACAAAGCATATATATAGTATCATAACAAGTTATTTATTATCTTTAAAGCCCTTGCATTAGCCTATGTATACATTTGAGAACTTAAGGTATGTGAGTACATTGAGGTTGTGCACTAATCCTGTCACCACAACTCGTATCAATTCCCTCATGGGGCACCGAACCTTAGTTCAGTATTCGTCCCGAAGGACCAGTCCATAGATCCCGAAGAACCTAGGTAAACAGTCCATATGTCCCGAAGAACATAGGTAAGCAGTCCATATGTCCCGAAGAACATAGGTAAACCCTCGACCCTTGGCATGCCAACTATACCACTAGCTCTCTTATCACATAACATGGGCATTAACATTCATAACAGTTCAATTTACTTATTCATATCCTTTCTCTTATGAACATATATCTTTTCTTTTCAGTCACGTACCAAATGTACGTGTAATCATTGATCTTATAATCACATGTTCATTCTCTTCGGTCACATACATATGTATGTGTAAACATATGTCTAATATCATATAACACGCATCACAAATGCATGTATTCACATAAATCATTTCTTATAGCTTTATTCATATCACATATTCATATAAGCTCATATCTTATTTCACATATACTTTCCATATAACTTATATATCTCATAATCACACAAATCATAACATTGATCACCAATCAAATAACATTTTAGGAGTTACTTCTTACCATAGTAACTCCATCACTGGCTCATCGCAAGCCAAATGTTTATTCAATAATATAAGTACAAATTAAATTGCACTCACCTTAGCTTTGCTTTGATTCGATTATAATCCTTCAATTGATCCGGAACGGGATCACGTTCTATATCTACATCATCATACATAGATCTATATTAGTATTATAACTAATATACTCTAATGGTTCACTCTTTAGACTAAGAGAAAAGGCAATTTCATCTTTTAATGAAAGTATGCATCGATGCACTACTGATGCATCGTCGCATAAAATGCATTCGATGTTGTATTATTACTGGTATGCATCGATGCACTACTTATGCATCGATGCATGAATTGCATTCGATGTTTTTATTTTAAAAGAGTGCATCGATACACTACCAATGCATCGATACACCTTCAAATAATTTCTGGGTTTTAACCTTGATGCATCGATGCACTATGAATGTGCATCGATGCACTCTACCTATAACCTCTTTTTGAACCCGAAAATCATTCATTTTGGATTAAATCATTCATGTTTCATCCCTTTTTTCCTTCTTAACTCTAGTACACATACTTAAACCAATATATACTCATTTATTTCATCTTAAACCTTAATATTCTCTCATCTTTATTAACTTCAAGAATCATACTAGATTTTTAACATGTTTTAAATCTAATTCTAACACTCCATATTCCTTAATTAGATTGATGACAAGTCAAATTCCTTCTTAAAATTCACTTACTAACTCTTTTCTAGAATTTCCTTAAGAAACTCATTTTCTTTAATCTTTCATAACTTCTTTATCTTTTGATTTTAGGACAACTTAAGCTTTCCATAAGCTTAAGTATTATCTAATGATCAAAACCCACTCTTAAAATTAACAAATAATCAGCTAACAAGGAATCTTACCTTTGCAAGCTTGGCTCTTCTCTGTCTCGTACATGAAGAAGAAGAAGAAGAAGAAGAAGATGAAGAGAATATCTCTTCGTCCTTATCCCCTCTAACATATATATCCTTATCATATCTATTTTTAATTTATTTATTAATCAAATGACTATTTTGCCCACTACTTCATTTGATAATTACTAACAACTTTTAGGATTTATTTCCAGATAAATCATTGAACTAATCCATTCTTCTACTTTAATCACCAAATTTCTGAAATTTTACCATTTAGTCACTAACCCATAGTTTGGATTTTACAGCCCCGAATCAAAATGATCCAAATTAGCCTGATATAAACTGATGTTACCCAAAACCACATGGTCTGGCCAATCGACAGGTCTAATTGTTGAAAATTCAAACAAAACTTTCAGTGGAAAGTTGAAAAACAATATTAAAATTGTCAAATTTAGGGGGCATTGAAAATAGACAGCAATTGTGGAAAATTTGGCAATAGTAAAATTGTAACTTTAGTCATTATACTTTAGGGTATTTACAAGATTAGTCCTTAAGCTTCAACTATAAATATCATATTCCATTTAGCTTCAAAACCATCCTAAATCATTCTAGCTTTCTCTCAATACTAGAAAATTTAGAGAGTTTTCTTGAGAGTTGTTTTCTCATTTTTTATCAAGAGAGAATTATCATTGTTTTATCATTGGTAGATCGAGAGAAGTTGTAATTCCTATTTTCTCATAGTGAAATTCTTCTACTGTTGCCCGTGATTTTTATCCTATATTATTTAGTGGTTTTCCATGTAAAATTTGTGTTTTCTTTATCTTTATTTTTTTATTTTCTCAAATTATCAATTGCAATTTTGCTCTATCCGATAGCCATATTCCGCAATAATTGGTATCAGAGCCAGATTTGAGTGTGTAATATCTACTTATTGTCTTTGTGGTTGCTACCAAAAGGTGGATCATCCAACATAAGAAAGTAAGAATATATTACCCATTTTTTGAAGGTTCCAGAGAACTATTCACGATAGTGAAATAGTAGGAGCTATCCGTAATAGAAGCTATGGCAACGAGATTTGATATTGAAAAGTTCAATGAAAGAAATTTCTCATTGTGAAAATTGAAGATGAAGGTCATTCTGACGAAAGATGGTTGTCTATCAGCTATCAATGAAAGGCCGGTAGATTTCACAGATGACAACAAATGGATCAAAATAGACAGGAATGCTATAACAAACTTTCATCTAGCATTAGCAGATGAAGTATTGTCAAGCATAGAGGAGAAGAAGATAGCTAAGGAGATATGAGATCATCTCACCAAACTGTACGATACAACATCATTGCACAATAAAATTTTCCTTAAGAGGAAATTGTACACTCTTCGTATACCAGAATCTACTTAAGTGACGGAACACTTAAATACACTGAACACTTTATTTTCTCAGCTGACATCCTTAAGATGTACAATAAGAGAACAAGAACGTGCTGAACTTTTACTTCAAAGTCTACCTGATTCGTATGATCAACTCATCATCAACTTGACAAATAGTAATGTCACCAGTCTAGTATTCGATGACGTTGCAGCTGCTGCTCTACAAGAAGAAAATCGGCACAAGAACAAGGAAGATAAACTAGTAAATCTGCAACAAGCAGAAGTGTTGACAACGATGAGAGGGAGATCAACAGAACGTGGCCAAAGCAGCAGTCACAAACATGGTAGATCAAAGTCGAGAAACAAGAAGAATTTAAAGTGCTACAACTGTGGAAATAATGATCACTTGAAGAAGGATTGTTGGAGTCTAGTTAAAAACTCCATTCCACAAGGAAATACAACAAACACTTCAGATGATAGAGATGCTCTATGATGTGAAGCGTCAACCACCATGAAATGTAGAAAAAGATTTGCAGATATATGACTCATTGATTCGGGAGCAACATATCACATGACATTAAGAAGAGAATTGTTCCATCATTATGAACCTGTCTCAGGAGGATCTGCGTATAGTTGCAATGATCATGCCTTAGAGATCGTTGGTGTGGGAACCATCAAATTGAAGATGTATGATGGAACAATTAAAGTTATTCGAGATGTGCGTCACGTGAAAGGCTTGAAGAAAAAATTATTATCCTACGGATTGTTGGATAATAATGCGAGCAAGATTGAATAATGAAGGTGTTCCGTGGAGTGCTTGTGGTGATGAAAGGCGAAAAGATAGCAAAAAACTTGTACATGCTGAAGGGAGAGACTTTTCTAGAAGCAGAAGCCTCTGTTGCTTCATGTAATTTAGATTCTGCAATGCTATGACATCAGAAACTTGGACACATGTCAGAACAAGGAATGAAAGTCCTTGTGGAGCAAAAGCTACTTCCAGGCTTAACAAATGTATCACTTACTTTGTGTGAGCATTGCATAACAAGTAAGCAACACCGGATGAAATTCAACACGTCAAATTCTAGAGGCAAAAGTGTTCTAGAATTGATTCACTCTAACGTATGGCAAACACTAGTTACATCCCTAGGCGGAGCAAAATATTTTGTCTTGTTTATTTATGATTACTCGAAGAGATGTTGGGTGTACCCTATTAAAAAAAAGTCAAACATGTTTTCAACTTTCAAAAACTTCAAAGCATGGGTGGAACTTGATTCTAGAAATAAAATCAAGTGTTTCAGAATAAATAATAGAGGAGAATACACAAGTAAAGAATTTGACGACTTTTGCAGAAAAGAATGCATCAAAAGACAGTTCACAGTGGCGAACACTCCTCAACAAAATGGAGTAACAGAGCGGATGAACAGAACCTTATTAGAAATAACAAGAGTAATTTTGAGGGCTGCAGGCCTAGAAAAATCATTTTGGGCAGAAGCAATCAATACCGCCTGTTATTTGTGAATCGAACTTCATCAATTGCAATAGAGCTGAAGACACCAATGGAGATGTGGACTGGTAAACCAGCTGATTATTCAAACCTCCATGTATTTGGAAGTATTGTGTACGTGATGTACAACTCCCAATAAATTTCAAAGCTCGATCCAAAATCCAGTAAATACAAATTCTTGGGGTATGCTGATGGTGTAAAGGGGTATCGCTTGTGGGATCCCACTGCCCGCAAAGTGATCATCAGTAGGGATGTTATATTTGTAGAAGATAAACTACAAAGAAAAGAAGACGATGGTAGCGCTGAAAAGTCAGAGACTACATAGATACATGTGGAAAATGAGGTTGAACAAGGAGATTCTTCTAAAGCAGAACCAGCACATGATGAACAAGAACTAGAGAGTTCTGAAGCTCCAAAAACTCGTCAATCAGATTGTGTGAGAAGACGTCTCAATTGGTACTCAGATTATGTTATAGAAGGAAATATTGCATACTGCCTTTGAACAGAGGACGGTAAGCCATCAACATACCAGGAGCCAATAAATAACTCAGATGCTTCACCGTGGATGATGACGATGCAAGAAGAAATTGAAGCACTCTATAAAAATAATACATGAGACCTTGTGCCACTACCACAAGGAAGTAAGCCAATTGGTAACAAATGGGTCTTCAAAATCAAGTGAAATGGTGACGATCAAGTGGAGAGGTATCGTGCAATACTGGTGGTCAAAAGATATGCCCAAAAATAAGGTATTGATTTCAATGAAATATTTTCTCCTGTGGTTCGACTAACGACGGTTCGAGTAGTTTTGACAATGTGTGCTACATTGAACTTACATATAGAGCAACTAGATGTTAAAATAGTTTTTCTTCATGAAAATCTTGAAGAAGAGGTTTCATGCTCCAGCCTAAAGGTTTTGAAGAAAAAGAAAAGAAAAACTTGGTTTGCAAGTTGAACAAATCTTTGTACGGTCTAAAACAGGCGTCGAGGTGTTGGTATAAGAGATTTGATTCCTTTATTATGTGCCTTGGATACAACAGACTTAACTCAGACCCTTGTGCTTATTTCAAGGGGTTTGGTGATAACGATTTTGTTATATTGCTGTTGTATGTAGATGACATATTGGTTATAGGACCCAACAAAGATCATATTGAAGAATTGAAGGCACAACTGACTAGAAAATTTGAAATGAAGAACTTGGGATCAACAAACAAGATTCTAGGGATGCAAATTCACCGAGATAAAAGTAATAGGAAGATTTGGCTTTCACAAAAGAATTACTTGAAGAAGATCTTGTCAAGATTCAACATGCAAGATTGTAATCCAATTTCTACCCATCTTCCTATTAACTTCAAATTATCCTCCAATATGAGTCCTAGCAGTGAAGAATAGAGGATGGAGATGTCTCGAGTGCCGTATGTATCGACAGTGGGATGTTTAATGTTCGTTATGATATGCACAAGATCAGACATTGCACAAGCAGTGGGAGGGGTTAGTCGATACATGGTGAATCTAGGCAAAGAGTATTGGAATACAATAAAGAGGATCCTGAGATACATCAAAGGGACCTCAAATGTTGCATTATGTTATGGAGGATCAAACTTACTAATCAATGGGTATGTAGATTCTGACTATGCAGGGGATTTGGATAAAAGCAAATCTACTACAAGATATGTGTTCAAAGTTGCTGGTGGAGCTGTAAGCTGGGTTTCAAAATTGCAGTTAAATGTGGTTACATCCACAACAGAGGCATAATATGTAGCAGCTACACAAGCCAGTAAAGAAGCAATCTGGTTGAAGATGCTATTGGATGAGCTTGGGCACAATCAAGAGTATGTCTCTTTGTTTTGTAACAGTAGATATGCAGAAGATCCATACCAAAGACAACATAGCAGATTTCATGACGAATGCGGTTAATATTGATAAATTTACTTGGTGTCGATCCTCTTGTGGCCTGTCAGAAATGTTAGCAACATGAAGGTACAAGGTAGAAAGAATGGTGTGAAGATATGATTGTTTCAATCAAATCACCGGCCTTTTACTGATAGCTGTTAGACAACCGTCTTTCCTCAGGATGGTCTTCATCTTCAACTTCCACAATGAGAAATTTCTCTCATTGAACTTTTCAATATCAAATTTCGTTGTTATATCTTCTATTACGGATAGCTCCCACTATTTCACTATCGTGAATAGTTCTCTGAAACCTTCAAAGATTGTGTAATATCTTCTTACTTTCTTATGTTGGAGGATCCACCTTTTGGTGGTAACCACAAAGATAATAATTAAATATTACACACTCAAATCTAGCTCTGATATCAATTGTTGCGGAATACGACTATCGGATAGAGCAAAACTAATCACATACATTTTGGTAACCATTAACGTAAGAAAATAAATTTGCTATATGGGAATGATTTAATTGCTTTTGTGAATGCTGCTGATGAATGGACGACAACAGGTAATATGGAAGAAGTGGATGAAGAGAAAATGGTGGTATCATTGATAGGGTGATACCACCAGGTTCTTATCAAAGGACAAGCTTTATCTTCTCAGCTTGTGTCAAGTTTCATTACTGCCTTCCCGATTCTAGTTCCTTCTCCCACCAGTACATGTAGGTTTTTATTTTCACAATGTAATTATCTACGTCTCCAGTAACATTTTCTTCTTCTTTAGGTCTAATAACGGTTTTAATTTTTTATTAAAAATTTAATATTTAAACTTTTATAAAAGAAATGTTAAGGTATCTCTGGATGCAACGAAACAAGTCTTTGTTTGATCCGGAGTACTTGGAAGTCGATGGTGTGTTGAAACAAGGGAAACGAAAGTGGATAGTGTGTTGCAACAAGGGAAGATGCCGTAAATGATAGTGATACATACGCAATAAGTCTCTCATTGCATGTGGCCTCATGTGATAATGCTCTTCATCATTTTTTCTTTATTTTTAACTTATTGTTGTTTACAGACTATGACAGATATAAAAACCCAGAATAAGGATGTTCATGTCGTCGACCTGTTGTCATGCCGATCGGTTTTGGAATTCAGAAGCTCACTTCAGCAGTGGCTTTTGGATTGCAAAATGCATTCGTCTGTGCAGCTCTTTCGATGGGATTCAGTATACTTCAGTTATATAACATCTTTACTATGTTTTCTCTAGAACACCATTCCTATCAGTGCATCTATGCTTCAGTTTATGGTATGTGATATGGTTTGTTTGAAGTACCGCTGATCCTGGATTTGTGAAAACCAGCATCATGAGGGAATTCCCTTTGTGTCTTTCGGATTCGACGATTCAAGTTTCGAGACCTTTGGGACTTCTGCAATCACCCGAGGATGGGGTTAGCTCTTGATGCAGCCCCTGCCCCGCCTGTAAGTCAAATTTGAGATATATGATCATAGTTTATTCTTTCTCAAGTCTTGCCACCATCAACTGGTCATTGTTTTATTTGGAATTTTTCAAGTCGAGTTTCTGTTTAAATCTAATTGTAAATATGTGGAATATCATGGTATTATTTGATTTCCATTCAAACGGTTTTTATTACCATATACACTATATATATATATTCATATATATAGTCGAAGGACTCGACTAAAACTTAAAAATAGTCAACTAATTACTAAAAATTTCGAGTTATTATTTGAGTTATTTGAATTTTATTTTATAACTTAATTTTAATTTTAAAAATTTTCGAGTCGATTTAATGGAATTACGAATAAATATATAGAGCATTCGACCAAAACTGCTTATAAGAAAGCATTGGAGCTTGATTAAGAAGAGTCAACCCAAGCTTGATTAATATAATCGAGGCTTAATCATGCCTAGAACCCAAGCATTGGAGCGTTTGGGTTGTAGTTCAGTTGAAACCTCATTATATTAATATGTTGGATAAATTATATGATTGATCACTTTCGTTCACATAATTAAAAAAAATATAATATTTGATCATTTTTGTTTTTATTTCATTAATATGTGGTAATGTTCGTTTTTATTTAATTAAGACGTGGTCACTTGTGTAATCAAATTTTAAATATTTAGTCACTGAAATTTTGACTGCCGCTAGAGAGGAAATTAAATAAAAGTGACAACATTTTTGATTAAATAAAAACAAAAGTTAGTGAATATTATATTTTTTTAAAATTTAATGAAGAAAATTGTAAAAAAATAAATTGAAAGTCCCTTAAATTTTGAATATATAAAAACAAATAATAAAAACAGAAATCTATTGAATATTCAAAATACGAAATTTAAATTTTATTATGTTATAATATATTTATTTTTATAAATTAAATTTATGTATCGAATAAAAAAGTTTGTGATATAGATAAATTCTTATATAGTATAAATTTTAAAAAATAATTCTATACGAATTGAGTGATCGAGAAAGAACAAAAACTTAAATTTAACGATAATTTTTAAAAAACTTGTTAGGTACAACACAATATAAACCACATAGTTTATTAGGTAATAGACATTTAAACCCTAAATATATAATTATATTTTATATCATTCTAAATTACATTTTCATTATTAGTTTTTTTAAAGAGAAAATCGCCTCAGTGACCAAAAAAAAGTTATAATATACGACTTTAACCAATTTTTTTTGGATTTGCCAAAATGACCAACAAAATCGCAACGCGAAATAAAAATCGCAACGCGATCCCCAGAATCGCAAATCAGTTTCCAAAATCGCAACGCGATTCTTGAAAATCGCAATGCGATAGTCAAATTCGCATTGCGATTTTCCAAAATCGCAACGCGAATATGAAAATCGCAACGCGAACACATAAATCGCAATGCGTATCCGTAAATCGCAACGTGTATCCGTAAATCACAACGCGTATGGGTAAATCGCAATGCGCATCCGTATATCGCAACGCGTATCGGTAAATCGCAACGATAATACATAAAATCGCAACGCGTATCCGTAAATCGCAACGCGATATTTAAAGCGCCATTATAATCGCTACGCGTATTTTATTTTCAAATTACAAAAACGAATATTAAGACAAAATCCCGTAATCGCAACTCATAACCTAAAACCTAAAATCACAACTCAGTCCCATCTCCATCTCTCACTCTCTACGGCGAAGAAATCCGTCCCCATCTCCGAAGATTTCCGTCCCCATCTCCGGCGAAATCCCTCACAACCATTCACGGTCAGAAATCCCTCACAATATTCAGAAATGGAAAATCAACCTCCGAGGGTTAGTTTTTTTAATTATTTTTATTTTGAAATGTTTGCATTATTGTAGGTTTTTCATATTGAAACTGATGATAAGTTTACTGGTCATTTCAATAATAGATTAACCATTTCACTTAGATTTCATTTCGCGTTACGATTCTCTCGTTGCGATTTTCATTTCGCGTTGCTATTCTCTCGTTGCGATTTTCAAGTTAGTATTTGTCTTTGTCTTTGTTCTGTCTTTTGGTTGAAGTAATGCAATCCATTCAAGTTTCAATTTGCAGAAGAGTCGCAACGAGATAAATGAAAATCGCAACGAGAGAATGACTGTCGCAACGAGAGAAATGACAATCGCAACGAGAGAATCGCAACGCGATATGAAAATCGCAACGAGAGAATCGCAACGCGAAACCAAAATCGCATTGCGATTTTCATTTCGCGTTGCGATTCTCTCGTTGCGATTTTCATATCGCGTTGCGATTCTCTCGTTGCGATTGTCATTTCGCGTTGCGATTCTCTCGTTGCGATTTTCATTTCAACCAAAAGACAAAACAGTGTTGCAAATTTTAGTTTCAAGAATAAACTACTACTTTTTATGTTTATTGTTTTTGGTATATCTTCACAGTGTAGTTTTTGGTATATCTAACTTGGTATGTTTATTGTTTTTGTAGAAATTTTTTTCGGCTCAATTGACCTTGAGAAATAAAGTCAGCCTGGCCACTACAATTGCTTCGAAGCTTTCACCTGCTCAAAGACAATTGTTTGAGGAAACCTGCTTCGGGCCATGGCTGAGAGTACAGCATCCGGGTGGAGATGCTAATTTGACCCATTTGTGGCTTCAGACCATGACATCAAATCTACCCGACAGTATACAACGTGGTGAGGAAGAGATATGGTTTCATTTTCCACCAGCGTATACTTGCTTTGGGCGGAAGGAGTTCTGCTTAATCACTGGTCTACGATTCGGACACGATGATGTAGGCCGGTACACTCTTCATATCGCCCGCCCATCATGGTTATCCCGGGTTTTTCCGGATGAGTCAATGGAGAAGCCGAACCTACATGTCGACGACCTGAAGAAATTGTTTAATAAGAAAGCTGGTTTCACTCGGATGGATGACGTCGATGTTGTCCGAGTATGCCTTCTACTACTTGTGTATGCCGGCTTTTTAGGCAGAGAGGCCAGACAACCTATTCATCGGGAGCTAATAATATTGGTAGAGGACCTGAATGCATGGAATCTGTTTCCGTGGGGTTCGTATATATGGAAAGCTACCTGGACTAAGTTGTCGTCTGCCTTTGATGACCGCAAAAGTTTGCGGGGCGATGGGTCCAAATACACTTTGTCAGGCTTTGTTTGGGCCTTTAAGGTAAGAATTTCTATATAATGTTTCTAAAATTATAATTAATTATTTAACAATTACTAATTTTGTTATTATATTGTTTGTAGATTTGGATATTCGAGGCTTTCCCCAGCATGCGTACATATGCAATAAAAACGTCAAATGATATTCCCAGGGCTATTTCCTAGAAGAGGAAAACTCTGTTGGATTGGGAAGACTTAATACCATATGCGACAATAAATAATGTAAGTTAACACAAATACTTTCATATAATATATAAACAAGTTATTAATAGTAGACGTTTAACTTTGTTTGAGTTTTTATATTTTAGGAGGCCAACATTCCATTACAAAGACTGACACCCACGGAGGAAGAGCTTGCCACTGATTGATGGCAAGCTAGTCAGAGTTTTTTTGATGGCACGGATGATGAGCAGCATCCACTTCCTCCAATTCGAGAGCCATCACCTCACCTAGAGCCATCACCCGATCGACCCGACTATACACCTCTAGAACGAGAGCCATCACCTATCCCGTCACATCATCGAGCCTCTTCTCCACCATCACCTCATGATAGGCGACCGGCAAAGATGCCACGACTCCTATCTCCCTGTTCTCCACCTCCACCTCAACGGGATGAGTCAAGGGAGTTACGTGATGAGGTCAATGCCTTGCGTGAGGAGATCGGTACTCTACGCGATAACGATGGTGCATGGCGTGTGGAGGTGTCAACTTTACGTGGTGAGGTTGCCGCTCTACGTGAGATGATAGTATCGTTGCAGAATGAGGTTCATACTCTACGCAACGAGGTAAGTTTAAGATTTTCCATATTTAACTTAATGATAAATTTACTCGTAATTTCACTTAGATTAGCCATTTCACTTAGATTGCTTAGTAAATTTATTCGGTTGCTGCCAATTCTGCTAAAATGTGTATTCTTTAACACTGTGAAATAGTATTTGTCTTTGTTTTGTCTTTTGGTTGAAAGTAAATTTGTTCGGTTGCTGCCAATTCTGCTAAACTGTGTATTCTTTAACACTGTGAAATAGTATTTGTCTTTGTTTTGTCTTTTGGTTGAAAGTAAATTTGTTCGGTTGCTGCCAATTCTGCTAAACTGTGTATTCTTTAACACTGTGAAATAGTATTTGTCTTTGTTTTGTCTTTTGGTTGAAAGTAAATTTGTTCGGTTGCTGCCAATTCTGCTAAACTGTGTATTCTTTAACACTGTGAAATAGTATTTGTCTTTGTTTTGTCTTTTGGTTGAAGTAATGCAATCCATTCAAGTTTCAATTTGCAGAAGAAGAAATAGTTTACTTTCGCAACACGAAACTTAAAATCGCAACGCGAAACCAAAATCGCAACGCGAAATGAAAATCGCAACGACAGAATCGCAACGCGAAATGAAAATCGCAACGAAAGAATCGCAACGCGAAATGAAAATCGCAATGCGATTTTGGTTTCGCGTTGCGATCTTGTCGTTGCGATTTTGGTTTCGCGTTGCGATTCTGTCGTTGCGATTTTCATTTCGCGTTGCGATTTTGGTTTCGCGTTGCGATTTTAAGTTTCGTGTTGCGAAAGTAAACTATTTCTTCTTCTGCAAATTGAAACTTGAATGGATTGCATTACTTCAACCAATAGACAAAACAAAGACAAATACTAACTTCAGGGTATTAGTTTGAAACATATTTTTCTTTGTTATCTGATGCATTTTGTGAACTATGATAGAATAATGACTTGGGTGAATACAATGCAAGTTTGAAACATATTTGTCTTTGTTTTCACTGTTTAAATATCATGTCTGTTTATTTACTGATTTTTGTATTTAATTATTTAGCGGCCCGATAGAGTGGATGCTTTACGTCGGGTTATGCTTGCACGACGGAGTTCACGCATCAGACAGCGTGCACGTGCTATTAAGTCTCCGTACACCCCAATAGTATGAAGACACCGCAAGAAGAAGCCCGACTCGCCTGTCATCCCTCAAGAGTCCACTCCTATCGTTGAAGAGGCCCCCCTATCATTCCTCGAGAGTCCCCTCCCACCGTTCAAGAGGCCACTGTCATCATTGAAGAGGTCCCTCCCACCATTCAAGAGCCCGATTCACATGGCGTCATATGTAAGCTTCTTGAGAAACCCTCTGACGTGCCGGACATGATGGATTCAAGTTGGCTCTCGTATGAGTTACCGGCCAGTACCATACCGGTATCTGAAGAGGAGAGGGAACAACTACCGGACACAATTCTGGATAACACCCTTTGGGCTAAGACCGCTGTTGATTTTTATCTACATGAGCAGAGCCAGGGGTGTTTCACTGACATATGCAAGCTCACCGATGATATCTATTTGTTGCTTGATCGGTCTTGGTGGGGCGTATTATTAGGGGTCGAAGACAATGGCTATTTCGATGGGGGGGTAAGTCTTATATTTTTCTTATATTTCAATTTGATTAATTTTTTTTTAAATTTATGTAAGTCACTAATATATGTCTTTTTTTGTAAAACAGCATATCGATGCGTGGGTGACACGTCTTCTAATAATAAGAAAACTTAAGAAAAATAAAATATACGATATACAATTATGCCGACGTCTTTTCACGCCGTTCACTTGAAGAATGCACGAGATGAATCATTTGATTTGGGCAATGGACAAGCTAAACTTTATCCTGCATGGTGGGAGGTCGATAAGGTTAGTATTTATTTTAGATTGAGTTTAAAGGTTTTATGAAATAAGTGCGCAAATGAATTTAACAATTACTTATGATTGCAGGTGTTTATCCCTGTTTTGGAACGTAAACATTGGATTCTCGTCGAGCTTCAGCTACCATCCCTTAAGACAATAGTGTATGACAGCATGATAAATTACATATCATTGGCTGATTTAAGAGATGTTATTAAGGGATGGAGCTCTCATTTGGCTAAATTCTTGGATGCGATCAATTATTGGACTCGTTCTGGAAACAAGAAGCCAAAGAAGCTCAATATTACAGTTATTAGAGACGAGACCGCGCCACAACAAACGAGCGGAGCCAGAGGAGATTGTGGTCCTCTCGTATGCTTGGCGTTAGAGCGTTTGACGACGGGAAGCATCAAGTATCTACCTCCCACCGATAGAGATAAAGCTGCAGTAGGCTTGTGGTTTCGGCATTATATGGCTAAATCGATATATACGAGACGCTGCCTACCTGCATCCGCGTTATAAAAATGTCCATAAACAATTGGTAAGTTTATATACTTTTGGTTTGAAAATGTTTGGTTAAGTACCTAGAATTCAATAATTTGCTGTTTGTAGGTTTTAGATGTGTAGAAAGTGTTGTTTGAACAAATGTTTGGTTTCTGCAGGTTAATCTCAGAAGTGAACTGCGTGAAAATGATGTCGAGCTGCAAAAGTTGATTCAATAGTTTAATTGATTGTTTTTTGATTGTTTAATTGATTTGTAAAAGTTGATTCAATAGTAGATGATCGGAAATAAGAATTATTGCTTATTTTTTGATTGTTTAATTGATTTGTAAAAGATGATTTGTAAAAGTTGATTTGTGTAATTGATGCGAACATAATTCTTATTTGTGCTTGTTTAATTGATTGAAATGTAATGGTTGATTTTGTTGATTTCAATCTGCATTATGTTGAAGGCAAAAATGACTATCGCAATGCGAAATGAAAATCGCAACGAGAGAATCGCAATGCGAAATGAAAATCGCAATGCGGAAATGAAAATCGCAACGAGAGAACCGCAATGCGTTTATAATTTCGCATTGCGATTCTCTCGTTGCGATTTTCATTTCGCATTGCGATTTTCATTTCGCATTGCGATTCTCTCGTTGCGATTTTCATTTCCGCATTGCGATTTTCATTTCGCATTGCGATTCTCTCGTTGCGATTTTCATTTCGCATTGCGATTTTCATTTCGCATTGCGATTTTCATTTCGCATTGCGATTCTCTCGTTGCGATTTTCATTTCGCATTGCGATTTTCATGTTGGGATTTTCATTTCGCGTTGCGATTGTAATTTCCGTGTTGCGATAGTCAAATGCATGCCTAATAGTGATAACAACTGAATAACAAGAGTTGGTTAAGTCAAAATGGTTGGCCTGAGTCATTAATTCAACTGAAAATGTTAAAAGTTCACACATAAAATCCACATAATACAACGTTTGCATTTAAAAATCACCTAAGTTAACAGTCCCAAAAGGTGAAGCCAATTGTGATTGGGATTTTAAAGATGATTGCCTTTTGCTTGACACCATATGAGCTTTGGATTTTGATGAGGATCCATATTTTGGTAGAGGAAAAGATGATTTTGATGGCACTGGTGATCCACATGTCAACCTTGTATGACCACTTTCCTTGCACCGACTACATGTCGATCTCTTCTTCTCTTCACCCTTAGACGGTATACGATCGTGACTTTTTGGTCGGCCAGGTAGCCTTCTGTCCATGGCTGGTGGCAAAACTGTTTGTAAGTCATCTGGTATGTCCCACTCAGAAGGATGTGGAATAGGGTAGACAATCTCGGCATAAGTCTGTCGATAAACTTCTGTAGTGTAGCAATCCATAGCGTATGCGCTTGAATCATCTTGGTTTAAATGAAGAGCAACTTTTATAACATGGCCACACGGATAACCAGATGTTTGCCATTTCATACAACTACACGTCTTTGCATTTAGATCGACTAGCCCATTTAAGTTATTATCCAGTACTTGAAACAAAGTGTTTGAACATGGTTCAACTCTCCATGACGTTGACTTCACAACACGTTTCGTTATCTTTTTTTCAGTCCATGGTGTAACACGATGTTCCAATGTTCCTGTAAATTTAAATAAACAATACTTAGTAAAATATATAAATATGATAAGTTACGAATTCAAAGAAATAATACCTGCATGGTTTCTTTTCTTGTAGTACCACTGTTGAATAGAGGCTCGAAAAACTCCATTAACATAGTAATGGGTAATTTCCGGGAATGACGACTTAGAGCGTTGATTGATTCTGCACTATTAGACGTCATGAAACCATATCTTGCTCCAAGTTGATGTACTCTTGACCATCTTTCAAACCCGACATCTTCTAGTGTTTGAGCACACTGAGGCAAAACACGTCTTAAACAATTTATATGCTTATTGAAATCCACTTCCCGATAAGCTTTTACAGCATTCCAGTATGTCCATTTGTGCTTTTTTATACCAGCAGACCTTGATTTTAGATTTCTATACAAATGAACACCACAAAGTCCATGAAAAGCATCTGGGAAACACCTTCTAACAGCGTTGTCAATTGAGTTTGCCCTATCGGATATGATTGTCAGATTGCTAATAGGACCTATGCAATCCCTAAGATGCCCCATAAACCATGTCCATGAATCAGAGGTTTCAGATTTGCCAACCCCGTAAGCTATTGGCAATATCCCATTGTTAGCATCCATGGCTACTGCTAATAAGTTTACTCCAAGGTATCGACCTTTCAAATGTGCTCCGTCAACTATAATAACTGGGCGCATGCAAGTAATAAACGAACGAATCTACAAAATAATATACACAAGAAATATAATCATTTAAATGTGAAATGCATGTAACTAACAAAAATGAGTCAACAAAATTATATTGATTTACTAACCGTAGCACCAATGGCGATAAACAGCAACTCAAAGCGTCCATCTCTATCTGTTTTGATATGAGTTACCGACCCAGGATTTTTCAGCTTTAAATTGTGACAATAAGCCGGCAGTTGGGCAAACGATGCTTCTGGCGACCCCCTCAACAATTCCAAGGCATAACATTTGGCTCTCCAAGCTTGAGAATATGATATACTAATCTTGAACCGAGCATTCATGTCAGTCATAATTTCATGTCCCCGATATACCTTGCCATTCAAAAACATTAACTCAGACAGAAAACCACCCAACACCTTTTTGTTTGCCTGTCTATGGTGAGGAAAAACTTGGGTTCTTGAACATGTATGTTTATCAATAAAAGTCCTAACTTGAAACATTTTGCAATCTTTTATTCTCTTTGCAATCATACGCCACGTACAGTTTTTGTCAATCATACACCTTGTTTCGAAACGATCTTTGCTTAATTTGTTAACTTTTAGTTGATAGCCATCTTCCACACATTTCGTATATAAAGCTATCTTCAAGTCTTCCTTTGTATCAAAACAATCATCTTTCTTGATACGAATAACTTTTGTGTAACAATCAACTGCTTTCTTTATCAACTCTTCTTCCGGTATCTGAAGTAATTCTGGCATATTCCAGTTATACGCCCGTGGCATTTTCTTTTCTTCGGGGACTTTTTCTTCTTCTTTTTCTTCTTCAGGATTATATGAATTACAGAATGGATGTTCAACATGTTCATTCACAGTCGTAACTTCCTCCTCATTATCATCAACATTACATTCTTCGGCAACGGCTGTTTCATCATCAAAATTCGGGTATTGACCAATATCAATATCATTACACGCATGGTCTGTTTCTTCTTCTGAAACATCATCAAAATCCGTGTATTGACCAATATCAAAGTCCAGATATTGACCAAGACCAAATTTCGAATACTGACTAGTACTCACAATTTTTTCTGTTGGCTCATCATCGTCTAACTGGTCAATACGAAAACCGGAATTTGGTGCTGAAAGTTGATTGGGATTTGGATTAGAGAAAGGTTGTGGGTTTTGAGAAAAACTTAGTTGATTACTACCCGCTACTGACCCAACAATACTACTTGTAGGTTCAACAACATACAATGTAACATCATCTTGTGAAACCCTAATGTAAGCAATGAATCGTTCAACATCTTCATTGTCGGTTAACAAATAAACTTTACCATTTCTCTGATAAGATAGCCTAAATCCACTTAGGGGCTCTAAATTCAATTTATTTGAAACACGTAGCATTAGAGTTTCATAAGTTAACTTTTGTAAAGACAATTTTAGTTGAAGATTCATGGGTAAAGGCATATATTGTAAAACACCATGAACATTATCCCATGACCCTCCAAAACACAAATCTATCCAAACATGATCAACATTAGATGATTTCATGGTTGTAAATTAATTTACTAAACAGACGAGCTGCGAAACTAAAACCTGTTGCCGGATTGGGAAGGATGTCGTTGGATATAGGAACGGATGTCGCCGGAGAGAGTGATAGATGGAGATGGAATGAGTTGCGATTTAGGGATTTAGTTTATGATTTCAGTGTTATATACCCAAAATTTCAGTGTTGTGATTTACAGATTCTCGTTGCGATTTACGGATTATCGTTGCGATTTACAGATTCTCGTTGCGATTTACGGATTATCGTTGCGATTTACGGATACGCGTTGCGATATACGGAAACACGTTGCGATTTACCCATACGCGTTGCGATTTACGGATACACGTTGCGATTTATGTGTTCGCGTTGCGATTTTCATATTCGCGTTGCGATTTTGGAAAATCGCAATGCGAATTTGACTATCGCATTGCGATTTTCAAGAATCGCGTTGCGATTTTGGAAACTGATTTGCGATTCTGGGGATCGCGTTGCGATTTTTATTTCGCGTTGCGATTTTGTTGGTCATTTTGGCAAATCCAAAAAAAGTTGGTTAAAATCGTATATTATAACTTTTTTTTGGTCACTGAGGCGATTTTCTCTTTTTTTAATTATTTTGGATAAGTACAAGACAATATCTGTTATAAGATAATTCTCAACATCTTAACATTAAACGCTCATATTCTTGATATTTTTAATACTTAAACCCAAGTCTCAAAAAATGATAATTATTCTTTTACCACATAAACTACTCGGTTGGTGCTTTTTCATTATTAGTTAAACTATTGAAATTTATCCATAAAACAATATATTAATATAAAAAAAGTTTAATTACAAAAATTCCTATAAAGAAATTCCCGACCCACTTATTCTCTCTTCACACATAGCTCGCCGTCAAACAAGCCTCGTCTTTCTCTTCCTCCTATTTATCCCCTCTTCCCAAACCCCTCTCTTCCCTTCTGTCTCCGACGCACCTGGATATCGAATTTGGTGAGTTTTGAAACCCTAAACTTTAACTTGAAACCCTACGTTCTTTATAGCCCAATCCATTTATCTCGTTTCTCGTTTTTGGGGTCTTGATTGATTGATGTGTTGCGAGTAGTCTGAATTGCTGTTGTAAGATCGCTTTTTTCATATGTATGGTTTATGTGCGTGTGTTTTTCAGATTACTTATGGCAGATAAGTATTGCTACTTTTAGGGTTTTTTTTCTCGATGGCTCTGCTCTATTGTCTTGTTTTACGCAATGGGGTTAGAAATTTGCTGATTTTGGAGCTGAACTCTACTTGTTTCCGTGGGTTTGCTTTGTATTTGTTTTGGATGAGTGGGTTCGTACTAGAAATGATGTTGCATTAGACTATCTGCTATTTGGGTTTTTTTATCCTCGTTCTAAATCTCGTGACTTTATGTGGTTTTAGATATAGATTGGACATATGACGAGTGCAGAAGCTGGGGCAGCCACTCTTGGCCCACGATATGCGCCTGATGATCCTACTCTTCCGAAGCCTTGGAAGGGGCTGATTGATGGAAGCACTGGCCTTATGTATTACTGGAATCCTGAGACTAATGTTACCCAGTATGAGAGGCCTACTGTTATGCCTCCACCCTTGCCACTGGGCCCTCCTCCTCCAGTTTCCACACCTAAGCTAGCTCCAATCCCGGCTGCTTACTCAGCACAACCTAATGGTGCGGCCGCACAGATGGGCCACATACTAGTTCCCCAGGGTGCAAAACAGCAGGGGCAGCAAATGAGCCAATTAACTCAACAGGGACTAATAATGGGGCAGCAGCCGGGTTCAATGGCAGCTCAGGTTTCTGACCAGCATGGCTCACAACAACCAGGCCCTCAAATGGGACAGCATGGGCAGTTTATTGCACAGCAGAATAGACCACAAACAATGCAGCATCCAAATCAGCAAATGATGAATCAAATAGGACAGCAGACGGTGCAACACCAAAACTCACAAATGGGACAACCTCAAGGGCATCAATATGCACATCAGCATTTGCAGTATATGGGATATCAACAAAGTGTGCTTCCACAGGGGCAACAAAGTTCTCAGCAGCTGGCTCCTCATGGTGCTCAATCCCAGGGTCAGCAGTATCTAAATCAAGAAGATTATAAAGCAGCAGGTCCCAAAAAAGAAGATGTTGATTTTCAGTTAGGGAACCAAACTGGATTTTCTCCTGCTCAATTTCAACACATGGGCACATCTTCTCAGAATCAGTCTGCTGGAACTAATTCAGTTCCGATGCCACAGCCAGGTTATAATTTGGGTCAAGCAGAACAGTTTACTGGCTCCTCCATCAATATGCCTCCGCCGACCTCTATTGGTCAGTCACAGCAAACTGGAACAGATTTGGTTAAGCGGCAGCAGGGTCATAGGTTTCAGAATCAGATGGGCCCATCCATGATACAGACTAGTATGCCTCCTCCTGCCTTAAACACTGGCTATGAAGATAAACTACATGGCAGATCTGGAAATGATTACTACTTCAATAGTGGCAAAGATGGGCCAATGATGGGTCCACGGCTGCCCTCACTTTCAGCTATACCCATAGTGAGATATCAACTAATGTTTTCTTGCCAGATATATAATGTATATGTTGTAAATATAAAGTTCTTAATTTGGTGGCTAATTTGGAAAACCTCTCCTGGTTTGTGCAAATGGCAACTTTTCTTATTTTACGCATGCCTGTATAAATGCAGGATCATTTTACTACCAGAAATCAAAAGCATGCACCCTGAATAATTATGCAGTTCATGCTTGTGGTTGGGGTTAATGTTAATTTGAGTGCTTATATGTTGAGGCAGGAGTAAGATGAGGGACATCACGGAATTAACTGTCTGTCACATGTCTTCTGACTTTAGGATCCTCCTCATGGGGTAGTCATTTTGGTGTTTGTGACATTGAACATAGAGATCCCTGGTTCTTGGCTGCTTTCTTATTTCTTATGATAGTTCATAAATGCAACTCATTTACACCTAGTGTAAGCGCACTAATCATTTATTCTGTTTCTTCCAGTTTTTAAATTGATTTATTGGAAAATTCAAGTCTTTTTATTCATTTTTGCATGTAAAGGTTCTGCTTATTCTTTGTACAAATAAATTAGTTATAGATGGCATTTCATAATTCATATGTTAATACAATTCTCTAATAATACTGCTTTTCTTCTCAGGAGACAAGGCCGAGTGGTCTGCCACCTCAAAATGCCATACCTGGTCATGGTGGGGGATTCAATCCTATCGGAGGTCATGGAGTGCATAACATGTATGGTCATACTGGTCCACCTTTTCCAAATAATTCCTTGACGATTCCCCCATTTGTTCCAGCCGTGGATACTAATAATATGTCTCCAGCTGAAGCATACCGCAAAGAACATGAAGTCACGGCAACGGTCTGTGTTTCATCAGTTCTTGCTAGCATTTTACATGTGTTCGGTGAATTGTGAAAATGTTTGTTAGTTGATATACAGTGGTTCATAAGCTAGTTGATTAAAATAGAATAAATAATCAATACCTGTGTTCTTAAAATTTTGAGGCTAGTTTCTTGTTAAGTGCTACAATTCAACTTTTGGAAACTTCTGACAGGGAAGGGAATTGGATAAATATTTTTTGGAATCTTCTTAGGCTTTGTGTGTTTCTTTCCTTTCCTTGAATTTGTTCATCCTTTATATCTTTAAAGAGTCGTCTTTTTTTAATGTTGAAGAAATAATTGCATCAGTTTAGAATTTAGATTAATCTTGACTTCAGTTGTTTACTGAATTGCATAGGGAGACAATGTTCCGGGACCATTCATTAGGTTTGAAGATACTGGTTTTCCTCCAGAGATACTGAGAGAGGTAAGCTTTACAGATGCTGTGATCCCTAAATTTTGGTTTGGAAATGAAATATGAATGCATATTGTACCATCTGGTGGCTTTATAGCTTTTCTTCTCTTTTTTAAATTTATTTTAAACTTAATTCTTTTTGCTTGTCGCAGGTGCGATATCTGCTCCGGAGGAGGAGCAAATGTCGTACGCTGCACTGCAATTGGTACACTTACAAATCCAACAATATTCTCATTTTTGGAGGCTGCAAAATGGATACTAGGAGCCTTTCTTGTACATCTTCTAAAAGGGTTGTTGGCCCTTCGTCCAAATCACACTTGATGTGACTGGGACCTTGCTTAATGGCTCCGCCTCTTATTTCTTTATTGCCCTCTTTTGTTGCCTCAAGTTGCTTCTGTAAGCAACATATACTCATGAATTTTTTGTTGAACTGCATGATAATCAAAATGGGTGTTTATGCTATATTTTCTTCTAAGAACATTTAGGATCCATGCAGAATTCTGTTAATGCTCACTATGTACAATTTATACTTTCTTTCAGATTCATTCTGCTGGGTTTTCAACCCCCACCCCAATACAAGCACAGACATGGCCCATTGCACTACAAAGTCGGGACATTGTGGCAATTGCCAAAACTGGTTCCGGTAAAACATTGGGCTACTTGATTCCCGCTTTCATGCTTTTGAGGCAGCGGCGCAACAACCCTCTGAAGGGTCCAACAGTGTTGGTTTTGGCTCCAACCCGCGAGCTCGCTACACAAATACAAGAAGAGGTCATCAAATTTGGCCGATCTTCAAGAGTCTCTTGCACGGTGAGGCTTGACTGCTCTTCTTAATTAAAAGAAAAGATTATAATAAAATCTTGCTCATACATACATGCAGTCCAAAATGAGCTCTGTTTTTTCCTTTTAACTGAATTTGGTTTTCTGATTCTCTCAAATTTCTTTTCAGTGTTTGTATGGTGGAGCTCCAAAGGCTAATCAGTTGAAAGAGTTAGATCGAGGAGCTGATATTGTTGTGGCAACTCCTGGTCGACTGAATGACATCCTTGAAATGAAAAAAATTGAGTTTGGGCAGGTGTCACTCCTTGTTCTTGATGAAGCAGATCGAATGCTTGACATGGGTTTTGAGCCCCAGATCCGCAAAATTGTTAATGAGATACCTCCTCGCAGACAAACCCTGATGTACACAGCAACGTGGCCCAAAGAAGTTAGAAAAATAGCAGCTGACCTTCTTGTCAATCCTGTCCAGGTGAACATTGGCAGTGTTGATGAGCTTGCTGCCAATAAGTCTATCACCCAGGTATACTCTAAAAGATAATTGATTGGTAGCATTCATGGCAGTGTTAGTCTTGGAATGTTGTGGTTTTATTGGAGTTTGGTTGATGGGTCATCGTCAAAATATTGAATGTTTTACTTGGGAGATTGCCATGTTAATGCACTTATTTTGATTATGATTGCATCCTGATTTCACCTTTTTAGATTGACATAATTAATTATGTCGATTCCTGCTGGTATGGTAAATTTGAAAAATGCTTTGTCGGAGTTCATTGGAAACTGTGATACCTTTTTCTGTTATTCCTGGATGTATATTTGGAATTGTAATGTATATTCCAGGAGTTCGAGATTTCTTTGCTTTTTTGGGATGACATAAACATCTCTCCCATAAGCTTACAAACATTTCATGATTTGGCAGTATGTTGAGGTTGTCCCCCAGATGGAAAAAGAGAGGCGCCTGGGGCAGATTCTCCAAGCTCAAGAACGTGGTTCAAAGGTTATTATTTTTTGCTCCACTAAGAGATTGTGTGACCAGCTCACTCGCAGTCTTGGACGCAACTTTGGAGCTGTTGCATTCCATGGGGATAAATCTCAGACTGAAAGGGACTGGGTCTTGAGTCAGTTCCGAAGTGGGAAATCCCCGATATTAGTTGCCACTGATGTTGCTGCCCGTGGGCTTGACATCAAAGATATAAGGTCGGTTCTTCTCTCCTTTTGGTGTCTGGAGCCGTTTTATTCAGTAAATGAAATTATTTTTGTTCTTAAAATTTTCTTGCTACAGGGTGGTTATCAATTTTGATTTCCCTACTGGCATTGAGGATTATGTTCACCGAATTGGAAGAACCGGAAGAGCTGGTGCAACTGGAGTGTCTTTCACCTTTTTCTCGGAGCAGGACTGGAAGTATGCTCCTGACTTGATTCAAGTTCTGGAGAGGGCAAACCAGCATGTGCCTCCTGAGGTGCGAGAGATAGCTTCTCGTGGTGGGCCTGGTTTTGGGAAGGATCAAGGTGGAATTAATAGATTTAATTCTGGTGGTAGTGGTGGGCGCTGGGACAATGGAGGCCGTGGTGGAATGAGGGATGGTGGCTTTGGTGGACGTGGTGGAATGAGGGATGGTGGCTTTGGCGGACGCGGCGGTATAAGGGATGGTGGTTTTGGTGGGCGCGGCAGTATTAGGGATGGTAGTTTTGGTGGCCCTGGCGGTAGAGGTGACCCATTTTCTGGACGTGGAAACAGAGGACGCGGATTTGGTGGTCCTGCTGGTGGTCAAGGAGGTTGGGGCAGGAATGAAAGAAGCTTGCATGATCAAAATAATAGTTTTGATGGGAGAGGACGTGGTCGTGGTCGGGGACGGGGACGGTTTGATAACAGAAGAGGCACTGCTGATAGGAGTGGAGGCAGGAGCTATAGCCGAAGTCCTGACATGGTTCGGACATGGCGCCATAGCCGTAGTCGCAGCCGCAGTCGTAGTTGGAGTAGGAGCCGAAGCAGAAGTAGAAGCAGGAGCTGGTCACGTGGCCGTAGCCGCAGCTACAGCCGTAGCCCTCGCCGAAGCTACAGCCGTAGTCCTAGTCGAGGCAGAAGCCATAGCCGTGGTCGCCGCAGTCGAAGCCGTAGCAGAACCTATGACAGATATGACGAACATAACGCCGAGCGGAAGGTTGCAAAGCGGGCATTTGACTCTCCTCCTGCCTCTGACGAACAGAACTTAGAGCAGAAAGATGTTGCAAAGCGTGCATTTGATTCTCCTCCCCACGAACAGAACACTGAGCAGAAGGATGTTGCAAAGCAGGCATTCGTTTCTCCTCCTGTTTCCAGCATGTCTCCTGGCAGACAAGGCACTTTAGTGTTTGAAAATAATTCTGTACAACCATCACAAACGGCTGATAGTGCTGAGCTGCCTCGAGGAGAAGTGGGTGCAGGCCAAGTGCATCAGTCGATGACCGAGCCCTAATCCTGTTTTTGCAGCTAGGCAATAGTTGACGCCGACTAATGGTGGTGCCCTCTTCCTTTAGCGACGATGCAAATGATGTTTCTTAGATCGGATTCGGAAGGGTGAAAATAATAATCAAACCAGCTGCGGCATTACATGATCTGCTGCTGCTTTTGGGAGTTTCTGTTATAGGAGCACTAAACAATATAAGATATTTTAGTATGGTATCCTATCCTCTTGAAGACTTTAATGTTGCCTTGCCTATTCATTTGCATTGGATTTGTTTAACTGCATCATGAATGATTATATTTGTATGAGAATATTTTGGAAATGATTGTTTCTCATAATATAGACCAAGGAACTTGAACTAAATAATCCTGAATCATTCTTTCATTTGTGTTGTTTCATGTATGCATGCATGCATGTGTGTATGCATGTATGCAGGGGAGAAATGAGAAAGGAATTTCACCTTTTTCTGAAAGAAAAGGTGGGGAAGGAAGAATCAACCCATAAAGCCTTAAAGGCACTTGTGTTACTTTTATTCATTCCTAGTGGGTTAAAATTTCGCAAATTATTTATTTATTATTCCACAAACAAAGATAAAAGATTGTTATTATACATAATCAATTTATCTCGATTGTTAAAGGGATCGTTGTTGTTCCTAGAGATTGCGAATTCGAGCACCAACAACTGTAATAGGATGATTGAGCGTTTATTGTTAAATAATTTAGAGTATTTAGAACATATACTATTTTGTAATCATACCTTGGAATCTATTCATTTCGTGACACCTGAGGTGAGTGAGATTAGATTAGATCGTTTTGAGTTCATATTAACTTCTAATTCAATCATTTTAGGTCTGATTTTAAAATGGTTCATCTCAACTAAGATTCATTTTCAGATTTTTGCAGGTTTAGGTTTGTTTGCTTTTTAAGATTAGAGTCAAGTTCATGTTAATTAGGTTAATTTTTTGTGTTTAAATCGAAAGTGTCTTATATAAATTGGTAAAGTACACACAAGTTCCTAAACCACAAAATTTTAAAAATTATAGAATAGCCATTAAATTTATTGGATTGTTCTAAAATTGTCACGTTATGCTATAATGAGAATAAAATCCGATAAATTTAATAATTATTTTATAATAATTCGATAAATTTTAATAATCATTTTGTAATAGCTTGATAAATTTAATGATCATTTTATAATTTAAAAAAAGTTCAATGACCATTTAATCATAATTTAGATACTTCTAGTATACTTTACCCTATCTAAATCCATCCTAAAATTATTATTTTTGGTGAAAAGGTATGATTTCGTTCATAAACAATCATACACAGGGAAGTATTAACACGAGTCTCGTTAAAAATTTCCCTTTTACTTAAATGGAGGGAAAGAGTACCCGTACTAATATTCGATACAATAGATCAATAGGAACACCTGACAAGTAGATTAATTGTGAACGGTATCCTCCTGTAATAACGAATGAAGTCAATCAGGAGACACTGCATGATCAGTAATCTCCAGACTATCCATCCTCACACTCTTAGCCACGTCGGCCACTTTATTGCCCTCGCGCTGAGTATGTTGAATGATCATGTTAGTAGTTAACCATTCATGCAACTCCATGCTTAAAGACGACTCCAATTTAGAAGGCTACACCAGATCAGTCCATGCTTGCACCACTGGCGGACAGCGTTTAAAAACATGGTTAATGTCTTTCACTTGAGCACCGTAAACCAAGCAGCGACAGTCCGTAGGGAAATGCTGTTTACCTCGTTCAGCATTGGTCATCGACTTGCAACAATACACAAGCCAAAGAAAAGTTTTAATTCGAGGTAAACCCCGAACTCTGTGAACAATAGACTACACCGGATTCTGAGTATTGGCCATGGTACCAAACCGTAACAAATATACGGACTTCAACGTGAACAACCGTCCCCGACTACCTTGCCAACCAATCGAGTCTGTGGGCACTATTGGATCCGGCCCCTTAATCGCGGCAATCATAAGCAATACATCGTGAGGGAGAAGGTGATCAAATAAATGCCATTGCCACCCACCTACATTATTAGCGGCTATAGAAGTAAGAGATGTACTCCCAGTAGACGACACAAGCTCAGGATTGACGTACTTAATTAAAGGATCAATATCATCGAGCCAAGTGTCATACCAAAAATCAGTCTGTGTCTGACCCAATAGGCCAAACCAGATTTATACTAACCGCATTCCATATAATACTCAACCCCTTTCACAGTCGAGAACAGTTAGAGTTACGCAGAGACATTGGCACCCCCTTCACCGCACTTGTATTTCGCACGGACAAAACGAACCCCAAAGGGCCTCTTTGCACACAAGGAGATGGAACGCTAATTTCATAAGGAATACCTCGTTGAGAGTATCTATCTTACGAAACCCTAAACCCCCTATCGAAATGAGTCTGCATTCATCATCTCATTTAACCAAATACCTATCCGCGCGTTTAGTATCTAAACTATAGTTTTAATTCGTTTTAGTATTTAAATTTTTATTTTTTTTAAATTCATATCTAATGTTTAGTTTTTGTTTCATTTTAATACCCGTAAAAAACATAACGTTAAGTTTTTAAAAAAAAATAAAAGTTTAGGTACTAAAACGGATCAAAACTGATGTTTAGGTACTAAACGCGTTAAGTTTTTAACAGTAGATACTAAAATGAAACAAAAACTAAATATAAGATATAATTTTGAAAAAAAATTAAAAGTTTAGGTATTAAAATGTATCAAAACTGATATTTTAAGTACTAAACACGTAGTTGAGCCAATAAGTTTTTTGACCTTTTAAGAAAACACATGATTGGACTGTCGCCCAAAACAGTTACAGCAAGTAGCTCTAGTAGGTTAAGCCAACCGACGACGTTTCAAGGGAGTGGCAATTCCGATATTAACGAAACTACTTGCGTCCATTATCGCCATCAGGTAACTCTGGTTTTGCCCTTTTAACCAACGCCGTCTGAACCGCCCTTTCGAACTTTCTCCTGTTACCTTCCTTTATATATATATATATATTAAAGAATATACCGTCTTTTATATATATATATATATATATATATATATATATATATATATATATAGGGTTAGGGTTTGTAATCGAAGGAAATGTTAGAGAAAATTCGTTTCTTTCTCTGTAAGTTTCAGGAATTTTCTTCCAGGTCAACTGAAGCCTAGATTCTTTGATTTTTCCGGTAAAGTTCTCTCTCTTTTTTTTTTACTTTGTACCTCAGAACTTGATTTGTTTTGATTGATTTTGTCATCCCCTTTTTGGCTATAACTGGAGACCGGAAAACTTGAAGTTATTCCTTACAGATTTTATTTGCAGCTCGGTTTTGTGGTGCTTTGGTTGATCTTCTTGTTATTTTATTGGCTTGCTTCTGATGGAATGCGTGTATTTGGAAAAAGGTGTTTGATTCTTTGAGTGTTGCAAAGTTGTTTCTTGGAATTTCTTCAAGTGATTTTGAGAATTGCAGTTGTTTCTTTGGGGGATTTTCAGTGGTTGCTGACTTGTGACGCCTTTTCCCCTTTTCTTGTTCTCTTTATAATTCTAAATCTAATAGCTAAATGGAATCCGCTTCAGCTTCGTGTATTCCATTGCTTACCTTTTTCATTTGTTTTTCTCTAATGTTTTCTTCTTCTACTACTATTTGGTTTTCCTAATCAAGGGATTTCGTTGGTGGGGGTGGGGTGGGGGTTGGTTTGACCGAGTAAGATAGAAAAGCCTCTTTCTTGACCATGTGGTTTGCTTATATGATACCCTTTTTGGATTATATTCTCTTCTCAAGTTAATTGACTGTTGTAATAATGGAATTGTTGTTCTGATTATACTACTGACTTTGCTATGAGTTGCTTTCTCCCCTTCCATGTAGGTATGAGAAGGGAAAAGGGGTTTGCTTGAGATTTGTTACTTAATACTAGGCTTGGTCTATTTTGACTTTCTCTTGTATGTGTAATTGTATTATCAATGACATTTGTGGTGTATTGAGTTTCAGATTTCAAATTCTCAGCTAAATCTGCAAGGCAAGTCCACTTCTTGAACTATTAGAAGCTATGTATCAGGAAGGAGTCCCTGAGATTGTTATTGATCAGGAAATGTACTACCCTACAGATACCAACTATGGATATTATTGTACTGGTAATATAAATGCTTCAATTTTATTGTACATGGTGATGCGATTATTTTTAAAATCTCACGTACACTGTTGATTGCAATTGAATAGGGTTTGAATCACCAGTTGATTGGGAGGACCCCCAGAATATTTTAGTTGCGGATGGTCCAGAAGTCCAATATGTGGTGGGTAAACTAATCCTTTTAACTCTATCATTGATACATTTTTGTAGTTAGACTCAGACGTGCATTCAAGATGAGTTGTTTCTTAGTGATTGTTTCAAATTTGCTTATGGCTTACTTTCTCTTCTTTAGGGGACCCAAACTGAACCTTTGCCTTATGTATATTACACACCTAGCTATGGACATTCACCATCTCCATACAACCCATACAATCCTTACATACCTGGTGCTGTGGTTGGTGACAGCCCATTCCTAGGAGCGCAACAATATTACGCAATTCCCCCTTATCAAAGCCCTGCATCTCCAACTGCCTATGTTCCTGTTTTCATTCAACCAGATGGCATTCCAAATAGTTCGACAGACTCTTTGTTAGATACTCGTGCATCGGTTGATACTAGACCTGATGGAAGAGGAGCTAAATATAACCTTGCTACAGCATCTGCTGCCCTTTCCAGAAAATCTGCTCCAAATCAGGCAGATTCCTTGAGCAGGGTGACCGATGGACAAAGTAAGCATTATGCGGTCCAGAGAAGCATTCCTGATAGTTCTGGGTCAGCTTCAGCACGGGCTCATCGGGTACAAATGCTTAGTTTCTATTTTACATTTATATTGAATAGGTTTTTTTTTTTGATGTAAATGCTATCTGGCATTTCTCTATGTACCCCATTTGAAGGTTCTCATACTAATTTATCTTTGCAGGCTAGAGTTGCTTCTGGTTCCATTCAGCCCATTGGCATCATTCCTGGTGGGAAACCTCCATCTTACCGTGATCAATTAAAAACGGACCTACCAGTTGGTAATGCCATTTCTGACTATGGAGTAAATGCATGTGGACGTGGTGATCTGGATAAACTTCGACCGAAGATCCATGTTGGCAGGGTTTTCAATGATGCAAATGGCTTCCCAGATAAATGGGCTGAACAGAATCGAGGTCCTAGAACCAACAGATCAAAAAACCAACTTGTGGTTAAAGCCTACACAAGTGAAGCAGGAAATTGTGATGCCGAAGGCAGCATCATTATCTATACTGACCAATATAACAAGGATGATTTTCCAGTGGACTATGCTGACGCCAAGTTTTTTGTAATAAAATCTTATAGCGAGGATGATGTACACAAGAGCATTAAATACAATGTTTGGTCCTCTACACCCCATGGGAACAAGAAACTGGAGAATGTTTTTGAAGATGCGCAGAAAATAGCTGCAGGGAGACATAACAGCTGCCCAGTCTTCCTCTTCTTTTCTGTGAGTGTTGTACCTGGTTGGCTATTAGGGGACTTGTGTCAATTTTAACCCGTTTTAGATTTTTGTTAACAGGAAGTAGTCTTTGTGATTATATGGTACTTTGTCCATGCAGGTTAATGCCAGTGGACAATTCTGTGGTGTAGCGGAGATGATTGGTTCAGTTGACTTCCAGAAGGATATGGATTGTTGGCAGCAAGATAAGTGGAGTGGAAGCTTCCCTGTCAAGTGGCACATCATTAAAGATGTTCCAAACGGCCAATTTAGACACATCATATTAGGGAACAACGAAAACAAGCCAGTAACTAATAGCCGGGATACACAAGAGGTATGTTCAGAGCTTTATCTTTCTATAAAGGCAAACAATAAATATCTAACGTGGATTACTGTTTTCTTGAAAACTTCATTTCTCCTATGACCCAACATTCCTATGTAGGCTTGTGAAGTTCGAATTGTTAACTCCAAGATTATGATCTTGATGATACCATGCTATTTTTGTTTCTTATAAAATTTATGTCAATGCCAGATAATGTACGTGCAAGGTACGGAGATGTTGAAAATATTCAAAAATCATGTGATGAAGACCTCTCTCCTTGACGACTTTTTGTACTATGAAAATCGTCAGAGAATCATGCAGGAAGAGAGAGCCATGCAGCTAATTAAAAGTTTGGAGAGCCCGGTCCTACCACCTGCGAGTGCATTCAATCCTGCCAATAAGCTAAACCACGTTAAGCTACTACTAAATGAAAATGAGAGAAGTATCAAGCAAAGGGATCCTGAATTATCGAGGACAATTGTTCCTTCATCTAGTCAGCAGGTTCCTTCGACTAATTCGAGATCAACTAACGGAAGCTTAGAGCGAATTGCAGCTGAAGCTGAAGATGATGCATCTAATTTAATGATTAGCTCTCTCAGCATAAATTCAAATCAGGATGAATCTAAATTCTCTGCAAGTGCTGCTACAAAAACTGATGCTGTTGAGGTGGTTAACTTCGGATCAGTGACTGTAAAAGTCAATAGATTTACTGAATCACCTGGTTTTCTAACTGTTGGTACTATTCCTCTTAATCCCAAGACCCTCCAGCTTGATGAAGGGTGTATTTCTGCTAAAAAGGGTACATGATTGCGCTGAGGCAGTGTCTACAGTCGGATCTTATTCTCCGCTGGAACATACTGAAACCTGGTGTAGTGATGGTGGCAGTGTCGACTGTTGCAAACCTGAGTGTATCATCATGGTTCGTTGTTACAGGCTGGTAATCTATAAATAACATGTTCAGGTCAGCTTTTGCATGCTGGTTCTGTTAGCCCCTTAATTACCCAAGCTGGCTCCAAATCCATCAATACTCAATACAGTGTTTCCTTTTGTCTCTGAATAAGTTAATATTTTTCATTTTGCATTTCAATTATTGATACAAAGAAAATCCTCTTTTGCTTTTAGAAAAACATGGGAGATGATGCACTGCAATTGTTTCCTTTATTACCCCCTTTTTGCATTCGTCATTTGTATTGCTAACATTGTTATATTTGATCGTGCATTTGTATTTTTACTTATTCTGTTAAATAAAGGTGAAACTCTGCTTTTGGTCCTCCTATTGTGCTTTATCTTTGTATTTTAAATATGATCTTTATAATTTTAAGGTCGATTGGCACAGTGTGGTGAGTTGAGTGCAATGCCACATGCTGCTCGTCATGGTTCCACATCCGTTGCCTGGCGCAACTATATTTACGTCCTCCGGGGATCATGGTTTCGTGGGCTCCACATGTCCCGATGGCAAGGAATCCACTCCGATCACCCTGAACATGAGAAAAGACGACGGATATGTTCTTTGGCTCGTTTCGTCAAGATTTCCGATAATAGCTGTGAATTTTCGTCTTTCCCCTCTTATCTCAATATGGATCCTCGATTTGTATATTACCACTAGGGGTGAGTAAAACTCGACTTGACTCGAAAAATCAAATTTTTTAATTTCGAGTTACTCGACTTGACTCGAAAAATCAAAATTTTCAATTTCGAGTTACTCGAGTAACTCGAAATTAAAAAAATTCGAGTAACTCGAATTATCAATTCAGTTTTTGAGTTCCAGTCGAGTTGGAATTTTGAGTTACTTGAGAAACCGAAAATTTGACTAAGTATTTTGACAGTTTTATGATTTAGTCTATGATTTCATTATTCATTCAATTTCTCCTTCATTTTAAGTCTATTTTTTTTTACTAAATATGAATAACATGTCCCTAAAACATCGAAGAATATATATGTATTTTCAATTCTTCTTTTTGATAGCAAATTTTTTATATTTTAATTTAGTATTTCAATTTTTCGTAATTTTCGTATTTCTTCAATTCATGTTTTATTGTAAGTCCTTTTTTTGAACCACATGCTCCTATAGCACAATAGAATACCTATATAACTTCAATTCTTACCTTTTTTTATAAAAAATATAGTCTTTTCTTATTTAGTTCCTTAACTTTGTATTTTACTCAATTTGATCTTTTGACTATATTTGTTTGCAAATTCTTTCTTTCTATCAATTCTTTGATCCTTTATACTCTCATCAGTATTTTACTTTCAAAATAGTTTCTTTAAAATATAATATTATGAATATATTTTATAATTTTATATTTTATCTGATATATTAAATAACATTATAATGCGAAAAGAATATAAACTATATCGAAACTCGAATAACTCGGGTCTTAATTTGTGTAAAATTTCAAAGCATCTATTGTTTAAATATATAAGAATCCAAGTGTCCAAGTAGTAATGTAGTATCTCAAAATTCAAGTCGGTAAAATTAAATCTCTACTCGAATAGTTGATTTAAATTTCTTTATTATTTTTCTGAACAATTTCTGAATTAAAATGATTTTCTGAACACTAAAAAATGATTTTTTTTAAATAACACATTGACTAAAATGTTCCTATTTTTTTTTATTAAATAATCATTTTGGAAAAAATCGTTTGTTAACAAATGATCAATATTTTAAAAATAAAGATCTTTTTACTTTAAAATAAAATATTATAGGCCAAAATACAAAAAAAATGAGTTACAATAATTATTTAGTCAAATTTTAGGAGAACTTTAGCATTATGCTTAATATCTATTGATAGTTTAAGATGAATTTAGAATGTTCAAATACTCGGGATCAATTTAGAGCTAGAGTCACAATCTAGGGATGAAATTGGAATGATATTTAAAAGTTTAAAGATTAATTCAAAATGAGTATCATAGTTTAGGGACGTTTGATATAATTAACTTTGTTTATTCAATGCGCTATTTTATTCATCGTACTTTTAATTTTTTTCAATTTACTCACTGAACTTTGGACATTAAACTTTTTTTATCACTCCACTGTTAATTTTGTAATAGCGTTATGACATGGAATGCATAAATAATTTTTAAATCATATGAAAATATCACAAATGACATTAGAAAAAAATGATAAACTATTTTTACTTTTTCATTTTTACTTTTTTATTTGTACTCTTTCCCCCTTTCTCTCTCAATTTCTCTGGTTTTTTTGGGGGTTTTCTATGGTTTTCTTCCTTTTTCTTTCTCCATTTCTCTTCATTTTTACTATTTTCTTCTTCATTTTTCTTCCCTCCTCCTTCTTTATTTTATTATTTATTCTCTCATTATTCTATGTTTGCTATCTTGAAAGTTAAAATATATTGATAGAAAAAAAATGGAAAAAATTTCAACAATGGAGAAAGAGAAACAAATTTCTCTCTTCCTCTAGAAATGGTGGATACCCCATAAAAGGACCATATCACCACCCCATTCTTTAAGTTTGACGTACACATTTTATTCAACTATTTAATTTTTTTTTGGAATTTTTGTAAATTTTAATTTTTAATTGCTTTCTTATCCACTGTTGATGATTTTTTGTTTTTGTGAGAGAATTGATCTTCATCTTTTCTAGATTTTATCTTTAATTTTTTGGTTTGTTCCTTCTGATAACGGGGAAAGATTGTGAAGAAGGTGTGAGAGTGAAGAAGATCGGGGAATTGCTCATTTAGATTTTGGCTTTAACTTGCTTAGAATCCATGATTTTTTGTTGCATTGGTTTAATCCAAAATGTTTTTTTCCTTGAGATTTATTTCGTCAAACACTGTATGTTCAAATGAGATTAGGGGAGAGATGGAGAGATGAGGAATGATGAAGGAAAGAGCTAAAATTTTAAAATATATTTTTTATTTAGATTAAAATTATGTCATATTGATCTAGATTTAATTTTTTATAGAATCCAAAACTATATCGTTTTGGTGTTTTTCTACATCATCACATCGTTACAAAGAAAACGGTCGAGTGATAAAAAAAAATCAATATATAAAGTTCAGTGAGTAAATTGAAAAAATTAAAAGTATGGTGAGTGAAATAGGAAAGAGAGTGAAGTTAAGTGAATAAGCATGTACTTTACCCATATTATAATTAGAGATTTATCCCTAAAATCTAATTTATCTCATTTTTATCTCTGATTACGTATGTATTTTTATTTTCATCTCCCTCCTCAAGCCGCTCTTCTTTCCCCCGGCCATCGGCTCAGCTACAGTGGAACTCAACCTCATCACATCACTCATCTTTTACTTCTGCTTTGTTTTTTTTCTGTCGCTCAATCCCACTTTTTATCCCCTTCAATTGTGTTTAGTCCGGTGACCGATCGGATAAAAAAATTGAAGTTTTTAAATTTTATTTTCTTCAAAAAAGGGGAAATTTCGAGACACGCATGGTTTTTTTGCATTGCATAAACATGACTGTTTTGCACTCTTTTTCCCCTATTGATTTTGAAGCTGATCTGCTACTGCATGTATTTCTCAGCAGCATTTAATCAGTACCCAGAATTCTATTTTGCTTAAAGATCCTTCGACATGTCGAGATATATAAATGGGAAAGGTTCCTCCAACCAGGAAGGGAAAAAGCAGCCAATAGTGCCGAAGCCTGAAATGTTGGATTTTGATTTCGCTGAGGATGCACTCATTTCTCAACATGTTGGGGTATGATTTCTCTTTGAATGTCCTTTTTTTAAAGTAATTTCCTTGTAATCTCTGTTGCAATTGCATGAAAAAAAATTCCCATTGAATCTTTTCCCTTGCTGTTTTCTTTGCATATCTTTAGTTCTGAGTATAATGTAATGGATGTCAATGTTGGTAGCTAAAATGGGCTTAAATTCAACAGAGCTTCTGTTTCGTTTCTCTTTTATTACATGATTTCAGGACAATGTTGCATGTTCATCGGGAAGCAATGTGAGATCATTTTTCATTGGGATGGGATTTTCACCATCTCTCGTTGACAAAGTCATTGAAGAAAAGGGTATGTAATGCATTAACATTCATCCTAAATAATGTCATTAAAAGCCTAAAGTTTCATCGTAGAAGGAAAGTTCTTATAAAGCATCTTGTCTTAAACTAGGTGAAGATGATGCTGACTTGTTACTGGAGACTCTTACTGAATATTCTGTAAGTAATAAGACATTATACGGTCTCCTGTCAGATTTTCTTTTGGCATTAGAGAAGAACTTTTCAAAGTAGTCCTCTATCTTGTTTCATTTCAATATATGATTTTCTTTTGGTTTAAAAACTAATTATTATTTTTTGGAGTTCCTGTGAAAATCTTTCTTCATCATCATTCTATGTCTCACAGTTTCATTGACCATTGTTGTTTGTGAATGCGGAGAACTGAGAAGCACACGACATCATGAGCTCAACCATGTTGTTAGTGGCTAATTTGCAGTTTCAACGCATGAATTTTTGTTCTTTAAGATGAAAACTCTTAACTGCTTAATGTGGCCTTCTCTGGAATGAAATAGGACGTTCAAAAGGAAAATTCTCAGACATCAGGCCATCTCAATAACTCGTTTGTTGGCGAGGACGAAGGAAGTTATCCCCAGATTTACAATTATATTCAACCAAAAGATGTAAGTTGCTCTTAATAGATCTTCTTGTTTTCCCCATCGGACAAGATAGGGGTTCATATTCATTGTCTTGGGCATTTTACTCTCTTGTTCTTGTTGTTGCATATAGTTTCTTTGTTAATACTTAGCAAGTTACTATTATTCTATAGATTGGAACTAGTCATGCTACATCGATTCCCCTTTTCTCATATACATTAAAGATACAAAGGAAGAAAGATGTAGACCAAAGTGTTGTGATATGAAGAATACTAATCATTCTATCACAAGATTATTTGAGCAGATATCAATGGAACTTTGAATTTTATGGCTTTGGAGACAGTAGTAAATCTATCCAGTTTAGTCCCTTTTCAGAACAAAATGTTTTGAAAAATGTACATTTTGGGGTATTTGTGAATAGGCTTTGAGACCTGGACCAAATTATGAATTTGTTATAATCCCTTCTTTTGAGACTATTCTTTCCCTTTCTGTCTTCCGAGTTCTTGTGGAGCCAGATTCGTTCCCTCTCCCTTCTCACTTATAGACTCGTGGGTGTTAAAAATTTGATATTTGCTCAATACCCAAGAGTTTTCAGTATTGTATCTGCCAATCTTTATTATAATTTGTACTGTATATACTTTTTTGTTATATTTAAACAATTTATCTTACCTACCATCTCTTATCTCTTCTTCTTCTTCCTTTTTTTTATTTTTATTTCAGGAGCCAGATGTATTTGATGATGAAGATCTTATTGACAAAAGATCATCTTTACTGATGATGCATTTTCTGTAGATGAAGTCGAGTTTGCATTGGATAAGCTTGGTTCGTAGAAGTTTTCTAGAAGCATTTTACCTTTGTATTTCCAATTGCTCTTTCTTCTATTTATGTTTTTGCTCCTTGGTTCAATCATTGTTGTCATTCGAAACATTATTTTCTGTTCCTCGTATCCTTTTGATGAACTTTAATGAGGAAGTAGAGTGAATAATTCACATTATTTGAGGTTTGTTAATGTATCTTCTTGTTGTTTTTCACCATTCTAATTTCAGGTGAAGATTCTCCCATAAATGAATTAGTGGACTTCATTTCCGCTGCTCAAATAGCAGAAGAACTTGAGGAGGAATCAGAAGATTCACTCGGCTGTGGGGAAGAAAACGACCAGTTTTTACTGAATGAATTTGTTATACTAATTGGTCTGTCAACAGCTTCTCCCTTTTACAACATTTTTTTATGTAGTTTTTCGTTTCACCGGTTCAAGTTCTGAATGAAATTGGTGATGATGATCTTATATATTTATACCTATAATATTTCTGGAAACATTAGGATAATGTAATAAATAACTCTGAGTATAATAAGATTCAATTTCTTTGTTTTGTTGCATTTCTAGAGTAGCTAATAACTTTTCCATGCGATCACCAGAATGATACTAATGAAATTTTGTTTGGGACAATGGAGAAGACACTTTCTTTGCTTGATATGGGTTTCTCCGAGAACGAGGTTTCAATTGCGATTGAAAAGTTCGGTGAGTAGTTATTCTGACAACACCTTTTAAGTGATCATGAATGTCATTTGGCATATAGAGTCCGTAAATATATAAAGCATACTATGTATTTCTTAATCTCGGAGCTGGTTATGTTACATCTGCAGGGTATCATTTCCTGCTGTTAGCTTGTGATTAAAAATGCACTTCATGTTTTGACGTCTCGGTTACTTATTTAAATAGTTTGTAATTGCTAGACGAGCTTTTCCGAGATGCCTTTTAGGGGTTTTAATGTAAAGAAGTCTTTTCTTATTTATGTTTACAAATATTCCTGCCTTTGTTTTATAGTTTATAATTTGCATGATTGGTGCCCTTTAGTACTTATTTAACCTGTAGATGCCGATCAATTCACTTGCATTTTTTTCATTACAAGAGGACCTCTGTGTTACTCAGCTTACTTTGGATGTTGAATTGTTGGTTTTTTTTGGGTTGTTCTGCAGGTTCCGATGTTCCAATTACAGAACTTGCAGATGCCATGTTCACTGGTCATCTTTCTCGTAGCTATGTCGAAAGTAAAAAGGTTTGTTCATTGTAGTATTTGAATGTTGAATATTCTAGTTGATATGCTCCATTTCAGTGCATAATGCGCATTGTTATGCACTCATTGAAGTTCTATCGGAAAAAAAAAGTTCCGCTCGGACTTTTTAAAAACTTTTGTACTTTATTCCACAATATTATAGCCAGTTTAGCCTGTTTTCATGGTAAAGGAACTTTTACATTGTCATTGCAGTTAAAGTTGGCAGCTTCAGGCCGTGGGTTGATGCATAATGTGGATGATAAAGCAGAAATTAAAACCGAGGATTGCAGTTCCGCTGCTGTTCCTCAGTCGGGAAATATCAACCTTGGGGAATCTTCTTCAAACGGGAAAAGACCGAAAGAAGAGAGTCTGGATGATGTCCCGGTTCCTAATCCTCCGAAGAAGCAATCTCTTAATGAGAAAAAACGCGAAGGGAAGAGACCGAAGCAAGCCTTTGTAGATAATGCAAGTCCTTTCGTTGATCCAGCATGGCTTGAAGAGAAAATAGGCCCTGATTTTACCCCTAGTTTCGAGATACCCAGAACTTTCAAATCCAATTCGTGCAAGACTGTGAACAAGGCAGTAGCGAAAGCGCCGTATTTCCTGTATGGAAATGTTGTCAACTTGCCTTATGATGGTTGGATCAAGATTTCACAGTTCTTGTACGGGATCGAGCCTGAATTCGTGAATACTCGGTCCTTTTCGGCTTTTAATAGGAACGAAGGCTATGTACATAATCTTCCAGCCGAAAACAGGCTTCACATCCTTCCAAGGTCACCGCTGACAATACAGGATGCGATACCGCATATAAAGAAGTGGTGGCCATCTTGGGATACAAGGAAACAACTGAATTGCATGGGGTCTGAAGTTCTCGGAGCGTCTACGTTGTGCGATAGGCTTGGGGGCATATTATCCAGTTCTCGAGGAATACTCACAGCGGAGCAGGAGAAACATATTCTTCGTGAATGCCAAAAATCGAATCTCATTTGGATCGGTCTATACAAGCTTTGCCTCGCGCAGCCTGAACATTGGGAACGCATACTTGGCTACCCGTCGAACCACACTCAAGCTTTGGAGAATGACTTGACTCGAAGGCTACACCTACTCCAGGAATCTTTCCAAACCGACACCTTGGGTTATCATCTCTCCGTATTGAAGCCAATGTATCCCGGAGGGTTAACGATGTTATCTGTTTTCAGTGGCATCGGTGGAGCTGCAGTCGCTTTACATCGGCTCGGCATCCGCTTGAAAGGCCTTGTGGCGGTAGAGACTTCAGAAGTAAAGAAAAAGGATTCTTCAGAGCTGGTGGCAAAAGACGGGACAAACCGGGGAGTTGGTGATCATAGAAGACATCCAAAAGCTAACGAGTAAAAGACTGGAGAGCCTGTTAGATAAGCTCGGAGGTATCGACCTGATAATCTGTCAAAACTCGAACGTGAAAAGTATGAATGAAGATACTTTACCAGGTTTCGACTTCTCGATGTTTAACGAATTTGTTCGTGTATTGCAACGTGTAAGAAGTATGATGCAACGGAGGAGCGGCGGTAGTAGTACCGCGGCTAACTCCGATGTCTGATCCTATGTACTTGTTATAATCTTAAAATGTTAAAAGCAGGAGAACCTCTAGTCTCGTACTGGCTTGCTTAAATCAAATAAACCGTGGCTGAACATGTTTGGTTCACGATTGAAAAAATGGAATTTAAATTGAACCGGTTAGGTTTTCGGATCGATCGAATTGAGCTCGAAAAAATTAAATTTAAAATAATAAAAAATCATTGAGGGCTAAAACATAAAGAAAATACAGAAAAACTGGGAATTTATATTTATAAGAAGAAAAGGATGGAAATGAAATAAAATATAGTAAAAGACATACCTTGTAAAATTAATAATCAATTTTAATTGATTTTTTGGCTGGTTCTCTAATTTTTAAGTTTAATTTATTTATTTGAAAACTAGGCATGTGGCTTGTGGGGAAAGTTATTTTTTTTTCAAATTGGGACGAGACCAGTTGAAAACTTTTATTTTTTTTAAATCAAAGATTAAAAGATTAAAAAATTAATTTATTTCGTCTTGTTATCATCTCTAAATCAATATAATTTATCTTTCTGAATAAATAATTTGATTCAAGTCATAAAATTTATCTTGTTGTAGTTTGTGGCGGATGCAAAGCATATTCTGATGGGTAATAGTTCATTTTGGAATCTGAATTTCTTTATATTAGTTGTCCATTTTATTAGGGGTGACTCTTATATTTAGGGTGACTCGGTTCTAGAAGACTCTTTGTAACACCCCCAACCCGTATCCGATCCGGATGCGAGTCCGAAGTGTCACATTGACTTTTCAAACATTTATTCGTATAAAATAGTGAGTAATTTAAAAACTTTGATAACATTTAACTTATTCAAAACGTTTACAAAATATATATCAGAGTTCATACAATTTATGTCTTTAGACTACATGCCAACTACACTCTATATACAGTACATATATTTTCTGATCTGACAATTGGGTAAGGAGAACTGACCTGTCTTGCTCCGCATTACTCTTTACTCTTCTCGAAACCTACGTGTGAAACAATCACACGCTAAGTCGAAGACTTAGTGAGGCATAATAACTTATAATGCACTTTATAACATATATCGATACATGCATGTTCTGTTCTATCATGTTATACCAATTCAATGCATTCTTCGTATCATATAAAATCATATCAGATTAATTACAGTAAATACATACATACACATAATTCATCATATGGTTCACGTAACACATTTCAAACCACTTATAAACCCATCGTATACATATCACATTCAGTATGCTTGTTTAATCACTTTATTAGCCCATGTACACTAGTGAGAACTTAAGGTATGTGAGTACATTGAGGTTGTGCACATATATGCTGTCACCACAGCTCGATCAATGTCCCGAAGGACCAGTCCATAGATTCCGAAGAACCTAGGTAATCAGTCCATATGTCCCGAAGGACATAGGTAAACAGTCCATATGTTCCGAAGAACATAGGTAAACAGTCCATATGTCCCGAAGAACATAGGTAAACAGTCCATATGTCCCGAAGAACATAGGTAAACCCTCGACCCTTGGCATGCCAACTATACCCCTAGCTCTCATATCACATAACATGGGCATTATCATTTATAACAGTTCACATTACTTATTCATATTCTTTCTCTTATAACCACATATCTTTTCTTTTCAGTCACGTATCACATGTACGTGTAATCATTGATCTCATAACATATACTTGTTTTCACATATATATTTCATATCATTTCACATATACACTTTCATATCACATGCCATATAAGCTCATAGCTTCTTTCACATATACATGTAGTCACATAGCTTCTTTTCATATTCTCATAGGATCACATAGTTCATATCTTATACTTTGTTTTCTCATGTTCACATATATCATGTCATTCATATACGTATAATCATATATTCATGCATTCTAACAGAGGAAATAGACTTGTCGCAAGTCTTGTTTCCATTTAGCACCATAAACTAATTAATATACACTCACCTGGCCTCACTAGCCAATTCAAATCTCTTATCTTTCCCTTGATCGATCTTACTTGCCAAATGTTCCGGAATTTCTTTATGCGTAGAATCTACATAAATGTACATTTCGAGACAATCAATAGATACCTACACCTTGTAATTGGATACTATCAATTTAAATGAACTTATTAAATCCATATTCCCAATTTTCCTTTAGGGGGAATCGGTTCCCCCCCCCATGGGGGTATCGGTTCCCCTATGACATACTAGAAATTCTTGTTCGTTTGAAGGGGTATCGGTTCCCCTTGAATGGGTACCGATTCCCCTTGCCCAGAAATCATATTTTCAACCCGAAAATTACTTCATTTCCACTCAAACACTTCATATATCATCCCCTTTTCATCCTTAACTCTAGTACACATACTTAAACCAATCTATATTCATTTATTTCATCTTAAACCTCAAAATCCTATATTCCATACGAGATTCAAAAATCATACCAAATTTTCAATGTGTTCTAATTCCAATTCTAACACCTTATACTTCTTAATTAGATTGATGACAAGTCAAATTCATCCTTAGAATTTCAAAAACCTTTCTATATCAAAACTTCATTTCTACTCTCTTAATAGAAATCTCTTTCTAATTCTCCCTTCTTGATGTTTTAAGTTTATACAAGCTTTCCTTAAGCTTATATAACCCCCAAAGATTCAAAACCAACTTATAAATTCCAGAAATTAACAGTTAAAAATCAAACTTACCTTTAAGCTGGGCTACGAGAAGAAGAAGAAAAGAGCAAGAAGAAGGCTTCCAGAACTCTCCCAAAACCCACGTATATCACCTGTATTTAAAGGAAAATACAAAATATCCTTTAATCTGAAAAGACTAAATTACCCCTTTAATTATCCATCTATGCTATTCAATCCATCATCAAAATTCTTTACTTAAATCCCAACACTTTTAACTTATTTCAAAATTGAGCACTAAATTTCCCAAAATTTACATTTTAGTCACTGACCCGGCTTTCGGGATGTTACAAATCTCCCCTCCTTATAAGAAAATTCGCCCTCGAATTTTCACTGAACATCTTAGTAAGAACATATCTTCCAATGTTCTTATGTTGCTTCCCTGACTTATTCTTTCTCGTCATCATCGGAAACTTACTTTTCAATCCTTAAGTTTTCGACTATCTTTTTCGTTTATACCTTCATCTTCTGTTGTTTATCATATAAACAATAACCAGTAATACCAATCCATTGTTGTTTTTTTCTCTCATTCGATTATGCATTTTTCCTTTGACCTTTCTAAAATTCCATATAATGTCACTCATCACGTTGACAGTAACATTCATCTCATCACTCTATATCAAAACTATCCTCTGTACTTCCATACTTATCGTATCTGATTCTTTTAAATCAATCCCTTTCATTTCTTTACTCCTTATTCCTTATACATAAATCATATATTTCCTTTCATATTCACACTCTTGTCTTATCACTTATACTCATCTTTATGTACCAATCTTCATTGCATCCTCATTACTCTGATAACCCATTTCTTATACATAACTTCATTCTTTATCATTTCTTATACTTGTATTTTCCTTCCTGAAGGTTCCATGCAAATACTTATCTCTGTTTCTACATCATAGCTATCTGCTCAGAATATACAATTATATTCAAATTCATATCATAATCAATTAACTCCACTTTATCTTTCCTCCAATCTTATAACTCTAGCACCTTTACTCTGACAGCTAGATAATAACTTTGGTTCAGTCTAGGGCACAAGCCCTCTTATACCAATCATATACATTCTTTCCAATCTAAATTATCTTAACATTCGCTTACTCAACTTATCAATTTCACCTCTATTCTCATACATCCTGAAATTTCTTTTACTCAAACTCAACATTCTGACTTCCTGTGTCCTATAATCTGATCATCGATATACATATTCTCAAACTCTTCTTATCAATCCTCAGCTTTACTTAAATACAAAAATTCTTACTTCCTTTTCCTTTACTATACCACATTACTATGATCCAAATATGCAACTGTATCCAGATCCATTACGGATTTGGTTCTCATATCCTGACAATATCTTATAATCTTATAATTCCAGTACATTTTTATCACATACTCTTGTTAGCCAATGCTAACTCTTTCCCTCTAGAATACAAACTCTTTTACAAACAATAACCGCGTCACTTGATCTTTTAATATCCTTATGGTGACACTCGTTCACCATATTCCCTCTTATCCACATAATAACAAGCTTCTCAATTTAATTTCTCCACTATGGAGAAATGAACATCTTCTAGCATTATCTTCATATCATATCCAAAGGTCTGTAACAACAGAGTCTTCCTCAAATTCACCCTTGAGATCGGGTGCTCATAACTCTTTTAACTATTTCGATACATTCATTCTATGAGTTAACAAAGTATAAAATTTAAAATACATCAGAATATCATTCAACATCATGAATCATTCTCTAATCTTATACAGGCATTCCCTGAGGTTTTCGCTCTTCTCCCTGCCTGGCCAGGGCAGGTGAATGCTATTACCTTCAGGTCTATCGCCTTGTGCTTCACTTTGGAAGCTCTCATATATTTATATGCTCATATCATTACTTCTATCAGATATCACATGTGCATATGCTCATCCAATTCATATTGTATAACATATGTCAATTGCATATGTTCACATGTCATCCATCATATCATATAAACATATATATAGATTTCATAAATCATTCTTAGTATTCACTTATCTTATATAACATAACAATTTAACTCTATCAGCAAGACATCACACTCCTTATCCTATCAGATCAGAAATATTTTTTTTTTCTCACTTTGTGTTGGCATGTACACTTTTTAAAACACTTTCGACTTCGTTTTTAGCCTAGAATCGGCTAAACCATAGCTCTGATACCATTAAATGTAACACCCCCAACCCGTATCCGATCCGGATGCGAGTCCGAAGTGTCACATTGACTTTTCAAACATTTATTCATATAAAATAGTGAGTAATTTAAAAACTTTGATAACATTTAACTTATTCAAAACGTTTACAAAATATATATCAGAGTTCATACAATTTATGTCTTTAGACTACATGCCAACTACACTCTATATACAGTACATATATTTTCTGATCTGACAATTGGGTAAGGAGAACTGACCTGTCTTGCTCCGCATTACTCTTTACTCTTCTCGAAACCTACGTGTGAAACAATCACACGCTAAGTCAAAGACTTAGTGAGGCATAATAACTTATAATGCACTTTATAACATATATCGATACATGCATGTTCTGTTCTATCATGTTATACCAATTCAATGCATTCTTCGTATCATATAAAATCATATCAGATTAATTACAGTAAATACATACATACACATAATTCATCATATGGTTCACGTAACACATTTCAAACCACTTATAAACCCATCGTATACATATCACATTCAGTATGCTTGTTTAATCACTTTATTAGCCCATGTACACTAGTGAGAACTTAAGGTATGTGAGTACATTGAGGTTGTGCACATATATGCTGTCACCACAGCTCGATCAATGTCCCGAAGGACCAGTCCATAGATTCCGAAGAACCTAGGTAATCAGTCCATATGTCCCGAAGGACATAGGTAAACAGTCCATATGTTCCGAAGAACATAGGTAAACAGTCCATATGTCCCGAAGAACATAGGTAAACAGTCCATATGTCCCGAAGAACATAGGTAAACCCTCGACCCTTGGCATGCCAACTATACCCCTAGCTCTCATATCACATAACATGGGCATTATCATTTATAACAGTTCACATTACTTATTCATATTCTTTCTCTTATAACCACATATCTTTTCTTTTCAGTCACGTATCACATGTACGTGTAATCATTGATCTCATAACATATACTTGTTTTCACATATATATTTCATATCATTTCACATATACACTTTCATATCACATGCCATATAAGCTCATAGCTTCTTTCACATATACATGTAGTCACATAGCTTCTTTTCATATTCTCATAGGATCACATAGTTCATATCTTATACTTTGTTTTCTCATGTTCACATATATCATGTCATTCATATACGTATAATCATATATTCATGCATTCTAACAGAGGAAATAGACTTGTCGCAAGTCTTGTTTCCATTTAGCACCATAAACTAATTAATATACACTCACCTGGCCTCACTAGCCAATTCAAATCTCTTATCTTTCCCTTGATCGATCTTACTTGCCAAACGTTCCGGAATTTCTTTATGCGTAGAATCTACATAAATGTACATTTCGAGACAATCAATAGATACCTACACCTTGTAATTGGATACTATCAATTTAAATGAACTTATTAAATCCATATTCCCAATTTTCCTTTAGGGGGAATCGGTTCCCCCCCCATGGGGGTATCGGTTCCCCTATGACATACTGGAAATTCTTGTTCGTTTGAAGGGGTATCGGTTCCCCTTGAATGGGTATCGATTCCCCTTGCCCAGAAATCATATTTTCAACCCGAAAATTACTTCATTTCCACTCAAACACTTCATATATCATCCCCTTTTCATCCTTAACTCTAGTACACATACTTAAACCAATCTATATTCATTTATTTCATCTTAAACCTCAAAATCCTATATTCCATACGAGATTCAAAAATCATACCAAATTTTCAATGTGTTCTAATTCCAATTCTAACACCTTATACTTCTTAATTAGATTGATGACAAGTCAAATTCATCCTTAGAATTTCAAAAACCTTTCTATATCAAAACTTCATTTCTACTCTCTTAATAGAAATCCCTTTATAATTCTCCCTTCTTGATGTTTTAAGTTTATACAAGCTTTCCTTAAGCTTATATAACCCCCAAAGATTCAAAACCAACTTATAAATTCCAGAAATTAACAGTTAAAAATCAAACTTACCTTTAAGCTGGGCTACGAGAAGAAGAAGAAAAGAGCAAGAAGAAGGCTTCCAGAACTCTCCCAAAACCCACATATATCACCTGTATTTAAAGGAAAATACAAAATATCCTTTAATCTGAAAAGACTAAATTACCCCTTTAATTATCCATCTATGCTATTCAATCCATCATCAAAATTCTTTACTTAAATCCCAACACTTTTAACTTATTTCAAAATTGAGCACTAAATTTCCCAAAATTTACATTTTAGTCACTGACCCGGCTTTCGGGATGTTACACTCTTGACTGGGAACGAATCCCACGGGCGTTGGTGGCGCGTGGCGGCACGTGTGGCGGGGATGGGGACGACGACCGATTAACCGAAAAACAATCAACACCAAGATCAATTCGAAACAACACCAAAAATAGCCAAAAGTCAATGAAAATTAAAGATAAAACAATCAACGCTTACCCAACGGATGATGGCAAAAATGATAGCGAGAGGAAACGTAATCGATCGGGTTTTATCGGAACTGATTTAGAAACCAGATGGAAATGAAATAAAATATAGTAAAAGAAATACCTTGTAAAATTAATAATAAATTTTAATTGATTTTTTTGCTGGTTCTCTAATTTTTAAGTTTAATTTATTTATTTGAAAACTAGGCATGTGGTTTGTGGGGAAAGTTATTTTTTTTCAAATTGGGACGAGAACAGTTGAAAACTTTTATTTTTTTTAAATCAAAGATTAAAAGATTAAAAAAATAATTTATTTCATCTCGTTATCATCTATGAAGCAATATAATTTATCTTTCTGAATAAATAATTTGATTCAAGTCATAAAATTTATCTTGTTGTAGTTTGTGGCGGATGCAAAGCATATTCAGATGGACAATAATCTATTTTGGAATATAAATTTATGTATATTAATTATCCATTTTATTATGGGTGTGACTCTTATATTCAGGTTGACTCGGTTCTAGAAGACTCTTGACTGGGAACGAATCACACGGGCGTCGGTGGCGTGTGGCGGCACGTGTGGCGGGGATGGGGACGATGATCGATTAACCGAAAAACAATCAACACCAAGATCAATTCGAAACAACACCAAAAATCAGCCAAAAGTCAATGAAAATTAAAGATAAAACAATCAGCGCTTGCCCAACGGATGATGGCAAAAATGGTAGCGAGAGGAAACGTAATCGACAGGGTTTTTATCGGAACTGATTTAGAAACCAGATGGCGGAGGCAATGTGGCCAGCCGACGACGGGATTGGTCGGAATCTTAGAAAAACTGAGACAATGAAGGGTTTCTTCAACATACGTTTGATGGCTTTTTCATGGCGAATGGCAGGGCCAACCTGTGCGGGAAGGGTTGGGTTTTGGTCAGGACAAGGCGACGCTTTCAGTGAAATTATCGGCGACAGTCACCGACAACTACAATGGTCAAAATAAGAAAGAGAGAAATGAGTTTTTAAGTTTCGACAAGTAATCAAACGATTATTTACAGCGAACAACTAATCTTTACGATGACCGACTGATTGGGTTTTGGTCAGGAGAGGACAGTGATCACGACGGTATTAATGATGCACTATACAATCATCGGAGGTGACAAGATTGACGATGGATGATGTCAAGAAGTTTGGGAAATTTGGGGATTTCAAACTTAGAGATTTGGCTTAGATTTGGGGGAATTTTGGGATTTAAAATTGCAACCGATTTGGTTTAAGTGATGTTTTAGGTGTTTCCTAACACCAACAGTGACCTAGTCTGGTCGCTAAGGTGTGGGTGACCATCCCCTATGTCATAAGTTTAAGCCACCACAACCACAAGTTAACAAATATCTCACTTTTTTTTCTTTGCAGACAGATGAAGGTCAAATCGGGGAACAAGCCCTTGAACTTTCAGAAACTTTCTTAAAAACTTTGAAAATTCATAATTTGGTCCAAAAAATTAATTAAATCAAATCAAATTTAAATAGAATGAAAACTGGGGCGTGACACTTTAATTGTAGAAAGATGGAGCATAAATCCTCTAAGTGCAGACATCTAAATAAAGCCAAAGCTCACGAGGCTAAAGCTGTGAAAAGAATGCCTAAGGGAGTTGATGATATAGATCTATATGTTGTGATATCTGAAGACAAGTTGGTTGACTCTAACCAAGAGAATGGTGGCTCCATATTGGATCCACACATCATATTGTTACGACAAAGAATCTTTCTCTAAACTAACACCTTACAACAATGGGGAGAAGTTCTACATGGGCAATGTTGCGACTTTCGAAATCAAGGGGAAGGGTATTGTAGTCTTGAAGATGACTTCTGACAAAGAACTAAAGCTACATAATGTGTTGTATGTGCCTGACATACTGAAAAACCTTGTTTCTGGAATACTCCTAAGTGTTCACGGCTTTAGAATGATATTTGAATCCCAAAAGCTAATTTTATCCAAATGGGGAATGTTTGTGGGTAGAGGATATGTATTGAATGACATGTGAAAACTTAATGCTATCTTTGTAAAAGCCAAAAGCATGAATAAGAATAAAGTTTATAGTTCCGTTTATATGCTTGAGTCATTTAATTTATGGCATGGTAGGCTTGCACATGTTAATTATGATGCTCTACGAAGATTAATTAACTTGGAACACATTCATTTGTTTCATATTAATTATAATCATAAATGTGAAACATGTGCTGAGGCAAAATTAACAATGTCATCTTTTCAAACTATTGAAAGAAATATCGAATCATTTGATTTAATTCACAGTGACGTTTGTGACTTGAAATTTGTCTAAATGAGATGAGGGAATAAATATTTTATTATGTTCATTGACGATAGTATGAAATATTGTTATTTATAAGCACATATGAAGCTATAGATAATTCCAAACTCTATAAACAAGAAGTCGAAAACCAACTTAATAAAAATATTAAGATGGTGAGACGTGATTGTGCTGGTGAATATGTTGAACCATTCGATGAATTTTGTTCACAACATGGTATTATTGATGAAGTAACACCACTTTATTCTCCTTAATCAAATGAAGTAGCTAAGAGGAAAAATCAGACTTTAAAAGAAATGATGAATGCCTTGTTAGACAGTTTTGGGTTATCACAGAACATGTGGAAGAAGTTGTCCTTTCAGCTAATTATTTTTTAAATAAGGTACCTTGAAAGGAAAAAGACAAGACACCATACGAATTATGAAAAGGTCGAAAATCTTCGTACAAACATTTGAAAATATGAGGTGTCTTGCCAAGGTAATGGTCCTATTACCAACATGGTTTTCAGAACCGGACCGGTTAGCAAACCGGCCATGCTACCGGTTCACTGGTTCAACCGGTCGAACCGGTCGGAAAAACCAGACGACGTCATAATTATTTAAAAATTAAATAAAATAAAAAAAATAATTAATAAAAAATAATTTTTTATATCACAAGTCATATTCAAAGCAAATCATAACATATATAAGTTTAAAACCATAAAATCAACTGAAACAAAATGATTCAAAATTAACTACAACATAATATTTAAGGTAAAACATATTAAATAATAAATATAATTATATAACTATAATTAAAAAATAAATTTGGGGCTAAAAAAATCATAACAAAATGATATTGTTTGGTTTAATATTTAAAAAAAAAACAATCCCACATGGCTAAGAAACATAGAAGAGCATCCCAAAAGTCTAAAGAGAAAATATGAGAATAAAACAATCCCACATGGCTAAGAAACATAGAAGAGCATCCCAACTAACTTCTATAAATAATAGAGGTAATTTGGTATTCAAAATCATGGAGCCTTTTGGTGAGCATTGAGTGAACTATTCTTTCACTTTAATCATGCTCGAATTTTAGGCTTCAATCGAGCTTCTAATTTTTTTTAGTTCAAGCCTTTTCGAGTTCAAGTTTCAATATTATATTTCGAGTTTGAGTTGAACTTGATAATTTTTAGCTCGTGAGTTTGAGTCGAGTTGAGCTTACTTCTAAAGTTTTCAAGTTCGAGTCGAGCTCAACAATACTCGAGTTCGACTTGGCTCGTTTAACAAACGATGTCGTTTGGTTTAATTTTTTTTAAAAAATACAAAATTGGCGTTTTTTTTTCGGTTTTCAGCCGGTCCGGTTTGAACGGTTTAACGGTTCCGGTCGGTTCACTAGTAGCGGTTCAACCGGTGTAAATTGAACCGGACTAGGCAGCGGTTCCCGGTTAAACCGGTTGAACCGGCCGGTCTGGTCCGATTTTCAAAACAATGATTACCAAAGCAAAAGAAAATAGGTCATAAAACAATGGATTGTATTTTTATTGGTGTTGGGATTTTCGAAAGCTCGAATTGACAACCGGAACGGTTTGCAAAGAGGGGTCGGGACGGTTTTTGTGTTTAGGGAGTAAGGAGAATGAAAGATAGAGAATTGCATAGCGATTTATAGTGGTTCGACTTCTCAACCAAGTCTACATCCACTACCTTAGCTCCTCACCAATGATTTTCCAACAAATTCACTAATTTGTTCTTTCTTTTTCAAGGACAAAGAGATAACCTTTACAACTCCCTAGTTTTTCAATGGCTAAACTAGAACATTTTCCTAGCTTTTACACAGGATTAGCTAGAACCTTTCCCCTTTACAAAAGGATAAAAGAAGTAAACAAATAAACCTCTCAAAGGTAGGTGTTTATAAGAATTAAGCTCACAAGAATAAATATTTACAAGAGAAAGGAAAATAAGAATAAAAAACTATTCTCTTGTGTTTGATTGCTTGGATAGTTGTTCTCTTCCATGTTCAAGTGTCCTTAGCTTGTATTTATATCCTGGAATGTGTTTGAAGTCGTATATAGCCGTTGGGGATGTTTTGGAGCCGTTTGGGGATGATTTTTCTACTCAAAAAGGCTGCCCATAATAGGGGGTATCGGTACCCCTACATAGGGTATCAGTACCCCTACATAGGGTATCGGTACCCCTACATAGGGTATCAGTACCCCTACATAGGGTATCGGTACTCCTCCATTAAATTAAAATTAACTAGCCGTTACAACCAGGGGGTATGGATAACCTTGCAGGGGGTATCGGTACCCTATGAGCATTCTGTAATTTTAGCCTCCATGGGGTATGGATACCCCTGGGGGGTATCGGTACCTCTGAACATTTTTGCTCAAATCCGAATTTAATGGACTTTTAATTATTTTTGAAACCTTTTGAAACCTTTGAATAAATTCAATTCAAGTCCAAAAACATTTTGCCTTTAAAATTTGTTATATCGAAACATAATTCAATAATCTCTCCTTTTTGATATAACAAAACATTTGGAAATTTTTTTTTGGCAAAACTCCCCCTTAATAAAATGTTTAATGAAAAAGATATCAATTGTTAACAAAAGGATATAAATTGTTAAAAAGATACCTATTGTTACCAATTGTTGGAAAATATAAGAAAATGTTAAGCTCCCCATTTTTCATTAAGAAATTGAATTTTTCAAACCAAGCTTCTCCTCCTTTTTGTTATATAAAAAGTAATTCAATCTTTAAAGTTTTAAAATAACATTGGAGAGTAAGAGATAAATTTGACATTTAAAAATCATTTGAAAAATTAAAGCTCTCCCTTAATAGATGCATTCCAAACAAAATTTAGCTTTTAAGAACTTGACACTTAAATAAAATTGAATTTCAACAAAGAATAACAAACATATTAGTAGCAGATAAATTTCAATGTATCCAAGTCTAAAATACTTTTTGCAATATCAATTATTGAAATTAAGTGCATATGCATAAAGTTTTCCAAAAATGTTATGCATTTGAAAATTTTGATATCAATTGTTAGAGAGATATCTTTTGCATTTTAAATCACATGCATAAACATTTAATTTTAGGTCAAAAATTTAAAATTTATAAAATCAAAACATTTGAAAAGTTGATATCAATTGTTAGAGAGATATCATTTGCATTAAAACCAATTTTGACCAAAATACATTATGATGAACTAAAAATTATGAAAAATTATTAAATCTTTAAAATGTTCATCATACCAATTGTTTTCATCATACATGAGATTAAAAAAATACATAATTATTTAAACTCAAAACTCATGCATGCTTAAACTTAAATGAGCAACCAATTAATCAAAAACAAAAGCTTTAAGCTTAGAGGTTACCCATTCTTTTTTCATGTATGGCTAGAGCATTTGAATATCTTCACTTTTATCACCATTTCTCCTACACACCTACAAGAGACATTTATTTTGATTTTGGTATCCAAATTGCTTTTGGATCTTTGGACGTTAGTTTCAATGCCCCTTGTTCCTTTCGGAATCTATTATTGCCTAATTTTAAAACGTTTTCCTTTCTTCAAATGACAAGTATGTTCCATATAACCATGATAATGACAATGTGAGCATTTTGTCATATTTAAACATAATAGGTTGTTTTAGAAATTAATTCTTTTTCTTTTATTAAGCTTTCAAGCTTAACTCCTAACTCAAAATTTTCTTTTTCTAAATAATTTATTTTGACTTTTAAAAGTTCTAAATTATTTTTCAAAATTTCTTTTTGATTTTCAAAATCAACTTTTGCTTTTAAAATCAAATTATCTTTAATTTTGAGTTTTGAAATTAATTTCGTATAATTGGAATTCATGGTATCAAATCCCAAATACAACCTATTATAAGCATCTTGTAACTCATCAAAAGTAAATGAATTAAACTCATTTGAGTTAGAAGATACCTCGAATTCTTCTTGAGTGGTTATAAGGCCTAGGTTGACTACTTCATCTTCATCATTGGAATCATCTTCATCGCTCTAAGATGCAACAAATGCCTTTTTCTCCTTTTTATTTAGAAGAGGACATTCATTCTTGACATGCCCCTTTCTTTGACAATTGAAACACATCGGGGGATTCTTCTTCTTGGTTGATTCATGTTTCACTTCCTTGGAAATCATGAATCTCTTGAGTTCATTCAAGAGCTTGACCATCTCTTCTTCTTGTTCTTCATCATCTTCATCCACCTCATCACTTGAATCTTGATAGCTTTCATTGGTGAAGGCAATGCCTACATTCTTCTTCTTCTTCTTCTTCTTGTTTTTCTTCTCTTCCATTTCTTCATCTTTCTTTATCATCATCTCATGAGTGAGAAGATAACCAATTAGCTCATTGAGAGAGAGAGACTTTCGGTTTATTGATTCGATAATGGTCGTCTTCTTCGATTGCCACTTCTTTGGAAGAGAGTAGATCATTTTCTTCACAAGCTAGGGATTACTTCTCCATATCCCTTGAGATCATTGACAATCACGAAAAATCTATCTGTCATAGCTTTGATGTCTTCATCGGGTTTCATCTTGAAGTTATCGTAGATATGGTTGAGAAGACTTTTCTTTGATTCCCTCACTTCGTCGGTTCCTTCATGAGTGATTTGGAGCTTGTCCCAAATCTCTTTGGAACTGGAAAAAGATGAGATTCTTCCATATTCATTTGAGCCTAAAGCACAAAAGAGAATATGTATAGCCTTAGAATTAAGCTGGAACTTTTTCTGCTCTTCTTTGCTCCAATCGTTGTACTTGTCGGGTGGAGAGAAGTAACCATTAATGATCGAGTTCCAAGCTCATATATCATAGGCTTGAATAAAGTACATCATTTTATTCTTCCAATGAGCATAATTTTCTCCATAGAAGAAGGGTGGCTTGTTGAGCGGTTGCGATTCCATAATAGGTATATCTTCAAGGTAATAAGCACCAGAGGTTGAAGTCATTTCTTTGTCGGTTACGTCAGGAATTGGTAGAGCTTCTTCGAGGATCGTCTCAAGGATGCTAATCCTTCTAATGAGTTAGGCTCTGATACCAATTGTTGGGATTTTTGGAAGCTCGAATCGACAACTAGAACGATTTGTAAAGAGGGGTCGGAACGGTTTTTGTGTTTAGGGAGTAAGGAGATTGAAATATAGAGAATTGCATATCGATTTATAGTGGTTCGACTTCTCAACCAAGTCTACATCCACTACCTTAGCTCCTTACCAAAGATTTTCCAACAAATTCACTAATTTGTTCTTTCTTTTTCAAGGACAAAGAGATAACCTTTACAACTCCTTAGTTTTTCAATGGCTAAACTAAAACCTTTCCCTAGCTTTTACACGAGCTTAGCTAGAACCTTTCCCCTTTACAAAAAGATAAAAGAAGTAAACAAATAAACCTCTCAAAGGTAGGTGTTTACAAGAATTAAGCTCACAAGAACAAATATTTACAAGAGAAAGGAAAGTAAGAATAAAAAGCTCTTCTCTTGTGTTTGATTACTTGGACAGTTGTTCTCTTCCATCTTCAAGTGTCCTTAGCTTGTATTTATAGCTTGGAATGTTTTTGAAGTCGTATATAGCTGTTGGGGATATTTTGGAGCCATTTGGGGATGATTTTTTTACTCAAAAAGGCTGCCCATAATAGGGGGTATCGGTACCCCTACATATGGTATCAGTACTCCTTCATTAAATTCAAATTAACTAGCTGTTACTAGCCGTTGCAGCCAGGGGGTATGGATACCCCTGTAGGGGATATCGGTACCCTATGAGCATTCTAGAATTTTAGCCTTTATGGGGGTATGGATAATCCTGGGGGGTATATGTACTTCTGAACATTTTTGCTCAAATCCGAATTTAATGGGCTTTGAATTATTTTTGAAACTTTTTGAAAACTTTGAATAAATTCAATTCAAGTCCAAAAACATTTTGGCTTTAAAATTTGTTATATCGAAACACAATTCAACAATTGGCTATGCAGAACGTAGTAATGTGTATCGATTTCTTGTGTATGAATCATAGAATCCTGAGATTCATAAGAACACGATAATGGAATCAAATAATGCATCATTATTTGTAAAAAATTTCCCTTCTAAATCTAAGGAGGTTGAATCAAAGTTTAAAATAAACTTTAGAGACTAACAATGAGGATAGTCTAGATGACCAACAAGAGGATGAAACTGAAATAGAACCAATAAGGAGTAAATGAGAAAGGGTTGAAAAATTCTTTAGACCAGACTTCCTAACCTTTATGTTAAATGCTACACCTCAAATACATAGTAAAGTTATACGATCCTCTGAAGACACCTTATGGAAGGAAGCCATTAAGAGCGAAATAGATTTCATCATGCAGAACCATACGTGAGAATTAGTGGATCTTCCTCTTGGTATTAAATCACTAAATTCTAAATGGATTTTCAAAAAAAAAAAGCATATGGAACAATTGATAAGTATAAGGCTAGATTGGTAATAAAAGGATATCGATAAAAGAAAGGCCTTGACTATTTTGATACATACTCTCTTGTATGAAGGATAACATCCATATTAATGATACTCACAATTGTTGCTTTAAAAAATCTAGAAGTGCATCAAATAGATGTTAAAAATCTTCCCTAAATAGAGACCTTGATGAAGAAATTTACATGAAACAACCTAAGGGTCATGTAGTTCTAAGTCAAGAAAGAAAAGTTTGTAGGTTGGTGAAGTATTTGTATCAAATTAAACAAACACCAAAACAATAGCATGAGAAGCTCGATAGTGTCATGATGACAAACAAATTCAAGATAAATGAGTGTAACAAGTGTGTATATGTCAAAACAATCAACATATGATATACTATTCTATGCTTATATGTTGATGTCATACTCATTATTGGAAATAACAATAAGATGGTAAAGTGTACCAAATATATGTTAAATTCAAGATTTGACATGAAAGATATGAGATTGGTCGATACGAATTATTGGCATCCAAATTAAAAGGTCATCTGAATGCCTTATACTAACACAGTCACACTTTGTGGACAAGATTCTTGAAAAATTTAACAAGGATTATTCTGGTATAGCCATAACTCCAATATACTCTTGTTCACATTTGTCTAAAAATCAGGGTGAAAGTATTCACTAGGTGGAATATGTAAGGGTCATAGGTAGCCTAATGTATCTCATGAGTTGTACGAGACCAGACATCGCTTTTACTATGAGCAATTTAAGCAGATTCACGTGCAATCTAAGTGAAAATCATCGAAAAGCAAAAACAAGGATACTGAAATATCTTAGATATACTTGAGATTACGATTTGCATAATTCTAGAGATCATGTTATCTTATAAGGATACTCTAATGCTAGTTGGATATCTAATATTCAAGATACCAAAGGTACAAGTGGATATGTATTCACTTTAGAAGGAGGAGTTGTGTCTTGGAAACTATATCCATGATGAAATATGAGTTTTTAGCTCTAGACAAATTGGGAGAAGAAACATAATAACTTTGAAATTTTCTTTAGGATATTCTAGAATGGCTGAAATTTGTGCCCACAGTATGTATATACTGTGACAACCAAGTAACAATTGCTAGATCACAAAATTTCATGTATAATGGGAAATCGAGACATATGCTTCGTCAAAATAATACCATTAGACAACTAATCTCAAATGTAGTTATCTCAATTGATTTGTAAGATCAAATGATAACATTGAGAATCTGCTAACCAAAAGGTTAAATCGAGATCAAGTTGAGAAAACATTTAAAGGAATGGGACTAAAGTTGTAATACCCCAAATATCGAATCAAGGACTTTATTAAAAGAATTTAAAATTTGAGGATTTATTTAACAAATTGATAAAAGATGAGAATGATTTGAAATAGTGGTTTAGACTAAATTATATCAATGGATGATTATGAGGGCATTTTAGTCCTTTAAGGGGAAAATTAATTTAAAATTTATTTTATTAAGATATTAAGTAAATAAGGGAAAGGGAAAATGGGTTACCAAAAGTCATCCCCTTTTTCTTCTTTATTTTCTCGTAGAAAAGCTCTCCTCTATAGCTAAAGGTGAGTTTTCAATTTACTAGTTTATTCCTTCATTTTTTTATTGGTTTTTGAAGCATTGAGTATAATAGAAGCTTAAGGAAGGATTAAATGGAATAAAAAATCAGTTATGGATGAGATAATAGAGATTGAAGAAAATGAGTTTTTGAGTGCTATGTTAGAATATGACTTTTTAATTATGTTTGTTAATATAATTGACTTGTCAAATATGTAAATAAGAGATTAGAGGCATTGGATGGGTTTAAAAACATGTTAGAAAAAGTGGTGTGATTCTTAGATTGGAATGGTCTTGGAATATTTTAGATGTTTTAAGAAGTTAAAAGAAGGAAAGTCAGTATGAATAGGTAGAGAAGAGTTTAATAGTATTGTTGGGGGTAAACATAAGGGAAATTGACCAAATTTGGGTAAGTTTCGGGTTAAAAGTGTAAAATATAGGTAATGGTATCGGTATTGATAGAACAATATTGATACTATAGGCTTAAAATCAGAAGAATTCATTGAGTAATATCGATACCGATTCAAGTGATATCGATACCAAGAGGGGAGTATCAATACCATGAGGATGGTATCAATACCATAGTTAACAGAATGCAGAAATGGTATCGGTATTGATAGAACAATATTGATACTATAGGCTTAAAATCAGAAGAATTCACTGAGTAGTATCGATACCGATTCAAGTGATATCGATACCAAGAGGGGAGTATCAATACCATGAGGATGGTATCAATACCATAGTTAACAGAATGCAGAAATGGTATCGGTACCGTAATAGAGTATCAGTACCATAGTATAGTAGTATCGATACCATTGTAGGGGTATCGATACTAGTGAGCCAGAAATGTTAAAATAAGCTAAGATTGTTATAGAAAATATAATAATATGGACTCTTGAGTAATGTTTAAGTATAATTGTTAGGAAATATAATAACAATTGATATTGTACATGTCTTTATTGGATGCTTGAGTAGATCGAAATCAAGCTCCCGAGTCAAGCAAAATAAAAGGAAAAGGCAAAGTACTTGAGTAATCAACGTTACATTTTGGATATAATAGCGAGGCAACCTAGGTGAGTGCATTTATTATATACGTAGATGTTACGGTAATTATAGATTTATGATTTATTGATATATGTATGACGATTACCCAGTGGGCACTTTGTGTGCAAAAAATTAAGAAATTCATAATTATTTTATGAATTTCCATAGGGGCACTTTGTGTGCAAAAAGTTGAGAAATTCATAATTAGTTTATGAATTTCCATATGGGCACTTTGTGTGTAAAAAGTTAAGAAATTATATGAATTTCTGTATTGGTAGTGAATGTGCAACCCACTTAAATTATAATAAGTTTGTAAATTACCGTATTGGCACTACGTGTGCAAACTATAGAATTTATAATGAATTGAAAGAGTTAAGTGATATTATGAATAATTATTAGAGTAAAAACAATTTTAAAGTAAAAAATTAATGGCCTAGATGTGCATTTGGAAGAAAGTTGTCAATTATGCCGGTTAGATGATCAGTTAAATACCATTGAGTAAAAGATTAATGACCTAGCTGTGCATTTGGCAGAAAGGTGTTAATTATGCCAGTTAGATGAACGGTTAAATACCGTTGAGTAAAAGATTAATGGCCTAGCTGTGCATTTGACAGAAATGTGTCAATTATGCCAGTTAGATGAACGGTTAAATACAGTTGAGTAAAAGATTAATAGCATAGTTGTGCTGGCAGAAATGTGTCAATTATGCCAGTTAGATGAACGGTTAAATAACGTTGAGTAAAAGATTAATGGCCTAGTTGTGTATTTGGCAGAAATGTGTCAATTATGTCAGTTAGATGAACGGTTAAATATCGTTGAGTAAAAGATTAATGGCCTAGCTGTGTATTTGGCAGAAATGTGTCAATTATGCCAGTTAGATGAACGGTTAAATAACGTTGAGTAAAAGATTAATGACCTAGTTATGCATTTGGAAGAAATGTGTCAATTATGTCAGTTAGATGATCGGTTAAATACCGTTGAGTAAAAGATTAATGACCTAGCTGTGCACTTGGCAGAAAGGTGTCAAGTATGCAAGTTAGATGAAAGGCTAAACGCCTTTGGGTAAAAGACTAAAGGAAATTTTAATGCATTTTGATATAAACAATGCATGAGTGGTATGAAAGGATGCCATATAAATATAATGTACGAAAATGCATAATTGGTATGAATGGAGGTCATAATCGAAAAAGTAAACAATATATAATGGGCATGAAAGGATGTCCCAAATAAAAATACAAAACAGTGTATTAACAGTATTTAAGGTGCCGCCATAATAATTATAAAAGATACATGATCAATTGGCACTTTGGTGCAATACAAGTATAGTACTTTCTCATTTAATGTACATAGGGCAAATTAAGACTAATGGGGAAAAATATATCGAAGGATAAGTATGATGGACCTACTAAGAATAATTGCAATGATAGTATTAAAGATTTATGATTGAACTGAGAAGGTATGATCTGGTCCTTAGGGATTATGAAATTTAATTCGTCATTAATTGGTTATAAGATATCTATGTATAAATTGTGATATCTTTATAGTATTATGTCTCACTAAGTAAATACTTAACGTGTGTTGATTTCACGCGTAGGGACAATCAAGGTTTTGCCGAGTAAGGAGTGCAGCAGTAACAACTTTTATCAATTAAAGGTTGACTCATCAGTAACATTAGGGCAATCTTATTCATTTTGAGAACTTAGTTGGTATGTAATTAAACTATAGTAAATATTTTGTAATGTATTTAAGTGATAGTTTTAGTATTTTTCTTCTATGAATATCATATTGTGTAGTTGTTCAAATTGAAATAAAATTTTACGGGTTTTCAAAGGTTAAAATGTTTTATAAAGTGATGTGACATATGTATCTCGTGTATGGAAAGATATACGGGATATGGGTGTTACAAAAGCCCTTGAAATTTAAAGGTGTTATGTGAAGGAAATCCTACCTTGTTGATTGGAGATCCCAATATATAGTTTCAAAAGAACAACCTAATTGTATAACCCGTGTAAGGTCACTACGGGGTTTCTTATCCCAAGTTTATTCCTTTTATTGGAACAGTGATCAAAGTGGTATAGGTTAAGCAAAAGAATTTTATGATCATTGTGTGTTGCGGTGAGCCGAACAACATAATTCACCTATGTGAGAGTGAAGTAGGGTCGCTTCAAGAAGACTATTAAGCATAGTTATCTCAAACTCTTGCAGAACTAGGTAGATGTCCATGGCTTTAAAGATATGCTCATGGGAACTAAATTTTTGTCAGAGGGGTGGTTATGTGAAGTATGTCATCGTTTACACAAACGACAAAACAGTTCAAGGATATCACTTCTACTATTTAGCTAGTGAAGTAAATATATTGTCACGAGGGAAGGTTTAAAGGAGGACACTTACCTATCATATGCAACTATATATTGTAGAGGCTATCACCACATCATGACAAACTGTTTTTGATTAAATCATCAATTTCTTTCATGTGGGAGAATGTTGGAGAAAATTGTGAATTCCTTTAATGTATTTAATATTTATATTAAATTCAGAGTCCCTTTAAATATTGAAAATTAAAAGATATTATTTAATTTGAATATTAATAGTATAATTACTCTTTGAATATATCAATTTAGAAAGGTATTTATTATCTTTTTAACTTAGAATATCAAAGATAATTATATACTTTTGAATATTTCAAATTAAAATAATATTTGTTTAAATTTGAATAATAAAAGGAGTGTATATATGTTTAATATTTTAAATTTAAAAGATATTATTATCTGTTTAAATTTAGATATTAAAAGATATCTTGTTGGAGTTAAACTCTCTTGAAAAATATTTTCTCTCCTTATAAAATATAATTTTCTCCTTAGTTTTTTCGGTATTAGTCGAAGGTAATGATGGTTCGTGATCTCTATTATTGTGCTACTGTAGTTGATCATCTAGTTTTTGTATCCTAAGAGACAGACGATCAAATGATCTCGAGCACAAACGAGTGGCCAAAAATTTATCTTAAGAAAATTATGTAGCGACATGCCTCAACTGATTCCGATCACAAGATCAAAAATAAAAAGATTATTTTATCTTCCTTTTTATTTTCCTTAATTTTTAAAAATTTGATTTCTTCTTTTATTTTTCTCAGTTTCGAATTCCGTCTCAGATTGTTACTTTGTTTAACAAAATTTGATTTTCGTTGTCTTGGTGCCCTCCTAAGGGTTTCTTCAAGATAAATGTTGACAGGGTTGTGGATAAGTTTTGGACTAAAGGGGGAATATGTGGTTTACTAAGGGATGAAGATGGTACGGTGTTGGGGACCTTCTCTAAAAATGTTGGTTCGGGCCCTCCAATTCTGACAGAACTGTTGGCTATCAAATCCGATTTATTATTCTTAATGAATTCTAATTGGAGAAGTGAATACAACAAAGCCTTAGATTGGATCAAGATTTCGGATTCTTGTTCTGCTTTATTTATTTCGCTAGTGAAGGAAATTGGGTCTTTGATAGTAGATAGGAATGTTATTCCAAGACATGTCAATAGAGTTATGAATTGTGAGGCGGATGTATTAGCTAAGATAGGAATTGGATGAGCTTGTGTGCATGTTTTTTTTTGTTTTTCTAGGAGGTTTATTTCTGCTGTAAGGTGGTGTTGTCATGGTCATTCTGTATTGTTTTTCTTGGTTGGTAATAAAATTTCGAGGCACTTTTTCCTTCTTTCAATGTCCGTTGAGATATCATAGTGTTTTGACGGTTATGACGGGTTTTTAACGAGGCTTTACTTTCTTATCAAAAACAATTCTATCATGATGAAAGTGTCAGCTTACTGAAAATTTGCTTGAATATCTTTATCTTCTCAAGTATCATAGCGATGATTCATAGGAGACTATGGTGTGCCAATAATGATTCTGGTATGGACGGCTGTTTCTTATATAACGTCAGGAAATATTCCGAAAGGAATTCCGAGGCGTATTTTCAGTCCTAATCCATGGTCCCCAAGTGCATATGAAAATTGGACTGTCATGAAGGCAAATGAGTCATCCTTTTTGACTTTTATAAAAAACTTGTTTCTTTTTGTTTGCTTTTTGAAACGAAGACATTGATGAATGATGATTAATGGCAAAAACTAACAGGACATGCTAAAGGTTCCGGTGCTATATATAATCGGAGCTTTCATTCCAGCAACAATGATCACCGTCCTGTATTATTTTGATCACAGTGTAGCTTCACAACTAGCTCAGCAGAAGGAATTCACTTTGAGGAAACCACCGTCCTGTATTATGTTCCATACTTTATCCATTTTGATACGTGCTTTGTGTTCTGCGACTTTAATCGTGTTTAGTATCGAGTTCGCTCAACTTAATGTATAACTTTGGTGATTGATGGCAGACGATATTATGTGGTCTTGTTGGGATCCCTCCGTCAAATGGTGTCATCCCCCAGTCTCCTATGCATACCAAAAGCTTAGATACATTGAAGCATTGGGTAATTATATCGAATTAGTTGTCAAGTGCCTCAGTGTCATTATTCAGTGTGTCACGGCCATGAACATCGATGGATTAAAACGTTTTTTTTTCTGGTTTTATCAGTTGCTTCGAAACAGAATAGCAGCAACAGCCCGCAAATGTATGCATAATAATGCAAGCTTAGGACAAGTGTATGACAGCATGCAGGAAGCCTATCAACAAATGCAGAGTCCATTGGTTTACCAAGAACCTGCTGCTAGGGTACCGACCACATTAGCACTGTTAAGACCCCTTTTCGGACCCTGTAAGTTCAAAAGGTTTTAATTGTTTGTCAAGTAACCTGGCCTAAGCTTCTTTTCTGAACAGGGATTGAATGAACTTAAAACATTAACGATTCATATGGCTTCAAGCATGGGAAATATTGATGCCCCAGTTGATGAGACAGTATTTGACGTTGAGAAGGAAATGATGATCTGCTGCCTATCGAAGTAAAAGAACAGCGGCTAAGTAACTTGCTTCAAGCGATATGGTCGGAGGATGCATTGCAGCAATGCCTTTCATTAAAAGGATCCCGACCTCTGTGCTTTGGGGCTACTTTGCATTCGTGGCCATCGAAAGCTTGCCTGGGAACCAGTTCTGGGAGCGGATATTGTTGATTTTCACGGCACCGAGCAGACGATACAAGTAAACTCTTAAATCCATTTGATTTATCATCTTGAAGAGCACTCAATTTTTTTTTAACTGAATCACATTTGTTTCAGAGTATTGGAGGAGTACCATGCAACCTTTGTGGAAACTGTGCCTTTCAAGACAATGGTCGTATTTACTATCTTCCAAACTGCTTACTTGTTAGTTTGTTTTGGGATTACTTGGATCCCACTTGCTGGGGTTCTTTTCCCATTAATGATCATGCTTCTTGTTCCTGTGAGACGATACATTTTGCCCAAATTTTTCGAAGGGGCACATCTTTAAGATTTAGATGCTGCAGAGTATGAGGAGCCATCAGCTGTGCCGTTCAGCCTTGTCACTGTAAGTTTTTGTAATTCTTTAACCCCTGATAAGCTTACTCAAACCCGAGTGAGTGTCGGATAAGGATGAGGATCATATCCTCGTACCCATGTCCGAGTGTGTCTTGGACATGTTCCTAGGACATTCGGCTGATCTACAGCCTAACACAAATGGCATTGCGACCATTTTCTATTCATGCCTTGTTTTCAACTGCAGGAAGGAGAGCTGACTACGACCGCTTCTTTTGCCGATGATGGAGAGATTTTACATGGAATGATAACACGGAGCAAGGGTGAAATCATATGCCTGTGCAGCCTAAAGCAAACAAGCTCTACTGCAACCAAAGAGGGCACTGAGATTGAGAGCCCACGACTCCCGGAACAGGGGTACAGCACCGGAGCAAACGGAGTGGAGCTAAGAAGTCCTAGGAATGTTACAAGAGGGCCATTTAGTCCAAGAACAAATGAAACCTGGCTATCGAATCTAGGAAAAAGTGGTTAAGAATATGGTATTAATGAAGTAATGGACCAAAGCAGCCGAAAGAAAAGTATAGGCAGATAATAGACTGATGAACATCAAGGAAATCTAGAATGCATTTCCCTCATATCTACCATTCTTTTGTTCAATACATTCTTTTCATCTGAATTGACCGACCAAAACCGGATGACCACAAAATAATGCTATTGGTTAGTAAAGAAAAAAACAATAATTCTATGAAAAGTACATTTTAGGAACGCCATTCTTGATGCAATCATGAGTTCTATATATGTATCGGTAATGCGTGAATGCGTGTATACATTAATATATTGGTGGAGGATTGCAAAGCTAAATGAATGATGAATGGTATACATGCATTATACAGAGAGGGAAACGGAACACCGGCATCCTTATGAGATGATGCAACTGTCTTCAACTCGCATAACTTTGAACTACTCCAGTATAATGCATCATACAATGTATATTAAGTAAATAACTATGGCAAGTTTCATTAAACATGATCCATAACACCATGAAAATCATTAGAGACCCCAAAATTCAAGCCTCTCTTTACTACTAGGTTGAATAGTCGTGAAAACTCTCCGGTACCGATATATCAAATAAAAAACGGCAACACTATCAAGAGTTATTGCTGAATTTTCTTCCAGACAGCTTCTCGGACTCGTAGAGTATGTGGTTAATTAGTCCCCTTGCAGCACTGCAAAAGCAAACAACAAAAATTAAAACAATGCTATGAAAGAGTTGAAATTCAATACAATGCATAAACATCTAGCAATCATATCTCCATCAATCCAGAATGAGGATATGAAGTTGCATATCTTCAAATTTCAAGCTGAATTGATAATAAGATTGTTCTCTCGTAATTTATCACCAATATATTAACTCCATTCTTCTACGACAGACCAAGCAGATACCCCAAATAAATGGCTTTAAATGTAAGAAACAAGACAAACTAAGACTTACTCATCCTTCAACTTCTGAATCTTCTCTGGATCTGTCTCGTGCATTCTCACCATATCAACAACCAGTGCAGTATTATGTTACTGCACAATAAATTAAATATTGGCTTAAGTTATTTTCCATAAGTTCACAATATATTAGAGACAAAATCAACGTATGGCTTTGTTTCATGATGTTTGTAACAACCCAAATTCCGGACTAGTAGTAGACCTCGTGAATTTAATAAATTAAGTTGTTGGGTTTAATTGGGTTGGAATTAGGGCAAATTAGTCATCAAAGAAGGTTATCGAATTATAGAAAAATAAGGAAGGACCAAGGATGCAATTAATCCATTTTCAAAAAGATGAATGCTTTTATTTTCTTCATCTTCTAATTCTCTTCATTTCTTCCTCCTTCTAATTTTCATCCCCTTCTTCCTCTCCAAATTTCCATAACACAAAGGTAAGATCTTGAGCTCTTTTTATGCTTCATTTTTGTCCTAAATTCATCTAGCAACCTTAGTTTAATGAATTAAAGTCTTGGTTTAATCCTAGCTAAAGAAAAATGAGGGTTTTCATCCAAATCACCAAGGAAAGGATTTTGGCTAAGCAAGGAGCTTAATTTCGGAATTCAATCATCAAGGTAGTGTATTTCTAATCCTTTGGAGTATTAAGCATTTGCTAAGATTTGGTGATTTTGAGCATATTAGGGTTTACCTTTGATTTCTTAAGCAAATCAAGTTTTACGAGTTAATAATGCATTTTTATGTTATCTTAAAACCCTAAACAACTTACTAAAGCTTCAAAATAAGTTTAGAAAACAAACCAAGTCATTCAAGATGATTTTTGAGTGATTCTCATGCCTAAATAAACCATTTCAGGGCTTGAGGTTAAATTGGGGCAAAAATTAGGGATTTGGACCAGGGGCAGTATCGATACTCAGGGTGACAATATCGATACTGACGCCCCTTTTTCGCAATAGAATGCATTTTTGGTACTGATACTCATAAGGGTATCGATACTTGACCTAAGGGTATCGATATCGATACTTCAAGAAGAGTATTGATACTACTCACTTGGGATGGTTAGATTTGACCCGTTTAAGGCCCGCAAGGGCTAAGTATGATCTGTAATAGTAAGACTTAGTCTGTGAGGGACATAAATGACCAAGCATACCTAGAAACACATGTAAGAGCATGTTACATCAGGTGTAACCATATTAAACGTAATACGCCGAAATATCTTCAATCGAGGACGTATACAGATAGTTGGGACCGAGGATCGTTACAAGGGATATCAGACAAATAGTAAGATGATTATGTCATATTTAGTGGTAGTGAAAGACATGGGCTTTGAGAATGTCAGTGAACCCAGGAAGAGTAAGTCGTGCTTTACAGTTCAAGATATTCTGAAGGGAAGTACGATAAGGTCGAATAAAGTACTGCTACTCAGAAATGAACCCGAGCTAACTATAGAGCTAACCAGTTCCACAGTTGATAAATAAGCCTTCGCATAATGTTCTAGATGAGAGAACGAGCGAGATAGCAGCTAGTGTGACGTTGACTTCACTATAGTTAGTCCAACTATGTTAAGGTATACCCAGGTTACCTTAGTTGCCCTAGTGGGCATTACCAGTGTGCGAGGCACGTCAGGGGCTAACTAGGGTGCGAGGCACGAACACTCGCGAGGAGTGGGTTAGCGATGTCAGTGTTATGTGGCCTGTAGGCCTTAGGTATGCATGAGTAGTTATGTCAGTTCAGTACAGTCAGATAAGCCTCCGATGTAAGAAAATTCCGATTCTTGCCCCTAAGCTATTCCGTATTCAAGGTAGGTTGGGTGTTGTTCCGAGATGCACGTAAAATTCCTTCGACCACTCCACCAAACCTACCTCATGTTTGTTTGTTTAAGTCATGCGTGTATAATTCCATCAGTCTGGTATGTCAGATAAGTTAAAGCTTGGCTTGAAAGCTATGTGAGACTGAGTCAATGTTTCAGTTAGATGGGAATTGTACTGATGCTATGTGACACCGAGTTCCCCTCAGTGATCTACTTGATGGCTATGTGAGGACTAGGAGATCATCCAGTATGTTTTGTGGGAATTGCACCGATGATATGTGACACCGGCTTCCCTCAATAACTAGTGTCTGATGGTTGTATGAGACCATATACAAGTTAGATTTGCATTCAGATAATGCACAGTATGTCAAGTTTGCATTCAAATAATGCACAGGAGTATCAGTGTCGCATTTAGGCAGTACATGCATTAGGATTAGAGATCCTTTAAAGGAATACTTATGGCGAGACCCTTAGTAGAAGATTAAGGGAAGCGTGAGACCCCTACTTCAGTGATAGAGCAGTAAAGCCTTAAATAGGTAGCACTTGATCTAGTTCATGCATGTACTTACTGCTTAGTATCATGTCTTCAACATGCTTATGTTTATGAAATTCTTATGCTGCTCTAGATTAGCGATTATACTGCTAGGCTTTATAAGCTCAACCTTCGGATGTTTTCCGTTGGTAGGTCAGTAGTTGAGTCGTTCGTGGAGCACCATCGCAGTAGGACTTCCAGCATCTCCGTCAGAGTACTATATTGTAGCTTTAGTGAGCATGTGTATTTATAGAACCTTACTCATGTATTCAATTTATTAAACTCAAAGTTGTATTATTTTGGTTTTAAATTATGTGTCACGGAGCTCCGATTTTGTAAAATATTTTATAATTGTTATTTATGTTTTATCTATGATACCATTCAGTATGTTTGAAAGAAAAATGAACAGATTTGGCAACATAAGAGAGGTTAACGGCTTAATGCACAATATGATTCTTCTGACCAAATTTCCATCATCATTTGAAAGCACTTCCCCAGTTTTATCAATGGAAATCTAAACATATTCACCATCATCCTTGTTTTTCTCTTCTGGGATGTATTAATTCAGAGGTAAACTCCCCTTAGGCAAGCAAATAAAATCTTAAAAAATGACCAGTCGAAGACCAGTTTATCGCGATTTAGAATATATAATCTGCAAGGGACATTTTTATTGCAGCCAGCGTATCAAGAAAGATGAGAATAGAACTAAAAGGACCCCAATCAGGTTGAACTTTAACATGGAAATCAGCCTGCAATTCACTTCTGCAATAACTCTCACCATTTATCTTGCTAACAGTATATGATATCAAACCACGAAACAAGGAGATTCAAGGTAAGTATACCGTATACGGTAAATAAATGAAACAATAAATGACCTCAAAATTGTTAAAATGTAATATTTTCACAGACTGAACAACTCCTTCGAGCACAGAAAACAGGATAATTATGAAGGATGATTGAGGATACCTTGATCCCTATATATTTAGCTCTCCGAAGACACTCACGGTAAAGCTGAAGCGAAGAATTAAATCGCAACCGAAGATTAAAAAGCATCAGTTTCATTACAGTGTATTTACGGATTCAAATAACAGAAAACAAAACAAGGTAAAGAAGGATACTAACTCTGATGACATTGTTAGCAAGCTCAGGGAGGAGCGCTGTTTGTAAAGACGGCATTTCTTCTTCTTATCTGATCAAATAATTTGCAGACATGGCAATAAATTAATAGTGCACGGAGAAAATCGAAATTTGAACCTGGAAAGAATAAAGAAACGGTAAAACTGAAGAGCTGAGCGAAAATGAATCGAAGGAGATGATGAACTGGAAGATCGAACCTCGTGCGGCAGCTTAGCACCAGGAACTGGAAGAACCGGCGAAGGATAAAGTGGAACCAAACGTTCTAATACTTGGGCCTTCTATGAATTTATATTGCTTCAGTTAGACTTTAAAACTCAGCTGAACATATGGCCCAATCCAATGAATATCATATTCAGGGATGATAATGTGTCGGATTTTCGATCGATCCAAGTATTATATTTTTATCGATTTAAAAAAATTTAGTGATTCGATTTGAGTTGAGAAAATTTTTATTCGATCTAAATTTTAAGATAAAAATTTGCATTTTGGACCCGACCTAGATATAAAATTTGTATTTATATTTGGCAAAATAAAGAGTTAATTGAAAAAAATATAGAAAGGAGTATTATAGTAATTATTTTTAAATGTAAAGATAAAATTATACTATTATTTTAGGTCATGTCAGATATTTTTTATCCTAAATCCGACCTCGACCCACCTCATCCTTCACAAAATTTGATTATAACTTTTAACTTAATTCTTTTAAAATTTTTAAAACTTTTATTAAATTTAATTTCTTTATAAATATTTTTAATTAAATTCTCCTCTATCTTTTTAAATTCTCCTTTACTTTATTAAATGACTTAATATAAAAATAAGTGCATAAACTATACTCAAAAATAATTTTTTGTGCATAAAGAATTTTTCGTTAAAAATATGTGTCTAAAGTTTACTCCGTTATACTTTTAGATGTCTACCGTTTAAAAAAAGTGTTAAGTGGCATGTGTCACACCCAGATTTTAAAAAATAAATAATATATTTTTTTAAATATGGACGTGTCACTTAACGTTTTTTTTAACGGTAGACATCTAAAATGTAACGGAGAAAATTTTAGGCACCTATTTTTGACAAAAAAAATCTTTAGGTACTAAAATATTTTTCGAGACATTCTTTAGGCACTTATTTTTTTATTAAGCCTTATTGAATTCTCATTGTATTCAATTTTTTTAATTTGAATTTGAATTTCTAAAGCTCATAAAAATTCTAAATAGATCCTCATAATAGGATAAAAGCACTAATAGGCCCAATTGGGCATTCAGTATACAAACCAGTACATCTCATTCTGAAGACTCGTCTCATCACACAGTATAAGGGGGGAAACAACCTTAACAGGGACGGATGAAGCCCAAACCAACAACATAGTATTTCTATAATAATATTAATCAACAATATATATATATATCCACCATTTTCATTTCTCAGCAGCTATACTGAGTCTCTCCTATAGTTTGGGGCATCCCTTTGAGCAAGCAACCAATGGGGGGTATACTTAATGTCTCTTCAATTCCATATGCATTCCAACAAAATGGTTCCTCCATTAATCTACCTTCGTGCGGCATAAGCTCGACATCCGCCATTGTTATGTTCGTGCAAGCCACCGTGTCGCTGCATGCGAAATGGATCGGAGTAGTTCTCACGTCGTAGCTGCCTTTGATGTTCCTGTATTGCACATCCGACACGTAAACGGCCGACGTTTGGTTCAGGCATGCCTTCTCCAGACAGTAGTATTGGTCTATGTTTATGCAGTTTCTAACGTTCTCCATATGGATGTTCTCGAATGATATGCCTGATACAGAACCTGCACCCCCTTGCCATGTCTTGATCCTCACCCCATTGTCCGATTCTTTTATCATCGAGTTGCGGACGGTAATGTTCGAAACACATGCCTGGGAATTATGCACCCCGAGGCTTCCAATGCTGCAGAAATTCGAACCTCAACTTATTGTAACTTTTCAATAGTAGCTACGGAAAACATAATTTGAAAGGGGTAGTATACCTGATTCCGTGACTAGGACCACAAGTGACACCTTCGATGTGTACATCCGAGCATCCCGGACCGATCGAAATGCAATCATCTCCTATTTAAGATCATGAGAGTTGGATCATTACAAGTAATGATACTCAATTTGAGTATAACAGACAGGTTCTATTTTCCCTACCGTTGCTTATCATCGAATTGTATATTCCGACAGATTTTGTGTTTCCGAGGTGGATCCCGTCGGTGTTCGGGCTAAGTTTAGGGGTATCTATCAACAGTTTGTCGATCAAGACCCCTTCGCACCCGTCGAATTTCATATGAAACTGAGGGCTGTTTTGGATCTTTATGCCACTGACCACTAAATTGGAGCTCATAAAGAACCTGATCATCTGCGAAAGCAAGAAGCAGCACAAAAATGAGCTGATTTGCACATCATGAGTCACTGAATTTAGCTCGAGTTAAAACTATACTTACAGCAGGGCTTTCACATGGCCCTGGAAGAGTTGAACCATTTGGACCCTATATTAGTAGCATCATAAGAGCTCAGATGGTCATGATTTTACTCGAGGATGAAATATTATTTGATGAGTTGATTAGAAAAATGGATTACCCTATGAGGTTTGCAAGGGAGATCCCACCATTTCTGCCCATTTCCTTCGATGACTCCGTTCCCGGTAAGTTTCATATCGTTCATTCGATAAAACACGAGCCATTGTTGACGGCTATCTGCTTTCGGCCACCAATCCGGCCCATCTGGTGGCATTAGGACCCCATCAACCTTTCACATTCAATGACACAACCCTCCATCATTAGAAAACTAAATGACACTCAGTTATCCCTAAAATGATCCAAAAAATGAGATTACTTGAAAGACAAATCCTGGTTTGCATGCCCTGAGAAGATAGTTGAAGTTATGATGAAACTTTTATCTGAAGGAACTAAAAGAGTGGCAGACTTTACTGCACAAGCAGCTTTCCATGCTTCCTTGAACGCCGTGGTATCGTCCGAACAACCGTCCCCGACCGCACCGTACGACGTGACGTCGAAAATGCTGTCGGTCTTATCGCCGGGATCGTTGGGGTACGGGTCCGAAGGAATAGATGGAGGGTCCGGGTGTTGGGGAGCAGGGACTTTACCAGGAGGACTTCCCTTGGAGTGTTTAGGCTTGTGCTGCTTGTGGTAATGATATCTTGCACTCACATTGCTTGTGCATAGATTAAAGGAGAGAATTGCCAAAATCCAAAAGAATAATAACCCACGAGCAGGTTCCATTAGCAATGTACAATGAGCTGAAGCCAAACCAATATAAGAGAAAGATCAAAGTTGAGCAGGAAGAACAAAGAGTGGAAGTAGAGCTATAATTCTGATTCCAAAATTCAATTTTCAAAGAACAAATGTATATAGAAGAAAGGCTGTTCTTTTGTGATAGTTGAAGACACGTGTCAAGTTTTCGGAGTTAGCCTTGTTTTGTTTTTGGTATAATGACATAAAATGTCACTAACATTTTGATTAAATAGTCATTTTCTCTCCTATTTTTTTGGGAGTATTTTGGCCTCTAATATTTTGTTTTTGGGAGAAAATCAATTCGTAGATGAAAATCGTTAGTCAACAAACTGTCAATATTCTAAAATAGAGTTTTTTGTCCTAAAATAAAATATTAGGACCAAAATACTAAAAAATGAATTACGACTAAAGTGATTATTAAGCAATTTAACTTTAAAATAAAACATTGAGACTAAAATATTCCAAAAACGAAATATGGACAAAAATGATTATTTAATCAAATATTAGAGTATGTTTTAGCATTATACTTTATGTTCTGTTGTTCTCTGCATGTGTTGCGAATGAGTGTCTCGTGGTCAACCTTACTGTAAGCTTGTGAAGTGCCTATAAGATTTTCTGTGCATTGATCTTCATGTGAATCAATTTATGGCCCTAGACACGCAGGGATGGACGTAGGCGAGGCAGATAGGGACGGTCGATTCTCTAAAAATTTAAAATTATCATATATTTTAGATTTTATCTATGTATTTCTGTTGAAAATTTATTTTCGCCTCCTCTATAATTTTATAAGTTCAATTTCATCTTTTAAAATTTTATAAGTTTAAATTCGTCTTTCCTAACATAAAATCTTGCGTCTCTCCTGGTTACATTTTTGAGAAATCTGCGGAAAGCTAGCTGGTTTGACCCATGTGGGATTGGGAACACACAAATGATGATTGATGAATAAACAACATGGCAAACTGTTGATGAAAATGGGGTTTTCTTTTTGGTTATGAAAAAGCAACCAGTCCCGTGACTCTATGTTGTTGTTTAGCTCTTTATGGCCATATGCGGAGCAGTAGGAAACATTGTACTAAGTGAGCGACAACAGAATTAAACAAGTCACGGGTCAAGCCAATTCTATTTAAGGTCGCACTAACCAAATTACTTCGGTTAATGGAATGATTTTTATTCCTAGATACTACGGGTTTGAGCACCAGCGACTATAGTAGAGTGATTGAGTGTTCATTGAGTGAAAGTATTTAGAACAGATTCAATAACGCATCGAGATAACATAATAACAAAGGAGTTTATATTTTCCCCGACGCCATGAAAAAAGTTTACCAGGCAGTGAAGGAATCAAACGACAATTGCTGTTGAGGAGCAGCAACATGCATGCATGGGGTACTTGTTGAAGAAATGCAGATGTGGAGTGGTAGAAGAATGTGTGAAAAATGTGGGTGTTGGGTTAAGCCAATGAGTGAGGCTTTTTATAGAGGTTAGTCTTTGATGAAGGGAATGGCATTAAGGGGTTGTTTGGTTCAAGGACATGTTTGGTTGGTCGGGAATCTCATTTCCGGTAATGTTTTATTTTCAATAGTATATTTTTTGGGGTATATTACCGGAATGTCATTACCTCCCTTCCCTTAGGTATTGTAACATCATCGGCGTTTTAGACTAAAATGCCCTTAAATTTTTATTTTTTTTCAAAAATATCCTTCTTCTGTCATTGAATAATAAAAATTATACGAATGTTAAATTACAAATTTATCCTTAAATTATTTTAGATTTACAAAAAAATATATATAATTAAAATTTTATATAAAGTTCAGGGGTTAAAATTTTTTTAACCTTTCATTAAACCTTTTTTATATTTTTAATTTTGTAAAAAAATTATATAAATTATGAATTTAATTTTTTAAAGAAAATATAAATATTTTACAATTTGTAATATTATACAAATATATAATAAGGACAATTTGGTCAAATATACATTCTAATAATATTTTATTCCTTTAACCAAACATGGTAATCTTACATTCTTGCTAAACCAACCAAACACAAAATACAACATTCCCAGTAATCCTATTCCCTGGTAATCTTTTATTCCCACTGGTAATCTTACATTCCGTGAACCAGACGCACCCTAAGGGTTCACGGGTGGGGTTTAAAGGGCTCAAAAGTTGGAGATTTAGTGTGATTGAAAAGCACGAACTAAGCGATTTCGGTGGTAAAAGAATTGTTGTTGTTCTTTGAGGTCTCGGGTTTATACATAAAAATGTCAAGATATAAGCGTTCAATATTAAATGGTTGATAGTTAAGCTAATGAGCGAGGATTTTTTTATAGAGGTTAGTCTTTGATCAAGGGAATGGCATTATGTTGGCATGCAAGGGTTCACGGGTGGGGTTTAAAGGGCTCAAAAGTTGGGGATTTAGTGTGTGTGATTGAGAATAGGGATAACATGTCATATCGGATTTTTTTGTCGTTAGAAAAATCGGCACGAATTTAAATTTTTTTAATATATATATATATATATATATGATCTTATAAGATCAAAATATTTACTTATGAAGGAATTTTAGTTTAAATGTTAATATCTAAATTTTATAAAAAAAAATAATTTAATGGTTAAAATAGAATCTAAAATCGACCTCAAAGTTTAGTGACTGGTTAAGTAATTTCCCTTAAAGAAAATTGATAAGTAGCCAATAAAACCCTTCCACTCCAAAATGACTCCTCAAAATCACATCATAACCTCAAGTAATTATTTAGAATTTTTCTTATTAATTAAGGGTACATATATATTTTTAGATTTAACTATTTGAATTCGAATTAAAAAAAAACATTATCTTTAATTAATGGGTTCACTTGATGAATTTGTGACAATTATTTTTAAAATCATAAAAGTCCAAAAATTATAGAATAAAACTATTTCTAAAAACTTGGTGTTTTAAAATGTATTTGTCTGGAAAAAAGAATTTTTTTTTAAATTATAAGTATGAAAAATTATAAAATTCGTTTAAACGACCTAAAATTTCAAATATATAGAACGAAATCGACAGAAGCACTTTTTATTATTCCCCACTGACACAAAAGCAATGAATTCTGAGTTTGTGGCTGGGAGTTATGACACGCAGGATTGCCGTAGGTTACACGCGCTTGCGCTATTGGTTTATTGCTTGTTGTGGGCCATGTAGTTGGTGCATGGGCCACAGGCCACTATCACCACAGGCGCTCGTGGGAAATTTTATAGCACGATAGTTTTAATATACAGTTAAAAAAAATATTATCGATTTTGTTATTATTTTTTAAAATTTATGATAAAAAAATTACTTAAAACATTATTATTTTTATCTAAATTATTAATGTTTTTTAATATTTCTGGTAAAGTACTCAATAATAATAAAAATAGAAAAAATAATATTTTAGGTAGTACTTTATTAGATATGTTAACAAAATCGGTAAAACGCCCAATAATAACAAAACTTGTAGAAATAATAATGTTTTAAGTAATTTTTACCGAAAATGTTAAAAAATAATAACAAAACTAATAATATCTTTTCTTAATCGTATATTAAAGTTGTCGCACGAAATAAATCCATCCGTGAAAGACTGAAAAAAGTGAAAAAGAACCTAGTTTAAGATGCCTTTAGTTCATAATGTATAAGCTAAACTACATATTTAGTATCTCAATTATTACTTTTATTATATTTTCTTCACTTAACTATTTTCTATTTTAGAATCACGTCTAATGTTTAGTTTTTATTTTATTTTGGTCACTTATCATTAGAAAATCAAGAGTGATGTTGACTTGTCACCATAAGATAATGTCACAATATTACTAAAAAAATAAAAAAGAATCATGAAAATAGTTCTACTAATTTTTACGGTGAGTAATTAAAATGAAACTAAAACTAAATATTAAATATGATTTCAAAATAAAAAATAGTTAGGTGAGCAAAACAGAGTAAACCTGAAATTTGAACACCCTTAATTAAGTAGTATATATATATATATATATATATAACATATTAAATATTTGATATTTGATATTTTTGCTTAATCAATTAATTAATTAATTCCAAACAGAATTAACTGATATCTTAAAAAAAAAGCAATTAATCGTTAATTGATAAAATATAAAATTAACCAACCAATTAATCAAAACGGCTTCAATTTGATTAATTAATTTGATTAAATCGAGTTTGAACACCCTTACTACTTGTATTAGGGTCTATTTATTTCAATATAATTAGTTTTTTAAATATAATTTATGGAAAATGAATTTTAAAAAGTATTTTCTGGTGTTTTGATGACATTGTGTAATTCATTTTCCGTTGTATTCACATCCAGTGAATCAAAAGAACTATCAACTCGGTTTGATTTGTATGCTCGGACTATGTAAACCTACAAAAATGTAATAGAAGCAAATTTTCGATAAGTTGTTTTCCCGTGTTTTATTGTCTTTTTCCCTTTGACTGTAATTCCATTTACTTTGACCGTATTTTACTTTCCCCAACCAAACATAAAAAAAAGGAAAAGGGATGTTTAAGGTACGACAACCTTAATATACGATTAAAGAAAAGCGTTATCGAAAATATTAATATTTTTTAATATTTTTGGTAAAGAGCTACCTAAAATATTATTTTTTCTACTGAAAATGTTAATAGTGGACGCTATCTAAGATGTTTAATATTTTCGGTAAAACGTTACCTAAAACATTATTTTATTTACCAAAAATATTAAAAAATATTAATATTTCTGGTAGAGTCTTTCTTTAACCATATAAATCTATCGTACAACAGATCTACCCATAAAAAAAATCCTTTTTGGAAAATGAAATATCTGAAACAAACGAAGCGTTAGTGATCCCAACATTAACAGAAATAATTCACATGCAGATATATGGTAGTCTGGTAGATATGGATGTGGTGAAGTGGCAAGGTGAAAAGTGGGCACGTGTCATCGGATAATTCACGGGTTTGTTGTTGATGTGTGTCACGGGTGGAGGAATTGAATATTGAGGGATTCATTTGATTTCTTTAAATACTATGTCAGGGAGGAGTTATGTTGAGGTCTAAAGGGCCCCTTATGTATTCCATAAATTTTAATTTAATAATACTTTGAATCTTAAGATATCAATTTAACTCAAATCTGACGGGTATTGATCAGACCCGATAATATTGATTTTTTTTAAAAAAAGGTTCGGATTAGGTCGATTTTTTAAGAGTTTACATGGGGTTGGGTCTGGTTTGGGTGGAGGGAAAAAAATTCTGATCTGACTCGATCTTAGGATAATAATGTATTTTTTAAAATTTTATTAATTTTTTAATCAAGTTCTTATTTTATATCGGTCTGGTCGGATTTATACTATAAAATTTTAGGTCGGATCAGATTCGGGTGGAGGATATATATTTTCGGATCGGATCGAGTTGACAAAACACCTGACCCTAACTCAACATGTTGTTATCCTTAACTTTGAAACATATAAAATATTTAAATTAAAATAAAATAGAATTTATTAAATATTTAATATTTTAATAATTTATTTTTATTTTTAAATTAATATAAAATATTTAAAATTTAAAATTAAAACCATGAACACATAAATGTTAATATTTTTAATAATTTATTTTAAAAAAAATAAAATCTTAATATATTATATTTTCGAATTGTTCACGAGCTTTTCGAGTTGAGTATCATGTAGCTTGTTTTGGCTCGTTAAGAACTCGAACCGAATATATTTGAGTCGAGTATTTATCAAATTTTGACAGAATCAATATCAAATAACTCGCAATCTGTCTTTTTCTCATTTATAAACCCACTCTTCATATCAACATTGTCATGTGTCATTTTTTCTCTCTATATCAACTATTCGATATTTAAGTCATTTTTCTCTCTGTATCGAGTGTTTCTTCATATTACGAACAAAATTTCAAAATTTCACAGCAATATTATCGTTAATTTTTTAAAATAAAATAATTGTGTACTGGTTGATATGAAGAAACACCAACAAATTTCAATCCCATTCATGAAAAGAGATAATTAAATTTTCAAGGGAAGAGTTTATTAAAATTTGATCAGCTTTTTTTTAGTATAAAAATAAAAACCTTATATATTTAGTATTCAAAATAGTTGTTTTTCTCCTAAGTTTGTGTCTAAATAATTTTTATTTTTAAGTTGATACCCGAAATGGACAGATCTAAAAAAATTTATTTATTTTATTAATTTGGGGTAAGTATAAGACAATATATGTTCAAAGATAACTCTCAATCATTTGATATTGAACGCTCACACCCTTTTATATTTTTGATACTCGAATCTGAGACCTCAAGAAATAACAACAATTCCTTCACTGTTTTGATGTTTAATAATGCGATTGACAAGTAGTTTTATGTTCACAAACAAAAGTAAATACATAATGAATAGTGATTCTAATAATAGTAGGTGATATATTTTTCTATTTAGGTTTAAGCAATCTCATATGTATATATATAAATTTATTTATATAATATATAAAATTCTTCAATCCCATATTTCGTCGATTTAAAGTGTTTGTAAAAATCAATCCTATTACAAGAAAGATGTGTGAAACATAAATAATTCAATACCAATTCTGTCGCAAAAGTCGATCAATGATGGTTAGTAATTGACTGTTGGTGACAGCCGACAAGTGCAATGCCAAAAAAAAATAAATTGTTTAAAATTCACTAGCAAAATTGATACACTTCTAAAGTTCAATGTCTTAAACAAAATCTTTTTAGACATCAAAACAATCGTACCATAACGATGTTGTTTTAGTGTGATAGACCACTTCAACAACCATTAGTCATGTCATTATTCCATTACTGACTTAACGGCACAATGACATAATTGAATGTAAAACTAAAGTTCGATGTTATAATTGATCAAATTAAAAACTTAGTGGTTTAAATGAATTAGAGAACAAAGTTTAGTGGTATATAGTGTAAGTTAACCTTAAAAATACATAATAAAGGTCAAAACAAAGGGTAAACTACATGCTTAGTGCCTAAACTATTATTTTGTTCCATTTTGGTACCAAAACTTTATTTTTTCAAAGTCATACTTAAAATTTAGTTTAAGTTTCATTTTGATACCCTAATGTTAAAATTTTAATGATGATGTTGACATGTTACCATAAAGTAATTTCATGTCACATTGGCTGATGCACTAAGCCCCATTGGGAAGCAAGTGCATCCTCATTATTTTAAAAAATTGTAAAAATTAGTTTAATAAATTAAGAAGAAGAGAAAAAAAAAAAGAAAATTTACATACACAATAGTTTTTAAAAAAAATATTAAAATTTCAAACATCTAATTTTTAATATTTGGATCCGTCACTTTCACATCATCATTGAAAAAATTAAAAAATTATGTAAACAATTTTGTTATTTTTTAATGGCAATATACCAAAATAAAATTTAAACTGAACATTATGTATGATTTAAAAAAATAAAGTTTAAGTATTAAAATAAAATAAAAATAAAAATTTAAGTACTAAATATGTAATTTATCTAAAGAATAGTATACAATTAAATGAGGTTATTTATTTGCAAAATGCAATAAGTTAATGGCGGCAGAAAAGTTTTATTTATTTATTTACGGTATAAACCCTTTAAATTAATACTCGGTAAATTAATAAACTCTCTAAAATAATAAAATTGTTCGGTCCCGACTTTGGCCAATGTAAAAAATTGAAAAACTCGATAAAATAATAAGATAATAATTTTTCGTGAGATCCTTTATAATTTTCAATCCCAAGAAAATCATAAATTAATAATTCATAGAAACTGAAAAAAATATATTACACTCTATTGAAATATAATTCAATAGTTGTCTGTTTTTTTTAAAGTTCAAGTCTATTTGAAGCTCATTATTAATTTAACTCATATCTTATAACATAATTCTAAGAGGCATAGACTAATTTACCTTTTTATTTGGTATGTACAGTAAAATTACTTTAAAACTCTTTAAATTATTAATTATTAATTTATTGATAAATTAATAACTCTCTAAATTAATAAATTTCTCCGGTCATGACATTATTAATTTATAGAGTTTTAATTGTATTTACGCTCCTAATTTTGTTCTTATTTCTTCCGTTTATTACCCCATTTCCTTCATTGCAACAAACCGTCCGCTTCTCTTGGTGTATGTAGTGCAATCGATCAATGGTTTCGCCCCTCCACGAAATCCCTGATTCCATCCGTGTTCAAAATCATTTGTCTGAGATGCCTTCTATTGGACCCCCTTCACTCTCAGTTTCCACAACTCAAACACAATAATCAGGTTCGCCTTCCTGTTTTTAGCTGGAGACGAACCGCATAAATTATTATATTTGCTTCCCTGTTTTCAGCTGCAGACTTCTTCAAAAGCTGAGTTGTTGAAGGTCAGTGTACAGCAGTTATAGCAGTGATTCAATATGTTTCCTTGCATAAATTCTTATATTTGCTTTAACTATTTGGACTTCTTTTATTTCAGTTGCGGGTAGATGGATATGGGTGGAGTACACCTTTTAGTGTCTCTAGTGAAGGAGTGATGATATTTCTTTGAAAAATGACACTGGAAGTAATAATTTATTTTTGAAGGTTGGAGTTAGGAGTGGAACGAAAAGCCTAAGGATTCCCTCACCTATCTTCTCCTTGATGAAATGGTGATCAATCTCCATGGTTTAAGTTCAATTAGACTGAACGGGGTTTTTTTTTTCAACGCATATAGCTACTTTATTATCATAGAAAAGTTTCGTGAAGTTTCTTGTAGATCTCCTTAATTCTTTCAGCATCTTTTCTATCCATTTTCCCTTCCCTCACAAATGCCATGTGACATTGCCCTAAATCCAGCTTCTGCACTGTTGCTGGCTACAACAAACTGCTTATTACTTCTCCATGTAGTTAGGCTTCACATAAGAAAGTGCAATAACCCATAGTTGGTCTTTGTTCCATTATGGAACTAGCTCAATTAGTATCTTTGTATACTTTGACATCTTTGTTTGATGTTCTCTTCCTTTTTCAAGGGGCAAAACTCTCCTCACTGTAAATCACATAGGATTGAGTGAATCCCTTTTCAATTAGATGAGCTTTTGTAACTGTTAATGCTTCCATTTGCTTTGTGTTTGATTGAGAAGATCTATTTGCAACCGATCAGACTTTTCTTCTGGGCATATCAATGATCTCGCATGTGTTCTTTACTAGAGCTTGGATTTCTTCCAAAATAATGGTCTTCCGCTTGGGTTATAGACAGGCTTTTTATGTGTTGAGATTTTCTTTTCTTTTCTTTTCACTGGTTATAGAAAAGGACTCTAAAACTAGGGGCAACTTTTTGTAAGAGAAAATTATGAATAGGATGTTTATTACAGGACCATAAGATTATTTATTGTGATAATAGAATTTTGTTGAGCAGGGGTGTAATCTCTGTGAGACTGTGAGCATCCAGATTCTCTAGACTTGGGTTCAGATCCTTTGATCTATTGTGATATTATATGTCTCTCTAAGCTCTCCTATGAATTTTTTGTCTTCAAGAACAAACCCTGAGCTCTTTTTCCTTCCCTTTTGTGGACTTCATGCTAGAGGGGTTAGGTTGGTCACTCATGGTACTTGATGTTACAGACTCGAGGTAAGATGATTCGAACTCAAGGTTATAAGGTTTAGGCTCAAGAGGTTAGAAATGGGCTTGGGTTGTGTTTTGGTTACAGGCTAATGTGTAGGTTGATAGATATCAATTCCCAAAACTGATATAACCTAGTGATAGGATTGTTGGGGTTCCCAATTTTGGATAGTATGTTTGATTTTCAAAGATAGTGACATCCATGAATCCCCACCAATTTTCTCACTTTTTTAGAATAGCACTTGTAGGGTTTCAAAGAGACTTTTGCAGGAATATATGATTTTTCGAATTGTGTGAATTGATACAAACGAGGGAGTCCATTTATAGGCTAGGAAAACAGTAAAATTGAGCTAGAAATAGAGATAGGGTATATAGCAATATATTGACCTAATCCTAGAAGACTGAATACGATAAATAATAAATAAATCCTAACATTATCTAGATCTCTTAATAAGCTAAATAAATGATAAATTTGATACTAAATTTTCTAAAATAAATAATCAAAATTCTTAGGTTAAATTTAATTACAAGAAATCAATGAAAATATTGAAAATCGTAATTATTAAAAGATCTTGTATTGGGCTCGTATGGAATTTTCTAACTGAGTTGTCTTTGAGCAAACATATCTTGAATTCCCGACATCTAATTAAGGTATTTCAAGTTGATTTGGATAGGTAACCGACAGTCGACCGATCCATAAGGAGACATATTGAGCTAGAAATATTCGGATCTCATTCGAAAAGAGACATTGGAAGGAGGAAAAGAGTACCTCAAAATATTATTACCAATCAATAAATCCATAAAGAGTACCTACAAAATTTTATTACCAAACGCCGGAGAGCTCATCCACGAAGCAGTCCTTGCCATTAATTATGATGCAGCGAGGACATCGCACGAGTGTGTCATGCACATCCTACGATGAGCGAGACGTTGAAGGAAGCTGCAATGGCCACCTATGACAAGCTGATTCACATCTAGAAATCCGGAGGTCTTACATGCTATTCTCCGTTTTGTTTTATGTTTGATAATTTTCGAGATTGACTCGGCAGCAGTCAACTTGCTCTTACATGAAGCAGATGGCATGCTCTAATAGACATCATTTGCCGTTTATTATTTACATATACTTGGTGGCAGAATAACCAAGCATGTTCAGTCATCTGTTTGATCATTGTTTTGCAATTAATAACTTGATACCTTGAAGCAGATTTCTGGTTCTGGTGATTTACATTTATTTATCGAAGCAACATGCGATTAAACGATAAAGGCACTGGCATTTTATGTTGGTAAAAACACTTCTATGTTGTAGAAAAGCTACACTTATGCTTGTAACCTTGCATATTAACTGGCATTGGTGATGTTCTTTTTTGAAAGAAAGATAACATCCAGGAGATGCATACACTACAAGCAAAGAGTTGTGTAACAAAATATATGATCCGGTAGAGGGAAAGAACTCAGGAAGTGAGACCACAAAAACATTTATTAGAAACACAGGTGAGTCAGAAATGTATTAGCTAAAGAGTTCCATCCTAATCATGGGAACAAAAAAGGCCCCTGCACAATTCGCAAACAACTCCGGGTCTTTCTTATGGCAGCTTCCGGCATGATGATGCGATAAAACACAACTTAGGTGGTATGCATTCAAGGGTCCTCCCGCATTTCCGGTCTCCTTCTAGCCTGTAGAGCAAGCCTTGCATCTCTCTCCCTCTCGAATTCCCGATAATCGGTCCGTTGCAGGAAAGAAACCTTATCCAAATACTGGTTTGAACTCCTTATAAGCTTTCAGCCTTCGATCTTTAAATTGTGCGGGTCAGTCGGAGTCTCCAACAATCATGTACTGGGATGATAAAAGGAATGTCCCCTTATCCTATGACGAGTCTCGGGGCACGGCCCCGAGATCATGTAAAGCATAGAGCGCTTATCGTGATTTATCTCTCGGTGTCAAGGCATTGCCCCCGATTAAGGTTTTGTGATGGCGATGACCCGATTGTTCCGAAGGTTGAGGACATGTCGTGAAGGAGATGATTGACTTGGGTGTTGAATGTTTTTTTTTTCCGGGTTTGAACCCGATTTTGGGTCGTAGGTAGAGGTGTTCATTCGGTTAAAACGGTGGCCGACCGAACCGAAATACCCTTAACCGAATTAATCAATTTTTTTCTTTAACCGTTAATCGAACCGAACTTTTTTTTGAAAGTATTAACCGAACCGAATAAATTTCGGTTAATTCGGTTAATTTTCGAATTAACCAAAATTCTTTTAGAATTTTAGAATTTAATATTTTTTAATTAAAAAAACAATTTACAATTAATTTAAATAATATCTAATTATAAATAATATCTAATTAATTTGATTCAAACATTTTGCATTTAGTTTTGAGATTATTTTAATTAATTAATATTGATTTGGGTTTTAAATGGATTGGGCCGACTAAGTATTTTAATATAATTATATTTAAATGTTAATTCGGTTAATTAACCGATTTCGAACTGAATTAACAATTAATTGAATTCCAAAAAAATCTTTAATCGTTCTCCAACCGAACTAATTCGGTGGCAGACTGAATTAACCGAACTAATTCGGTGACAGACTAAATTAACCGAACTAATTTGGTTCGATCGGTTAATTCGATTATAACCGAATTTTGAACACCCCTAGTCGTAGCTGAGTGTGGATTTGATTTGAATTCGAGTTTTTGGCTCAGTGGGCCTGGAGATGATTATAAAGCCTTGGTTCGGTTGAATTTTGAGTTCGAAAGATAGTTCTGGATAAAATTAGTGTTTATAACCCGATTTGACAATTTACTTGGACAAGTCTTCAAATTTATTGTTTTGCAATTATTTTAATTTTGTTATAATTTAACATGTTATAGTTTTTAATTTTACTTTTTTTAATAAATTTTGTTATTTTAAAGATTTTTATATTTGTGAAGGGGTCCATTTACACATTTTCTGAACTAATAGAGTCCTAAGGGGTATTTACACCAATTTGCTATTAAGTTTATCAAGTTGTAGAACTCAACTTGAGGCAAACTCGAAAAATTAAATAACTTGAAAATATAATTTAAAAAATGAATAGAATTGAGCAACCGGTTGGGTCAACCGATCCGATGGGAAAAAAACCCAAAAATTTACTAAATCAGTTTCACTGTCAAAAAATTAAGGGTAAACTACATAAATGACTACATAACTATGGGTTGGGTATGAAATGACCACTATTTTTAAATTTACGTCAATATGATCACTAAACTATTTAAATGATTTTAATATAGCCACATGTCGTTAACACTTAACGAACCGTCTACATGGAAGTTAACAAAATTTGTATAATTAGGGTATTGGTCCTTGTATAGTTATGTATTCACAGTGCTTGAACCCTGCTTTGTTTTCTTCCATTTTGGTCACTACTTGTGTATGATTTGTTTCCCATTTATGCAATTTGATCTTGATTTTGTTTTTAATTTATCTAATGTCTTAATTTGAGCATTAACTTTGAAATCTTTTATTCTATTAATGTATTAAATTTGTAGATTAAATCCCCCTATATTTTAGAATTAATCAATTTGATCACCAAGATTAAGTTTAATTATTAATTTTTAATTAGGTCCTAATGTCAATTTAATTTAATACATTTATTTCTCTAATCAAATTGTGATACATGTCATAACCTGATTAGAGAGTTTTTTTAATTTTAATTTAATTAATTTAATAAATTTTTAGTCCAATCAAAAGGTGACACGTGTCTTAACCAAGGGAATCCAACTTGGGTCCCTAGGGTAAACTATGTATGTCTTAACCACTGAGCTAATTCTCATGTTTGTTATTTAGATAATACATATATTATATAATTTGTTCAAGTTTAGACAGGAAAAAAATTAAAATGACTTAATTGGATTTGAAACCAAAATGAAATAGTAATCAAGCAAGCTTTAACCAACAAACTAAATCTAATATTTAAGAATCAATTATAATATTATATATTATAGTTAATGATAAAAAATAAAAACGAATAAGTGAGAACTTACTTCTTGGCCAATTGAGAATATGGCAACACTTAAATCACTAAAATAAATCTATTAGTTTATTTATAATTGATTTAAGATTTTAATATTTTTAAACTAAATTTATTATTTTCATTTTTATTTTTAATGATTATATATATGAAATCATTAAAAAATAATTTAATATCCAAATTATAATATATATATATATATATGTATTATAGTTAATGATAAAAAAATATTATATATTATAGTTAATATTCAAATTATAGTCATAAGATTGTGACTGTGTCACAGTTCGATTGGAGAAATAAATTTATTAAATTAAATTGAAATTAGGACCTAATTGAAAATTAATTAAAGTTAATCTTGGTGATCAAATTGATTAATTTTAAAATCTATGGGATTTAATCTACAAATTTAATACATGACTATAATAAAAGATTTTAAAGTTAATGCTCAAATTAAGGCATTACACAAATTAAAAATAAAATCAAGATCAAATTGGATTACATGAAAATCCAAGGAAACAAATAATATACAAGTAGTGACCAAAATGGAAGAAAACAAAGAAGGGTTCCAACACCGCGAATACGTAACTTTACAAGGACTCATACCCTAATTATACCAATTTTATTAACTGCCACATGGGCACTTCTGTTAAATGTTAACGACAGGTGGCTATATTGAAACCAAATTGGTGTGTCGCTTATATATTTTCTTTTTTGTCTTTGTTGATCAGTGACGACACCAACTTCAATGTTGGTTGTCGACCGCCAGTATTCTTTATTGTCTTTTTCTTTTCTATATTTTATCTTTAATTCTTTCGTTTTTTTATTTTCAATAAGTCTGACTGTGTTGCACGTTTTCATCTGCCTTTATATCACATTTTCTTATGTTTTTTGACATTTTTTTAGTTCTTTGGTCGTTTTTCATTTATCTTTTTTCTAATGATTGATTTGACACTACCACACGACTGATAAAAATGACATTTATATGATATCTTGTTGATATTCCCTGCTTTAGACCCTCATATTGGATCTGGATAATCATTTTACGTTCGTAAATAACTTTTCACGTCACTCGAGTTTGATTTGCAGTTTGTTGATGATCATTGAATAGTTTGATTTAAAGTCATCGGCACAGTAATTCTCACATGTTTTTCCCTCTCGTGATGATGGTCTAGACATGGCAATCTCGTTATTGCACTCGACATGAAATCTGATAATCACTTTGATTATGATAATGTGTATCACATAATTACCGTTATCCTTTTACCCGTAAAACGCAAGTGATTAAATTATTTAATATTTATTACAAATAAATTTTAAATTTTACTAATTATCTTGTTCAATTTTTTTACTAATTATCAGTTAGTTTAATGAGAAATGACATTAATTTTTTTTAAATAAGATTTGAGATTTAATTTTAACATCTTGAACGAAAATAAATAGAACTAGAAGAGTTATCCATATAACGAGTATGTGCAACATCTTTTATAGATTAATCAATTAAAAAATTTACAGATGGATATAAGTTGGGTTGGATCAAATTGGTTGATCCAACTCGAATTTGAGGAGGCTCCATATGACCCAAAATCTGACTCGACTTTTAGGTAAAACTATGCACTCGACCCAATAATGATATATATATAATCTCATTTTATTATGTAAAATAATGACCTAATTAAAAAATAAAGATATGCTATTGTAATTATTTCTAAATATATAAGTGATAAATTATATCAATATTTTTTTTATCTTAAACCTAATTTCGATTCGACTTTATCTTAAAAAAATGTTTGATCCAACTCGATCGGAACTAAAATTTTCAAAGAAAAAAAATCCTATGATGTCTATTCAAATTGAAACTAATTGAATCTAAATCTCATATCCATATTTAAATAGATTAAATATAAGTGATTATAAAATAAAGGGTAAACTATGTATTTAGTACTTAAATTATCAGTTTTAACCCGTTGTAGTACCTAAATTTTCTATTTTTTCAAAACTATGCTTAAAGTTTAGTTTTCATTTCATTTTAGTACCCCACCGTTAAAATATTAACGCGTTTAGTACCTAAACTATCAGTTTTTGTCCATTTTAGTGCATAAACTTTCAAAAAATTTCAAAACTTAACGTTCAATTTTGAACGAGGTACAAAAACTAAATTTTTTAACGACCGAGTACTAAAATGAAAACAAAAACTAAACTTAGTATGGTTTTAAAAATTGAAAGTTTAGGTATTAAAATGGATCAAAATTGATAGTTTATGTACTATATGCGTAATTTATCCTGAAATGAGTATCAGGCTTTCACTTTCATTTTCTTTTTTCTTCGTTATGGTATTACACACTTGTGGTTTGTCCACTTTATGAAAGCATGACACGCACAAACTGATTGCTTCGTGTTTTGTGTTGTGGAAAGCTTTCTAGACTTGTGATCTTTTGTGTCATTTATTAAGAGATTCAAAGCATTTGATGGCTAATTAATTATCAATCAATTACTTAATTAATTTTGGTTTGGCAAGCAGCCTAGTGATAAATGGGGTTTCAACTTTTTAATTAATAAATTTAAATGCTATGTACAAAAAAATTTTGAGTAAAATTTTTGTATTATATACTTTTAATTTTAATTCACGTGGACTTCACTCTATTGATGGCATGAATCAAATCATAACACATTATTATAAATGTGTAAGGGCCACGTTTTGATCAATCATCAAAATAGAATTTTCCCTTATGTCAATTACAGTTGTCGGCATCATTTTTCGCCTGGACGGAGAAAACTCGTACCGACTTGGAGATTTTTCTTTGAAAAGAATTTTGAAATAGGAGAAGTCGCCACCAAACATTTAAGGTGCGATTGGGATATCAAAAAACCGGGTGATTTTAATAAAACATTTTATTTTTATCAAAACACCAAGTTTTAAGGTCTGTGAAAATCCATAAATCATGTTCGGGAGTCGGTTATTCGTGGGGAAGGATTAGCACCCCCCATAAGCGCCCAAAAATTGGTACCTAGTTGATTACTCTATATTTAGAATCAAAAATTTTGAGTTCAAACTTTATTTAATTTAAAAATCATTACGGATGCAAAGTTGAAAATAATATTCTTTTGTGAAGGCCGATAACATTCGCCCCTAGCATAAATGCGGGAGATCAACTAATGTGGCTAATAACCGGACATTGCCTCAATTTCAGAAATCATGATGTGATTTTGAAAATGATGTCGAACTATTTCGGGAATCACCAGTAGTCACCCCTTAGCATACTTGCGGGAGATATACTATTGAATCCCTAATAAGTGAACATTGCCTTAGGTTTAAAAATAAAATGCAATCAAACAAATTTTTATTCATCCTAATTAAGCTAAGGATAAATTAAGTTTTTTCTAGCTTAAAGTATCGAATTATGAAAATTAAAGAACCTAAAGGCACAAACCTAGAAGTGTAGGTTCTAATATTAACCCTATTTGATTTTTTAAACCAATTATTGAATCGAAAAACCGAGATGGTCCCTTGAGCATTTACGGAGGGTTGACTCGAATTATTCCCTAAATTAAGAGGACTATATTGAAATCTAACTAAAAGTGGAGGCTCTATTTAACCTATTTGATTATGTCGATCTTAAAGGTCTAATTGAAGTTCAGGGACTAAAAGGTCAAAGGTATAAAATACTGAGTTCTAAGAGACTAGAAGTTTAAGGACCTAAATCAATAATTTCTAAAGTTGTGTACTAATTAATAAACCAAAAAAATCCTAAGTACTATCTAAACTAACCTATTAAAAACTAATTAAGCCTAAAGTGTTTTTCTAGAAAATATTGATGATTAATAAATTTTTAAAAAGTCGAGCAATCGATTCGAGTAATCGTGCATCTTATACGAAAACTCGACTCGAATTGCTCCCTAATTAATTACTAGGGTGTCGTCCTAATTTCTAAGTCTGATTTGAGTGTTAACCTAATCTAAGAGCTAAATCTAAAGATTAAAACTATGAAATAACAAATCATTTTAAACCTAATTAAAATAATAAAAACAAAAAAACCACAACATAAAAAATTAAATAAGCATAAATACAAGGACTAAATTGCATAAACATTAAATTACCAAGCTAAAAAATAAATTAGACATATAATATGGGCTAAATTAAAATAAATTGAAATTAAATGGCTAAATCTAAATAAAATAAAAATAGATTAGGGACAAAAATGTAAAAAAACACTCGGGAACTAAAAGGACCTAAAGAATAACAAAAAAAATAAAAATCATGCAAGAAAAGGGAAAATTACAATTTTAAACCCTACAGGTGACCAAAATGCAAAAACATGCTAAAGATATAGGGATTAAAATGACAATAACCCAAAAAAATGACAGGCATGCAAGGAAAAGGGAAAATATCAATTTTGGTCCCTACAAGTGACCAAACTACAAAAACACGCTAAACCTAAGCGTGATTTTACCCTAAATTATTTCTATATATACAAACTTTCCTGTATTTTATTTCATTTTAAACCAAATCGAAAAAAAAAACAAAAAAAAAAGATAAAATGCTATCCCCTTTCCTCGGTCGGCATTCTATCCCCTTTTCTCGGTCGACCTACTGTCGGTCGACTCGAACCCTCTTTGGCTACTATACACAGCGATCGGGAAACCAAATACACTCCAAATCACTCCGAAATCGTAGATCTACCCTCCTAGGACCTAACTTAACTTAGGACTTAAAACCACAAAAAAAATGACCCTAAACTACCTAAAATTGACTAGCCCCTCGGCTTCCCTGAACTTCGACGACATTTTCGACTCAGGTAATACTCCGATCTATTTTCCTTTTATTTTTAGTGTTGTTATTGCTGAAAATGCATTTGGATAGTTGCTATTTCGGAAAAAAATCACCTTTTTTTATACCTTGGTTATTCAAAACTAAAACACTTGTTGTTATTTTCGAAATAAAACTCAAAAAGGTTTTTTTTTTGCTGGTACCCAAACAGAAAAGGAAAACAAATAAAATAATTCCTGCTCGAAGTAAAAAAAAGGATAAAAACCTTGAAATTTCAGTCTATTGCTATTCCTTCTAGAAAATGAAAATCACAAGAGAGTTTACATTATTTTTGTTTGGGTTTTATACACTTTTACAAGAAAAAATGAAATGATCTTTCTTTGTCTCTTGCTTGTTGTTTTCTGCAGGTGTTGCATAGAGTGGAGCTTGGTGTGTCGGGGCAACAATTCCACTGTTTGGTGTAGGGAGCAATAATTGCTGATTGGGGGTTTAGGGTGGCTACCCTAAGGTTAGGGTTATACCCGAGTCGGGTCTAGTTTGGGCCCCGAGTAGGGTACTAGATATTTAGGTTGGTTTGCATTTTATTTTGGTTTAGTTTGGGCTTGAGGCACAGTTTGGTTTAGGGTAGAAAATGGTGATTACAACAGTCAACAAACTCAACCCCTGCAACTAACTCTTCTCTCCATTTAATCAAAATTTTCAAGCATATCTCTAAAATATGGTCCTTGTTGATCTGACCGATCTATCGTCATTAGATCCAAAACAACTTTAAGTTCTAGAAAAGTCCGACTCGAGTTATAATGTCTCATCGAGAATCGAACTCGATCTTGATTGCCCTTAGCAGACTGCTGCCAAATATGTTCATTGGAAGTCGAATTACGACTAACTGATTTGATTTCCAAACTTCAAGCAAAAACAGTAAAACTAATCAACTTGCACTTTTTGAGTTGAAGATGTAGTAATATCAAAAAATAACCAAATCAGTAATATCAAAATAAAAACGTTGAGTAAATAATAATAAAAACATGTAATACTCAAAACTTATCAGACTCAGTAGATACAATAGGCATGGTGAACAATCATAACGATGATTTGTGACGAGGATGTCACGAGATTAAAAAGAGAATTACATATCTTAAAGAGGTGTGATATTAATTCCACATCGAAAAAAAAGAAAGTCCTGAAATTTAAAAACGGTGGCATTATATATTTTTATAGACATATATTTTGAAAATAAAATAAATCTACAGGGGTGGGTGGGGGCGATCGCTACCTACAAATTCAAATTCCTATGTATTTTAGATGTTCTCTTTGTATTTTAGATTGAAAATCTGATTTCTTCGCCTTAAAATTTTATAAGTTCTCATCTCTTTAAAATTTTATAAGTTTGTTCATCCTAACATGAAATCATACGTCCATCCTTACTTGATATAAGAATTAATAACTAATCAAGAGCAGTGACGGATTCACAGCTTGATGAGGCGGGTTGTGCCCACCCTGAAATCTGAATTTTTTTCGATTAGTTACTTATTTTACTGATGGTTCCCACCCTGAAATCTGAGTTTTCTTCGATTAATTACTTATTTACTGACAGTGTCTACCCTGAAATTTTATTTGTACCTATCTCATTTAAAAATTTTATGTTGTTAACATATGTGTGCCCACCCTGAAATATGAGTTTTCTTCAATTAATTACTTATTTTACTGACAGTGTCCACCCTGAAATTTTATTGGTACCCATCTCATTTAAAAATTTTATGTTTTTAACATATGTGTGCCCACCCTGAAAAGTATTTTTGAATCCGTCACTGATAAAGAGGATTTATTAACATGCATGGTAAATGAGACCTCAAACTAACTAAAGTCAAATTAAGTAACTACAAGCTAAATCCACACACAATGAAATATTTTAATTAATGAATATAAAATGCTCCCCCAAAATAACATTGAGTTCTGTCATTGTGGTTATATTCAATTCATGTTAATTTAAATTTTTAATATCGTATTTATTATCTTTTTAAAGGTATTTTTGTTTATTCATTTGGCGTTCGTAAACATGTTCGTTTAAATATTCACAAATATGTTCGTTTGGCGTTCACTAGTATACTTGTTTAAAATTCGTTTATTTAATCACTGACATGTTGATTTATTTTTTTAAATTCATTTGCAACCTAAAATGGTAAAAACATGTCATTAGTGCTTAAACTCTTTAAGCTTCATAGTTTACACTCCAAATTTCAAAATATTTTCAATTTAGTCCACGCATTCACCAATATTTAAAATGTAAAAAAAAAAGTTAACGAGTTTCTAAACGAGTTATTAAACGAGATTATTCATGAACATAAACGAATGAGTCGATAAATGAGCTTATTTGTGAACATAAACAAACTAAATACACCTACGTTCATGTTCGTTCGTTTATTAATTAAATATAAAAATTTGTTCATATTCGTTTATTTTAACTTAACAAACAAACATAAGCGAACGTTATAAGAACAGTTCATGAACATATCATGGAATATTATGTTCATTTACACCCCTGTGAACATAAACAAACTAAATACACCTCCGTTCGTGTTCGTTCGTTTATTAATTAAATATAAAAATTTGTTCATACTCGTTTATTTTAACTTAACAAACAAACATAAACGAATGTTATAAGAACAGTTCATGAACATATCATGGAACATTATGTTCATTTACACCCCTATGAACATAAACGAACGCTATAAGAACGTTAATAAATTTAATTTATTCTTAATTTTTTTTAATTAATATCGTAAACTTAAAATTTTTATTTAAATCTTTCGTAAAATATGGACAGAACAATTGTATCAAGATAAATACAAGAGAAATGGAAATGCGTGTCGTTTTCCATGGGGTTGATAAAAGGGAAGTGCCATTGAATCTGGACTTGGTTTAGTTTCTTTCATTCCTTAAACATCACAATCTTAAACCCTGTTTAAGCTCTTTATATACATGATACGTATAAATGTACACCTCCATTATCGTATGTCAACATCATCATCTTTGTTATCGTCATTCTTTACACCTACCCTTGTCGTCATCCTTCTCTCATCCATCTTCGACCGTGGATGATTAGTGATGGCAACGATAGGGTTGGGTTGGATTTTTGGTCAATCCGACTTGAACTTAAAAAAATATGTATCATCTATCTGAATTTGATCTGTTCCAAAAATTATATATCTTCCACCCGATTTGATCTAAAAAATATATTATAATTTTTTTATCCGACTTAACTTTTTAGAGTATACATTCGATTTGACTCGACCTGGCCCGGTATACAATAAGAACTTAATTAAAACAATAATTATTTTTTAAAAAAATATATATTATTATTCCTGGATCGGGTTGGATCGAAATTTTTTCACCCTCACCTGAATTCGATCCGACCTGAATCTAATTTATTTTTAAAAAAAATCAACCAAGATCAAATCAAAATCAATCGATTTCGAATTAAATTATCATCCGGTACATAATAACGGTGGGGGACTCCCCTCCCTTTATTAATGGTGAACCGTCAATGGTGGATATAATTCACTTGTTAAAAAAAAATCTTTCTTAACATTAGCGATAAACATTTACTTGTCAGTAAAAGAATACTGATGCAACACAAACACGTTCGAAATAGGGATGGCAATGGGTCGGGTCGGGTTTTTGGGTCACCCGACCCGACCCGAGAAGAAAGGGTTTTTCACCCGTGACCCGACCCGACCCGATGAAATTAAGGTTTCACCCGACCCGACCCGACCCGAATATATGACTTAGAAACCCGACCCGACCCGACCCGAAATAATAATTAAAAAAATTTTATTCAATGAAAACAGTGACTTAATTGAAAAAAATTATATATGGAGGGACATTATTGTAATTATTCCTAAATATATAGGATAAAATTATATATTTTTCGGGTCGGGTCGGGTCGGATTTTTTTCACCCTAAACCCGACCCGACCCGACCCGACCCGAACAGTGCATTTTAAAAAACCCGACCCGACCCGACCCGAACCCAAATTTTTTTTAAAAAAATCCGACCCGATCGGGTCGGGTCGGGTCGAAACCCGTCGGATTCGGGTTAAGTTGCCATCCCTAGTTCGAAATGGTAATAAAATTAAGAGTACAGTACACAAATGATCATAAAAATAGTGTTGATATATTTTTTTGGTCTCTAAAGTTTATAAAGTTATAAAATGGTCATTAAAATTCTTAAGTGACTAGAATTATCATTAAACTTCTCATGTGCACTACATCAAAACTATTATGTAGCAACTTTTTTGTGGCGTTTTTAAATAAAACGTCACAAAATTTGAACAAAAAACGGCGTTTTTGTAATAAACGCCGCAATAGTCAAGCAACTTAGAGGCGTTTATTACAAAATTGCCACAATAATCATGCACTTTAGCTGTGTTTTTTATAAACGCCACAATAATCATGCATTTTAGTGGCGTTTTTGTAATAAACATCGCAATAATCATACACTTTAGTGGCATTTTTTCAGTAAACGCCGCAATAGTCATGCACTTTCGGCGTTTTTGATAAACGCCTAAATAATCATGTACTTTAGCGGCATTTTTGTAATAAACGCCACTATAGTCATGCACCTTAGCGGCTTTTTTGTAATAAACGCCGCAATTGTACAATCCTTTTAACCCATCGGGTTCCAAATCCCTAATTGTTTCATTATCGTTTTCTCTAATTTTCCTCTAAAGACCAGTCATCACAGTGAAGTCACCACCTTGCAGCCATCACCGCAACCGCAACATCACGCCGCCGCCGTCGATTTTCGGTCACCAACATGTATGGTTTGAAAACGGCTAAATTAATCTCGATCTTTCAGCTCTCTTTTTCTTTCAAACTGATTTCCAATCACTAACCCGACAACACCACCGTAGCACAACCACCATCAGAAGCGAGCATCGTCGTCGTCGTCATCGTCGTCGCACTCTTCCGACCAATCACCATGTATGTCTTTGACTTCATTCCATTCCTTTTAAGCCCTCCTCCATAAGCAAATGTGTATTTTGCATTGATTCCATTCCTCGGCAGCTTCAAGGAAATTAGGAAATAACAATGGCTTAGGAATACTTTTCAAATATATAATTTCCTTATTTTTTTATCAGTTTCGTTTTTTATTGCCAAATATATTAGTTTCAAATATCCGCTTAGCTGTGATTTTTCTTGGTTATTGATATTTTTCATGGTCTTCATTGATCGAGAGAGCTAACTTTCTTCATGCATCATTGGCAATAATAACGACGGCGATGTTCATTTCTTCAATTAAAAAGATAAATGATTTATTTTTTTATGGCTGCTAAACCCTAAAAGTTTTGATTGAGTGTGTTGTCATTAGCCACGTCTCTTCGTCAATATTAATGCTTCACAGTTCCAACCATTTTTGCAGCCAGACATTCAATCTTTACATGACGTGGATAGCTAATAATTGTCTAAATATGAATTTTGTTTTAGCTTAATCCAGAAAAATATAATATGATTATAAATAAATATTTACTTATATCTTAGTCGAATAAGAAATGTTTATTCATGAACTCATCTAATAGTTTCACTGATAAAAGAGGTCTCTATAGAGATCTTGGGTTCGAATAATTACATTTGCAGAGGGTGTGTTGTCAATTGGTTAAGGAGATTTTGAACAAATACTACCTTATAATCACGTCAGATTATTCAAAAAAGTATGCATCATTCGTTTATCGTAACAAATACTACCGTTTGTCGCAATTTCCAGTACGTGATGCTTGATAACAGCTACTGAACCTTTTTTCCTTAGCCATCCATAAGGAATTAGAATTAGCATATCTGTTGGTAAATGGAAGAAAGACAACTTTTTTGCTTTGTTTGCATAGCCATCATAGTCCATAGGGGACTATAATAATACACCAATAGGAAAAAAAACCCAAAGAAGGCTTGCAAAAGAAAAAGCTGTCATTCTGAGGAACAAATGCATGCCAGTTTGATCCAAAAATCAAAGCTATTATTAGAAAATTAAGGGGAAAACATAGAAATAACTCAAACACTACACTTTGAAGAACAACAAATTGATGGTTTCTATGCCAAAGAAGCTAAATTTGCCCACTTTAATTTTCTTTTTTTCCTTTTCTTTTACTTTCTCCTTCTTTTCCTTTTTCTCATTAATTTTTCCTTTTTTGGCTTCTACCCATGATGATCATGGTTGTCAGGGTCAGGGTCATTAATTTTCACTAAAATTGTTTTTTGTTTATTGCATAAGTGATTTGCTGATTGTTTGAGCTTCTCAAGAGGAGGAAGAAACAAATAATGAGGAATCAATTGGTGTTGGATCTTTGGAAATTCCGAATATTGTTGAAGAAGATGTAGAAAATGAAGGTCAATTGTTCGAAACTTTATTTAATTGCTGGTTGATTTTTCAAAACTTACATTGAATTATTTCTTATATAGTTGAAAATGGTCGAAGACGCAAGACTAGAGGAAGTACAACGTTGAAGGAATTATATCAACTTCCTCCTGGGAATCGTGTGAAAGTTTCAAGAAACAATGTCGGTCAACCTATTGGCCTAGAAGCACTTCTTCTATCCGGTTACTTAGGCATGGTTGCACGTAATACTAATCTTTTACTGATCAATTATGAGTCATGGCGTGAAATGTCAAATAATAGCAAAAATCAGGATGTGGATTTTGTTAAGGTAATAATGTCATTATAATAGATAATTCATTACAGTTCAATAGTAATTTATATTTACTTTGAACACTTATGTTATTTGTAGGAGAAATTTTCTTTAGAGGTCTCAGACGATTATTTGAAGCAAGCGTTAGGGAAGAAATAGAGAGACCACAAGAGTTCTTTAAAAAGAAATATTTCAAGAATCATCTCAGCCTTGAAGTGAAGCTGCAAATTGACCGACCTGGAATGCTTAGGATCAATGGGAAGATGCAATCAAATTTTGGAGTTCAAAGAAAGAAGAGGTATGATGCATTTTTTAAAAATACTATTACGATCATTATAATATTAACTTTGTACATAAAAATTTTAAATTGTAGGATCGATAGCATGTTAGTGTTGTTAGCAGACAACAACAAAAGTTTACTAACACAGCTGGATCGAAGAGCTTTGCTTGTATAGCTAATGATGAGGTATTATTGATTATTCACATAATGATTTACAGTTGGTAGCACATAGTAAAGAAACTTATTTATATTATTAATTAAATTTTTGCAAGACTTAATTTTTATTCTATATTGTAGGAAAATACTTCTGCTACTAAAGTTGGACGAATAAAGTTCTTCGACATGACATATACAAAAAAGGATGACACTCCTATGATTGATGAAGCTACATAAATTATGGTACATTTATTGTACACAAGATTTGAATTATGTTATATTTATATCTATAGTATGACATTTTTATTTAAAATAATGATTGTATTGATTATTAGGAAAAATTGAGGGATAAAAGGATGGAGTATGAAGCTACGACTTCAAGTCATGGTATTGTTAATGCGGATGAAATTGAAAATCAAGTTATTAATGAAGTTTTGGGTTCTGAAAGATATGGTCGGGTTCGCTTTCAAGGATCATTCGTTACCCCAACTAAATATTTTGGATCCAATTCATCTTAGTACATGTCTTCACACAGCCAGTCTTCCTAATCAGAAGTTAGTCGTTTAAAACAACAATTGGCTCAAATAGATGAAATATTTGCTCAAATGGATGAAATATTTGCTCAAATGAACTGAAGCGAGGGAAGAAGAGAGAGAAGCATCATATCAGAAAAAATATAAAGACTTTCAAAATCAACTTCAAGCTATGATGCAGATGATACGACAAAATCAACCCCAGAGTCCACCATCTTAGGTGTTATTTTAGATATATGCTTTTTTTTCTAGTTAACAATGTTGAACCACATTATATTTCACTTTAATGTAAACTTTGATTTATTATTATGAATTTTAAGTTTGTTGGATAATGGTACATGTTAAAATTTTAAATTTGGACAATAAAAGAGCAGAAAATAGCATTTGGAAAATCAGTTTTGATTAACAACGTTTGTATAATAAAACAACACTAAATACATAATCAATATCGGCTTTGTAAAACAAAACGCCACTAAAGTTCAAGATCTTTTGTGGCGCTTATATAGAAAACACCACTATATACGTAGTCAATAGCAGCGTTTTACATTGAAAAATGTCACTGTATATCAGAACATTTAACGTTTTTGGGAACAAACGCCGTTAAAAATAAGATAAATAGCGGCGTTTTAAACGTAGCTAACGATCATAATCTTTTAGCGGCATTTGTAAAAAAAAGTTGCTAAAAGCATAACCTTTAGCGGTGTTTGTAAAATAAACGTCACTAAAAAGCATAAGCTTTTGCGGCGTTTCTTTTTGCGCCACAAGAGTTTTTAGCGGCGCATAAAAATACCACTAATGACAAAAAACACGTTGTTAAAATCCCGTTTTACTGTATTGGTGGCTATAGAATGATCATTAAACTTTATCAAACTATTGAAATTTGATCATTAAACTTATCTAATCATTACAAAATAGTCACGAAAATTATTGAAATTTATCACTATTTTATAAGATATAGTGTCCATTTTATAATTGTTCTATAAGTTTAATTATTATCGTAATTTTTTTTTAAATTTAAATGACCAAAAAGATCATTTCAATATAGTTTAGTGATCATTTGTGTAATTTAGTCTTATTTTTATTGTCATTGCTAACACATTTGTTTTGCATCGGTATTTTTACTAACACGTTTACCACCAATGTTCAAGTTCATATTTGTTTCTTTCAACAATGTCATCTCTAAGATCCAAACACGGATTCCCTTATCGAGAGAATATTGTTTTTTTCCTTAAAAAAACAACCAGGTGATATCAATCATTGATGATTCACCTTTTTTAATTTGGATAGAGAGTTGCAGTATGTGATAATACGATTGTTGATTGTTGATTGATGATTGTGTATGTTACTCTCATAAGGAAAGAGAAGAGTGAAAGAAATATCAAAGGCGGTTGAGATAGGTCCAAATCCTTCTCTCAGTCTTGATTGAGAGACAAACTTTAGTGTTGGCGTCAAACGTGGGTCAATTATAGCTACTTGTAAGATGACATGTGTACTAGATATGTTGACTCCCATGAGATTTAGCGTTGTTAGGACACATGAGCATGTCAGAGACCGTGTCAAGAGGTCGTGACTTCCCAAGGGATGTCAGTTGTGTGAGATCCTATTTTTAGAGGCATTCTTCTGGGTCTTCCAACAATCTTAAACTTGTGTAAAACTAAAAAAATTTTACAGTACATAAGTGAATTCTAACATATATATAGACATATTATAACAATTATCTCTATATATATATAGAGGAAAATCGTATTATTATCCCGGATATAGTCGAGTTGAAGAATTCTTTTTATATAAAAAGAAACTTTTTTAAAAATCAAAATCTATCGAATTTGAGTAAAATAACCTTTTTATAATTACATCTAACGAGATATTAGATATTTTCCGAGGACAAGCAGCTTCTTAATTTCTTGCTAATGATTTGATGATTTATACAAATATTATAAAAGAGACAATGGATTTGATACTCTAATTTCAATTGAACGTGCCTTTTCACCCGTTTATAGTACAACAGTCCAATCTATAACTATTTAAATATCATTTTTATTTGTAAAATGATGTGGTCAAACTATGATAAAAATATTATACCTAATTTTGTTATAATAATAGCAAATGTAACATGCCTAAAATAGTCAGAGAAATTGTGAAGTTCGGGTCAAAGACGGTTCAGATTGTGAAGCATAATTAGTGAAAAAAATCAGAAAATTATAGATTATATTAATGCTTATAATTAAATCCAACAATTTATATGAATTTTTATTCATGTCATATTATATTAAGGATAAACTACGTATTCAATACCTAACCTATCAGTTTCGTCCGTTTTAATACCTAAAATTTTAATTTTTTCAAAACCATACATAACGTATAATTTTTGTTTCATTTAGTATCCCACAATTAAAAACTTACTGCGTTTAGTACCTAAACTTTTTTTTTGAAAAATTAACATTGAATTTTTATCAATGATACTAAAACGAACAAAAAACCAAACTTTAAGTATGATTTTTAAAAAAATCGAAAGTTTAGATACTAAAACGAATAAAAACTAATAGTTTAAGTACTAAACATGTAATTACCCCGCATAAATTTATATGAATTTTGATGTATTATTCATGTTACATTTATTTTATTTATTTTTAATATAATGTATTAAATTATTTAGAAAATGAAAATTTTAATCCTGTCCAAGAACATGAAGGCATGGGCATGCCATTAGAATTGTCAACCTTGTACACCAGAAATCCCTGGTTTGCTTTTTGACAATATCAGTGCAATGGAAAACAATGGATGCATGGTTTTCATTGGTTGCTAGTTCGAAAACTCGGTTCGAAAAAATTGATTTAAATCGTAATATTCGATCTGGTATTGATATATTTTTTATTAAAATTAATTGTTTTGATTTAATTAACAATTAAAAATTTTAATTTGATTGTTTTTGCTCATAGATTAAGTTTTGTAAAATATTTAAGTGTAAATTCATTTTATTTTTTTAAAATTGAATTGAGTTTGAAAAATGAAATAAAAAGAAAAGAAAGCTTGACTGTGATAGGGTTAAGCTTGTCAATCTTGCAGCCATTCAGTGAAGTGATGGTTGCTTTAGGTTCTTGAATTAATTGAATTCTAAAATTTAGGTTTAAGTCTATCACTTCATGAAAATTGTGGTCTCACTTTTTATACTATTTAATAGGGTTAAATGTGCATTAAACACACTATTCCTGTGTATTTTTTTCAGAGTTAATTGTATCATATGTCCTTTAATTATAACATTTATTTTAAATTAATCCTTAAACTTTTAAATATTCTAATTTCATCCCTAAACTATGCATGTCATTCTAAATTAGTCCTCAAACTTTTGAACATTTCATTTTCACCCCCAAACTATTTTCTTCCTTCTAAATTGGTCCCCAAACTTTTTGAACATTTCCATTTCATCCATAATTATACGTATATACTTATCACATCCCTTGTTAATGAAATCGTTAGGCCAAGTTATATTATTACATTTTTGAAAAAAAATAAAATTTAGGTTAAATTATGGTTGAAATTGATTACATATTTGGGTGAATTCGGGGATGAAATTAGAAGATTCAAAAGTTTAGGGACCGATTTAGGATGAGAGTCATAGTTTGAGGATGAAATTAGAATGTTCAGAATTTTTAGGACCAATTTAGAATGAAAGTTATAGTTTATGGATGAAAATTGTTTAAAAGTTTAAGGATCAATTTAAAAATGAGGATCAATTTAAAAACGAGGATCATGGTTTGGGAACATATTATTTTTATACTAATACATTCTCAATATAACCTTTTAAGGGTTTAGAACCCTAACATAAAATCTCGTATTCTTCCCCAATCGTGAATATTAAACTTCGACAATAAATAAAAAAATCTAACAATTTATCGTAATTTTTTCTTGAATAGTGTGAGGAAAAGGGACCTGTGTAAATGACAAAAATGAAGATATGGTTTGGGGTTGGTGCCATGATTTTGAAAAAGAAATGACAAAAACAAAGTGGTGTTTAAATCCCATAAGAAAGGCCATATTAGGTGGAATTTAAAGGGCAATGAATTTGTGCCCTTTTGTCAACTTGTGTGCCATGTTTTTTCCTTGTTGATATCACTATTTTAATAAAATATATAATATTATCATTTAAGGTGCGAGATATGACACCTAGGATGAGCATGGGACTCGAACTCAACGGGTTTCAATCCGATCTGGCCCAATCGGGTCTGGTTATTTAAAAAAAATTTGGATTCAGGTCGGGTCGGGTTCGGGTTTAGGGTGAAAAATACCCGACCCGAATAAATATATAATTTTATCTTATATATTTAGGAATAATTATAATAATATCCCTCTATATATAAATTTTTTCAATTAAAATATTATTTTTATTGAATAAAAACAATATTTTTATTATTATTTCGGGTCAGGTCGAATTCGGGTCGAATGAAATTTTGTTTTTATCGGTCGGGTCGAGTCTCAAGTGGAGGATCCTTTGTTCTTGGGCTAGGTCGGGTGGACCAAAAACCCGACCCGATCCATGTCCATCCCTGACACCATCGAATTTCTTAAAAATTTTAAGTAATTGAAAAACATTAAATAATATCAAACCAATTTAATATAATTAATTAAAGACTTTGAGCTCTAGGAATCTCTCTAGAACCTCTACTTTCTTTTTCAAAAATTGACAAAAAAGCCCTTTTCACACTAGGAAAAATTCTCTCATCTATCCACGTTTCTCACTTGGTTTGATTTTTCCACATAATCTTTAACATATGTGTCAGTTTTATTTTGCTTTTTAAAGGATTCTCCTAAAGTTTTAAGAACGTATATTATATGTTCTAAACTATCAATGATTGCATTGATTCTTAAGAAAAATAATAGGGTGACAACGGTGGTGGGAGAGGGCGGAGGCGAGGGGAATCGAGCTGGAGGGTGATGATAGGCTGGCTACCAAAGGAGGACTTGGGTGAGTGGACAACGGGTGAAGTCAAGTTGTTGGGAGCGGAATAAAAATATAAACGGTTGGGAGGAGAGTGAAAAAAATTTAATGTTAAGAGGACTAAATTGAACTAACAAATTTTAAGAGGGTTTAAGAAACAATTTAAAATTCATTGGAGCATGAGAATACAGCACCGTCCAAACAAAATCCTTAAACAAAACAAGAACAATATGCCTCCGACCAAACAACTAAAAATCCGTTTTTACATAAAATAATAAAAGAAAACGTGTGGAATTTTCTTTTTGTGGTTCGGTATAATATATATATATATTATATGCATTCCACTCATAATTGGTCCCCCACCACACTGCACATCAAGCACTAAAACGCAAATTTATCATCTTAGAGGGATTAAAATGCAATTTTGCTATATTTTTAACTTATAATATTATAAATTTTAGAGGAATTCTAAACACTTTCTACTAGCCACTGAATGGTTTTGGCTTTGCTATAACTTGCGTGGAAATATCAGCAATTTACGTGAATGGCTCTGAGTCGAAATCAGGAATAGATCGAGGAGTGTTAGGAATGATCGTATTTTATAAAAGTTTTAAATGTTTTTTTGATATTTTCGTTTGATGATTTAATTTTGTACCTCTTAAAGTTTTATAATCTCGTATTTCTAAATTTCTTATATACTTTTAAAAAGTTCAAATCCCGAACATAAAATTTCGCATCGATTGTTAAACTAAACCATACAACAATAGAGCCATGCCCACTCCCTACAGCCACCTAAGCTACCAATTAGCAACATTAATAACATTAATCAAAGAATGAATTAAGTTATGCTTCGGATTTAAATTTATATTATCTACTCATATAAATATACACATACATAGGGGTGAACGTTCGATCGAATCGAGTCGAGTAAAAAAATTTCGAGTTATTCGAGTTAATGAGTCCTACTTTGTAACTCGAATTTGACTGAATTTTTTTAGTCGAGTCGAATTTATAAAATTCGAATCAAGCAGAGTCGAATTTTTGAGTTTCTATTTAAATTTAATTGTAAATATTTATAATATTATTATATTATTTAATTCTAATTTAAATGATTTTTTATAACCATATATATATATATTTCTTTATATGTAATATACATATGTCATACATAGTTGATGAACTAGACTCAAGCTTGAAAATCAAACTAAAAATTTTGAGTTATTCGAGTTGTGTTTTACAACTCGATTTGAACTTAAAATTTTTTGAGTCGAGCGGAATTTATGAAATTATAACTCGTAATCAATTCGAGTCGAGTAAAAAAAAGTCAATTCTACAAGTCGGGTCAAATTTTGCTAAACCCTACACGTGAGAGCAATAACAGTTCATTTTAGATTGATTTCAAATCAAAATAGGGTCGAATACGAAAGATAAATGAACTGAATTTTACTAGTTTTGCGCGGCTCGGTTCGTAAGTTTTTTCAGTTTTTTTTAATCTTTTTTTTGAATTATTTCTGTTATTTTTTTAAATAATCGATATTTCATTAATCGAAAATCGTATCAAAAAACGTCTTGCCAAGTACAGACTAAATAAATACAGTCGTGATTATTAAAAAAAATATAACAATGATCGTTTAGAGATAGCCTGATAAACAAAACCATTAACTATTGAAGCAATGACGTACATAAACTGAAACACCAACAACTTCGAGCATCATGGAGAGAAACTTGAAAAAGGACCAAAATGGCCAATGGAAAAAGCAATCTCCCCTTAACATCGATCTCATCAGACATATATATACGATAACCGACGAACCGTCTTGTACAAGCGAACAAAGGAACCAGGTATCGGGAAAGCAATCAACCATGTATGCAGGGAAAATAAAAGATCGAGAAGAAGACCAATAAAAAAACAAACCCTAAATGGGATTGACTGTTTGAACAAAACGAAATGAAACGAAACGTTACTATTTGAGTTGTGTTTCTAAGCCTAATCCATAATTATCTAATTTGCCTAATAAATATATTCCCACTGTTTATGAACGAACCCTAAATGGGATTGACTGTTTGAACTGCAATTCGTTCATAATTACAAACCAAGATAGACACAATTTTAGACTTTCCCATGTGGAGAACTAATAAACTAAACTTTATTACAAGACAAAAGAAAGTCAAAAGTATCAAACTCTCAAAGCCTTATTGCTATTTGCTTACTACCGAGCTTTATGGGTGTAATTGATCAAGGTATAAACTTACTTTTAGTCCTCGACTCGACATTTATTTTTCAATTTAGTCTCGAACATTTTCTCGGTTCTCATTAGTTTTGAACTAGACAACCTTTTCCATTTTCAGTCGTAGTTATTTCGACGAAGTGACATTCTGAAGTTGTGTTAAACATGACAAGAATCCAAGTTTTAAGATTATCATGGACAAAAAAAAAAACAGGGATCAAATTGAAAATAACATCAAGTTCATGAACTAAACGTTGTTTTATCCCATCAATTAAGCATTATGCGGCCTTGCTCGTCTCTTTCTCTCTCTAAAAGGCTTAATTACCGTTTTCCCCCCACCATTTTTGCAAACCAAACTCCATCTATAAAAGCACCCCCATCTACTCGTCTATCTTCCCTGTATAGATAAAAAAAAACTCTCTTTTCTCCATCAAAAATCATCTCTAACACCAGGAAGAAAAAAACTTTGATTTGTTTTGTGCGTGTTTTCAAATGGAAGATGTTAAAGCGAGGGGATTCGTTGAAGAAGAAGAAGAAGAAATGGGATTGATTAGAGGTCCATGGACTGTTGAAGAAGACTTTCAGCTCATCAATTACATTTCTGTTCATGGCGAAGGTCGCTGGAACTCCCTTGCTCGTTGCGCTGGTAATTTCATCTTCTTCTTTTTCCCGTGTTTGATTTGCTCATACGCGAGTAAGGATGGGTACATGTCGAGTCTGATTTTTCGTTCATCTGAATCTGATTCTACTATTCTATCATTTCACTTATTAGCTGATCTGATTTAAGTTTAGGGATGTTCGTTCCAAACCCGAAACTCGATTTAAATTTTAGAGTAAAAGCTCGCACCTAATCCGAGTTAACATATATATATAGAGAAATTATTATAATTATTTTTAAATATAAAAAATAATTATACTATTATCTTATGTTAATGATTTTTCGTCATAAATTTTAATTCGATTAATCTTTATCCTTTTTAAAAACCCTATTTAAATATAATTTAAAAAAAATAATTATATAAAATTAAATTAGATCAAAACTTATGGGTGTACTTTTTATGCTCATCCCTATATGTGAAAAACCTTTTCATGGGGTTGATTTGATTGATCCTAAGAATCTTAAAATCACCTAGTATAAAATTTTTGAAAACTGAATTTTTGAAAATTACAAAATGAATCATTAATTTTATCGAACTATTATGAAATAATCATTGAAATTTACAGAACTATTACAAAATAATCATTAAATTTATGAAAATGCTACACTTATTATAATGTTACAGTGATAATTTGTAACAATTCGACAATCATTTTATAATTTCAAAAACACTAGTGACTAAAATCATTTGAGCATAGTATATGACCTAGGATGTAATTTACCCAAAAGTGAAAAAGCTGCATATTTTAGAAAATTTGTGACGAGACATGAGGTTGATGATGATTTCATAAAGATAACTCAATTATGAATGTGTTTTTTTTTTAATTTGGGTTCTAAACCAAAAGCGACAACTTTACCAAAGAATCTTAAATTGTATGAAATTACAGGTCTGAAGAGAACTGGAAAAAGTTGCAGGCTGAGATGGTTGAATTATCTACGCCCAGATATTAGACGCGGGAACATCACTCTCGAAGAACAGCTCTTGATTCTGGAGCTTCACTCTCGCTGGGGAAATCGGTAAATCAAATGTTTTGGAATCTTAATTCTCTCGAGGTTATATTTTCAGACAATTTACAGATGTTTTTTGTTGTTGCAGGTGGTCGAAAATCGCCCAACATTTGCCGGGAAGAACCGACAATGAGATCAAGAACTACTGGAGAACACGTGTCCAGAAACACGCTAAACAGCTCAAGTGCGATGTCAACAGCAAGCAATTCAAGGACACCATGCGTTATTTGTGGATGCCTAGGTTAGTCGAAAGGATTCAAGCCGCCTCCTCCGCCCCCGCAGCCAAAACCGACAACCGCAAGGCTGAGAATTCGAGCACCGCCACAGCGGCGGCGTCGGACTCTATCGAGGCCCAAGTTTCGGGCTTAACTAATTGCACTTACAGCGACGGCTTCCATTTTGATGACAGCCCTAATCCGGATTATGGTATCCAGGCCGGCGGCCAAGTTGATTACTTCGACCACCGTGGAGGTGGCGGCGCGGATTTTCAGACCAGCAGTTATCAGCACCTGTTGAATGGCTGTGATCTCTCCGACAATTTGTTGAATGCTGAGGATTTTTTGTTCTTACAGCAACAGTTCAACTTCAACATGTGAAAATGTGTCTAATCGGTTTGGGGTGAAATTCAATTGTACAGAAGAAAGATAAGAGAGAGTGACAATCAGAGACATTTAGAAGAAAAAAATTAGGGTAATATTTTCTATAAATCTAGGGTAAATACGAGGTAGAATTTCTTCAAAAATACTCGATCGTTTATTAATGGACATTTGTATTCCTGTTATTTGTGATGTTCGAACTGAAAATCTCAAGAGATAACAATAAATAGTTTAACCACTAAAATCGTTTAATGCGTGTTACAATTTTTTAAAATTTAAGATGTAAACATTTATATTTTGAATTCGTCTATATCCAGGTTTATGTTCAGGGTTTATATTTATCTCTTTGGATAATATCATTCTGATGAATCAAAGTTATTTCTTTAGGAGTATAATATGGACCTAGTTGGAGATCACGCGGGGACATTGGCCAGTTGGCCCTCTTAGCTAAATTATGGAATTATAGTTTAGTCCCTTTTGAACATAAGAATTTCAATTTAGTCTTTTTCAATCGTCAAATGAATAGATAAATGTTATTTTTGGCCCTATAAAAAAATGAACAATTTGATTTAAACTATTTTAGCACAAACTTTTTCCACTTTTTTTTTTTTAATTTCATCGTATATGTAATGTCCTAATCCAGTACGACCCACATATCGACGGATCATGGCATCACACAAATTACTGGAGTGGCTGACCAGATAAGAATCAAAGGAACTGAGTCTTTAACTCTTCCACCTAATATACCAGATAAAAAGAGAGAAAGAAAAGCCCCTTAGCGGCTGGTAAGAACGCGGGGACTGATTCCCATTGAGAAAGGGACTTGGCTACATACCTTCTTAGCTAGAAAAGTGGATTTCTATATGCGGTCTGTTGATTGAGAAAAGTCTTTAGTTACAACAGGAGAGCTTGTTGGCATATCTTTGTTTTTTACCAGCTGCTCAGGAAGCCACCAACCAACAATAGTTTTTATTCTTGAAAACGTCATAATCGTTCACTTAAAATTTCATCCATAATAATAATAAGTTAAATACATACTATTTGGTTTTCAAATACTAGAGCTCCCGAAAATAATTATATAAAAGTTTACAATAATATCAAATTACATTGTTACGACTCAAATATACAAGGGCCTATATACCATACATGCCCACAAAAAATAAATCCGAGACATACTCGAAAGCCAGCGGCGGTCTGGTTGATAGTTTAGGCGATGGCTCCACAAAAGCCCCTCCTACGAACCTACGCACGGAAACAAATCCGAACACTAAGCTCACTGCCACACTAATAACAAACTATACTACATGCATCCTTTAATCCTCATGCTAATAACATATCTATTAACATACGAATATGCTAAACTAAATCATACATATAGAGGTAGCCATTATGGTGCGGCTGAGGGGCTATATCTCGGAGCTCACGTACCCCTCTATCCTACCTAGGGTGGGATCCGAAAATCTACTTCGGAACTACACACTCGATTAACATGCTCCGTCGAGCCTTGGGGCATTTACGCCCAGTTAGCGAAGAATTGCCTAGAGCACTAACTTGAGGTTGGCCAGATAATCTAACATAAAATCATTCACTCGTTCCTAGAGCGATTCAGGTGTCTGATTCATTTCCCGAGCATCACGCAAGGTAATTCTTATGATTCCCTATATATTATAGGGTTTCTAAGTGTAAATTCACATTGCTGGCATTGTTCCCACTTGATGTCTTATTGGAGAATTTAATGATGTTTTGAGTCCCTCAACAATGTCTATAGATTACCATAATTTATTGTTTAGAAATATGCAATGGTATCGATATTGATCCTCTCAGTATCAATACTCTCCCTTGAGTATTGATACTTGACAACTTAAATCAATTATGGGAGAAGAGTAGTATCCATAATAATGTTCACATGTTCCAAAATTTAATGCAATCAATATTGATGCACTAGGAGGCCTACAAAATGGTTTACAGAGGTTAGAAAATGTGTTACCTTAAAGTCTTGGTAGTTGAAAAAGTTCAAAATCACCCAAGGACTAATTTCTCCTTTCCTCTAGCTTTGGAACCTTCTCCTACTTCTTTCACTAATGCCATATGAAAAATATGTTTCTAACTTGTTTATGGAACATTTATGAGTCTAAAATCACTTTCTTAATCTCATCATACCCCCCAAAAAAGCTAGAATCCCCTAGGTTCTTAAACCCCCACTAAACCCATTTTTGGATTCTATGCTTAAAACTTGAAATATGGGACTTAAATTGATGCTCTTGGAAAGAAGATTAAAATTCTTGCTTTTGTTAAACCCAACTAGACTTGAATTTCTTAAAGCTTTCACCTTTGATCAAATCTTAAAGAGGCACAATATGAGAGAAAATATGAAGAGAAGAGGAAGAGTGTTTGGTGAGTAAGGCGTCACATAAAATCATCTTATAATTTTAAAGATTTTCAACTTTTATTTGCACAATGGGTTAATTGTCCTTTAGATCCCTTAACTTTCATCTTCAATTTAAAAATATCCTCTTTGGACCACAGATGGGCTCAAATCAAGGCCCAATTAACCATATTAATGGATTTAACTTCCCTTCCCTACAAGGTAATTGGGCTTTTCTAAACATCTCGGGTCGGCCCGAACTACCAACCCCGAGATCCGGGGTGTTACATTTATCAAACATAAAATTATTTATTCAGCCTTGTTCACACGTATAATCAAAGCTCATATGAAAAATTTAATCATCTCTTTTAATGAATGAAAAATTATATCCAACTAAATGCTTAATTTTTTTTAAAAAAAAGAGATACGTTTTAACTACATTGATAATAATTAATGTTGTTATTAATGTGAATATACTAATAATAGAATCAAATTATAGTAAATTAAAACAGAAGGATTAAATCTCAAAGTTTGACATAGTAAAGTAGCCGAAAAAACAATAAATCATTTTTTAGTTAATTGCATCACACGTCCTTAAAGTGTGACCCTCATTCTAAATTGGTCCTTAAACTTTTAAATGTTCCAATTTGTTCCCTAAACCATGTCTATCAATATAAATTATTCTTCAAATTTTTGAACATTTTAAGTTCGTCAACAAACTATGACATTTATTCTAAATTGGTCCCCAAACTTTTTGAAAATTCCAATTTCATCCCAGACTATACACATATACTGATCACATCCCTTGTTAATAAAATAGTCAAACCAAGTTATATTATTATATGTTAGGAAAAAAATAAATTTTAGGTTAAATCATGGTTGAAACTAATTACATTTTTTGATAAATTTGGGGATAAAATTGGAATATTCAAAAGTTTGGGGACCAATTTAGAAAGAGGTTCATATTTTAAGGATGAAATTAGAATAGTAAAACTTTTAAGGATTAATTTAGAATGAAAATCATAGTTTGAGGATGAAATTGGAATATTGAAAAGTTTTAAGGATCATATTAAAATGAGAGTTATATTTTGGGGACATATATGATGCAATTAACTCTTTTTTATTAATATGGGTAAATATAAGATAATATTTGTTTAAAGATAACTCTTAATCATTCGACATTAAACGCTAACACCTCTAATATTTATGATGTTAAAATCTAAGACTTCAAAATATAACAACAATTCGTTTATAGCCGAAGTAATTTGGTTCGTGCTTTTTTTTATATGCAACTATTATAGCCGGTGGTGATCATAGCAACCATCTTCGTGTGTTGGAATGGCACTTGCGAGTAAAAAGAGGAGGTAAAACACGTGATGGAATTATCATTTTGAAAATATTATCTTAATCAAATAAAATTTGATTATTTCGGTCGATTAATTGAATTAATTAATTTTTCTAATTAGATTAATTTAAATGTAATACATGTATATTTTTTATTTGAGTTAAAAATTAATTAGGTATTGATAATTTAATAGGTTTAGTGTGATTAAAAAATAATTGAATATTATTTTTTAATGGATTTGAACTTAAAATATGTTTATAATATATATAATATTTAATAATTTTAATTAATTGAATTAATCGATTTTAAACCATACTAATCCTTAACTAAATATTAAAAAAATATTAACTGAATTCAACTCTATTTATTAATTCAGTTAAAACTGAATAGCGAATACTCCTAGGATGGCGGCGGGGGAATCTGCGTGGCAATGGGAGAAGCCTGGTCCCATCATTGTGTTGTGTTAATATCGTGACACGTATCTTCTTAATGGCATTTGTACTTCTTTATTGGGACTTACAACTGTATAGCATTCACAGCTGCAACTCTTGAAAGGCTACTATATAATTTTTAAGAAAACTGGATTATTATTAAGTAAATGAAAAAAAAAAGTTTACCAAAATAAAAATGATTAAATAGACCTAATTCATTACGTCATTCGTGATTTCAATTAATAACAATTTTTCATCTCATTTTTTTAAGATAAATCTTCTTTTCTTCCTACTTGTAAATAAGAACAGAATAATTACCTATATTTTTTTTCCTGAAATTGATGTATATAATTTAATAAGATTATAGATAAAGTGGTAAACCGAGAACATAAAATAATGCCTCCAAAAACATAGCTTAAAAAAGTTATATTATCGTGATTCATTAATTTATTTTAGTAGTTAAGGATTATATTGTTTCATTTTATGTGAGTTTGAATCTCAATATTTTCGGTGGTTAATGGTCCAATCTCCTACATGTTAGAAATCAAACTCAGCAAGAAGAATGTAGAAACAAAGCAATGTGGCAGTGCACTAAACCACTAGAATATGTCAGCAAGATTAAGGAGGCAAAAACTAAAATTTTCTTGAATTACTTAATTATTAAGGTGGTCCCATAAAAAATATGTGTTGGCAGCAAATTGATGTTATAAAAGCTTGGGAATTAACTAGCACCAATCAAGAGTTTCACCACAGCAAGGGACAAGCAAATTAAGGCGGCAATAATATTGTAGAAGCATATAAGGCGGTGTATTACATATAATATATATATATATATATATGTTAGTAGTCTTGAGTATGAAGGTGTGCGTGTAATACATACGAATAAGTGAGCGAAAGGAAAAAATACGAGTGAGAGAAAAATATTTGAGAGAATTGAGAGAGAGCTTAGCAAAACTATAAGGTGATTGTAAACTAGCAGCATCTAGTATTGTAATATTGAGGTAGTGTCGTTGTAACGTATTTTGTTTTGTATCAATAAAAAGTTCGAATTATAAATTATAGTGAGCCCATCTACGCTTCCAACAAGTGGCCTCAGAGTTTGGTTCGAGTTTAACGTGGTGGAGAAGATGGAAAACATGATTCAACCACAAATTTCGAGATTAACAAAGACAAATTATGGCAACTAGAGCATTCAAATGAAGGTGTTACTAGGCTCCCAAGATTGTTGGGATATCATCGGAGATGGTTACACTGAGCCTGAAAATGCAGCAGCAGAAACAGCCCTGACCAATGAAGAAAAGAAGGTATTGAAGGAATCCCGAAAAAAAGATAAAAGAGCATTATTCTTTATTTTTCAATGAGTAGATGAATCTACCTTTGAAAAAATTTCTGATGCGAAGACCGCAAAACAAGCATTGGAGATTCTGCAAAAATCTCTACAAGGTGCCGAAAAAGTAAAACAAGGTATGATTATGTGGTTGTGGCAATCGAAGAATCAAAAGATTTATCCCAAATATCGATCGATGAGCTTGTGGGTTCACTTCAAGCCCATGAGTAGAAAATGAAACAAAATGAAGATTCTGAAATTTTGGAGCAAGCTCTACAAAGTAAGATGAATGTCAACGAAGGAGAAGCTAGCAGCAGCTACACACGAGGCCGAGGAAATCGTGGTGGTTATCGTGGTAGATACAGAGGAGGACGAGGAACTCGTGGACGTGGTGGTCGATCATATGGAACCGATCAAATAAGTGGAAACAATCCAACATTAGGTCGTGGACGAGGATTCCGAGGCCGAGGTAGAGGCATATATCAACAAGAAAAAAAATCTCAGGTAAAATGTTATAATTGCAATAAGTATGGTCATTATAGTTATGAGTGTAGATCTGCTCCTAAACAAGAAGAAAGAAATAACGTAGCAGCACCTCAAGAAGAAAAAATTGAAAAATCTCATGTATTCCTCACTTATAAAGGAAATGAAGAATTCAAGAAAAAAATTTGGCATCTTGATAATTGTGCAAGTAACCATATGTGTGGTAAAAGGGAATTGTTTGTGAACTTAGATGAAACAGTCCATGGACGAGTAACGTTCGGAGATGACTCGTACGTAGAATTAAAAGGAAAAGGTGAAGTCATGATTACTCAGAGAAATGGAGAAAAGAAATACATTTCAGATGTTTATTATGTACATGCTTTGAAAAGAAATATCATCAGTCTTGGTAAACTCCTGGAAAAAGGATATGAAGTGCAGATGAAGAATCGCTCGCTTGCCATCAAAAATAAAGAAGGAGAATTGATAGCCCAAGTTGATATGACTCGAAATCGTCTCTTTACAATTGATATCGAGTCGGGAGAAGTCAATTGCATAAAGACCGCGATCAAAGATGATTTATGACTGTGGCATCTAAGATATGACTTCTTGGATTTTCTGGTTTGAAGTTGTTATAAAAAACAAGCATGGTGAAAGGACTACCAAAGATCAACCCTCCAAATCAATTATGTGAGGCTTGCATCAAAGGAAGGCAACATAGATAAAGCTTTGAAGTTGGTAGATCCTGGCGTGCCTGAAGACCGCTGGAGATAGTATACACAGATATAGCCGGTCATTTTGACATATCATCGCTTGGCGGTAACAGGTACTACCTAACTTTTATTGATGATTTTAGTAGAAAATGTTGGATTTATATCTTGAAAGAAAAGTCAGAAGCGCTAGAAAAATTAGAAGAATTTAAAACAATGGCGGAAAAACAAAACGATCAATATTTGAAGATACTCTGATCAGATAGAGGAGGCGAATATATATCAAAGTTATTTGAAGAATTCTGTAAAAAAACATGGCATCATCCATAAGCTGACAGCCAGATACACGCCACAAAAAAATGGAGTTGCAGAAAGAAAGAATCGCACAATTCTTGACATGGCGAGAAACATGATAAAAGGCAAGCAACTACCAAGAAATTTCTGGGCTGAAGCAGTTCGATGTGCAGTTTATTTATTGAATAGATGTCCAACAAAAAGTGTGAAGTATATGACGCCAAACGAAGCATGGAGTGGTCAGAAACCAGGAGTTGGACACCTCAAGATTTTTGGATGCATCGCATATGCCCATGTTCCTGAACAGATAATAAAGAAGCTTGATGACAGAGGAGAAAAATGTATTTTCATTGGCTATGATGAAACAAGCAAAGCTTACAGATTATATAATCCTCTTACCAAGAAGGTAATAATTTCAAGATATGTCGAGTTTGATGAAGCAGACTATTGGAGATGGAGCAAAGAGGAAAAGAAAGTTGAAGGACTACTTTTTAAAGATGACGATCTTATCAATCAAGATGAACAAACTGATGATCAATGTCCTCAACAAAATGTACCATCGTCGTCAAGCAGCAGCAGAGATGCTATCAACATAATAGAAGATTCTGAAGCACCTCCCACAGAAGTTCGAATATCCACAAGAGAGAGAAGAATGCCAGAAATGTACAACGATTATGAATTAAATAATGTTTCACTTTTATGCTTATTTGTGAACAGTGATCCAATAACATACGAAGAAGCGGTTGAAGATGAAAAATGGAAGAATGCAATGGATGAATAAATTGCATCAATAGAAACAAATGATACATGGGAGCTAACAAGACAGCCAGAAGGTCATAACTCAATTGGAGTAAAATGGGTTTACAAGACAAAGACCAATAAAGAAGGAAAGGTCGAGAAGCACAAAGCGAGGCTAGTTGTCAAAGGCTATAAGCAAAGACAAAGAATAGACTATGATGAAGTATTTGCTCTAGTAGCAAGGATCGAGACCATCAGACTTCTCACAACAGTTGCAGCACAAAAAGGATGGAAAATTTATCAAATGGATGTGAAGTCGGTATTTTTAAATGGCTACCTAGAAGAAGAAGTTTATATTGAACAACCACCTGGATACATTAAAAAGGGACATGAAGACAAAGTTTACTGATTGAAGAAAGCTCTATATGGTCTGAAGCAAGCCCCGAGAGCATGGAACACGAGAATTGATGAATATTTCCAGAAAAATGGGTTCATGAAGAGTCCGTATGAGCATGCCTTATACACAAAGAAAAATGAAGACGGTGATATCATGATCGTGTGCTTATATGTGGACGACATGATTTTCATAGGAAATAATCCAGGTATGTTCAATGATTTTAAGAAAGCTATGACTAAAGAATTTGAAATGACAGATATTGGAGAAATGTCATACTTCCTTGGAGTTGAAGTGAAGCAAATGCAAGAAGGAATATTTATATCACAAAAGAAGTATGCAGAAGAAATTTTAAGAAAATTCAAAATGGAAGATTGCAAGCCGGTAGCTACTCCAGCAGTACCATGAATCAAATTAAGTGTGAATTCAACAAGAGAGCAAGTGAATCCGACGTTGTTTAAAAGCATCGTTGGAAGTCTAAGGTATATGACTATCACACGACCAGACATAACATACGCTGTGGGATTGGTAAGCAGATTCATGGAGCATCCGAAACTAGATCATTGGATTGCAGTAAAAAGAATCTTGAGATATGTCAAAGGTACAACAGATCATGGTTTGTTCTACACGCAATCAGAAAATTCGAAGCTGGTTGGTTATTCTGATAGTGATTATAGGGGAGACTTAGACGATCGAAAAAGCACAACTGGATATCTATTTCATATCGGCTCTGCAGCATTTTCATGGTCATCAAAGAAACAACAAACGGTAGCTCTTTCAACATGTGAAGCAGAATACACAGCCGCAGAAGCGTGCACTTGCCAAGCAATGTGGTTAAAGAATATTTTGAACGAGCTAAATTTGGAACAAGAAGGACCAACTACAATTTATGTCGACAACAAGTCTACAATTTCCCTTGCCAAAAATCCAGTATCCCATAGCTGACGCAAGCATATTGATACAAAGTATCATTTTATACGAGAGCAGGTGAAGAACAAAAATGTGGAGCTAATTTACTACAGAACTGAAGATCAAATAGCATATATTTTCACAAAACCATTGAGAGCATATATATTCAACCGACTCAAAGAAAAGCTCGGAATGCAAAGTCGAGTTTGAGGGGGAGTGTTAGAAATCAAACTCAACAAGAATAATGTAGAAACAAAGCAATGTGGCAGTGCACTAAACCACTAGAATATGTCGCAAGATTAAGGAGGCAAAAACTAGAATTTTCTTGAATTACTTATTTATTAAGGTGGTCCTATAAAAAACATGTGTTGGCAGCAAATTGATATTATAAAAGCTTGGGAATTAGCTGGCACCAATCAAGAGTTTCACCACAGCAAGGGACAAGCAAATTAAGGCGATAAAAATATTTTAGAAGCATATAAGGCGGTGTATTATATATATATGTTAGTAGTCTTGAGTATGAAGGTGTGCGTGTAATACATAAGAATAATTGAGGGGTAGTGTCGTTGTAACGTATTTTGTTTTATATCAATAAAAAGTTCGAATTATAAATTATAGTGAGCTCATCTACGCTTCCAACACTACATTGTTGAAGCACAAGCCCTCTCGATTGGAGTCCAATTGATGGTGGATTTATAGTACCATCTGCTATAGTAAAAGCGAGGCTCAAAACCTCGTCCAAGAGTTATTACACTTTTAAATGTTTGTTGTTAAAAAAATATTAAGTGAAATGTGTTATGTATGTATTTTTTTTTTAAATAAGATAATTTTTAAAAATAATTTTTTAAATTTAAAGATGATATGTGTCACTTAAAGAATTTTTTAACGATAGACACGCAAAAGTGTAACGGAAAAAACATGCTACATATATTTTTAACTAAAAATTCGTTAGACACAAAAAATTAACTTTGAATATAGTTTAGACATTTATTCGCCAAATATTAATCGAATGTGTGGGGAATATGGGCACAATTAGTTGCGTGATAAATCTAGTTTAATTAGTTTAAGTGGGAAAATGACACAACACGTGTTAAAAATGTGTCGCACACATGCAAATTTCATACTTCTTTAAATAATTGCGTTTTTATGGGTCAAATGTACCAAAAGTCATTGAACTACGTTAAAATGTCATTTCGATCATTAAAATTTTAAAAAATTTAAAACAATCATTAAATTTAGGGTAAAAATCACAGTGTCGCACACATGCATGGTGCATCAAGAAATATAATTTTTTATCCTTCAAATCCTTTTAGGAGACCCAAGTTATATCATTTGGGCTGATTAGCATCCCGTATAATAATGTTGAAATGGCTACAATAATTAGGCTCAAATTTGTGGTAAATCTGGCTCAATAGATTAGGTGGATAAAAAATTGGCCATTAGGTTATCTCTAACATTAATTTGGAATCTACGATAAATGCTACAGTACAAGAAAAACTCGGCAATCACACATGATGAGTTTACCCAAAAATTTCTTTTTTATTGAAACTCGTCACAGTATAATAACAAATACTGTAGATCCCAAATAAATTTCAGAGATGACCTAATGGGTCGATTTTTTTTATGTTGACATATTTCTATGTTAATCCTTTATATTTTAGATACAAGTGTCCGAAGTACATGTCCTATTATGTATTGTTAAAATATGACAATTGAATTATTAAAATACTAATCATAAAAGTTATCAAAACCTATAATTAAACTTAGTATGTTGAATTAAAACTCAAAATATCTTCTTAAATTTAATTTAGGTCCAACGCATAATTTAATTTGGAGACTCCTTACAAAATATGTTTAGAAACCTAACAACAAATTCCAACAATTTTATCAAAGTACATGTCAACCATGACAGCGGTCGCAAATACATAACAGTTTTATTGGGTGGGCAAATAAAAATATAATAAAAAGTTACATAATATAAAAAATAGCCCATGATATTTATTAAAATGATCATTTTTACCCTTATTTATTTTTTTGGAGCATTTAGTCCCTAATGTTTTAATTCAGGGCAAAAAAACTCCATCTATAGATGAAAATCATTAGTTAACACCCAATTAATATTCTAAAATAGAAACATTTTAAACATAAAATGAAACGTTGGGGTTAAAATGTCCCAGAAAACTTTTAACCCCTGAAACAAACCCTAAAGCTCTGCATCCAAAGCTGAACAACAACCAATAAACTTCATGAATCCAAACTTCGTGATACATCCGTATTAAGTTTAACCCATCGAGCCGGTGGTCGTTCCCAACATCTGGATCTATCCACAGTCAGACCATGGCCGTCAACGGCTATCTTCCTCGCATCTCTCGATCGAACAACACCTAAGGTTAATCTCCTGCTTTCATGAAAAATACTTTCAGAGGAAGAAAACTCTGAGTTAAAAACCAAAGAATTTCTTCTCTTCCATAAGCACCAAACAACATCCCACATATTGAACAACCCGGATCCGAAGCCATGCTCCTACGCACCCGTTCTTCATTTGTTAACACCCTGTTCTTGCAAATAAGCCATAAAAAGGATTTAACTCTTGGTAATCCCGGATACATCGCTTACAGCGCCAAATAGATTGATCGACCTCAACCTCGGAATATAATTTCTTTATATAGGCGATCTTTATAGTGAAATTTCGTTTGCTATCCCACTTCCACCAGGGAAGATCCACTCCCCCACTCGGCAAAGGTGGCTTAACTGCCGCAATGTTGAGCCACAACGGGCGGTAAAGTAGCTCTCAACCACGGCCAATTCCACTCCCCATTTGAGTGAACCACCTCATACACTTTGAGCTCCACCTCCATCGGGTGCAATGTGATATTCCGAAAAGCTTGTTATGGCCCGCACTCCCCCAACCACGAATCGGTCAAAAAATTTCAGCAACGATCGCAAAAGATCCTTAAAATTAGGATACTCTTCCCACGTGAAAACAAAACGGAACGTCTTCATAGGTGGAGTGACATGTCCCTTGCTAAATTGAGCAAGAATGGGTCTATGATCGGAACCCGAACGGTCCAAATGCAACACAGTTGTTTCCGAGAATAAATTGAGCCAACAGTCATTCGAGATACAACGGTCCAACCTTTGGTGAATCTCTCCCCTTGACCAAGTAAACTGACAGCCTCGAAAACCAACATCCAGTAAAGCATTAACAAAGACAAATTCATTAAAACCCCGACTAACTCCATCTCTGCTCAGAGCACCACCAATTCGCTCATCCGGATTCAAGATAGCGTTAAGATCCCCACCAAGGAGACATGGAACCGCGTCGCCAGGATTAATACTAGTCAACTGAGACCATAAATTGTTCCGAACACACGCCTGCGGAGTAGCGTACACAACCATGACATACACCGGAACTGATGGGGACTTCACTAACACATGAACAAACTGGTTCGAAATGCACACGATTTCAACGATGTCCTCCTGCTTCCAGAGAAGCCAAATACCACCGCTAAAACCATGGGCTTCAATGCGAAAAGAGTTCGAATATCGTAAGTTTCTGATTACACCATCCGCTCTCTGACCACTCACTCTTGTTTCAACTAAAGCCACCAAGGAAGGGTTAAACTCCTTAACAAAACATCTAAAATAACGCTGAAAAGAGGGGCTTGCAGCACCCTGACAATTACAAAACATGAAACTAACCATAAATAATACAAGCAAAGAGGAATTATGCGACCTCACGTAGGGATGTGTGTGGGTTGTTCTCGTCGATATGCTTAGAAGGTCCCCCCGACGTTCATCGGAACCACATGCATGTCATTATGCATCCAATAAGAGGATGTGACTTCCTCAATGAGCTTCGTTGCTGGGCTTACCCATTCATTCAGAAGCGGTCGACCAGGAGCTTTATGAGAATTATGTTTTTTAACCTTTAAGTTCTTTTGCAGCAGATCCGACCCCTTAAATGAGTTCGAACGAGTCACGCTCCCTCTACCATTTTCAATACTTCGGTTATTCAACGGCCCATCATCAATATCTACTGCAAGACGATTCCCCCCATAAAAGGCCTCGGTTGGATTTTGATAGACGGTTCCCCATTAGCCGACAAAGGAGCGAAACGCACCGTAGTTACTCCTCTATTCGCATTCGACAGCTTCACATTATTATTTGCAGCAGTTGCTTCACGCCGTTCACCCAAAGGCTTTCTAACATCTGACTCCTTAATAACCAACCCCACTCCATTTGTTGAGCGACCTGTTCCACCTTGCTTTTTATTCGGACCTGAAATTACCTCCTTCCCCTTGGCTCGATCACTTTCATTCTTAACAGCACCCACATTTTCTGGTTCCCCCCGGCCAGCAGTATTAAGATTCTCGTTCTCATCATGAACACCTTGTTCATCCTGTACAAGAGCCCCAAAACTTGAGAACGTTTTCTCCCCCGAGCTACCCTCTCCCCCTTGTGTGTGGTCCTTAGATTGCCGGGGTCGTCGTCTTCGATTTGCGGCAACCATCCTAGGACCGTAAAGATCCTGGCCTTGAGCTACGTTCACCTGCTGCTACACCGATTCTCCACTCGCAGTATCCACATGTGTTATTTCAACTTGCGACCTCTTATCACACTCCTCCTTCGAGTGACCATACACACCACAGTGAAAGCAAATATGTGGTAAACCCTCATACTCCAACCGTTGAATGAACCCATCAATGACGATAACGAAAGTAGCAATTTATTGAGATCCACTACAACCACTAATCTAGCAAACTTCCCCCTTTCACCCATGTTCGTGTTGTAGTCTATCTTTATCACCTACTCTATCTCCGAGGCTATCATACGGAATAGGGATTTAGAGTAATACCTGTATAAGAGTCCAGGGAGATTAGCCCACACTATAACCTGGGAGGGATAGTCATTCGATGTGTTAAAGTTGCGACTTCATGGCTGCACAGTCAAGTAACTACCGAAGATCATCCATGGCCCCTCCGTCAATGCTTTCATATAATCATGTTCCTTTTCAAAACGAACAAGTTAGTAATCATTATCGAGATCCACCGGTTGAAACTTGCCCGAAGGTTGCCACAACACCATGATTTTGTTCCATAGTACCCTATAGCCAATCCTCCTCCCTAGTAACTGAACAATTATCGTCCTCTTCATATTGGAGTAAATAGCATCATGCACCCGATCAGCAAAGTGCACCATAGGATAATGGCCTTTCCTATCAACAAAGACATGTCCTCCTGCAACTCCACAACACAGTCAAAGAAAGGAGTCCCTGCCGATTGCCCATCACCTGACGTCCCCATAAGCGTTGCTGCCCATCACAACCTCCTTCGCACACAGCTTACCCTCTGCCACGACCGACTGCAACCTCTCAACCGAAACATCCTTCATCACCCGATTCATTCCTTATTTTCTTAGCTATCCGTTGATTCTCAGAAGGAACCGGAGAGCCAGGTCGCTCAAGAGTCACCGGAATAAGCAATCAAGCGCCGGCGGCACGACACTACTCATGCAATGATCCTAAAGTTTCGAAGCACAAATAATATATAATTTTTTAATATAAGTTATATTTTTATTTAAATTATATTTTAATATTTTAGATTTTTTGAAACACGGGGTGGACCATGGCTTAGACAAGCCCACCCTTAAATACGCAATTGTGACGAGAGTATATGTCAACAACAAAATATAAAGTGAAAAAACAATTAATTAATCAATTAAAATAACTAAAAGAAAGAACGGATTAATGGGAGACACGGGTGCAATTAGTTACGTGGTAAATTTAGTTTAATTAGTTTAAATGGGAAAATGACACAACATGTGTTGTTAATTACAACAAACAACGTTAATCACTTTTGTTCTCAGTTACGGCATTGTTGGTGGAGTTTAAGGAAATTTAGGGTTTGTTTGGTGGTGTTTTTCTCGAAAAATCACCGGTGATCGGTATATTTATCGATCTAACACCGTTCATATTATATTTCCTGATCTAACACCCGTAGCAGTAAAACGCGCCCCCTGCCCCGCATTATATGTTGATTTGGCGCCACGTGGGATATAGTGTGCCCCCTGTACCGCGTTATACGCTGACATGGGTTACACGTGTGTATAGCGTGCCCCCTGATCCGCACTATACGCCACGTAGGGGTATAGCGCTGATCAGGGGCCGCGCTATACCTGATTATCTGACACGTAGGGTATAGCACGGTACAGGGCGCGCGCTATGCCTTTAATTACCCACCCATTCACACCCCAATCCTCCCTATAAATACCACATCCTCAATCACTTTCATCACACCAAATTCTCTCAAATTTTCTCAATTTCTCTCAAATACTCTCTCTGTTTAAGGTATATTTTATAATATTTTTAATATTATGTATTTAATTTATTTAAGTATTTTACTTTATTTAATATTTTACTAATATAATTTTTTTGCAGATATATAATGGAAGACAATCTACTTCGCTTGGATGGAAATCATATATCTCGACACTTTGCTGATACGGTAACATTTTAACGTTTTAATTTAATTTAAATTATTAGTAATAATTAGTTGATTTATTTAATGCATGATTATTAGATTAAGAATTAATTTTTGTAATTATTTATTTTTAGGAGAAAGACCATGTATTAGATCCTTTTATTAGGAATCTTAAGTTAGTGATACCTAGCCGTGTTTTGCCGTATTTAGTAGAGGTTGGATTTGGTTACATAGGTAGATATCAGGGTCACTGTAAGATAGAACCAGACTTTATTTCTGCCTTAGTAGAGCGGTGGAGGCCGGAGACCCACACATTCCATCTTCCGTGCGGAGAGTGCACGATCACGCTTGAGGATGTTTCTATGCACCTGGGGCTTCCGGTGGATGGAGATGTGATATCAGAGATAGCTTCCGGTTCTTGGACTACTTTGTGACGGGAAAATCTAGGACGTGTCTCGGAAAGTTTTATCGGAGTTAGGATACCGTTAAATTGGTTATATGCTAATTTTCGGGAGTTGAACGCAGACGCCTCTGAGGATGAGGTTAAGATGTATGCACGGGCATGCATATTGCAGTTGATAAGAGGGATGTTGATGTCGGACAAATCGCGCAACCTAGTTCACTGCATGTGGTTGCGACAACTTAGCGACTTTCGTCTCGCCGGATCATTCAGTTGGGGTTCGGTAGTTTTGGCTTTACTGTGCAGGGAGATGTGTGGAGCCACTGGCTACAAGTGTAATGCTATCTGCGGATGTCTCCTGCTGCTGCAGTCTTGGGCATGATATCGATTGCCCTTTTTATGGTCCGTTGTGAAGAACCCATTCGTATTTCCACTACTTCTGAGGTAATTATAAAACTGATTTTGTATATTAATAATTTTATACAGCGTATAATAATTTTTTTCCTTGAATAGGTGGTCTACTGATAGGAAAAATCATCAGGAGCTACCTGATGATTTAGAGAAAATTATGGTGCTCATCGATCAGCAGGTTGGCACACAGGTATGAATTTTAATGTTTTAAAATCGATTTTAGATTATAGTTATATAATTAGATTATTATTTTGATAAAAAATTATATAATATTTGTTTTAGTTTGAATGGGTGCCATATTGTACTGATGATGTGAGGGCGGTGATCCCACCTGAGTTGAGGGGCCCATCAGATGTTTGGATGACGATGGTCCCTCTGATCTGTTATGCGACCGTCGAGTGGCACTCTACTGATCGCGTGCTCCGGCAGTTTGGTTGTTTTCAACCAATTTCGAAAGCACCTCGTAATATAGACGAGTTGCATAGCTTAGATAGACGGTACAAGACAGATACAAATTGGCTGGTGAGGCATCATGAGTGGGTCGTGTTGTGGGAGGATCGACATCGGCGCATTCCCCATAGAGAGCCCATTTTTGATGACCTCTTGATGTATGCTGACGGTTATTATGAGTGGTTCAACAGTAACGGGAAACCATTTCTGCTTCCCGAGGATACACGAGAGCAGACCTTTCTGCGACGTCGACAGAGACGTGATCCGACACAGCACCATCATCCCCCGACTCGTGGACAGAGAGCAGGTGCTTTCGGTTCATCCTCAGCTGCACCAGAAAGACCTTCACAGTAGCCACCGCAGCCATATATGATACCGCAACCATATATGATACCGCCATCGCCTTTCCATTACCAGATGCCGCCGCCGTCTTCACCTGGTTTTATGACCCCGCCACTGCCACCATCATAAATGACCCCTCCTAGAGGCTATTATAGGTTTATGTTTGTAGATCCGACTTGGGGTTCATATGTTGGATATTTGGCGGGTTCAGCCTCATCACCCATGGTCGCAGCACATGCACCTCTTGTACAGTTTTCACACTCAGCGATGTCTGGGTTTTCCTAGTTTTCGTAGGCCGGTGGGATAATCAGTCATACACCTCTAGGGTCCTTATTCTATGGAGGTGCTTCATCGTCATCAACTCCTCATCAACCTAATGTATCTGCTCAGGACGACGACGACGATGGTGATGATGATGACAGCGAGGAGTCAGAACCAGTGATACGAAGAAATCCTCCTCGAGACCGACAGCCACCGCCCTGCGGAACACATTCGCGTCGCAGGCATCGATAGATTTTTTTATTATATTTGTATTTACTTTATTTTGTTAAATTGTAATTTTTTATTATTTCTCATTTAATACTTACTTTATTTTATTAAATTTGTTGGACTTTTTTTAATGTATTTCAGTTAATTTTGTTTTTACCATTTAATATCATTTATTGTAATTTAGTTATCATTTAATACTTATTGTAAGTTTGTTGTTTAAAATTATATTCAAATACTAATTTGGTTATCATTACCTTGAAGTAAATGCAAATTAAAGTACAAGAATTATTATTTGATAAACAAATACATCATTTTCTCATCAATTGTTACTTGATGACAACAGAAGTGGATATGTTTTTCTCGTGTGTCCTGGGTTTCTACAATGCCCCCATCTTTTGTCTTGTCTAGATATTTCTCGAATATCCATATCACAATGAATTCGATTGGATTTTGGACGACCACGCTCCCTCAATAAACTCAGATTTAGTACAATCGGAAGCCAATATTGAACCTCATCAGGGTCTTTGTCATTACCTATGGGGGAAACTCAAATTCATATACCTTAAAAACTTCAGATAGTAGGTATGCGAGATCCAAAAAAATGGTTATAGTATTGACGTGTGTGCGAGCAAGCTGCTATCACATGAGAGCATGGATACTTCAGAGCTTGAAAAAACCCGCAGTCGCACGTTCTGTCCCTTAGATTTACTCTTAACGACACAACTTCAATCCCTTGAAGAGGTCACAACAACTCTGTGACACGAAACATTTCATGCCTTCTAGAGAAGCTTGTTACATACATTCTATTTGTTGCAACAATTTTTTTCTGTAGATCTGCAACTAATCTAGGGTGATAGACATGACCGCCTTGCATCCAGGTTTGATCTTGTCCCCCGAGCTTTGCAAAAAACACCCCCAAACGAAAATATATAGTTTTTACCAAAGCCGCTATAGGTAAGTGACGTGCACCCTTTAAGGTTGAATTGATTATCTCAGCCAAGTTGGTCGTCATGTGTCCATATCAATATCCACCATCATATGCATTCGTCTACATTTCTTTATCGATGAGGCTGATGTAATCGTAACATTCCTCATTCTTCGCCAGCAAATCTTGATGCATTGATTCAAACGTTCGAGGAAGTAATTCGTAACCTGATAAAAAAATGTATAACTTACTAACTTGCTTTCTTTGCAAAATTAAAATGATAAAAAAATGTATAACTTACTAACTTGCTTTCACTTACCCATGCGCACAATTAATTGACGCTCATCATTCTTCTTGTACCTTCCATGATAGTTCGCAGCAATGTGTCGGAGACAATACCTATGTTGGAGAAAGGGTGGTTTCCACATTGGACCCAAAGACTCCATTATTGCTTTGATCCTAGCTCCGTGATCTGAAATGACAAAGATGTTTTCCCTAGTGATAACATGTGCACGTAAATTTCGGAGGAAAAAAGCCCAAGAATCTGTATCTTCTCCTTCGACAAGAGTAAAAGCAACTAGAAGAATGTTGCGATTGCTATCTTGGACAACTGCCAATAATAAAACTTGCTTGTATTTTCCATACAAGAAAGTCCCGTCGATCTGGACCACAGGCTTGCAGTATTTGGCAGCATTAACGCACTGTGGGTAACTCCAAAAAACCCGGTAGAATTGGCTTCGATCGCGAATAACTCGATCATTATGGTATGCATAGGAGGTTTCGAAGTCCACAATTGTCCCAGGATTCAACGTCCGCACCAACATAAACCAACCTGAAAGTTCATTGTAAGATGCATCCCATTCGCCATGAAGTTTGACAATGGCATTTTGTTTTGCCAACCAAGCTTTTTTATAGGAGACAGTGTACCCATACTGCGATTGTATAGCTGAAATCAACACTGCAACAACTATATGAGAGCTTGCTTTTACCATGGGCATGACGGCTTGGCATATCATTTCAGAGTCCAAGTTGGGATGATCTTGGTTGACCCCTGCAGCACAACATGTGTGAGGACCGTTGTATACTGTTAGTTCTCATATGGTATTTTTCCTCTTAATTTTCGATACGTGAACCATCAAATTGTATATGTTTTCGCGTCGGGCACAATAGCATACATATGTTTCGGTCGTCGATCGGTTGACTCTGGACTGAACAGAATTACGGATATTGTAATTTTTTATAGCCATCATTGCTTCTTCTTTGATTGAAAACTCCATGCCTAAAGATAACTCACCATTATTTATTGATGAGTAATATCTATAGTCACTGAGATGAGGCATATCCGCAAATTCTGGGTTGTACATTGCACCATAATCAGCTTCATACATGTGTGCAGGAGGGTCAATTTGTGTCACATTTCCTGGAACTTCATCTACATCATAATCATCGGAGTTGAATTGCGGTGATTCTGGGTGAATGAATAGTCCAGTCTCAGCACCATCTGCACCAGGCTCACGAAGCGATTCTTCTGGTGGAGATGATGGTTCCTCCATGCGCTCCACATTTAGGTCAAAGAACCTACTACTTGCAGTCGAATGCCTCCCCCTGGAGCTTGAAGCCATCGTGTCAAATGGAAACTGCACAGATTGTTGCGTCGATGACATCTCTATATTAAAGTCAAAGAAATTTGCAGATGAATGTCTTCTCCTTGAATTGGACGCGGTGTTGCCATACGAATTGTTCGTGGACCCACCTCAGTACATATCGTAAGGAGTTGCAGATGAATGTCTCCATATTATGGCATTAAAATCATTACACATTACTGTAGTCGGGTTGTCAACTTGATCAACTTGTTCAGCCAGCCCATAATGGGAGCTTAATGATTGACCCCGAACAGCACGCACTTGAACAAAATATGCATACATCTCAATAGCGGCGTCTGAATAATTACTTTGAGCTTCAACCATCATTTGAACATCATCATTTGGAACAATGATGTTGGAAATCTGTACTGCAACGACGACATTCTTCTACTACTTCCAACATGAATCTTCTTCGAAATCTTCGTTATCAGCTCCTCAAGAGTTATGTTTCTCTTGAATGATATTTTAACCCGCTAATTTGATACGAAAACAACGCCGGTTTCATCTTCTCGAATTTCACCATCATAATAAAGTGTGACAATATTATATCTGCAAAAAAAATAACTGAAACAAACCTGATTAAATAAATTATATATGAACGAAAGTATAACACAATAAATGTTTTACACATCAACGTAAATAATTTAAATAATATTATATTATATTATTACATGCACCGTAAAACTATTTCGACGTATGCTCCCGCTTTTCAATTTTACAAACATAAAAATTAATTGAAAATAATTAGTATAATATTTTTTTCAAATAATGATAATAAACAATAAGTATAATTAAAAAATTATAACAAAATTACCTTATAACGAAAAATCGCACGAACTTCTAAATCAAATATGAGAAGATTGCCTGAATTATTACTCGTTGACGGAATTGTTGTATTAATTTATAAGTTGAGAGGAGATGTGAGAAACTTAACCGGCGAAGGAGTGTATTTATAACCATATAAGGCGCGGTACCTGCACTGCGATATATGTAATTATTCATAAAAGATATAGCCGGACCAGGGACTGCGTTAAATATAATTCCGGTATAGCGCGGTCGTGCTATAGCCCTACGTGGCGTATAGCGGCGCCCCTGATCCGCGCTATACCCCTACGTGGCGTATAGCGTGGTACAGGGGGCGCTATACCCCACGTGGCGCCAAATCAACGTATAGCGTAGGACAGGGGCACGCTTTACTGCTACGGGTGTTAGATCGGGAAATATAATCTGACCGGTGTTAGATTGGTAAATATACCGATCACCGGTGATTTTCGGGAAAAACACCATGTTTGGTACTAGAAAATATATTTTATTTTTATTTTTGTATAAAATAGAAAACATTGAAAAACATGTTTAGTTGTAAAATTAGAAAATGATTTCTAAAAAAATAAAAATAAATAAAAAACATGAAAACATGAAAAATATGTTTTCAGTTATTTTCATTAAAATTGTTTTGGAAATTTGAAAATAGGAAATCATGAGTAGAGGATTTTTAACTTAAATTATACAAATTCAAATTATTTTAACAATAATTGTTTGATTTACTGGCATCTAAAATACTCAAATTTTTGCAAAATAATCAATGTGGTCCCTAAACTTTTTTTACATTCAATGTGGTACTTAAACTGTTTTTTAATCTTAAAATTATTTTTATATTTAGTATATTGAATATCTTAATAATTATTTATATTTTAAATTTAAATAATACCTTAATTGTTTTTAAAAAAATTAAGTAATATCTCAAACTTTCTAAAAAATCAATTAGGTCCTCAAACTTAGTAAAAATTTAACTAATCATATATGCCACACCATCATTCATCGTACATTGTCACAACATCATGAACTATCACATCAACATTATAGATTATTATGAAAGCTTTGAGAATTGTTGTGTAAGCGTTGTGACAATTTGATTTTGTTGGTTGAAGGCAGTGGAGGATGCAATAAGCCCCCATAGAGGCCAAGTGCATCCCTATTATTTCAAAAAAATGGCTAAATTTAGCTCAATGTGTTAAGGAAAAAAGAAACAAAAAATAAAATTTTTGCATGCCCGTTATTTTTAAGAAAATTAAAATTTTAGACTCCTATTCTTAAATTTCATGATCCGCCACTGGTCAAATGATTAAATATATTTTTTTTCTCAATTTAACGGTCACTTTTTTTCAAGGGATACACTATTTTTTTTTCAAAAGTTGAGGACCTTAAATAATACTATATAATTTAGTTTAAAAATTTAATTAACGTACAATATGCATTAAATATTATATTCTTATTATAAACTAAAATAATTTTGTATTACAAAATTATCCAATTTATTGTTTTATATATGCATAACTCATATATTAAATGTCTGTAATTTAATTGTTTAATAACTATTTATTTATTTCTATTTAAAAAACAGATTTTTGAATTCAAATTTTCATTTATATATATCAAACATGTTTTCTAATTTTCAAAAAATAAAAATAAAAAAATATTTTCTAAAAATAAAAACAGAAAATATTTTCTAGACCCGTGTCCGCAAATTTCATACTTCCCGAAGTAAATGGGTTTTTATGGATCAAATATACCAAGAGCCATTGAACAACGTTAAAATATCATTTTGATCATTAAAATTTTAAAAGTTATAAAACAATCATTAAATTAAAGCTAAAAAATCAGTGTCTCACACATGCGTCAAAAAATATTTTTTTTATCCTTCAAATCCTCTAGGAGGCCCTAATTATATTATTTGCGCTCATTAACATTCCGTATAATAATGTAGAAATGGCTACAATAATTAGGCTCAAATTTTTAGATCTCCATTCCAAAAGTTTAGTGGATCAAGTTGAATATTAAAAGTGGGTTATCAACATTTTTAGCTTTTGAATATTTTTAGTTATCGATACTTGATTTATTAATAAATTAATTCAAATGAAGTACTGTAAAAATTTATTATGAAAATTGTCTTCTCAATTTAGTTTACTCTATTCACAATGTCGAAATTCGTACTTTTAATCTTATTTAAGAAGTTTAGTGTCTCGTCCCATTTAAACCAATTAAATGTTTACTCTTTAGCTTTGATTTTTTTTAATGTATTATCGTTGTAATAAGGGTAACTTTTGCCCATGTAGTAGGCTCAATTTATCACTTTCGTCATATCGTATTTTCGTATCAATTTAGCTCTTGAAGTTGCTCAATTGCATTATTTTATATCCCACCTCTAACTTAAAATCCTAAATTATAAATCTTAAACCCTAAATGATAACCCTATTACCTCTAAAACATAAACCCTAAATACTAACTTAAGATTTATAATTTAGGATTTTAAGTTAGGACAATAGTATAGATTGATGCAATTAAACAACTTTAAAGACTAAATTGATGAGAGACGAAAATAATAAATTAGATCTACTACAAAAAGCAAAAGTGAACTTAAACCTTTTTAATAAATGTACTTTCTTTAAGTTCGAATGCATATTCATATTTATATATTATGCAAGAAAGCAAGGGACCAAATAGAAATCGACAAAGAGACATACGAGAGAAGAGTTTGGTTGTATTATTTTCTATTTACATTTTTTGAATATGCTATATAAATTAATTACAAATGTACTTGAATTATATACATATAATTTTTGGATAAACTACGTGTTTAGTATCTAACCAATCAGTCTTGATCTATTTTAGTGTCTAAACTTTCATTTGTTTTAAAAATATACCTAAAGTTTAATTGTTGTTTCATTTTAGTATCCCATTTAAAACTTAATGTTAAATTTTGAATTTTTTTGAAAGTTTAGGTACTAAAACAGACCAAAACTGATCGTTTATGTACTAAACACGTTACGTTTTTAACGGAAGGGTACTAAAATAAAATAAAAACTAAACATTAGGTATGATTTTGAAAAATTAAAAGTTTAAGTAGTAAAAAGGACTAAACTGATAGTTTAAATATTAAATGTGTAATTTACCCATACTTTTTTAAATAAGCATCATAATCTATCACCAGCAAAGTAAATTAACTACCTTTCTTAACTTTCTTGCATTGCTTTCCTTCGTTTGCTTCCCCACCAAATTCATTCACGTTACCATCGCCTAACACGGCCGACCGAGCTTCGAACAACGATATCGGAAATGACCTCGTCAAACCCACGGGAGTTTTGAACGTGATTGTCGATGTCTCCGAACGGGATCGATGTTGGACGCAGATTTCGGTCAAGTCAAACCAAAGCATGAACTCCTTGACTTTAACACCCGTCAGGTTCCTGATCTTGTTCGTCTCGAAATACGCCTTGATTTCCGCATCGTACCTGACGACTACGTTATCGAACATGTGGAGGCCGTCCCTCTTCGACGTCGTTCCGTGTAGGCACCGGCGTCGGAGCCAGACGAAGCCGGTATCCTTGACGTGACCGTATTCGTGTATGTCTTGGAGAGTTAGTAGCAAGCCCTTTGGCAACCCTTTTTCTTCCAACAACGATGTGAACTTCTCTGTGCATGTCTCGTTTCCATGGTAAACTTCGGCTTTGGCCTTCATTTCCTCTGTTACCAGATGAATCGACATTTTTAGGGTCTCTCTCTCTCTCTCTCTTCAGACAAAGGGATTTGAATTTCGACGGGTTTGAGGTTGAAGATGGAGTGTTTTTATGGTGTTTCGGCTCGAATTGAACTCCTTTTGTTTATGGCAACTTGGGTGCAACGTGGTCGCTTTCGGCGATGTCCCAAAATTTTGGTTTAGGTCAAATTATGAATTTGGTCATTTTACTATATTTCACATTTGGAATTTAGTTCATCTACTTCAATTTAGCTTGAGTTGATCATTTGCTTTTGTTCTTATTGTGATGATATGTATTATTAAAAAAATACCATTTAAAGTTGAGATATCAAATTATGTTAATTTAACTATTTAAATTAAAAACACCATTTTGATTTGAAATATCACCTGAATTTGGTTTTTTTATTCAAATAGGTACTTAAACTTAGGTTTTTTTTTTACTTCAAATTGATTAAAAATCATAAATACATCCAAAAAGCCAAATTCAAACACCAAAAAAAAAAAAAAAAAAATCAAATTCAGATATCTATTTAGACAGAGCCTTCTTAGATATTTTTGAGGTCCATAGCGAAAACTAAAAAATATACCTTTGTAAAATGAAAATATATTTCATTAATTTGAACAATTAATTTAATATTACATAAAAAAATCATAAAAAAATAATTAAACTTTGTGAAAATATATTATTTTTATTATTTTATTAAGAAAACACTTTAAATACAACTAAAAGGGAATAAATATAAAATAAAATTGAATGCATGTATGATATATAGCTTGATTTCGAATAATAAATAAATAAAAATAAATGTATATTATTTTATTATTACATTTAGATTGAAGAAGACTACAAACATATTTGATAAATTGAAGAGTAAGATTTGAAAAAAAGAGAAAAAAATGATTAGATTTAATTCAAAATTGAATGAATAAATAAGAGAAATGAAAAAAGAGGGTAAAAAACTAAACATTTTATGAAACTATAAAAATTAGAGGCCCTGCTTATGTCTCCCAAGGGTTTCAACAATTTGTCCCAACGTGAGTCGTGGTCTAATGTACCAAAAAAATATAAAATTTTAATTAAAAAAGGGTAAATTATTGGTCACTTTCGTTTTATAATTTTTTTCTCACTGAATTCAAAAAACATAATATTTGATCACTTTTATTTCGTTTTAATTAAGATATGGTCACTGAAAGTTAACGACCGTTAAACCTTTAACAATTTTCTGACGTGGCACGGTAAATATATAAAATTAAAATTATATCATTTTCACGTAGATAATATGTGGATTAAGTTTTGGTCACTTTGCTTTAAAATACACACGTTTTGGTCACTTACGTTATTGTTTTATTAAGTTTTGGTCACTTATGTTATCGTTTTATTAAGTTTTGGTCACTTGCGTTATCGTTTTATTAAGTTTTGATCACTTGGACGTTGAATGTCGTTAGTTTAATGGCATGGACCGTTAGTAAAATGAATTAATTTTTATTTTAACCCCTATACTTTAGACAAAATATTGCATATGTGTTATTTTTAAATTCAAATTATTTTAGAGGCAACATTTCAATTTACCCATTTTTTAATAATTTTTCTTCCCAACCCCAATATTGCTTATCTTCTCCTCGTTTCTTCTTCAAATATCTCTACTCCATTTCTCCATTTGCCTTCTTTCAAGGACTTATGTTGCATTTCAATAATAATGAAAGATTTTCAACTTCCGATAAAAATGATAACACCATAACTTTAGAGATAAAATGAAGTTGGGTAATCTCAATTATACAAACTAAAATTCAATTTCCAAAGATTGAGATTTCGGAATGCCAAGTCCAACAGGAAAAATCAATGAATTCAATTAACCTAATAATTGAATATCACTCTTCATGATGATTTTCCCTTGAGAAAGCCCATCCGGTGAAACATAATCAATGGATCCAAACACCCTGATAACTGAATCCGTGAATTAATCCATTGAACCCAATCCAAAATTTATGATCTTCAATATCAAATATTTGTTTTTTGCTCAAGAACAAGCAACTTTTCGGTTCTAGATCCCTATGAATAATGTTGATCCCTACGACCTGCGTGTTCTGTCACACCACCGCTACTACTTCAACCCTTGAATACCTCATTTTTGTGACGATTTGATCGAACAACTCACCGTCTGAGTACAATTCTAGTACTAAGTGTATGCCAGTTTGATCTTCGAAAATGTCGTGGAGCTCAATCACGTTCGGATGCGACGAAACGTTCTCGACAACCTTTCATATCACTGGGATTTCAATGGTCAACAATGGGTCGGAGATGGAAACCTGGTATTGTGTCATCAATAATGCCGCCATTGAAGAAGCTCTAGTTTTCTAAACTCGAGGCGGTGGCATCACTGTGGTGGTAAATATTTTCATAGTTTTAATGACGGATTCTCTACATTTTTCACGATCTTTATTACTTCTTTTTATATCTTTTATCACAACTGAGAACCCCTAATTTGACTTCAAATAATTACTACTACTAATAAGAAATAATAATCTATTGCATTGGAGCATAGATGTATGAAGAAGCGGGGAGAAGATGAGCAATTGGGATTGGGGAGGAAAAATATTAAAAAGGGTAAATTGAAATGTTGTCCCTAAACTAATTTGAAATTAGACAAAAAAATCCATAATTAATATTTTGTCTAAAGTTTAGGGGTTAAAATAACAATTGAACCATTTGACTATCGGGTCACGTCATCAAACTAACGACATTCAACATCCAAGTGATCAAAACTTAATAAAATGATAACGTAATCGACCAAAACTTGAAAAAACAATAACATAAGTGACCAAAACTTATGTTTTTTTAAAGAAAAGTAACCAAAACTTAATCTACAAATTATCTACATGGAAATAATATAATTTTTAATTTTATATATTTACCATGCCACATCAGCAAACCGTTAAATGTTTAACTGTTGTTAACCTTCAGTTAACCACATCTTAATTAAAACGAAACGAAAATGACTAAATCTTATTTTTTGAATTCAGTGAGGAAAAAATAATAAAACTCAAACAAAAGTGACTATTTCTGTAATTTACCCTTAAAAGAAATAATTGCTCGATACCGGTTTAAGACTGAAATTGTACATATTAACCCCAAACCGAAAAGCCTTACCCAGGAATAAGAGAAACAGAGATAGAGCCGGAACAAAAAGTCAGCAACCAACCAAACAGACCCCACCGACAATATCTTTTCCTTTCTCTGTCTTGGGATTGGAAGGAAGAACAAAGTTTCATCTTTGAGCGTCGTGTTGAATCACTCTTTTTTGCGGCCCCCAAATTCTGTTCTCAAATAATAATAATTTCCCTTCAATTTAGAAACCCTTTTTTCCCTTCAATTAGTGGGAAACAGAATCAAAGAAACGGTATTAAGAACAAAGGAATATCACGCTTTATTTGACCCCTTTTCTCTGATGCTCATTTAATTCCCAAAATTTTAGGGCTTTTTATCGATTTTCTCTTTGTTGTGTATCTCTCATTTCTTCTTCTTCATTGTCACTGCACTTCCCCAGTTGCCCTGGTTCAAGGTAATTGCCCATTTGCCTACCTTTTATTCTATTAAATGTCAACTCTTTGTTTTTCTTTGATAATTTCCCTTGTTCTGTTGTGAAATTTTGTTGGGTTTTGGATTCCCGAATGGAATTTCTTTGTTCTAGTTTCTTGTATGAATGACTTGTCTGTGTGGTTTGAATTTAGCTGTGTTTCAGGTTTGGTATTAGTTGTAACGTATTGATGAGGAGTTGATTTTTAATTACTGAATGGAAGTAAAAGTGAGTTTAATTTGCTCATAGAGATTGCAAGCAAGGTTTACTTTTTTCCCCTAGTACATAATTTGCCATCTAATTAGTTGTTGAAAAGGTTTATGGAAATTGTGGAACTTGTGCTTGATATGATACTTTATGTAAAACTGGTAGTTCCTCAATTTGCAACATCGGACCTCTTTTGCTTTCATTCTGTGTGATATCGAGTGACAGAAACATTGAAAACCTCATGAATGCTTTGTTTATGCACTTTTATTATATATGTATAGGCTAACTGTGTACGTTCTTCGGTGGCAGTTGCAATGTTTTGTTTAGGGGAGAACTTGTTCTTTTTAATGTCAAATCTCAAAACCATCTTACATGGTTCCCTTGACAGGCTAGGGATAGCTTAAACTGATTTCGTTTTTCAAGGAAGTGACAGGCTATTATAATTTCATGGCTCGGAAAGGTAATCAGCAGAAGAATGGGAAACAAAGGAGTACGGAGGCAGGCTATCGAGTCTCTAATGCGAAAGGGACAGGAAAAGCAAATAAGAAAATGGTTTTTCATGGAGAGGAACTACCAAATGGTAATCCACCAGATAGTACTTTAACGGAGACTTTTAGCGATGGTCATCAAGCTGGGACTGATATTAAATATAGGCAGAATCCTGAGATATCCGTAACAATAGAGAAGCGTGATGATGCAGCTGAGGGTCTTGGTCAATCAGTATCTTCCGGTAGTAATTCTGGGGATTGCATTGAAAATGCAGCTTCAAACAAAGCTTCAACTAGAAGGGAACAAAATGAAATATCACCTGATGGAAATCTTCATCCGAAACACAAAAAAGGAGTTTGGGGATGCTTGTTGAATGGTTTTCACCTTAAAGATGCGATGGAGAATGTAAAGTTTTCAGATTATGTGGTGGTAAGAAATATGAGAGCAGCAGCGAGAGCATCTGCTGCTTCCACCTTGAATGTGATAAGCCAGTGGCTCGAGAGGCAGAGGCCAATTTTCATTTCCCTAACAAGTAAAGTGTATAATGCTCGAGATCATGTGAAAGTAAAGGTTGAGCGATTATATCCCATCATGTTGACGTGGCTTAGGCATTTTGGAAATATCATGCTTCTTTTGTCAATAATCTGGTTGGACTGCACTCTTAGGGGCATTGATTCCTTTCTCCGAATGGGTACAACGTCACTTTTTTCAGTCATATGGTGCAGTATTTTCTCGGTGTTTGCAATGGTTGGGATGTTGAAGTTTCTTATGCTCTTGGTAAGTTCTGTGTGCATCTCATCTTTTTTTTTCTTATGGTTTCTTTGTCCATGATCTCGCTGCCTCAATTTGCATTTTACGAATCCCACGAACTATCGACTACATAAAAATGTTTTCACAAGGATTTTATTTGATATTCTGGAGGATTTTTAGTTATCGATTGCCTAAATTTGTGTAATTGTTTAACAATGATTTATTGATCCTTTGGAAAAATTTCTTGAGCTATTGACAAATTCTGCATATACTTCTTTAAATTTTGGCTACACAGGTCATAGCTGCTCTGACAGCAGTTTTTATCGGGTTTACTTTAGCGATGTTGGTAGTAGCTGTTTTTGGATCTATTTTCCTGTGGTTGTACGGAAGTTTCTGGACAACTCTTCTTGTGATATTCCTCGGAGGTGATTACTTCTTCCCTTTTCGATTGTATTTTTTCCATCTGCAAATTAATTCTTTCAAATGTATGGAATTCTAATGCTTGCTGTTGTTCAGGATTGGCATATTCATTTAGCCATGAGCGTCTTGCATTAACGATCACCACTATATATTCTGTATATTGTGCTTGGATGTATAGTGGATGGCTCGGTTTGCTTCTGGCTCTAAACATATCATTTATCTCAAGTGATGTTTTGATCTACTACCTAAAGAACAATATAAATCAGCAAGCAAGACCTGATGTAAGCCCAGAACACACAAATGGAATGCACGCTTCTTTCTCTGAAAATGCTCCGGGTTTTTCAGCAGATCGTGGTCCTGGGGTGGCTTCAACTAGTGGGGTTGATACCGAGATAACTTCTGAAGAAGAAGTTGCTCGATTGTTGAACTGCACTGATCACTATTCTGCATTGGGTTTGTCGAGATATCAGAACGTCGATGTTAATGTGCTGAAGCGAGAATATAGAAAAAAGGTACCCCTAAGTAATTTTCACACTATTTGGATATCATCATACATCATATTTCTACCTGTTATGGTCTTGTTCTTAATAAATCCGAGTGAGCTTCTACGAAAGTTCCGTTGGATCGGCTTACACTTGATATCCAACGTTTGTTATTGTTTTCCAATTGTTTACTTACCATAATAAAAAGGAACAATACATATCTGATACTGAATTTTGCTTTGATAGGCAATGCTGGTCCATCCTGATAAGAACATGGGAAATGAGAAGGCTGTGGAAGCTTTTAAAAAACTTCAAAATGCATATGAGGTAATCTCTTGGTTTACTATGGTTTTCACCAGATATGGTTTTTATTTCTTTTCTGAGAATAATAACACAATTTCATATCTAGGTCTTACTTGATTCCGTGAAACAAAAAGCATACGATGATGAACTTAGGAGGGAGGAGCTGTTTAACTATTTCCGTCGGTTTCAAAATGCTTCTCAAAAGGTTTGAACATATGCCCTCCACGTTCTTAACTAAAAATATAAAGGTCGAATGTCTATCATGTTCAAGTTTCTTACTTGAAGTTCGATATATATATATTTCTGAGTAGGTTTATCAAATCTTTGTATCGTACTTGAACTTTAAAAATATACATATATATATATATGTCTGAGTAGTAAGGTGTCTTTAGTTAGGTGGATTCCAAGGGCTTGTAATTGTGAGGCAGATAGTTTAGCAAAGGAAGGGATTGGGTGAATGTAAGGTTTTGGTTTTAGGCTGTTTTATTCGTTTTTGTAGTTTCTGTTTTCTGTTGTAATTGTTAAGTCTTATGTAATGCTGTTATACTAATAAATTGAGGCACTCTTTTCCTCCTTCCGTTGGTTGGTTCTTTCTTTCGGGAAAGGAACCACTACGAGGGAGGTTTTTAACGAGGCCTCCTACTTCTATCAAAAAAAAATATATATCTGAGTAGGTTTATCAAATCTTTGTATCGTACATGACCTTTTTATTGCTTTTGATTTCTCAGAATGGACAACATGGTTCTGGATTTGGATGGTCAGAGGCTGATGGCGAGGAATCGTTCGGAGAACCTAGGAGAATTGCCTGCAAAAAATGCGGTAACTTTCATGTCTGGATACAGTCAAAGAAATCAAAATCTCGAGCAAGATGGTGCCAGGTATTTCCTTTTCCTCCTAAATCATCATATCTATGTACATTTTAAGTTGTCCTTCGAGCATGAGATTCCAATTTCGATAACATGGTGTCCTGCCCCTCACAATGAATTATTTATGTTTCTGGAATATTGTCTAAAGGAGTGCAAAGATTTTCATCAAGCAAAAGACGGAGATGGATGGGTTGAACAATCTTCACAGCCCTTCCTTTTCGGGTTATTGCAGAAGGTATGTATTTTCCGTCCCTCATCACATGCTGATATTCTTTTTTCCGATTTTTCTACGTCTTTGTTTCAACATACAATCAATTATACATTCTCTGAAAAGCAGTTGAAAATAAGAATGGGAATCACTTCTAAAATATTTACACTGTTACGGCCCCAAAACAAAACCAAACTGGTTTAGGGTCGAGTTTTTTTTCTTCTGATTTTCGGGTCGATATTTTTAAATCTTAAGATTTTATTCTGAATCTTTACGTTATAGTTATTTCGTTATTGGTGTAGGTGGATGCTCCCTCTGCCTATGTTTGTGCCGATAGTAAGATTTATAATGCTACGGAATGGTATATTTGTCAGGTAAACCGATATTTGTCTTGCATCCCTTTATTAGGCAAGTAATCTCTGATTATTACAAATGAACTTTTCGAAGTACATACCGGAAGCTTGACCCTAAATACATGTCGGAAACTGGTTAATACGAAGATATCTGGAGTCAAATGCAATCTGCGTCCTCTGTTTAGACTCTCTTAAACCTCTTTAGTCGTGCATAAAACAGTCAAATGCTGCTGGATATTATTGCAGGGAATGAGATGCCCACCGAACACTCATAAGCCAAGTTTTTACGTCAACACTAGTTTGACATCCAAGCATAGTACCGGCAAGGGATCTAGTTCCGGACAGAGAGGAGGGAAAATACCGACGCCTAATCCGGAAGAAACCATGACAGAGGCAGAATTCGTGGAGTGGTTACAGAATGCAGTACAAGCGGGCATGTTTGACGATTTTATAGGTAGCACCTCTGCAGAGAGCCCAGCCACAAAACCCGGAAGTGGTTCAAAGACTGGTGGTAGCAATATGGGCGGTGGTGATAGCGGTAGCGGAAACAAGAGAAAGAAGAAAGGAAAGAAACAATGGTAAGCGGTCGTCAAGCGAACCGAAGGCATCGATGATTAGAAAGTCCCCTTGAAGCATAAAACATGCATGGAAAGAATATCCATACTGATTTAAAATGCATGGAAAGAATATCTGACAATAGCTTATATAACAATAGGAGATATTTTGCTTTGAAATGAGTGGTTTCTCATCAGTGGAATTATACATGTCCTATGGACTTGGGCTGGTCAGGTCAATCTAGTTTTGGTCAGTTCGGGTTTATACTTTCGGATCATTTCGATTCGGGTCAATTTTGATTAAGAATTGTTTTGAGTTTGAGGTTTGAGTTTTTTAGGATAATTTCGAGTATGGAAATTATAATAAGATCGAATTTTGTTATTAGTTTTTATACTACGAGGAAGATGTGGATTTAGTCTCTGTATTTTTATTTGAGATCTTAATAAATTAAAATTAGTTTTTGGGCTTGCCACATCTTCAAAGATGAAAAAAAAAGAGCTAATGTAAACCAAAAAGTTCAAGGATTATATTAGAAAAAATTACCAAATACAAGGACTGAAAAGTGAATTTTATCTCTATTAACAAAACTTCTCCACTTGTAAAGGACTTGAGAACTACGTGTAATATATCATTTGGGGACCTTCCCGTAATTTGAAAAAATACTGAGGGCTAAACGATGAGTTTATTAAAAGTGTAAATTACACTTTTCCTCATCGAGCTATACTCTCTTTCCTATTTTCTTCACCCAACTTTCAATTTTTTTATTTTGCTCACTGAACTTACATATTGAATCATTTTGTTCAATCTCCCGTTCTCTCTAAGGCTGAGTGATGTGGCATTATTTTTATTATTTTATAATATAAAATAATTAAAAATATTAAATAAAAACAGAAGTTGGTCGGAGGCCACCGCTGGCCATCATCGACTGTCGTAAATGATGGTCGGTCGGTATCAAATTTCATAGGTCGCTTCATCTCGACATCGTGAGTCAGAATTCGGCCTCGATCAATAAATTTTTTGGTTTCTTTCTTGCCTTGCAATATATGAGCTCTGCTCCTTTCTTTTTGTTTCTTTAGAATTATCGAGGTTACTGGTGGTTTGTATGACATTCAAGGTTAACATAAAGAATACATTATGGCTGGACACAGTGATTCAAGTTCGTCTGAGAAGAAATCAAGTGAAGCTATGAACAATGTGCCGGTTTTTAGCGCAGAGAACATGCAAAATACCATGAAAGTTATATATTACAGGTTTGTTTTCCATGTTTTCAGAAATGTGGTATTATGTCTCGAATGTCATTAACTAAGTTCTGTTTGAATTTGCAGCCGAACATTTATGTCTATCATCGGAGGGGTTATTGCCGGGATTAGGGTTGACAGGCTTTATGGGATTTGTCTTTTATTTTCTTGTCATGGCAATTACTTCAATTGGACTCATAGCGAAGGTAAAATTCTCGGTTCATTCATATTTTGTTAGCTGGAACCGGGTTATACTCGATGGTTTCATGGGTGGACTTATGGTAAGCTTCTTTAGGTTTCGAGTTGCACTCTACATGTTCCATGTTCTACACTTTCATCAGCTAACAATGTTCTTTAAATTTTTGCAGTCATTCGTTCTATTCTGGACGTATCCTTTCTTTCTTGCAATGATACACGAACACACACAGTAGCACACGCTACCAAACCCTAGTCATTAGTTTGTAGATTCGTCATTGCCGCTGCTGGTTTTTGTTCAAATTGCTAGTAACGCTCGGTCAAGCCGGCAAATCTTAGGAATGAAAATTCGCCGGCTTCCGGTTTATCTTTTACTACATCCTTTTTGCCTATCGGGTACTTTCTTTAACACCAACTGATTTGCCTACGACATTGTGCATATATTTTGAAGAAGAATCCAACACCAGGAGTTCACTGCCGGCTGTTTGCCGGCAACCGGATTCTTCAGTGTTTTGGTTTACTTTCTTTTAGACAGTTTTTATCATATTCTCTTAGACTTCGTCTTAAATGTTGGTAGCCTTGTTGCCGATATAGAGAAAAGATGTGGGAACTGAACTTAGTTATTTTTTACATTTCGCTAATGCTTATGATTGTTCCAAGTTTTGCTGATCAATCCCAATTTATCTTTGAAAGTATTACTGATATTTTTTTTTGGTCAATTTAGCCCTTAATATTTACACTTTTTGTCATTTTAGTTATTATTATTTTTAGTTAAATTTAATCCAAACTTTTCAAAAAGAGTTAATTTTGGTCTTTAGCCTTTCAAATATGGCAATATGGATGGAGAAGAAAAACAGTTGAGAGGATTACGATATTTTATCTGAATTAATCAATCAAAATTGATTTTAAACAAATGGTTATATAACAAAAATCTTTAAAAAAATCAAACTTTATATAGTGCTAAACATAAGTACACGTGTAGAAACAACACATACTCATCAGCCGCCATTTATCGCCACGTGTCTGTCCCCACTCCCCTCTAAATCCCATCAGCACCCTACTACTCCCTTTTAGTTCCCACAATTCTTTTGGGGAAAACCACACACTCAAGCCAAAAGAAAAATGGAAGACGAAAGATCAAGCTCCCTTCTTCAGGTGAAAAAAAAATGAAACTTCCCCACATTTTTATTTATTTACATTTCATCATTTCTTTTATTATCTTTAGTTTTTGTATTTTTTTTTTTTAAAAATATTTTTTGGTGTTTGAATTTTGTAGGTAATGGTGAATGAAGGGCTGGTGCCATCACCAGAAGAAGAAGAAAGAAGGAAAAATGTCATTGAAAAGCTTAAAAAAGTGTACCCTTTGATCTCTTTTTTCATTTGATTATATTGAATCATTTCCTAAATCTTTTTTAATGGCTGAAAATTTTCATGGTTTTGTTTTTTTGCAGATAGTAATGGCCTGGGCTAAGCGAGTAGCTTGGCAACATAACTGTCGTTATTGCCGTAATTGCGGGTATCGCAGTCATGAATAACAGTTTTGGATGGCACCACTATCGTTATATAGCGGGGGGCTATTGCAGTAATGAACCGTTATTTATTGTATGCATGGTCCTGCTACCCTCAAGATCACTGTAGGTTTTAAATTCCGAGTGAACCGGGGTTCAATTGGCGCTGTTTAGGCGTAAAATTCTAAAAGAACCGATGTTCGATCTGCGTCGGATAGGAGTGAAGTCTTAGATGCACCAGATTGATACGAGAGAGTGCATAATTAAACAATTTATTGATCTGGTCCTTGGTTCAGAGGACGATGTCCATGCTTTATGTGTTGATACAAGAGGGTGTGCCCCTGAGATGGTAGGGAATTAGGTTTAGCCAAAAACGGTACATTGATGCTTTATGTGTTATCCTTACTGAATTTAACAACTGTTATGTGTTGATATGAAAGAATACATCCATGGCAAAATGATGCTCGAACCGGGGCCGGTCCAATGAGTTTTAATGCCCTAGGCGAGATAATAATTTTATGCCCCTATACTTGTACCGTATAATAGACAAAACATATGAAGGAATTATATGATATGACACGTTCTGTTCTTTCTTCACAAATGCCAATCATTTTACTGTGAATTCAACTTGAACTTACGTCTAGAGTTAAAAACAAAAGCACTCCCCTCGTTTGTTCGACACAATAATACTTTTAAGCAAGCCTATCATTTTCTGTGGTTAACAAAAAAAAAAAAACATTTGGAGAGCCATCGAGTAAACACTTTAATGGTAATTTTCTTTATGCAGTGTCACATCAATTAGTTTTTATGCTAAGGATCTTTGCTGGTAAATATATTGCTTTAGGGAAAATAACAGATTATGGTCACCAAATTTTGAAAACCTTTAACAAAGACTCCTATTAGAACAAGGGTAAAAGGTTTAGAAACTTTTTCATGCAACACATGTGCTTTAAACAGATTGTGGAAGTTGCTTGAAATTAAAGCTTATGTACCTGAAAGAGTTGAGACCGTCTTTAAAGCCTTTTGCTTGGCTTTGTCATCATGCAAATCCAACTTCAACACAACCTTCTATAATAAAACACGAGATATATTTTTCAGAATCATCCATGTTTTTTTTATAATTAATTTGTAAGGAATCATAATCGAATTTAAGAACAACCCACAATGAGATGCGTAGTGAACTCGCACACATGTTTGGCCTTGAAGGCCAGTTGGAGGACACTTTGAGATCAGGCTGGCAGCTTGTATTTGTCGATCAGGAGAATGACGTTCTTCTCCTTGGTGATGACCCTTGGCCGTTAGTTTCTATTATCCTATTGCATGCATATAGTTGTGTATGAAGCTATAGGATGCATGTCAAGTTACTTTGTATTGTACCATTTGCTCAAGAAATTGTTGCATTAAAATACTTCTAACATCGATGCACATCCAAGGATAGCACATCTGTGAAAACTTGGTAGGGGTAAATTGAAGCCTATTATGAACAAAAAAGAAATGAAACCTTTTGGATGCATGCATTTAAATCTATTTTGCGTTTTCCACATGCTATGTTCTTTGCTAATTCCAAACTTTACTTTCCATTTCCTTTCCCCCAGGGAGTTTGTGAACAGTGTGTGGTGCATCAAGATACTTTCACCGCAAGAAGTTCAGCAAATGGGCAAGCGAGACCTGGAGCTTCTTAACTCTCTGTTCCAGTTCAGAGGCTCTCAAATGGCAGTTGTGATGACTTTGTGAGCCAGCAGGACTTGAGAAATATGAACTCCAGTATCGCTTCGGTGGGGTCCTTGGACTTAAGAAATACTTTCACGTACATGCTGCCCATCTTTGTCTTCTAGAAAATGATGCCCCTACATGCTGCCCTGGGCCGTCGCCCATGTGGCACATGTATAGGGCCGGCCCTGGCTCGAACTGTCTTAGCAGGGAAAAGAAAAGAATAAGTAGAGCATAGCTTGCCATTGTTGCCAACTGAATTGTATCGATTTATTGAACAGGTTCATGATTCGGAGTCCGACATCAATGCTGTATGCATTGGTCCTTACTTTGCCACCATGGCGGTAAGTAGATTTAATTGCTCCATACATTGTCTCTTTATATACTATTTGAGGTTTCGAATTAGTATGGTTTCAAATATGGGTACTTGTAATAACGCAGGAAGATTTCTTTATCGTTTTATATAACATGCTTAAGAGCAGACACGAGGTATCTGAGATTCATTGTGTGAAGGATTCAAAAGTCCCGCTAATACGTTTTGAGTGTGATGGAATCTCGATAGATCTTCCCTATGTGCAGCTTAAAGTGTTGGCTGTTCCTGAGGTAAAGCATAAGCGATACGGATTTGCATTAAGATATCATGTTTCGAAAAATCGATTAGCCTTATCCTTTGAACAGCAGATTCTAGACATTTTTGATCCCCTCTTTCTGAGGGATATTGATGAGACCGGTTGGAAAAGTCTGTCTGGAGTGTGTGCAAACAGGTGGGTTTGTCGGCTTGTTCCGAACTTGGAGGTACATCAGCTGCCCTTTCTTTTCTTTTTAATTCTGATGGCATCTGGAAACTCTGTTTTTCATTCGGAATGTTGTGCATTTTCGTCATTTGTGAATCTAATGCTTGGTGTACTTTAGAGATTCCAATCGATGTTACCATGTGTCAAATTTTGGGCAAAGAGACGAAGAGTGTACGGTAATGTAAGTGCAATGTGCTATCTATTGCTCGACTTCATCTTTTCTTCAGCATATGAATATTTTTCTAATTACATCAACTAATAATGTATCGGTCGCAGTTAAATGGGTTTCTTGGAGGAATTCATTTGGCAATTCTCGCTGCCTTTGTTTGTCAGTGTGAGCCAAATGCCGGTTCGAGTGCTCTAATTTCAAATTTCTTCAAAAAAAAATTGCTTTCTGGTCTTGGCCTACGCTGGTAGAGCTTCAAGATGGATCATTGCATCCTACCGTAAATTTATTCCCATTCGGTTGCCGTTTAGTCCTTATGAATATTGTCATTAAACATTACCAGAAGCGCATTCTATAAAATCAGAGCCGAGTTTCTTCGAGGCCATATCTTTACCACGGTACAAGTTATTCTTTATTATTCCTCTTCTTTTCTTTTTCTCTGCACGAAATCCAGATGAGCCAAGTTTCTTTTTCTCTGCCCGCTTGATTAGGAGTTTTCACTTCCCTTTTTCGTATGATCGTCCATTATAGATAAAGTTGTTTCATTCACTTGTTTACAACCGATTAAAAACAGTTTTCCGGTATTGCAGGATCTTCTGAAGTCTGATTTTGATTGGCACAACGTATTGGAGCCTTTTCTGTATACCAAGAAATATTCCCGGTTTCTCAAATTTTCTTTCGGCTTCTAAACAGGATGAACTTGGAGACTGGGTGGGTTGGATAAAGTCCCGCTTTCGATGTCTTCTCTTCAAGGTATACTTCTCCTATACGACCCTCATTTTCATTTACGGGAAGGGGGGACTGGGACTGGGACTGGGTTGTTGATAGGTCTCGGCGAGTCGAGTGATATATTCTTGATGCGTCTAGGATACAAACGAATAAGGCGAATGTCATTGTTTTTCAAGGTTCATGATAAATAACAGTTATCTCATACTTGGTAGTTGAGTTTTCGAAGGTTGAATCGGGAGCTTCTTCTCAGTGACCATTTAGGTTTGGGGTCTGTCTGATCAAATTCTACTTGTCTGCTGCATAATGTCTCTTGTTTTCGAAGTCCCAGCTTGATTTCCGCATAATCCATGCTTTGGTGTGGTCTCCTCTTTAATGAGGTTTTACTTATTGCAGAGCTTGAGGAGGTACAGGGTATATGTGACCCTAATCCTGCAGAATATATCGACGTCGACACGGCAAAGCCTCACGTCGTTTTCTACTGGGGCTTGCAACCAGGCAAAAGTAACGCCATAGATACCGAATCCGTGAAGGACGTTTTCTGGAGGAATATCTGTACCGGCTATCAAGGTCCTTTCGGAGAAATGGAGTTATCTGTTGACCAGGCTTATCAACTACCCAAGTGTGTTTGATCCGATACCGTAAACGGGAAAGGAACGAAAGCTTGTTGGAAGATGATCGACTAATACAACGGATTCCAATATACTCGCAACATCTTCCGCACTACGTCGTCGGATATGTCTCGACAAATGGGGACCCCGAGTATCCGAGTGCCGGGGTCTAGAATTAGGCTATCCTGTTTTGCAATTCTTATTGTTGCGTAGTTCATATGGAGAGCTTATAGCAAGAAACTAAGGGGGCATTTTTTTTTATTCTTTTGCAGTAGATTGCTGTTTTACCCTTTATAATTAGGGGTGTTTAAATAGTTAATTTGGTCACCGATCGAATTTAATTTTCGTTAATCAAATTAACCGGATTTTTTTTCTTTAACCGTTAATGAACCAATTTCTTTTTAAATATTAACCGAACCGAATAAAGTTTAATTTTTTCGGTTTGTTAATTGAAATTTTTTATATTTTTTAATTAGATTAATTTAAATATAATAGAAGTATTTTTTTATTTGGGTTGAAATTTAATTAGATATTAATAATTTAATGAGTTTAGTGTGGTTTAAAATAATTGGGTCCTAATTCTTAATGAGAGTTTTAGATAAAAATATGTATTTAATATTTATAAAATATTTAATATTTAATAATTTCGGTTAATTTGATTAATTAATCGATTCGAATCAAATTAATTGTTAATCGAATATTGAAAAAATATTAACCGTTCTCTGACCGAACTAATTGGATAGTTGACCAAATTAATTGAATTAATTCGGTTCGATCTATTAATTCAGTTAAAATCGAATAATGAGACCCTATTTATAATCAACCAAGGATTATTTAGAGTAATATTCAATATAGAATTTAAATAAATAGATTATCTTTATTAGATAATTTGCATCTCATGCAAAATATTTTAAAAATTCAAGTATACATAGAGATCAATTTAGAATAGAATAATCTTTTAAGAATGTCGAATTATAAATCATATAAAATAAATAGGTAAAAGGATAATTTTTACCCTTGTAGTAGATTAAATTTATCATTTTCGTTCATATCATATTTTCGCATTAATTCAACCCTAAATGTTATTCAATTGCATCATTATATACTCTATCTAACTTAAAACCATGAATTATAAACTTAAAACCCTAAACTATAACTTCATTGCCTCTAAACCATAAATATTAAACCCTAAACACTAATTTATGAAGTAGAATTTAGGTTTTAAGATAGAAAAAGAGTATATAATGATGTAATTAAATAACTTTGAGGATTAAATTGATGCGAAAATACGATAAAAACGAAAATGATAAATTGAGTCTACAGAGACAAAGGTGAACCTTAAACCAAATAAATAATATTAAATGAATATGAAATATACATAAACTACTACATAATTTAACATAAAAGTGTGGTTAAAGGTATCTTTAGATGTACATGTAATCAGATTATGAATTCCTTCGATCTTGGAATTTTTTAATATTCTTTTTCAGCTATACTAGGAGCAACAATAGTACAAAATGTTGCATGATCATGTAGTACAAAATACTAATGAGATTTGGTTAAAATGATAAGTAATTTGATATTGTTTAAGTAAGGTTTCAGGTTTGAGTTTTTGTATATATAAAAAATATTTATTGAGAGATTCATCCGTCAAAATTAAGTGTACGACACGAGTCAATTTGAATTAGTTAAAGAATTTATCCATTTTATATATACTATGAACAAGGATGAATGCACTATTGTTTTTAGAGGTGTAAGTGTATATTCATTATTTTAAAAAAGTTAGTAAATTTCATTTAGTGGGTTAGAGAGAAGAAGAAATATAAGAAACTTTATATATTTAATTTTTATAAAATGTATTAAAATTTTGAATCCTTATTTTTAAATTTTTGGATTAATTTATATATATTTCAGGGGTGGATGCATTAAGCTCCCATACGAATCAAGTGTATCTTTATTATTTTTGAAAAATTGTTAAATTTAATATGTTGAGGGAAAAGTGAAAAATATTACATACCCATTATTTTTTAAAAAAGAAAATTAAAATTTCGATCATCATTCTTAAATTTTTGGATCTGCCACTAATATACTTCGTATTAATAAGATACTATTTGTCTTATATACTAATGTGATCAAGACGAGTGTAACACCTTTAACCTGTATACGTACCCGAATACTAGTCAAATATGTCACATAGCATTTACAAACATACTATAGTTAAAAACTCGCATAAATTTGAATTTATAAAACTTATCTAATTTAATCATTCTAATAGAATAATATAATCACGTAAAATCATATTATAATATTTAAACATCCAAATCAATATCAGTTTCAAGCAGCAACTAGACAGTTCTATATTGTTTCCTATCATAAAGTAAACTAAATAATTGTCTAATTTAAAATATTTCTTTATTCTAATAAAATATAACTTTTATCTAAAAAAAAACTTAGATTCATATTTATATTCATAATAATATATCTTAGACATTTCTTATTGTATACATGTCGTCTAGAAAATTTAAAAGAGTAGGATGTCATTACTGATACCTGTAATTATTCTTTATTGATTGATGCCAAGCTCCACTCCTTACTCCACTTGTTTTTCTTAACTTACACGTGAAAGTCATCACACACTAAATATACACTTAGTTAAACATTATAAACAAACTAACGTGATATTAAATATAAAACAACTTAATAATATTATATCAATTTAAAACATTAAACTTAATTCAAATAAAATCACAGATATCCAAACCGATTTATTCAAGCTATTTTTCTTTATCATGGACCTGAAAATCACCATCTCGCGATTTTGTCAAAACCATGATAAACATGATAAACATTATCATACATAATAATCATATCATATTCTTTTTCATTCATATACATTTAAGAACTTTCATCTTTCACTTTCATATTCATTTTCACATCTCATTTTCATAACTAGTACCTTCACATTTCAGAACTTATTCTCGATTCAGAACCTACTTCCAAATTCATAACTTATTTTCAGATTCATAGTTTAATTTCATATCCATAGCTCAATACATATTTATGAGGATGCAAGGTACATGAGTCAAACATAATGTGCGCACTAGGCACTACACGGTGTCAATCATCATCATAAGGTACACTCCATGTACAACTAACATCATATGCACCAAGTGTCATAAGTAATGTACACGAATGTACCATAACTTAACTTGAACTTTACTCAACTTTCTGGCATGCTAAGTGTACATACGACTCTCAATGCAACATACAATAAGATTTTCCATTAATTATTATATGTTATTAAAGTATCAAAGATAACAATATATCAACATATCCAACTTTTCATATCATAACACAATGGGCAGTTCATACCCTAAACATTTCATTTCCACATAACTTTTATACATATCATGATCATCGTCAATTACATATCTTTAACATATACACATCATATTCATCGTGTTATAAATATCATAACTATCATTCCAATTATAATAAAGTTGACTCATTTTGAACATTTATAATAGCATATAACATCAGAGTAATATGAAAACACAATTTATGACAAATTTCATATGATGACAGTTTGTACTACTTTCAAAGAAATATTATTCAGTATTAATCTATACACTTAAAAATTATTCTGTTTATACCACTAGAAACTATACTCGAATAAAAATCTGACCATATAAGACAATCCTTCTAGTTCATCTTGTACAATTTATAGTAAATTTTCTAATATGACTTGCATAAGTTGTTTTGAGCAGAATCTTTTACCCTATTTTCTGACCTATCATCGATTAAAAATTCATATATTTCTATATGCTTCTTGAAATCAGTAGTTGTTTGTTTTAAATGAAAATAAACTGATATACGAATCCAACAGTATAAAAGTTATCCTTTAATCACCTCTGTATAATTTATGGTGATTTTCTAAACTTATTGTTCTGATCATAATTTCTAAGCAACTTTCCCCAATTAGCATCCTTAGTTTATTCCAAAATACTATTAGCTTACAAAATGAGCATATATACATGAATAAAAAATCTCATAACATTTAGGAGTCACTTCTTACCATCTAACTCTGTCACTAGCTCATCGCAAGCCAATTTTGGTTCGATAACATAATTACAAATTAAATACGCACTCACCTGATGTCCTTAGCTTGCAAACCTTCCTTAAAAATTCACATTCATCCTTAAGCTTCTCCTTAGCTTTAATATTGCTTGATCTTGATTTCAATCATGATATAGATGAACATCATTATATGACATATACATTTCAAACTACATGTTATAATCTCACTAACATAGGCACACAATAGAAAATAAATTCCTAAAAATCTTTCGAATACTCATTCCATACTAATTACATGTCATAACATAAATGTTGACTTTGACACTTCAAGTTAGCCATTCAAGTCCCTTTTTATCTAAATTCACCCAACATTCACATAACATTTTTAACTTTACATTTTAACCACAATTTATGAATTCTTTTAGAATTCATCTCAACTTTTTCATTTTATTCAAAATGGTTCCTTGCCATTTTTCTTCTATTCGAGTCTCAAACAACTTAATTAAATTTTCCAGCATCTAATTTCAGCCCAATACCTCAAAATTTCCACCATTACCTCAACATTTCCACCATTACCGCTTAAGTCAATAACTTTCTCAATATTTTCCATTTAGTACTCAAACTTTGCTAACTTCCCAAAATAGTCCAAATTTCACATTCTAACATCGCATTTAACACTTTAACATTAATTTCCAACATAGTACTTCACGTATTGAACAATTACACATCAACCCCCATAATCTTTCACAATTTCCAAATAGGTCCCCTAACTTTCACAAAACTACAAAATGGTCCAAACAACTTTCCAAAGCTTGTAGAATCCTTCCTACATCATTTCCAACCCTTGTATCATTTTCCATAATTTTTCTCACCTCAAAACACCATGGCTGAAATTTACAGAGTAGGGTTTTCATGGTTTCCAACTTGTTTCAAGCATGGATTCAACCTCTAAACAACATTTCAAAGCTTCTCTAATCAAACCCCTAAGTTAATTTAACCAAATCAAAAATTCTTCAAAACCCTAGGTTTAAGCCGAATATGATTAAGCTTGATTTCAAGTGCTTTAATCATCACACATGTTATAGAAATAATCTATAACATCAAAAAACAATAATAATCTTCCATCAAATCTTCAAAATCAAACATGTCCTTCATAAACCTTAATCTCCAATCTCATCATATAAGCATCATTTCCATGTAATTTTCATACCGAGTGATAGAGAATTTCAAGAGGATTAATTCTATCTCTAATAGCTAAATCCAAAAATTAAAAATAAAATCAAAATTTCTCCTTACATAACTATGGGGGTGCATGACTTGAGCAAGAAGAGGGGATAAAAATTCTTGATTTTTCTTCATAATTAACATATACACTTGTCTTAATTTAATATAAATGAATTTAAAATTTATTTATTTAGAAATTACCATTTTAAATGATAATTTCCACTCTTTCATTACTATAACATCATCCATGACACCATCTTATCTATATCATCTTCAAAGTCGAGATGAACAAATAAAAATCCACTTTTCATTTTTGTCTTTGTAAAATTTTGAAAATTGTAATTTAGACACTAAAATTTCCAATTTTGACTAAATATGAAAAATTGACTTCAATTCCACTCATCGACATTAAATTTCATTGTTTTAAAATATGGAAATAATATTTCCAATCTTTATCTATCATGCTTCAAATTTTGTAAAATTTCGATTCGATCCGATTATCTAATTCTATATCAAACTTTACTGTCTTATAGCTTTAAATACAAATCTTGTACCCAAAATTTTGATTTCCATGAAAACGTCATTCTTGGGGATGATCTATTTATTTATCGAATAAAATTTCTTTTCAAAAAAATTATTATTTTGGTCCCTAAACTTTTCCTAACTTTATACTTTAGCTACTAAACTTTCAAAATTTATGTTTTGATCACTAATCAAAATTTGAGGTATTACGAGGTCCTTTTGAAGAGAATAAAAGATTCAAATGAAATAATTCAAAAGTTATGGATTAAAATGCAATAAAACAAAAATCAAACACCATGTACAAAGTTTACCCTTTAGGCAAAGGTTACTTGCAAAGGAAGCCAACTATAAATCATCGAAATATTACATTATTTTCGTATTTTCCCCCTTAAATCTCCCAGAATAAAAAGGAGAAAATTTAGCGGTTTACCCCTCAATCTTGTTCTTTATAATCTTTCCCCTGAACAACCAGCCCCTTTGCCGGAGTTTCCACCTGAATCCGCCATGAACGACGAGCACATCACCATTTACTCGCATTCCAACCCAAAACTAAACAGGTTCCGAACTTTCACCGTAACTTTCTTCTCAAAACCCATCAAAACATCGTCACCGCCACCCCGCCGTCGTCCGCAAATGGCTCAGCAGAGTCCTCTATTTCCACCGTATCCGCCGCCACAAGCTCGTCGTCGGCTTCGGCGTTCAGTGGAACCCTTCTTCTCCTGTCGACCTCCCACCGGCAGCCACTCTCCAGCTTTGCATCGGAAGCCAATGCCTCATCTTCCAACTCACGCACGCCAACGCCGTGCCCTTAGCTCTCCGCCGTTTCTTGGCGGATCCTCTCAACACTTTCGTCGGTGTTTGGAACCACAGAGACGAAGTCAAGCTTTCTTGCTCGAAGCACGGGTTGAAAGTTTCGAGACTGGTCGATGCACGTGAGGTTGCGGCCGAGAGAAAGGGGTCGACTAGACAGATCTCGATGGAGGGATTGGCCGAGATTATATTGGGCGCCGGCGGCGTTGAGAAGCCTACATGGATCGGTTGCAGCGATTGGGGTAATCATTTGCTTTCTTTGGATCAAGTCCGGTATGCTTGTGTTGATGCTCATGTTAGCTTTGAATTGGGTAGAGCGTTGAAAGCTTGGAATTGGGAGAAGAATTGAAGAAGAAATGGAGGGTCTGTAAGTTTCTTTGCTTCAATGGCTAATGAGGGTTTCTTATTTACCACGCTTCATTTTGCTTCATGGATTATGGATTCTAATACTTTTCTGAAACCATGTCACGTTCTTGTTTTGTGATTGATGATCATTTTGAAAATTGTCTCTGTTTCCATTGATCCTAGACTATCAGTTCACCTCTATGTGATGCTACTGAGAACTATAATCATGGAGACTGATGCTTCTTTCTGGAGCTTCGGCCGAGACAATCTATTTCACATTGGATCTAATCAACGGACCCTTAACTTACAAAGGTAAGTGTTTAAACGGTTAATTCGGCTACTGAATAGATCAAGTTTTTATTAATTGAATAATTAAATTTAGTTTTTTAATCACTAATTGAGTTAAAACTTTTTTCCCGAGAATCATTGACCAAACCAAATAAAGTTCCATTAATTCAGTAGTTGACTGAATTAACCGAAACTTTTTATAACTCTTTTAGTTAGATTAATTTGAACTTAGTAGTTGTATTTTTTTATTCGAATTAAAAATTATTTAGGTCTTAATGATTTAATAGATCTATTGTGATTCTAAAAAGAAGATTTAGTGAGGCTAAAAAATAGTTAGGTCTTAATTATTAATGGGGTTGAACTTAAAATATGCATTTAATATATATAATATATTAAATGTATTATATTTTCGGTTAATTCAATTAATTAATCGTTTTTAATTGAAATAATTGTTAATAAAATATTAAAAAACTAATTGTCCTCTAATCGAACTAATTCGGTGTCAGACTATTTTAGCCGAACTAATTCAATAAATCGATCAATTCGGTTAATTTCGAGAGGTGAATATCCCTATTTGTTATCCAACTATATCATTTTTTAATTTAATTTAATTTTTTTAAAAATATGAATGATTAGAAATGATTTTACATACGTGACATGATTTTTGAGAAGATGCACCATACATGAAGGATTAAAGGAAAATGAAAAGTTAGAAATGGGAAAAAATGAATTTTGTTTGAAAAGAAAGAAAAACATATTATATGTGTTATAGATCGGAGTGAGTATGAGCAAAAATCAGATTAGACGATAACATTAACTTGTGAGTATGATATTTATCTTCATCACTTAATGATTATATTTTTAATTATAATTTTTTAAAATACATTTATTAAGCGATTGAAGATAAAATACGACGACTTAACCCGACTTGTACTTGTGTTCAGAGATTAATCAAGGGGACTAACATGATTGCTATTCCTTGAAATTTCAAATTCACATATAACTTAATCATTTAATAGAAAATCATTTAAATTATCAATTAAATATTATTTGATGATGAAATGTAAAAAAATATTAAAAAAAAGTGTCAATCTATTTTTTTAAAAATTATTTAACTTATTAACATAAAATAGTTAATTTATTAATAATAAAAGTTGAATGATTTAATTTAATTCAATAAAAATATTTCTAATCTACATAAAAAAATAAAATAAAATAAAATTCAATAGTCTAAAATGTAATAAGAAAGAAAAAACCATTGAACACATGGACAAAGGTGAGGGAATTATGGGAAGTGTTTCCACTCAAACAAAATTATCCTTAATAAAAATGCAATTTGGTCATAAATATCAATCTATTTATCATTTATACTTTGATATTTTGGCATCAAATACATAGAAGAAAACGGAACAACATCTTTCAAAGAGACATTAACAAGATGGGAATTATGGGATGATTGGAAGCAATCCTTCCTTTTTGAAAATTTTAAATTTTTATATATTTTATATGTTTTCTTTATATTTTTATTAATAATTTGTTTTTATCGTTAAAATTTTATAAATTCACTCCCTAACATAAAATCTTGTGTACATCCTTATATGCGTTCATCTCCCCTCTATATGAAATGTTAGATATTTTAAATGATGATGTAAATAACGTATTTTGTCTCTGTACTTTTTATTTCATTTTTTTCCTCTTTTAACAAAAAAACACAACTTATGAACTTTGATTCATTATAATTTCGATTACAATATTCAACTTCCAAGTATATCATACGTGTTTGAATCGAGTTCGAGTTTGATCTGGCTTCTTTAGTGTTATTGTACTTGAATAATTTACATATTGGATGATCAATTGTAGGTGTCCACCCACAATTATTTTGCCTTTTAATTGAGTGTTTCTTTTTTGATGGAGATAATGGACGAAGGCATGACCCCTCCATGTGGGTTTATAGTACTTGGGTAAATCATATGTAATTTGTTTAATGCACGCATATCCTTTCGTATGTGTGTTTTTTTTGTTCATTTTTAAATCTAAAACACATGGTGCATGTTAATGTCATGCCCTTATAAAAAGAAACATAGTCTAATTAGATAAAGGGGACACAAAATAAGACTTTAAACTTTATATTTGAAATAATTTTATGGGTAAACTACACCAGGTACCACTGAACTTTAGGTCATGTATCGTTTATATCACTAAACTTTTAATTTTGTCAATTATAACATTGAACCTTAGTTTTCATTTCAATTATACTACTAGGTCATTAAATCGTTAACAGTCAGATTGAAACGATTTTGTTTTGGTATGGTGTCTATGTTGATAGTCGTCAATCACGTCGACAGTCGTTAGCCACATTATCGTATCGTTAACGATTTAATAGTTTAGTGGTATAATTGAAATAAAAATCAAAGTTAAGTGCTATAAGTGGCAAAATTGAAAGTTCAATGGTATAAATGATACAATGCCTAAAGTTCAGTGGTATATGATGTAATTTACCCTAATTTTATTTATTTAACGTAGTTAAACGGTCTTTATTTTTAAAGAGAAATTAAGTTGAATTTTATAAGAATTCATTAAATGATTTTAGTAGTAAAAAACAATATTGTAAAGGATCGATATTCAAATAGGTGCGCTTGTAAGATATTTATTCGTTGTCAATAAGTTAAAATCCACTTATATTATATAATTTTTGTTTTGTTTTATATAGATTTAAAATCGTTAGATGAATGAAAAATATTACTTATACTATATATATATATATATATATATATATATATATATATATATACGAAAACCAAGTTGCTAAAGAAAAGGAAGAAATTGAATGCAACCCCATGTGGTCTCTCACGTTTAATCTTTCATAGCTATGCAGATAGTTTTTTTACACTGTAACCACATGCATGCTTCCTTCTTTAATTCTTTCTTTTTTTATTTTATCAGAAAACATTTCAACCAGATTACAGTTAATACGGTAATTTGTCAAATACAAACGCCGATTAAAGGAAAAATATTTTTAACCTACAAATAATTTTAATATATTAGTGACTTTCATTGGGAAATTTAGGGTTTTGGTTAATAGGTTGGGTTGGGAAATTGTTTCGTACGACAACTTAATTTAGGGCTAATAAAGAGTAAGAAATGGACATAACCGAAAATGTTATAAAAATCATGACATTTTAGGTTGAGTACAACCTAAAATATTAATTTTTTAACATTTTCGGTTGAGCACAACCTAAAATATTAACTTTTTAGCATGTTCGATTGAACCAAAAATGTTATAAAGAAGGTTTTCCACATAAAAATGTTAAGAAAAAGTTAACATTTTTTGTCGCGTCCTACCCAAAATATTATATTTTTATAACATTTTCGGTCGCGCTTCACTTTAGCCTTAAATTAGGTTGTCTTTCTTTTGACTCTCCCGTTGGGCCGAGATTTGACGGTGCTGGTAGTGGGTTAGTTTCACGATTTTGGTGCTGCCAGCAAAAGACTCAATACAATATTTTGTTATTAAGGAATGTAAATGTACAAAATTATTGTAGGAATTTAAGAATGTAAAATTTAAAATTTTAAAACTGTACGAAATTAGATCATTAATAGAAAATATTAAAAAATACCTACATTATAGAATATTTGAATTTTTAAAAAATTTTGACTACAATCCAACACTCCTTCAATCCATCCGTACTCATTTGAGGCTAATGGCGGTTTAGGTGTTGGTCAAGGCTATGGTTTGATGCTAGGTCACCCTAGTTTAAAATCGAGATTTTGAGTTTGGATTAAATTGAAATTAGTGTTTACAGATAAAATTTTATGTTAAAGGAAAGATGATCTCATAAATAAATTATAATTGATTCGAATAGAAAAGAAAAAAAATAAGGACAATAAGAAATTGTTTACTCGTCGTTAGTCATTAAATAATCAATAGTCTTCTCCGAAAGGCCCTATCAATCTGAACATTTTGGATCACCCATGTCGTACAAGTGTATCCCCAAACCTCGATTAGGATAGATTTACAATGATATGAAACCCTACAAATTCACATGAGGTAAAGTCTAAATTTGCACATTCTATAATGCTTAAGTTGGTTCATGTATATGTACATATCCACACTTATTATCCCATCATTGCGAGATATAAGTTTTCTATTTTTCTTAACATAATTCACAAGTAGCTTAATTTGAGAATTAATTTTTTATTCATCACTCAATCGTTTTAAATATATGATATACCATTTGTAAAGATCTCATAAAGTAGAATATAAAACCATAAATTTTTTTATTTCACCTTTACCCATGAAGAATATGTCTCAATATTTCCAAAAATCCATTTTCCATGTTTCCAAAAATGTCTTGTAACACCCTCAGACTGATACGACTAACTCGATCTGGTCCCAGATGATACATTAGGGCCACCAGAGCTTCCCACAATAAAAATTCGAGAAAAATAAATTTTTTGTTAAACCATTTAAAAACCGTGAAACAATTTATAAATAAAAACACAAGTCCAGAAAATCATACATATATTAAGAACATAATTCAATCATACATCGTATCATACAAGTTTCAGACTTAGTATAAAAATAAATAAGACCTACATGCCCCATAATTACTGTTGTACCGTACTTTGCAAGCAAATCTAAAAGAACTCCCTTTATTGATGTTGATACTGCACAAGATCAATTATTTTAACATGCAATGATAAGTAACAAAGTGAGCTTTGAGAAGCTTAGTAATACAAAACTTCCAAATGATGCTAAAGGACAACATATATATGATAAGACATGAAACTTACAGTTCAGAAGGAATATTTCAGATAGAGACAATTACAGAAGATTTAGTTGAGGAGTCTAGTGTGTTCTAATAAAATCAGAAAATAAGTTTACATATTTTGAAAATCACAATAATACCCTCCACCCGAACAACGATATGCAGTTCCCCAGAATTTCATTCGTAAGGACTTAGCCTTGGTCCATTGGACCTAAAAGCTAACATAAGGGAGCACTTTAGGTCCATAAGGACTTACTGTTGAAAACATTTTGATGTTTCGATATAACAAATTAAATGTTATTGAATTTTAAGATTTTATAATCATTTTTAAAGTATATTAAAAAATATTACTCCAAGTTTTGCAAAGGTCAATTTCAATCCTTACTAAAGTGTAAAATTGTGTTTTAAACTTAAAATATTTTTGAAACAATTTTTACAAAGTATTTCGAACCTTAATCAAGCCAAAAATTAACTTTTAAATGGATGTACCGATACACTATTGAATGCATCGATACACTCCTAATTTTATTGAAACATCGAATGCATTTTGTGTACCGATACACAACTGATACATCGATGCACTCCTGGCTTTATTAAAACATCGAATGCAATTAGTGTACCGATACACTAGGTCTTATACGAAATATTTGAATTTTACACACAGTGTACCGATGCACCCTTGAGAGTGTACCGATGCACCTACGCTCCCAACTGATTTTTAAATGATAATTACACCATAACGACTCTATTGACTTCACCAATAATCCCCAACATTCAGAAGTGATCAAAGGTGTATTTAAATAAGCTTAGGAGCTATTGATCAACAACAATTAAGAATAGAAGCTAGAGAATCAAAGAGAAAGCCTTGAACTTATCGTTGAGCATTTATAAGCCTATTTTCATTCAATATTCATTTTTCTTTCAAGAACACTATTTGTGCTCAATTGTATTCATTCTTGAGTGTTCTTTCTTTGTTCTAGAATTGTTCAAACATCTTGCCTTGTGAGGTTTTTCTATAAGTTTGCAAAATTAGTGTATTTCTCTTTGGGAGAGAGTGTTCTCAAGAATTTGGGGTATAATTCTTGAGGGAGTTGTAAGGTTACTCTTTAAGGACTTGTAAGGTTACTCTTTGTCCTCAAAAGAAAGACAAATTAGTGAATTTGTGGAAAATCCTTAGTGTGGATAGCTAAGGTTATGGACGTAGACTTTGGTTGAGAAAGTTAAACCACTCTAAATCGTTGTGCAAATATTTTCTATTTTCTGCAAAAGTTTCCACCAAAATTTTTATTGCTAATTCACCCCTCTTGGCTATTTCGTCGATTGATTAACTCAACACTTACCCTAGTCAAAACGTAGGAGCCACGTGAGGGGAATGCCCCTAGCTCCATAAGGACTTACCCATGCACAAAGCAAATGAGCCAACCCAAGGGAATGCCTTAGGATCCATAAAGTCTTACCACTAGGCCCATTGAGCCTAGAAGCCCACCTAAGGCCCCCAATATAAAACAAGTTAAACAGTAAACAATAATATCAGAATTATGAGCCAGATGTATCATGCATCAGAAACTAGAGATCAAAAATCATGTTTCCATTTCAAATAACAAAGTCAGAGAGGATATCCATGTGCATAGGGAACACACTAGAGGATCCAATTATTTTTTTGGAGGAGTTTGGAAGTTACCAGAAAGGGAAAACATGAAACTTCTGTAAATTAATCGGATTTCAGAAATAAGATCTCTATTAAAAGAGTCGATAACTAAGTGATTTAATTGGACATTTAGAAATTATTGCTTCAACGTTTGTGATTCGAACACACTAGGAAGGTATTTAAGAACTTTTACATAAGAATTTACTAAGATTCGGATATAACCAGAGTGATTCCATTATTTAGGTCATCAGGGTAATTTTAGTTATTTTTGTTATCGAGAGAAAACTTGGTAATTTGGTCTCATGAGGACAAAATAATAATTTGCAACATTCTGAATTTCTAATGATTTATCAGGATTTTAAGTCTCATCGAATAAATCAAACTTCAATAATGTTATATTTACAGATTACTAACTATTTCATTATATACCTAAACAGTTCACAACCACAACCACAACCATCATTGCACTTACCTCAAGGAGACAAATATGTATTTAAGTTGTATTCCTTTCTAATATTGTAATTATGGTTAACATACTTAGGTTGTACTCCAAAACCTTTATAAGTGTTATGATATTTAAAGCTTCAACATTATTTTCAGAACTTATCCACATGGGTTCCCTTATTCCAAGTCATGAGGATATTTAGGTCATTTTAGTACTCGAGGTTATTTTAGTCATTTTAGTGTTTAAGGGTATTTTAGCCATTTTAGGGTTCAAGGGCATCTTGTTTATTTCAATAGTTGAGGTTAATTTAGTCATTTTAAACACTTCAATAACGTGTCTACATTCAATAATTTAGTCTTCAAATGATCATTCAAAAATTAGGAGATTAATGTATTTTAAAATCCTAAGAGTGGAAATTATTTGTGTGGTTTTTCGAGCAGATCAAGAATTTAACTAGTGAATCAAATGTTCTAATGGATCAAATCTAAATTCCCAAGTCATTACCACTATCATGACCATTCCTAGTCCTTTTTACACTTTAAGGGTATTTTCATCATTTCTCATTTAAGGAATTTATGTATTAAATCTTTAAACAGAAACATTTGGAAGTGAACGACTCAAGATTAGCTGTTTATTAAACAAACACTAAGGTTAAATTTTTTTTTACCAATCTTCTAAATTTTTTTATATCAGCCGTTTGAGTCTTAATTAGTTTAACACAATTTTTACCATATTCGATATGAGTTTAAGAATAATCATTGGGATTTTCATGATCAATCATTTCCATCATGAATCAACTAATTGCTAACATGTACCATAAAGCATGTAAAAGGTAATAAAGTATTATCTCTATTTTTGAGCTATATTGATCAATCGTTTAAACTCTATTTGATCGCCCTCAGATTTGCATTCGACGTCCCAAGATATCTTGGATACATGGTAACAAAAATTACATTAGAAATATAGCTTAAACGTGAAATCTAATCGAATCGAAGGATAAATTACTGAAAAATAGCTTACTAGGTTTGAATTTAACGAAACAGACTTCGGATTCGGACTCAAGACATTGAAAAACTTAGAGTATGACTTTTCAAAAAAAATGACTTTTTGGTCAAAGTCAACTGTCAATGCTGGTCAAAGTCAACTATCAATGTTGGTCAAAGTCAACTTTAGACAGTTCAACGTTCAACAGTTCAGTTAAAGTAAATAGGTTAAATCAGTTTAGATTGACTCAGTTCGATTCGAGTTTACTCGTATTGGTTTTCTAGAAGACTTTGTAACACCCCAAAATTTATGTTAGTAGTTTTGGGTATAATGTCAGGCTCATACATGCTTTGGTAAGCCTAGTTTAAACAATTGGGTTATATGTGAGTTGGTTGGGCTTAGGGAGATGCCCATAAGTTGATAAAAAGGGTTTTTTAAATGGGAGCCAAAAGAGGAATGAGTAGACTAGTAATTAACCCCTAGAGTTTTGAAAGGCTGAATTTCACTTAATGTTGGTGATGTCAACGAATAGTAAAAGCTGAAAACTCTCCCTCCCATTTTCCTCGTCATTTATCTTATTCTTCCTCTCATTTTTCTCCATTCTTTTTCTCTTGTGAATATCAAATGTGGAAACTTGGTTGTCTAGCAAAGCTAGTCCTGGTTTAGAAAGGTAAGAACATTAGTCTCCACCTCTAGAGCTCCGTTTTAAACCCACCATCTCAAGATTTGGCCATGGTGACCATGGTGGGGGTTGTAAAGAGGTTTGGGATTTTAGGATCTTAGGGTGTTCCTAATCCGTTCTTAAGAGTTATGAATCATGTTTCTACTCTCTTTAAGCCTTTGAGTAAGTTGGTAATCCATTTTATTGATTTTGGTTAGTGAGAGAAGTTGGAGAGAGCTCCAAGAGCAAGAATAATGAGAAGTTGGTACTTGGGTGATCTTAGGAGCCCTTTTCCATCAACTGGTGTCAAGTTAACACATAAAAAACTCACCTATATCGTATGTAGATCATTAGGTTGTATTATGTTTCCTTGTTGTGTTTATGGGTGCAAATACGAGTCTTTGTGATTTTTGAGGAAAATGTATTATTTAACGTTCTTTCTGGTTTGTAATGACTTATAATGATGTTATAAACTCCCATAAAACTTAAAAAGTGTTCAAGAGCCTTAGAGGAGCTTGTGAGGGGTGTTTGTGAACCATTTTCGTGCATAAAATGGGCATTTTTGGGTAGGGGTACCGGTACTGGATAAACATCACTAATGTTGTTCTTCGTATAGCCCTAAAGGAAGAATTTTTATGCTAGTAGTATCGATACTCATTCATTCAGTATTGGTACTTCAGGGTGAGTATCAATACTGACAGAGGAATATTGATACTATGCACACTTTGTAAATTCCAGTAACTAATTTTGGTATAGGTACTCAAGGGAATATCAAAAGAAGAGGTAGAATATTGATACTCTCAATAAGAATATTGATACTAGGAATAATTTTGAAACATCGAAGCCAATTTCTGTATTGATACTTGGGGTAGTATCGATACCCCAAACCTAGAGTATCGTTACTCTCACTAAGGGTATCGACACTAAGTAATTTTTCAAACATCGTAGCTGATTTTGGTATCGATACTCGGGGCAGCATCAATAAGTCAAGGCATGCAATACCCCAAATTTTGGATAGTGGCTAAAATAAAAGTTTTGAAAATTTGGTGGCTAAAGTATAAACTTTGAAAAGTTATGGGAATAAATATATAATTTTGAAAAGTTATATATTTTAGCTCGTAAATGAATAGTTTTGCCTAAAATAAGAATTTTCGTGTTAATCAGATTTTTGGTACGAGGTTTGAGTTAAAAGCTATAAGACGTTAAAGTTCGGTATAGAAATCGGATGATCGGATCAAACCAAATTTTACAAGAATTTGAATGATGTTAGATAATGGTTGTAAATATCATTTCTATATTTTAGATCAGATAAATTTAGCTTAGATTAGTGTAATTTTTTAGATTTGGCCGAATAGTGGAATTTTAGTGACGAAAATGAATTTTTTGAAAATTGCATGGCCAAAATAGAAAGTCAAAGCCAAGTTGATTCATCTTTGACTAAGGAATATTTTAATGGAAGATAATACAATGTCATTTGGTAATTATCAAGGTTCATTAATGGAAATTTTGGGATTTCTCATTAATTAAATTTAAAATTCAATTATATTATTAAGACAAATGTTAAGGCTAATTAACACTAGAATAATCAAGACAATTAACATATTTTCAGTTATTCTCTCTTTTGGCCAAAACCACCATTGTTGCTAAGGTAAGAATTATATTTTGAGTTTTAAATCTACATGATTAATTTTTGGATCAAGCTATTAGATAGATAATTAACCTACATGAAATTCTCTATCATTTAGTATAAATATTACACAGTGAAGATGCTTATGTGTTGAGATTGAAAATTTGGGTTTATGTAGGGTTTTGTGATTTTGAAGAATTGATTAAGGATTTTTATACTTTTGAGGTTGGAGATTAATTCCAAGGCAGGTATGATAATTAAAATTATTTGTACATGCTTATATAGTGTTCGACAATTTCTAGCGTTTATTGAGATTGATTTATTTTGGTTCAAATTGATATTATGAAGGTTAGAATAGCATGAATTTGTTGTGAAGAAGTTGAATTCATGCTTGAAATTGAATGGAAATCAAACTTTATATACTAAGAGTATTCGACCATAGAAGGGAAAATAGGGGAAATCTTTTGTAAAATTTCCTATGGTCTAGAATTAGTAGTTAAAGTGTTCTATATGTTTTGGAGATTAATTTGGATCAATTTGGAGAAGTAGAAGGGCTAATTTACAAGTATTGAAAATTGTGGGATATTATTGCATAAATGTGATAGTTAAAGTACTCAAGGGTGAATTTTAATATTTGAAATGACGGAAATATAAGTTAAAAAAATTATTGGAACCAAGTTGCAAATTTGGTAAACTTTCGGGTGGAATTCGAAAAGTCTTTGGAAATTGGGGATTTGACTGCAAGTTATTAAATGTGAAAGTATCATTTGAGTAAAAATATTACTATGCTGGAAATTTTATAAATATGCTTATTTTAGACTTTGATTACAAGTTGGGAGCAATTTGCAAGTTTATTAAAGTAAGTGATTGAAATTGAAAAGACTAAGAAAGTTTAGGATGAAATAGTAAGTTTTTGAATGCGAAAGTACTGATTTGAGAATTTTGTCAAGGTGCTGGATTTTTTTCAGTATTTAATGTGTAATGATCATAATAATGAAGGGTTATTATGAATTTAATGGAAAAGTTAAGGTGAATTATAGAAAGAATTCATAATTAATGGCTTGATTATGAGATTAATAAAAGTTGAAGGATGAATGATGAAAATACGATTTATCTTGATATCAATTTTATTTTTATAGACTTTAATTTTATTAAATTTAGATTATGTTAGTTCGATACTAACATATAGTTGAATATATTATGTTATTATATGACGTTGTCAGATCATGGTAAACTTAGCGATCCGAGCGATCCGAAAGGAAAGCAAAAAGTACACGAGTAAAGAATTAGTATATTAAGGTTCAATAGTGAGACTAAGGTGAGTACATTTTATTTATTTAATTATTATGACCGATGACTACTTGCGATACATCAACCTCATTTTATTTTCAAGTATGATTTATAACTTTTAATTATGGATAATTTCTATAATTTTGTAATAAGTTTTATGAGTGATTTAGGGTATGAACTGCCCAAATATGATTTTTATGATGATGAATTTTGTAAGGTTTATGATTTTCAAACATTGATTAATTAGTGATTCAATTATGATATATAAGCTCATTGTATGTTGCATTGAGAGTCGTAGATACATTTGTCATGACATTAAGTTGAGTACTTTCCAGTTAAGTTATAGTACATTCATGTACATTATGATCTGCATCGTTGGTGCTCATGTTATTATTGCACTTGGAGTGCATTATATGTTTCAGTTAAGATTGGCACTTTGATGTGCTCAGTGTGCACCTTATGTCCTACTCACGTACCTTGTGTTCTCATAAATATGCATTGGGCTATGAAAATGAATATGAAAGTTATGAATGATGTCAAGTTAATAGAAAGCATGATATGGTTATTTTATATGATATTATTTATCAGGGTCTTTATGAAATCATGAATTAAGATGAATTTCAAGTTACGATGAAGAAATTGGCTTGAATAAATCAGTTTGCAAGTTTAATGTTTTATTTAAATTATTTTATTTATATTTATGATATTTTCATGTTTTATCTCACCTTAGCTTATTACTGCCTAACTAATTTATACTTAGCGCGTGATGATTTTCATGCATAGGTTCTGATAGACATAAGGACGAGTAGTGAGGAGCCTCTCAAGCATCTTTTTGGAAGTTATATCTATCATTAATATCAGTAAGACATCTACGATGTTACTTTTAACTTTTAGTGACATGTATAATATGTTATTAGTTTTATTTATCATATTTGCTTTTAAATGGTATGTAATAGTAAACTAGGATTGTTTTATTTTGTCTAGACTAGTGTTATCAGTATTATGCATGGGTAGAATAGTTAGCAGAATTCAGGCAGTTCTAAATGATTTACGAAAAATACACTAAACTGTCTAATCTTTGCTTGAAAAATGGATTTGTTTTCTAGGACAAACCATTAATTAATAATTATATGCTTTTAAGGAAATATATTTAAAGTTTAAAATATGAGTATTTTAAAACGAAACAAAATTTTAAGCATTTATGCTCAGTGAACGTTTGTCAAGTTGATGTGACATGTATGGCTTGTATTTCGAGACGTATACGGGTTATGGGTATTACAAGGCCAATATTGATACTATCATGCCCAGTATTGGTACCCTCATATTGGTTTGGGTAGAAAACTCAACTTGTCTCAAGTATTTGGAAAGGTGGTTAAAGAGGCACCAAGACTTCTTTAATAAGACTACAAGTGAGAACATTAATAATAATCGTTACAACGACAACGATGAATTAAAGTGGCATAAGACTAGCATTTGATTGACACTCGGGAAATGACACAGACACTAGAGCCACTTGAGTGTATGCATGTTCGATTTATGATTGAGAGTTGAGATTTTCGGATTTTCTCCTATCAGTGCCAAGGCACTTTAATATCAGTGTAATCGCACTTCCGTACCAATACCGAGGAAATTTAGTATTAGTGCTAAGGCACTTCTGTTATACAATAACAAGGCCATGTTACGCGTATGTACTCATACTTTATGTTTAAGCCTAATACTTTGCTATGAACTATGCTCGATGCATTGCGTTGCAGTATGAGCTCACTTGTTAGCATTCATAAATAATGGATGCATGTAGTATAGTAGAGTTATTTAATTAAGTGGCACTGAGCTCATAGCTCAAAGTTCAGAATTGTTTCCGTTCACAAGTTAGTAGGTGCCTATCCATAAGCTTATCTCTAGATTTAGGAGTTCAGATAGTAAGCCATAGAGTTCGTCTTGGATTATTTTAGTGGGCACGTATTTCATAAACCCTCTTATATAAACTAAGTCATAACTCTTTCGATAACTTGTTTATATTTGAGATTTATTTTAAGAGCTCCCTCGATTTATAAACTATATTATTTTGTTTAATTTTAGAATATCAAAGGATGACTTAAATTGTAAAATTGAAATGTTTTAAAAAGAAAAGTTTTAGGTTAGCCAATATAGTAGTCCCGTGTAATATCCAAACCCACCAAACATCATGTCCGATCTGAATTGGGTGTTACATAATCGACTGAAAAGGAAGCCCCACACGCAATATAGGAGCGTGACAGCACGTACGAAGATGACATGGGTTGTTGAGGTTGGCCGATCACTTTACTAGTATCCACTCACCAAAATTACCTGAGATCAACCCATAACAAGTCAAAAGGAAGGCAAAACGAACAGAAAATGAAGATTGGAGCTTACCCGCTGTGAATCGGAGAAACATCGACGATGAAACATCCCATCAGTTGTGTTCTAGTCGCAAGATGTCAGGAAGTCCAGTGGTGGGGATGGTGAGGCAAATGGATGGTCATTACAAAAATAGCATCGATGGAATTTTTTTTTGATAAACCTTCGATCGATCTTCCACGATGAACGACGGGGAGTTTCAACGAACAACCACTAGGATTTTGATTAGGACAATATGATGCTTCTTTTGGTGGGGGTGGTGACATTCATTGTTCAACGGCGACGGGGATCAGCTCGGGTTTCAAAGTTTCTTTCTCGAATTGGGATGAATGACAGGATTCTCAGGGTAGCTGGCAATTAGGGTTTACTTGTGAGGTGACGTCGAAGCTGCTAATGATGACAGTGAACTCTATCGTTGGCCAGAGTTGGGTCTTCGACGATGGCACAATTTGGGAAAAATATTTTTTTTGAATTTTTTTTGAATTTTTTTTGGGTTAGGAAATATTTTTAGGGAAGGTTAAGTTACCCAAAACCCATCTATAATCATTTACTATATATTTTTCCATATCTCAATAGTTATAGTGACTTAGCCAAGATGGCTAAATAATTGGGAAAAGGGTTTAGAGGTTACGGGTTTAAAATCGTTTGTCCGTACAATTTGATTTTTATTTTTAGACGCCAAAGGAAAAATGGGTAAATCAAGGTTCAAGTCCCTAAACTTTCTTAAGAACTTGAAGACTAACCTATTATTTCAAAAACTCGTAATTTAGTCCTCAATTTAATTTACTTTAATCTAATAATTAAACCTTAATATTTTTAGGGTATGAGATGTTTCAAGTTATTCCCTTCCCTCATCAAATACCTAATCTCTCCGTGTAAAATAAACTTATAGAGCACGAATCAGCAGACCTAAGTGGTTAAGGGATTTGTTGTTATCTCTTGGGTTTCGAGTTCGAGTATCATATATGTAGAGATATGAACGTTCATTGTCAAATAGTTGAGAGTCTTTGAACATATAATATCTTATATTCTACCCATATTTATAAAAAAAAACTTATAGAGCACGAATCAAGCAACTTCAGTGGTTAAAAGAATGGTTGAAATCTCTAGAAGTCTCGAGTTTATGGACAATGTCTGTATGGGTGCTTGAGCGTTCATTATCAAATGATTTGAGACTTTTGAATAAATACTACTTTATTGTCATCCCACACTAATAAAAAAAGATTTAATTGCGTCACATATTCCCAACCTATAATTCTATTTTTAAATTGGTCCTTAAACTATTGAATATTCTAATTTAATCCCTAAACTATGACACTCAGTCTAAATTAGTCCTTAAACTTTTGAACATTCTAATTTCATCCCTAAACTAGGACCCTCTTTCTATATTAGTCCCCAAACTTTTGAATATTCCAATTTTATCCCCAAATTCATCCAAATATATAATTAGTTTCAACCATAATTTAACCTAATTTTTTTTCCAAACATATAATAATATAACATGGCATAACAATTTTATTAACAAGAGGTGATTAGAGTATGCATATAGTAAGTGATGAAATTGGAATGTTCAAAATGTTTGGGGGCCAATTTATAATGAATGTCATAGTTTGGGGATGAAATTGGAATGTTCAAAAGTTTAAGGATTAATTTAAAATGATAGTCATAGTTTATGGGAGAAATTAAAATATTTAAAATTTTAGAGATCAATTTAAAATAAAAATTATACTTTGAGGGCATATGATGCAATTAACTCTAAAAAATAAAGAAACTTGTGGGGGCTGGTGTTAACCGTTGTGAAATTAACCACCTTTTTGGTCACATGCTTAGCACTAGCGATGCCATCCTATAAATGGAGCCCCTACCAATTTTTCTAATTTTCAACCATACATTTCATTTCATAGAATTTAAGCAAACCCCACTAATTAATTAAATGATTAATCAACTTTATTCTTGTCGTATTATGTCAATTCTTTGTATAATTAGCTTGATTTAATTTTGTTTTTGTATTAAGTCTTAATGTCAAACAATTGGGTCTTTTGGATCTTTTCAACTGATATGATACTAATTTGATTATCAATTTTTTAGTAATCAATCATTCATATGGATATAGGTAAGAAATGTTAGAAATTTTATGAGTAGAGGAGAAAACAACATGAAATTACATAGAGGAGATAAAATTTAATGTGATTTAATTATATTTATTTCAAGGAATGAAACAAATAACACTTTATTATAAACTTTTTTTTTATTAACATGAGATAAGTACAGGACAATATTTTTTTTAAAGATAAACTCTTAACCTTTTGACATTAAATGATCACACCCTTGGCATCTATGGTGCTCGAACTCGGGTCCCCAAGGAATAACAACAATTCATTTATCACGGAGGTCACTCGGTTCGAGCCAATTTATTATAAACTTAAATTCATCTATGTAAATAAATGGGTAGTTTTAAGACGGTATATAGAAGTTAATGTTGTGGTTGTTTTGTTAAATAGGAAAATTCTACAGCGCTCGATAAGTACTGATGGACACCATTAATTTAATTTATAAAATTTAAAATTCTAAATGATTTAACGTATAATTATAAATTAGTTAAAAATTAAAAGGTAAATTATTTGATTAAAGGGTAAATTATACTAGTGCCTACCTAACTATTACCCCTTTTCATTTTTATCACCATTTTTGAAATTTTATAGAAATTTGGGTATTTTTTTTAATAACTTTCAAGTTTTTTAAACAAAATTTTCAAAATTATCATATCATTAACCCATGTCTTTTAACTATAGAATTTAACGACCATCTAAAGTGGTAAGATTTGAAACTTATGAATCGAAAAAAAAAAGTTTAGGTTAGAAAGAATAGTATAAATTAGGTACTTATTTTCTAATTCAGCATATATATATATATATATATATATATATATCCTTTGCAGGAGTATTTTACATTATCACAACTGTTATGGGTACATAAAAATTAAAAACTTAAAATTTTATGATTACAATATTTTAAAAATAATTTAACCAATTTGTGTTATGTAAAATAAAAGAACATTATTTTGAGAGTTAAATCAAAATTAAACATTTTTTAATATTTTTTATTTTCAGATAAAAACGATTAAAATAATGCATTTAAGAGAAGAGGTTACTCGGGGGGAGAGATGGAATGATAATATGAAGAATTAATTAAAAAAAAGGAGAAAAAAAATGGTGACACTTGGCATTTAAGTGAATAAAAAAGCATCAGTGGCCAGTCGGCGGAGGAGCCGAGCTAGAGCTAGCGGCACCGGAACCAGATAACAGATCGGCGAGGGCGCTCATGGCTCGAACCTGCATCTCGAGAGCCGCTATGTAGTCAGTCGCTTCTTCAAGAATTACCGGTAACGGTTCCTTGCGGCAACCGGGAACCAATCTGCCAAGAACCTTTACTTTCCTTTGAACGGTCGGCACACTCTTCGCTTTCAATTTCAAAACGCTAACTCTCGGTTTCCTCGACCGGCTGGTCCTGGTCACGGCAGCCACGGCAGCGGCGGTGGATCCTCCGTGCGCCGATCTCTTCTGCTTCCGAAATTTCAGCTTAAGCCGGCTCGTCAAAATGGCGCGGCTCCACCTCGTCCTCCCTCTAGCAGCGACGGCCAAGGCCCTATAGGCGGCTTCACGGACGGCGCGACCGCCGCGCGGAGCCGTAGGGGAATTAGGATTAGTAGTACCATTGAGATTGATTTGGCTCAAGGCTTGGAGAAGCTTCGAGGAATAGATTTGCTGCTGCGCCTCTGATTTCCAAGCGGCGTGAGTCGGCTCGTGGCGTTGATTTTCTTTCATCATCGAGTTCTTCTTCTTTTTCCTTTTGATACGATCAAAATTTGTCGTGTTCGCCACTGGATTCGTCATCAACGACGCCATGTCTCACCGGACCAAACGCCCTTATTCACCGTACGATACGGTCAATTATAATCGAAACTGATGAAAAAGGAATTTATGATTCTAGAAAGGGAAAAAAAGATTCTAACCGAAATTCTGCGAAGAAAAGAGAGAATTTGTTACCGATGTGATGAACACAAGTGGAATTGGGAGCAAGAGGAGAACGGAACGGAACGGCGTTTGATTGATTAGAGAAGGGTGGGGTGGTTATAAGGCCAAAACCAGGAATGGGAGGAGAGCACGCGTCGAATTTACTTGGGAGGGCTTCGGCTTTGTTATTTATTGCTTTTGGGGGTTTAGTTTGTGTGGGTGCGACCTTTTGAAACGTGTGAGGGTCGGTCCGGTTGAGCCGATTGGGGTTCACCTTCTTATCCACCTCAACACATTCATTTTTAGGGTAAAGTACACGTTTAGTACCTAAACTATCAATTTTAGTCTGTTTTAGTACCTAAATTTTAATTTTTTCAAAATCATACTTAATATTTAGTTTTTGTTTCATTTTGGTACCCTTATTCAAAATTTAACGTTAATTTTTTGAATTTTTTTTTAAAAGTTTAGGTATTAAAACGAACTAAAATTGATAGTTTAAATATTAAACACATTAAATTTTTAACCGCGGGTACTAAAATGAAACAAAAACTAAATATTAAGTATGATTTTGAAAAAATTTAAAGGTTAGATTCTAAAACAAGTCAAAATTGTTTAGATACTAAATGTATAGTTTACCCTTTTTTTATGATGAAGCCACCCTTGTATCATCCATCACCCCCTCCAAAAAAAAAAAAAAGCTTTGTATTATGATGTGAATGTTTTTAATTTATTAAAGTGGTCTCAAGGATAAAATATAATTATTTTTTTAAGAGGTTCTACGTTTGAGCAATTATTTGTGCAAAATATGTATGTATTATCATTAAATAAAGAAAATTCTAAATATATATTATACACGCACTATTAAAATAAATTGTGAAGTTATTTCATTATATTTATTTAAATTTCACCAAGATTGTTTTGTATTTAATATATTCCTAATTTTATTATTTCATAATAGAATAAATGATAATTAAAAGTGATTGAATAAGTTAAAAAAACAAGGGTAATTTACATGTTTAATACCTAAACTATCAATTTTGGTCTGTTTTAATACCTAAACTTTCAATTTTTTCAAAATCATACCTAAAATTTAGTTTTATTTCATTTTAGTACCTATTTTCAAAAGTTAACGTTAAGTTTTGAATTTTTTTTGAAAGTTTAGATACTAAAACGGATAAAAACTGATAGTTTATGTATTAAACGTGTTAAGTTTTTAACAACGAGGTACTAAAATGAAACAAAAACTAAACTTTAGGTGTAATTTTGAAAAGAATTAAAAGTTTATTGCTAAAACGGATCAAAACTGACAATTTGTGTATTAAATGCATAATTTACCCAAAAACAATTAAAGATTCATAGTTAATCATTATTATTATTTTTATAGTAAACATAGTGGTATAAATATAGGATGATCTCATGACTATAAAATAATATTTTATTAAATCTCTTGATTATTAAAAGTTACAAAATGATCCCTCGACTATAGGGAGTTAGGAATGGCAACGGGTCGGGTTCGGGGCGGGTTTTGCTCGCCCCGTCCCCGAACCCGAAATGAAATCCCATCCCCGAACCCGACCCGATCCCCGACGGGTTTTTTATCGAGGCGCCCCGTCGGGGATTTTTTTTGCCCCGTCCCCGAACCCAACCCGAAATATTATACCCAAACCCGAACCCGAACCCGAAAATATTTTATATATAATTAATATAAAAAATATAAAAAATTATATATATAATTAATATAAAAAATAAAAAATATTATATATATATATATAATCGGGTCGGGTCGGGGCGGGGATACCTTGCCCCGAACCCGAACCCCACCCGATAAAATCCCCGAAAAAAATCTCCGAAACCCGACCCGACCCGAAATTATTCAACCCGACCCGACCCGAACTTGATCGGGTTTCGGATTTCCCCGTCGGGTTCGGGTCATTTTGCCATCCCTATAGGGAGTTTCTTTATTGAGTCCCTCGTCTATTAAAAGTTACAAAATGGTCACTCGACTATTCATTATGTTCCAAATTCATCTTTTTCCTTTAAAAAATCAACAACTGTATGAGTTGGACATTAACATGTTGATTGAGATATGATAGTCATTTGATATTATGAGATAAGATTTTATCATATCTTAGTCAAGGACGTTAACGTACAACTCAAATTGCCGTCAAAATTTTAATGGAAAAGGACGAGTTTGGAACATAATTAATAGTCGGGTGACCATTTTTAAACTTTTAATAATCAAGGTACTCAATAAAGTATCATCTTATAGTTAGAGGACCAATTGTGTACTTTAACCTACAATATATAGGGGGATTAGAGAACCCAAAATCTTTAAAGGGTTAAGACTCCTTTTTGTTGAGGGAAAATATCTCACATCTCTAAACTCATAAAATACCGATGGTATTGCAATTAGTGAAAGTTTTAGTGGGTATTATTATAAATAAAAATAAATTTAAGATATTGTTATAGGTACATTAAAATTATATGTTAGTTAGATATTTTGAATACATGAAACTTTTTAGATTTATTAAAATTAAAAATATTTTTTATTTTGTTTAGCTATTTGTTATAGGGTAATTATTCAGTTTATTGATAGCTAGAGTTTTTAATTTTATAAGTATAATTATATGTTTTTATTTAATATCATTTGTTTTTTTTTTTCTAAAATACTCTTATTTATAAAAAAAAATAGTGTTTTAAATAAACATATTTTTTCAATTAATTCAGTTGTCCATATTTATTTATTTTTCATATTTTTTTTATATCATAGATTCTAAATCTACTAAATTTTTTTATTTATTCCCCTTGACTTTTTGTTGCTTTTATCTCTACGTAAAAATATATTAGAATTAAAATTTTTAAAAATAGAATTTAAAAAGTAGGGATGGTCACGGGACAGACAGGTCGGGGTTTCGGTCTTTCCGACCCCGACCAGAAAACATATACCTAAAATTCGATCTCGTCCTGCCCCAATTTTTTTTATCTTTTTCTCGTCCCTGACCCGCCCCGAATATATTAATTTTTTAAATAACTGAAATTATATATTTTAATAGTATAAAATAATTTCTTAAAATATTATATATATATATATATATATATATATATATATATATATATATATATATATAGGTCAGGTCGGGTAGGTAATTTTTCACCTAAAACCCTCCCGAAATTTTATATAATATTAATCCGTCCTGTCCCGCATCGAATCTCAAAATTTAAAAAAATCACTCCTATAAAATCAGATCGAATGAGAACCCGTTAAATTCGAATATTTTAATCATCCTACTAAAAAAGCCGACTTTCCATCAAGATTTACATAAAACAGGAAGCAATTTGACACAATTTCAGTGTTCCATGATACCAAGATATCAAAATTAGCAAGGGAAAGAACAGAAGGAAAGCACAGTGACGTGTCCATGTGCAATTGGACATATATGCGGTGTTGGCTTCCACTAACTGACCCGAGACCAGGTCCCGTTAAAAAAAAATTGTATTCACTCAGTGCAATGATTATTCATAAAAAAAGGTACTATATTATATCAAAGTTATGAAATTGTCATTATGACAAGCCTAAAATTTTAATAAATATAATAATCATTTGTAAAGTTTAATGATTTTAAAAGATCATTTATGTATAACTTAGGGCCCTATTATGTAATTTACCCAAAATGAAAAGAAAAGAAAAGAAAAGACTAAGAGTAAGAGGAGAGAAAAGAATGCATGTGCAACGTGGGTTGTTTGTTTCTCTCGCACTTTACTATCTTGGGCATTGTTTTGTATTTTTGTTGGGAAAAGTGGAGAGGTTTTGGAATTTTCCCCACTTTTTGTGGTGTAGACAGTTATGGTCCACATTTCATGCGATTAAGGGTGTGAAATAGATCCGATTCCATCGATTTGATCTGTTGATTTAATATAAAAATTTAGATATCTGATCTGTTTTTTAATTTTTCAATAATTTGGATGAGATATTCAAAAAAAATTTAGATAATCGAATTAAATCAAATTCGATATTCGAATTTACACACCCCTACCGCCGTTATAGCCCCTCCATTTTCTTCTCTAGTCACTAGTGCTAAACATGATTTGTTGGGATTAAAAAGAAAGCACACACACTGATCCCATCACTTCTTAACATGGCCTCCACTAATTAACCCAAAAGGAATCTTTTGTGCTTTTTATCACCATTTTCATCATTTTTACCTGCCCAAATAGCACTCCCATACTCCCTATGTTACGTACATTTCCAGCTGTATATTATATTTCCTTTCTCCCATTAAACCTATCGACTGTTAACTTTTTTAGTCATTTTTTTTAATTTTGATTCAATATTATTTAAAATTTATTATTAATAAAAATATATATTTTAAAAACCTTAAATCAAATAATTTTCAAATATATATTTTATAAAATTTAATTATTTAAAATATCTAAAATAATCATGGCTAATGTTTAAAAATTTTGACTTTTTAAAAGTCAAGAATGAACATATTTAATGGGACAAAATAAATATATAATTTAAATAAAATTATTTTCTCAATCAATATATAATTTATAGGGGGTGTATTCGGTTCGGTTCGTTTTTTTACTAAAAATTGAACCGAACCGAAATAAACGGTTTTTTCAAATTTAAACCGAAACTGAATGGTTAAAATCGAATTATGTGAAATCGGTTTTTTCGGTTCGGTTCGGTTTGCTAATGCGATTTTTTCGGTTCGATTTGGTTTGTCGGTTTTTCAACGAAAAATTCACTTGAAACTATAAATTAAAAAAATTGTATATTTAGTTCAATATGAAACAAATGAGTTCCATATAGAAAACCCAAACCGAACTGAATCAATAAGATTGATTCTTTAAATCAACCCAAAATCGAACTGTTTAAAGGTAAACCTGAACCGAATCATTTTACTCGGTTCGTGTTAATTTTTGATTTTCTCAATTTCGTTGCTTAGTCCTAATAATTTATGCATAGCTGACCTTAGATTATGAAAAGATATTGTCTAGGACCTTGGTTACAAAGCTCTAGTCCCCCACCTACAAATGCTCAATAAGATTATTATTTTAATATTAAAGACAGCAACTAGCATGTTTGTCGAATCTTTTGCTTTTTTATTATTATTAATATTCATATTTAATATATATATATTCCAAACACATTTAAATATATAAAAATAATGATACCATTGTAGCACAAATTTTAACAATGACTAAAACATAATTAAATAAAGCAAATAAATCAACATTTTGACGATATCGTGGATAAACTATGATCTTAAAAATAAAATCGTCTTAATTGTAATAATTGTTGTATTAGACTATGTCTCCTAATATTAACATGATTTTTCGAAAATCGTAGACCTAAAATTTAAAATAAAAATTAGTGATATTATTCCTCTCGAAAAAAATAAAAAAAATGATTATTGAATTTTTTTTCGATGATTGGATAAATAAGTAGAAAACAAAAGGAGAATAACAATTAACAGAGAATAAAAAATGTTTTTGTGTGTGTTGAAATGACGATAAAACCTCTCTATTTATATGTTTGAAATTGGTGTAAAAACGTCAAAAAGACAAAACTAAACAAAATGTTTGTTATCTCTTTAATTTCGAAAAAAACTACTAAAAACTTTAATTTATTAAAATTTAACCAATCATCTAAACTTATAATACATACCTTAGAAAACTCAAATCTTAATCAATTTATATATTTTAAAATTAATTCAATCTAAATTGACCTTATCCAAAAAAATCTTTTTTTATTTATAAAAACCACTAATTTTATTAGGAAGAAGAAATATCCAAGATTACAATGAATATTTACGATCATAAACGTAAACTAACCACATAATTAAGATATTTTTTATAATCATTAACACAAAACTAGTTACTTAAGATAACATAATGACACATTCCCTAGCCATCTTATTTAACCTAATTTTCTCTCTCAATATTCGTGTGTTGTCATCTTCTTTTCCTTTGTTTTCTGTTTAGCCGGCTGCGACACCAATATTAATATTGGTTGTCAACCGCTGGTGATTATTATTTTTCTTGTTGTTTTTCATATTATGTTTTTGTTTTTTTCTGGACTTTTTTCACTTTTAAATAAGAATTTTTTGTCTTTGTGACACGTTTTTCTATTCTCTTATGACATATTTTTTCTACTCTTGTGGCACATTTCTTATGATTTTGGTAAGTTTTTCGTGTACTTCTGCGATCGTGTTGGTGCTTCTACAAAGATCTTCACGACATTTGTTTTCTAATTGGCTTGTTAGTGTGCACGTATCGTCAAATCTCCTCTTTTGTAAATGGTCGTTTGCTAATATAATCAAAATTGTGTAGCAAAAGAGTTTGTTAAATTGTTTGGTTTGCTCACCACTCTTTTATCACATCATAAAGCGTCTCGTTCGAAAGAGACAATGAGTTTTATGAAAGTTACTGGATTGTTTTGGTGTTTGTAATGTTTCATTCTCTTCTTATCTTTGGGTTTAATATTTTTATTTTTTGAATGCGTTGTAATTTTGATTCCTCCATTTTTATAAAAAAATTATCGCACAATGACTATACAAAGAAAATGTTAAAAATGTAACAAAAAAATTCAAACAAAAGATAAATACAAACATATATGGACATATTAAATTCTAAACATAAATTTTAAATCTTAACCTATAAGCCCTAAATAGGAAATATACGATTAAAATAAGCATAATTAAATTAAAATTTACACCATCTATATAGTAGGTAATTCTCTATAGATTAAAAATTCATCAATGGTCTAGGAAACATCTTAGTTATGCAGGAAGACTTGAACTTGTCAAAACTATCCTCCAAAGTATAGCAAACTTCTGGTGCAAACAATTTCTGCTTCCTCAAGGTGTTATCAACAAGATTAACCAGCTATGTTCTGGAATAAAGTCTGCATGTTTCAACTTATTGGTAACCTTCTTGATGGTGAAGGATCCTTATGGATTGCTTGGATTTATGCCTATGTTATTAAATCTAAGGATTTCTTTCAGATGCCTACCAATGCTACTTACAGTTACTGTTTTAACAGACTGCTTAACATGAAAGCTGAGGCCATCCCTATTCTCAATGCAGGAACTATTAAAAGCAATGATATTTGGGATGAGATTCATATCAAAAAGGAAAAAGTTCCTTGGCACAAACTTATATGGTTTCCCCTCCATGTCCCAAAATTTAGTATCATCACTTGGATGACAATTCTTGATAGACTTCTGTTGAAAACATTTTGATATTTCGATATAACAAATTAAGTTAAATGAATTTTAAGATTGTGCAATAAGGTTTTCTAAGTATATTCGATATAATTATTCGAATATCAAAACATTACTCTAAATCTTTCAAAAATCATTTTTAATCCTTACTCAAGTGTAAAATTAAGTTTTAATCTTAAAACAATTTCAAAATAATTTTACAAAGTATTTCGAACCATTTCAAAGCCAAAAATTCCAGATTGCTCAGAGGGAACCGATTCCCCCCCAAGGGGTTACCGATTCCCCCTGAATGGTTTGGCTCTGAGAATTCCAGTATGCTCGGAGGGAACCGATTCCCCCTCTGTGTAACGGTCAAAATATTTGAATTTTACACTTAGGGAACTGATTCCCCCCATGCTCCAAGTTGTTTTATTAATTGTCTTCACACTAAAACGGCTATATTATATTCTCTAATCATCCCCAACGTTTAGAAGTGATTCAAGGTGTATTTAAGCAAGCTTAGAAGCCATTGATCAATAACAAGAAAACATCAAGCAACTAGAATCAAGAGAGAATCAAAGAGAAAGCATCAAACCTCAAGTTTGAGCATTTCAAGCCTATTTTTCATTCAATATTCATTTTGCTTTCAAGAACACTTATTGTGCTCAATTGTATTCATTTTTTAGTGTTCTTTTCTTTGTTCTAGAATTGTGTAAACAATCTACCTTGTGAGGATTTCCTTGTAAGTTTGTAAATTTTTATTGTTCTCTTTAGGAGAGAGTGTTCTCAAGAATTTGGGGTATAATTCTTGAGGGTTTGTAAGGTTACTCTTTGTCCTCAAAAGAAAGACAAATTAGTGAATTTGTGGAAAATCCTTAGTGTGGATAGCTAAGATAGTGGACGTAGACTTTGGTTGAGAAAGTCGAACCACTCTAAATCGCTGTGCAATTTCTTTCAATTTTCTGCAAAAGCTTCCACCAAAATTTTTATTGCCAATTCACCTCCCTCTTGGCCAATTCTGTCAATCGATTAACTCAACAATTGGCATCAGAGCCTAACTCATTTGAAGGTTTAATCGCCTCTTGAGTGGATTCGGGAAGAGTTATATCGATAATCAAAGTCATCAATGGCCTCTACTTCAAACTTTGACTCCGGTCTCGATTCGATGCCCGTCAACAAGCCTCCTTTCTTCAATGGGGCTAACTATGCCTATTGGAAGAATAAAATGATGTACTTCATTCAAGCAAGTGACATGGGAGCATGGAATGTCGTAGAAGAAGGATACTTCAAGCCTCTCACTCATCCAAGATTATGGAGTGAAGGAGAGACAAAAATGTTCCAGCTCAACTCCAAAGCCATCCATATCATATTTTGTGCTCTTAGACCAGATAAATATGGAAGAGTTTCATCTTGTACAACCGCCAAAGAAATATGGGGAAAACTTCAAGTCACTCATGAAGGTACCGATGAGGTAAAGAAATCTAAAATTAGTATTCTAACGCATAACTATGAAAATTTCAGGATGAAACCAAATGAAGATATCAAAGCTATGACGGATAGATTTTCAACAATTGTCAATGGTCTCAAATCATATAGAGAGATCATTTCAAATGAAAAGCTTGTGAGGAAGTTAGTCTACTCTCTCCCAAAATCGTGGCAATCAAAGAAGACGGCAATCATCGAGTCTAAGGATCTAACATCCTTAACTCTTGAAAAGCTAATCGGTTCACTCCTCACTCATGAAATGATGCTTGAAGATGAGGTGGACCTTGATAAGATTGAAGAGACACCAAAGGAGAAGGAGAAGAAGAAAAACATTGGAGTTGCTCTCTAATCCACAAAAAAATGAGAGTGATTCGGATAAAGATGACGATGACGAGGAAATGGCATTGTTTGCCAAACGGTTCAGAAAAATGATGAGACCTTACCGAGGAAGAAAATTCAAACGAAATGAAGGCCTCAAAAATGAACCAAAAGAAAAGGACCCGATTATTTGCTATGAATGAAAAAAGCCAGGGCATGTAAAATATGATTGCCCACAATTAAAGAGGAAGGGTCAATCAAAGAATAAGCACAAGACTCATGTGGCTACATGGAGCGATGAAGAAGGTTCTGATGAAGATGAACAAGAAGTAGCAAACTTGTGCTTGATGGCATTCGGGGAAGATTCTAAGGTAACCTCTAACTCATCTGATTTTGATGATTTATCCTATGATGAGCTATTATAGGAATATAATGGGTTGGCTTCGGATTATGAGAAATTGTTTTTAAAATATAAAATGATGTTTCAAATTGAAAAATGAAAATAAACTCATATCCAAAACCAACAACGATCTTGAAAGTAAAATCAAAGATTTGCAAATCAAACTAGAAGAGTTTGAAAAGAAAAATTTAGATTTGCAAAATTTACTTTCAAAGGTCAATGATGATCATCAAAAGAAAATTGATGATCTTAAAGCTTCTTTTGATAAAGTTGGAACAAAAAGTTTTGAAAGTGGAGAAAATTCAAAATCCAACTTTGTTAGAAAAAGTTTTAAAAACTACAATCATAGAGGTCCCCAAAGAACCTCTAATGGAAAAATAATTAGAAGTATATGGGTTCCTAAGGAGCTCATTACTATTAAAGATAAGGATATCCTACACAAATGGATACCTAAGGGGCCTAGGATTTTGGAAACTAATGAATATGGACCCAAAAAAATTTGGGTACCAAAAATTAGAAATTAATCTATGTTTGTAGAAAAAGGAGCATTGCTACAAGGCACGGGAAACAAATTCAAACTCATGGTACCTTGATAGTAGATGCTCAAGACACATGACTGGAGATAAAAGCTGGTTCATTAAGCTTAACGCCAAAAATAGAGGAGAAGTGACTTTTGGTGATGATTCAAAAGGTCACATTGAAGGTATTGGTACTATCTGTAATACCTCTAATGGTTGTTATTAATGGTTGTAAAGTCATTGACATTGCATCTAATCAGATTATGCTTGTTGGTCATAGAATAGGAAACATATACATGGTGCATTTAGATTCTATTGATATGACTAATTTGTGCCTAGTGGCTAAGGATGAACATGATAGTTGGTTATGACATAGGAGACTAGGACATGCTAGTATGAGTGTTTTGCAATGACTAATTCAAAGTGATTTAGTTCGAGGGTTGCCTAAGCTTAAATTTGATAATGATAAAATCTGTGATGCTTGTGCTAAAGGAAAACAAAAGCGAGTTTCTTTTAAATCCATTAATGACGTATCAACTAGTAGAGTATTACAATTGATCCATATATATCTTTTTGGGCCAACTAGGACTACTAGCTTGGGTGGAAAACAATATGCATTTGTCTTGGTATATGACTATTCTAGATATACTTGGGTTCTATTTTTAAGTACTAAAGATGAAGAATTAGAACATTTCATCACATTTTCAAAAATAATCCAAAATGAAAAAGGTTACTCTATAACTAGTGTTAGGAGTGATCATGGCACTGAATTTGAAAATCTTGGATTTATTGAGTTTTGTAATTCTAATGGTATTAGCCATAATTTTTCAGCACCTAGAACCCCTCAACAAAATGGAGTTGTTGAGAGGAAAAATCAAACTTTAGAAGAAATGGCTAGAACCATGCTTTGTTAAAATAATTTGCCAAAATATTTTTGGGCGGAAGCGACAAATACTACTTGTTATGTTATAAATCGAGTAATGATTAGGCCAATTTTAAAGAAAACTCCATATGAAATTTTCAAAAATAAAAAGCCTAACATTAGATATTTTCATTCTTTTGGATGTAAATGTTTTGTTTTAAACAACGGAAAAGAGAACCTTGGCAAATTTGATGCTAAAAGTGATGAAGGAATTTTTCTGGGTTATTCCTTAAATTCTAAAGCTTATCGAGTATTTAATAAAAGAACTTTAATTGTAGAAGAGTCTATACATGTTGTTTTCGATGATAATCCCCTTCCGAGGAAGGATTCTTGTGTGAATGATGATGTAGGTGTTATAAATACAAATGACGTTAGACATGACGTTGGAGAACCATCATCAAAGGAAGAAATGAAAAATGAGGAAACTCATGATCCTCTTGAGAATCCAACCATTGAAGAAAGGGAAGTATCTTATCCAAGAGAGTACAACTATGTCAAGGATGGTGAAATTATAGGTGATCCATCCAAAGGGGTAACAACTCGATCTTCTCTTAGAAATATTTGTAATTATGTTGCATTTATCTCATGCATAGAGCCTAATAATATTAAAGAAGTATTAAATGATGAACATTGGATTATGGCTATGCAAGAAGAGTTAAATCAATTTGAGAGAAGTATGGAAATTAGTTGAAAGGCTTAGTAATAAATCTACTGTAGGTACTAGATGGGTATTTAGGAATAAACTTGATGAGAGTGGTAATATAATGAGAAACAAGACTAGACTTGTTGCTCAAGGGTATACTCAAGAAGAGGGCATAGACTATGATGAAACATACGCTCCCGTAGCTAGGATGGAAGCAATTAGAATGTTACTAGCATTTGCATGTTTTCATGAATTTAAATTATATCAATGGATGTTAAAAGTGCATTTTTAAATGGTTTTATAAAAGAAGAAGTATATGTGGAACAACTTCCAGGTTTTGAAGATTTAAAATTTCCGGATCATGTTCTTAAATTGACAAAAGCACTTTATGGTTTAAAACAAACTCCAAGAGCTTGGTATGAAAGATTGTCAAATTTTTTAATTGAAAAAGATTTTTCAAAAGAGAAGGTTGACACTACATTGTTTTTAAAGCATAAAGGTAAAGATTTATTAGTAGTTCAAATTTATGTTGATGATATAATATTTGGTTCTACTAATGATGTTCTTTGCCAAGAATTTTCCAAGCTAATGCAAAGTGAATTCAGAATGACCATGATAGGGGAGCTCTCATTTTTATTGGGACTCCAAATCAAGCAAAGAAAAGATGGCATCTTCATCAATCAAGCTAAGTACGTCAAAGATATGCTCAAGAAGTTTGGACTGGAAAATGGCAAACCTCATGACACTCCAATGAGCTCTTCAACAAAGCTTGACTTAGATGGAGGTAAATGTGTAGATGTTAAATTATATAGGTCAATGATTGGATCTCTACTTTATCTAACTTCAAGTAGACCGGACATTATGTTTAGTGTTTGCTTATGTGCTAGATTTCAATCATGCCCTAAGGAATCACATTTACTAGCTGTTAAGAGAATCTTTAGATACCTTAAGGACACTTCTAATTTAGGACTTTGGTATCCTAGAGACTCTAGCTTTAGCTTGCATGCTTTTTCTGATGCGGATTATGGAGGATGCAAATTAGATAGGAAAAGCACCTCCGGTACTTGCCAATTCCTTGGAAATATGCTGATTTCTTGGTTTTCAAAGAAACAAAAATTGTGTTGCATTATCTACCACTGAAGCCGAATACATTTCAGCTGGTAGTTGTTGTGCACAAATTTTATGAATGAAACAACAACTTTTTGATTATGGAATTGAAGTTGGTACCATTCCTATCAAGTGTGACAATACTAGTGCTATTTGTCTCACTAAAAATCCCATCCAACACTCTAAAACTAAGCACATTGAAATAAGACATCACTTCATTAGAGACCATGCCACTAAGGAAGATGTAGTTCTAAAATTTATTGATACTTTGCACCAATTAGCGGATATCTTTACAAAACCTTTAGACAAAAAAAGATTTTGGACACTTAGGAGAGAATTAGGTTTGACCAACCTATCTTCACTTAGTGTTTAAATTAATTCTAGCACTTTTAAGACTAAAAATGCTAATTTTTGATTGCATTCATTGCTATTAGTTAGGGGGAGTTTATGATTCTTGATGAAAAATTAATTTTATGTTCAAATATCGTTTAAAGAATAATTTGATTGTTTGAACATGATTAATTTTCAATATATGAGTTGCCAATACCACTAGAGAAAATTAATTTAGCATTTTGTGTGTTTAAAATCGGATTTTAGCATTTTAGTGCAGAGGGAATCGATACCCCCATGAGGGAACCGATTCCCCCTTTGAAGGGGAACTGATTCCCCCCACAGGGGAATCGATACCCCCTGGGGTTCTGGTTTTATCGGGCAGAACCCTTAGTTTTGTTTAAACCCTCTTCTTTCTTCTTCCTCCTGCCATTTCTTCCCTCTACTCTCTCAAATCTCCATTCTTGCCTCAAATCAACGTTTTTAATCAGAATTCACTTCAAATATCATCTTCTAAACATGTTGGAATCATCAAAAACATGCAAACTTCATATAATCTCACTCAAATCCGAAATCCTTCAAGGTATTTTTCCAAAACTTCTATTTCATCAATTTATGAACATAGAACTAGTTTTAATTAGTTCTAGGTTGAACTTTAGATCGGGCATTGATTGTTTAGTGATTAGAAACTAGGTATTACAACTAATTTCATCAAAAACAAAAGAATTTTTCAATAATTTTGAAATTTTCGAAATAAAAAAAAAGTTTTTCAAATTATTTTGTTTTGATTGAATTATGTTGTTGTTATGAAAACTATACATATATTGTTTCTCAAAATCGTATTTTTCAAAAGTTTTCAAAAACCTTGCCCATTAGGATTGATTTAGAGAACCTTGAAATATTGAGGACTCAATTGAGTTTTGGGATTGATTGAATTGCATACATGTATTTTCTAAATTGCAGGTTATCCATTATATTCCGATTTCTTAAACCATGTCCAATCCTAAACGTGCTAGGTCGTCATCTATTCGCTCACACCGTCAACCAAATCCTCCTCCTATTCCTGAAAATCCAATTTCTAATCCTAATCCAATTGATCCTAATTTGACTATCCAAAATTCGTGCTTTAATCATCATGGTCCTAGAAATCATCGTTTTTGGTATTATCAATATTTCGACTCTTACAAAATTAGAGAGGAACGTATCCCTTCTCGTCAAGCTATGTTAGATATTAATTTTAAATATTTTCCTCTTTTACAGGAGTGGAAATTTGATAAACTTTTTGATCTTGAACCCATTGTCTACCATCAACTTGTTCATATTTTCTATTCTAATACCGTTTGTGTTAAAAATCGAACTGAAACCGAAACCATAGGAATTCGTTCCTACCTACTAGGACAATTCTTATATATTGACTCGGCTTACATAGCCAATGCATTCGGATTAGATAATGATGGTATTTCAAATGAGAAACAAATCTTAGGATCTCGTTATAAAAGAAGGGATAGTGCAAGTGTCTTAGACCTTCATGAACGTTTTCTTCATCTAATGATTTCTTGGTGGTTTCGACCATATGGAGGTTGTTATTCTACTCTTAGAGCCTTGGATCTTTGGTGGTTACATTGTTTTGAAAACAGTATTAAAATAAACCTACCTCAGATCATTTTTGCTGAAATTGTTAAAACCGTAAACCTTGTTCCTAACAAGAAACTCTGTTCATCTCTAGTTTACGGTTGCATTTTGAGTAACATATTTTCTAAAGCCGGGCTTAGAGTTGGTCTAGATGCCTCCTTTCCTCTAAAGAAACAAATTAATCTTCTTTCCTTAACGAGAGCGAGATGGATTAAGGATAAGGAAACTGGTGAATGGATTCGATCGTCTGAAAGTACTCCGGGAGCAAGTTCTTCACGAGCACAACCAGAAGCTGACGATGATCCCGAGCTTTAACAATTAATGCGAGACATCGATGAAGCTGAAGATGAGCCTGAGCAGCCCGAGGAGCAAGCACAACAAACGCATCAAATGCCTCCATATTTTCAATCTTTGATGGAGACATTCGATTTCCGATATGCTACCATGGATTCACGCTTTACTTCTTTAGAGTCCCATTTATCCACAATGGGAGATCAACAATTAGAAATCCTCCGAGAGATGCGTACAAACAACGCTTTGATGAATGAACCTATTGATGCACTCTCACACGAGATGGCCGCTATGCGAGCTCGTTTTCCTCCTCCCGATCCGGATGTTTAATTCTATGCTTAGTTTTTATAAAAAAAACTTTGAACTAAAAGATTATTGTTTTAACATTTTGAATATTTTGGAATGTTTGAATTTGTGGATTGTTTGATTTTGAATTTGTTTGGATTTATGAGAACTTATATATTTGGTGCATCATTTACATCATTTTAGCAATATGACCAATTTTGCCATGTCACATTAATTATGAATATTGATTATGAAACTAATGGCTAACGTTTCTCTTGATTATGATCTTAGCAGCTTAATTTATATACTCAATTGGCTAAATGATTTCAAAACCTTGTTTAAATTCTTTACAAATGTCTTTTTGATTTAACAAAAAGGGGAAAAAGTGTTAAATGTGTTAAATGTTTTAAAAGAGGAGTAAGTGTTAAAGTAAGGGGGAGTAAGGGAGTAATTGTTTCAAAAAACGTCGGTTTTTGATTTCAAAATCTTAAAATTACTAAAATGTTTTGTTATATCAAAAAGGGGGAGATTGTTGAAAACATTTTGATATAACAAATTAAGTTAAATGAATTTTAAGATTGTGCAATAAGGTTTTCTAAGTATATTCGATATAATTATTCGAATATCAAAACATTACTCTAAATCTTTCAAAAATCATTTTTAATCCTTACTCAAGTGTAAAATTAAGTTTTAATCTTAAAACAATTTCAAAATAATTTTACAAAGTATTTCGAACTATTTCAAAGCCAAAAATTCCAAATTGCTCAGAGGGAATCGATTCCCCCTGAATGGTTTGGCTCCGAGAATTCCAGTATGCTAGGAGGGAACCGATTCCCCCTAGGGGGTACCGATTCCCCCCTGTGTAACGGTCAAAATATTTGAATTTTACACTTAGGGAACCGATTCCCCATAGGGGGTACCGACCCCCCCACGCTCCAAGCTGTTTTATTAATTGTTTTCACACTAAAACGACTATATTATCTTCTCTAATCATCCCCAACGTTTAGAAGTGATTCAAGGTGTATTTAAGCAAGCTTAGAAGCCATTGATCAATAACAAGAAAACATCAAGCAACTAGAATCAAGAGAGAATCAAAGAGAAAGCATCAAACCTCAAGTTTGAGCATTTCAAGCCTATTTTTCATTCAATATTCATTTTTCTTTCAAGAACACTTATTGTGCTCAATTGTATTCATTTTTGAGTGTTCTTTTCTTTGTTCTAGAATTGTGCAAACAATCTACCTTGTGAGGATTTCCTTGTAAGTTTGAAATTTGTATTGTTCTCTTTGGGAGAGAGTGTTCTCAAGAATTTGGGGTATAATTCTTGAGGGTTTGTAAGGTTACTCTTTGTCCTCAAAAGAAAGACAAATTAGTGAATTTGTGGAAAATCCTTAGTGTGGATAGCTAAGGTAGTGGACGTAGACTTTGGTTGAGAAAGTCGAACCACTCTAAATCGCTGTGCAATTTCTTTCAATTTTCTGCAAAAGCTTCCACCAAAATTTTTATTGCCAATTCACCCCCCTCTTGGCCAATTCTGTCAATCGATTAACTCAACAACTTCCCACTCGGGAAAGACTCATTCAAATGGGGATAACCACTGAAAGTTCTTGTGCTTTCTGCAACGAGGGCCTCGAAACAAGAAACCATTTATTTGCTGATTGTGCTATGGTTGATTCTCTTTGGAATAGAGTTATGCATCTTTCACTCTTAACCAAGCCTCATATGCCTTGGGATATCAAGCTTGCTTGGGCTATTTCTTGTTGGAAAGGTAAATCTCTTCTTTCCTTTATTTTGAAGATTGCTTGGAGCTCTTTCATCTATTTTGTTTGGGAAGAAAGAAATAGACGTCTATTCCAAGGTAGAGCTAGAACTATAGATGACTTGCTCATTGCCATTAAGGAGATTGTTGGTTCTCTACTTAGGAATAGAGAACTTAATAGGCTTGATTTTGTTAATATGCAACTTTGTACCAATTGGGGTATTTGTTAACCATTCTTTTGTTGTAATTAGCTTTCTTTGATCTTTGATTGTGTTGTATGTACTTTCTCTTCTTTGTTTGGATAATAAAATTTTTATTTATCCAAAAAAATTCTCTATAGATATAAACTCTTTAAATATGATTTTTAAGAAATATAAAATAACATAATCAAAACTTTATAGTGGTTATGAATGATAGTTTTCAAGATAACAATTATCCACGGTTTAACCTATATTTTAGTAAATAAAACTATGTAATGTCTAGATAGGGCTATAAATGAACCGAACAAACACAAACGGAGTATGTTCATGTTCGTTCGTTTAACTTTAACCGAATAAATGAACGAACACGAACATAAACGAAAAAAAAATTTCTTGTTCGTGTTCGTTCGATAAGGAATGTAGCTTGTTCGTGTTCGTTCATCTAAATGATAAACGAACACAAATGAACGAAATAAACGAACACAATAAACGAATGTAAATGAACACAAGTAAACACAAACAAACGAACGTAAACGAACAAAAACAAACACAATAAACGAACATAAACCACAACAACAATAATCACATAAAATTCATTAGTATATGTTGTGACTTCATAGTTAATTTGTATTTAATTGTTTTGGGCTTTTTTATTTGTATTTAAAATTAATTAAATTTTAAAATATTAATGGGCATCATATTAAAATTTATTGGACCTTAATATTTTAAATGGTTCTAGAGAGATGGAGCTAAACACAAATGAACGAACATAATCGAACGAAAGTAAAGGAACATAAATGAACGAATATACTATCGAACGTTCACGAACGTAAATGAATGAACGAGCCCTTTGTTCGTGTTCGTTCATTTAATTAAACGAACACAAAATCTTGTTCATGCTTGTTTGTTTAATAAATAAACGAATATAAACGAACTTCCCGCCGAATTTCACTAACAGTTCGGTTCATTTACATGCCTATGTCTAGATGCTCCAAATTCTCTAATATAATCAAGAGCCAAAATCATTTTACCATGTGCATGCCAATGAATTCCAAAAGGGAATTAGATGGATGAAGTCCTGAAAGTGAAAATAATAATCTAATGAAAACTATATTTGGAATCAAACAATGAACTTGAGAGTGAACCCTAATGATATGAAAAATCTGATAATACAGTATTGCAATGTCGATAAATTCGTAACTCGATTTGATTATGAACTCGACACGAACCACAGCTCGGACCAGAGTCAGCTTATCCTAAGGTAAAACCATAAATACGACGGGCAAAAGAATGTCAATCAAGTGAAGGTCATCAGCCTAATAATCTATAATTCCAGAACATGAACAAATATTTATCTTATACAAATGTACTCAAATACATTTTAAATGTTCCTAGCAGACCCTTTAGGTAATGTGTAGCAAAATTCGAGTTTCGAGTTTAAATTTTGAATTTTGTGTTGAGCTGAAGCTCAATATTTTAACAGCTAGAGCTTGATTCCCCTGGATTACATCCTAGCTCAACCCTTTGGGATTATTTGGTTCACATAATATAAGATTACCTTCGGAAATGATATTACAAGAATGTTAATTAACATATTGCTGGGAATTATGTATTACTTTGTTTGATTTGTTTGGCAGGAATATAAAATTACAGTGTTTAGTTGAAGGAATATAAGATAAGAAAAATGTATGTATTATTAAATTATCCTTGAGATATATTTTTCTTTAACAAATTGAATTCTCAATATTAAAGTCAAAATATAGGCTCATAGAAAATATATATTTTTCTATTATTTTTTAATTTTAATATTTTTAATAAAAATTATACACAAATATTAAACTCAAAATATTATCCTTGAGATATATTAGGTTTGGAGATGTATATATTTACATCGATGTAAGTTTGTGTTAATTGCTACACTTTTATTTATGCTACAAGTATGAGTGGTACGATAAAATATCATATCAAATTATATGACAAAATTAATAGAAAATATTAAAAATATATATAATATAAAATCCTTTTATGAATTTAATCCTAAATAATACATGTAATAAAACAAAAACAAAAAAGTTGAAGCGAACACATACATAAAAATAATCAAAATAAAAAAATTTATATATTTTTATTTTATATGCATCATATTATTTTTATAATAATATTAAAAAATTCCTAAATCATTAAAACATTAGATTTACACTTGTATAATTATATACAAAAGAAATTATCATTTTGAAATAATTATATAATTTCAGGGACATTATTATCCAAAAGGAAGGGAATTATCTAATATCTAATAAAATGAGGGGAACGAGATGCTCTTAATGCAAGGTAAAAAAAACAACAATGTAGGTAATATTTCATTATCTCTTCGTGAAAATGTTTTTTTAACCAAACGTAATAATGATTTCGGAAAAGATTATTCTCCTTCATCCAAACGCCCTCTTAGGGGATTGCATCACCTTCATAAGTAGAAACGAAGTTGGTCAACCGGAGATTAATTAAACGCTGAAAAGCTCTTTCTTGATGATTAATCCAAATTTTAGCACAAAGACACTTGTTGATGAAAAGCAAGCATTCAATAATTATGTCACAACCCCTCATTGATGACTCAAAATACTTTTAGTTAAACTAAACGTTGCTTTAAAATACAGCTAGATCTTTCATTAAGGAAAAAAAGGGGTTTAACTATTTAACAAGTTATGTGGATTACATCGAATCTTAGCTCTTTATGTACAGCCAGGCCTAAAAATTCAGTGCTATAAGTATTATTCATTTTTAAGTGGGAATTAATCGTTATCTTATTCATAAACACTATGAATGCATTTGTTGTCACCATATAAAGAGTTTATAAGAATGCATTTCGTGTCACAATCTATGCTACCAATATTTTATCCAAACTTTAAACTCTCTCTAAAGGGAGGGGAAGGAAGAACTTTAAGGAGAAAAAGGGAGTACTCCTAGTAGGTCTAGAACCCATAATTTAAGAGAATTTGAGAGAATAATGAGCAGATTAACCAACCGACCAAATATACTTGCTCTATTTAAGATATATTTAAATATAAACATATCATATTAAATACATATTTATATAAAATATTACCTAACTTCATATAAAATACTTCTCAAAATATTCCTATACCTTCTCACAATTCATAACTGCCTCCTCTAAAAGAACCCATCGTTCCATATTCGCTGGCCTAGCATGTAATGGAACTATTTTATTTACTTCAAGGATAATAACAATTGAAACATAAATACAAAATTTGTCGGTGTCTGTGATCTAATTTTAACCTTAATAACTAACGCTATCATCTTTGTTTTGGTTGCATTGCATTTCATTCTGATAATAACGTGGATACTAATTTGACTTGTTTTACCGATGTCCAACAAACAAAGATATGAAACAGTAATAGCTTTGAACATTGGACCATGACTGAACAGTGAATATAACAAAATACGCACTAAGTGGCTTTTATGGTAAAAAATTATTTTTCTTATGTGAGGACCGGGTTCAAGCACCGAAAATATCAGGGCGTGAGTGTTTAATGTCAAGAGGTTGAGAGTTATCTTTAAACTGATACCGTCTTATACTTATCCCAGATTAATAAAAAAAATACTACAAAATACAACAGGGAAATAAATCAGGCTTTGCGAAACATTTAAATAGAATGGGATCTTTCGAAGGTCCTACACCAGTTCACAAGCCGACTATGGGTTTAAATGATTCAATATTCAACGTGCGAAATGCAAATATAATGTTTTCAAATCTATGTTACGCTAACATTAAGCAGGTTTATTTTCTCAAAGTTCTTTTAAATATTTTTGGAGGGTTCTTAGAGGATTATTAGACACAAATGTCAGACAATAATTCAAAGAAAACCAAGAGGGCAAGCAACATGGTTTCAAAATTCTTTATAATAGAGTTTTCACCCAGAAGAATATACTTTAGTTGTTTAGATTAAAGTGACATAAAGTTGTTAACTTAGAATAAACAAGTTCAATTATCGACCAGTTCATCAAAACATTGTTTCAAAATTCTTATGAGAGTTTTCATCCAGAAGAATATTCTTTAGGTGTTTAGCATGAAAGGGACATGAAGTTCAATTATTGACCAATTCATCAAATTATTGACAAACAAAGGTGGGCTGAAATGCATAACTTTGCAATCAGACTCTACCCTAGTAGTTGCTAATTGAAGTCTTCAGTTACCATCACTTTAAGCTTTAGTACGTTACCAAGTAAGCTAAAGTTAAATCAAGCATATGGATAAAAGAATCAGTCAAGTAACTAACACTGGTTACTTAACATGTGCAATAAAAGTCATATTAATTTGAAATGATTAAGTGATCAGAACAAGACTACACATTGAAAGTGCAACGTATCATAAAAAATTTGAAACTCAAATCGAATTAATAAAAAAATACCTTCATGTTGGTGGCAGTACTGTGAAAGACGGAACCAATCTTGAGTAGCAGAACAGATAAAGGGAGAATAACGCCACCGCTACAACCATAAGCAAGAAGCAGAGAGATCGTGCATAGACATCTCTACAGACAAGTTTAGGTAACTTATCTATCTCTTGGGGCAGAGTGTAGAACTCTTTAATAGTGAATTCGATCAATGCATCTAGAACCTTCTTGGATTTGTTCTCCATGTCAACAGAATTCAATGCTTGGAGTCGAGCTTGTTTTAGAAGATTCACTAGAATCACTGCTTCCGCTAAACCGGTTTTTGAGAAGTCTATTTGTCCATCTCTGCTTGCAGTGCTCATCTTTGAACAAGGATCAATTTCAGGTAACGTGAACGTTTCCAATGAAGTGGAAAGTAATGGATTCGATAAGATCACAAGGTTCTGAAACCAAAGAATTTAACAACCGAAGCCACGTATTATGTATTTATCATTCATCTAACCACATTTATCAAAATATAATCATAATTTTTTACAATGATTTTGAAATTCATCCTTGAGAACTGTTCTTTCACAGAAAATCAAGATAGATTGATTTATCATGATTTGAAATCAATAATAGAGATTAAGCTTATTCACGCATCCAGATCAATAATTAATTGAAACGTACGCAGTTAATCTGCCTCCAGTAATTCTTACTCCACGCATCGAAAGCAACGTAAAAACTCGTACCTCAGCGGTCTCAATGTTGAAATCAACATCTGAAAAAGCAGAGATCGAAGAGAAATCAATGGATTCTTCTGAAATATCAGGTAAAACATCTTCGGTCGGTGAAATGAGCGCTTCGTTCAAACTCTTTCTAGCAATCTGCTACCAGAACAAATAAATAAATGAGCTCACAAATGCAGAGGAAATTGAGGAATTATCGGTTATCAGAATCATTTACCTTCTTTGGAGTTTTCTTCGCGGGAGAATCATTTGATCGGCGATTTGAGAGATCCGAGGATCGTGAGTGTTCTCTTAACGGAATTTGATTTTCTTTTTCTTTCATTTTTCCCCAAATCTCGATCAATTTTGATCTCTCTTGTTTTGTCGGGAGGTTTTCAGTTTCAAATTTTACCGGGAGAAATGCACCAATTTATAGTCGAGTAAAATGGTGATTAAGAAGTGCGCAAATTTAGGCTCTTAATTCAGTTTAAAAGTCTACTTCATGAAATGCACCAGGCTAAGAAAGCCCAAGCTCGAAACACAACCAGCACAACAAATCAACACAACCGATGCCTACTAGCCTGCTATTAGGAATGAGCATGATTTGGGTCGGATTTATTTTTTGGTCAATCCAAATTCTATTCGAGTAATATATCACTCGATCCGATTCAAGTTTAGAGAGACTCCACTCAGCTTGAAATCTAATTCGATTTTTGAGTAAAAATGTGCACCCAACAAGTCAAATTTGGTATACTAGCAGTGCTGATACAAGTGTACATAGAGTCAATCAAACACCAATATTCACGACGTTCGTCTATAAAATATTGTCACAACTCTTGCTGCATTACATAGATTTTTTTAACTAAATGTTGTCTTCGGTTACAATTCCGAATCCAAATCCTCTTAAAACAACCTCATCGGCTCTTATCGTTCTCATTTCGAATCCTCCGAGCAAAAACCACAGGAAATACAACTCTAGCTGGTTTATGAATCATCTGTGTTCAAGTGCACACCGGATCGATACAGGAGGGTCTTGGACGGCTCCTTTGGATATAAGATCGTGATTATCCGTATGGTCTCCGCTGTCGGACGGAGCTATAAACTCTCGGTCGGGAATCCAATATCGGCTATCTGAATCGATGCCATCGCCGCCGCCGCAAGAAAGGATATAAGAGACGGGTGCTGATTCTGGGCTATTTTCTCCAAGAACATGAAACGCGTTCATAGTGAAAGTGAAACAATAAAAGGCGAGAAAAAAGGATTTGGAGATGGATTTCATGTTCGAGAGAAAATGGGAAGAAAGAAATTGTGAAAGATGGCCAAAAACACAGGCCTGGACTTGCAAATTCCTCAACAATTCAGAAAAATAACGAGACCCATATGCTTAGTTTGTTTTTACTGTATAACCTCTTCAAATCTCTTATGTATGTATGACCACACGCAGACATTAGATTTTTCAGATCGTTCATTTTTTAGAAGACAAGAGCTCTTCAAACGTCTGCGCGAGCTCTTCTTGATGCATACATGATTTTATGTCTTCAAAGGTCTGCGGGAAAATTAAAATCATTTAAATCTATTTTAAAATCTATTTTAAAATATAGATTGATTTATTTTAAAATATAGATTAATTTATTTTAAAATATAGATCGATTTATTTTAAAATATGTTAAAATATGGATTAATTTATGGATTGATTTATTTTAAATTATGGATTGATTTATTTTAAAATATGAATCATTTATTTTAAAATATAGAAAAATTTATTTTAAAATATTGATTGATTTATTTTAAAATATTGATTGATTTATTTTAAAATATGAAAAATTTTATTTTAAAATATGAATTGATTTATTTTAAAATATGGAAAGATTTATTTTAAAATATGGATTGATTTATTTTAAAATATGGATTGATTTATTTTAAAATATGGATTGGTTTATTTTAAAATATGGATTTATTTATTTTAAAATATGGAAAAAAATTATTTTAAAATATGGATTGATTTATTCTAAAATATGGATTGACTTATTTTAAAATATGGAAAAAATTATTTTAAAATATGGATTGATTTATATTAAAATATGGATTGATTTATTTTAAAATATGTATTGATTTATTTTAAAATATGAATTTATTTATTTTAAAAAAATTATTATTGTAGTTGTATAGATTATTTAAATTTCAGTATTGCAAAACTCTTTTAAGTTTAAAAAATCAGTTTATTTTATATTTCAGTTTATTTTAGCAGTATGCATACGTTAAAAAACAAACAGTCTTCTTCTTAGAGACTGCAGACTTTTGATCCACCTCTTCTACTACATATATCTTCATATTTGATCCGCAGACTACAGACCTTTTACTTCTTTAAAAATAAACACCACCGTATATTTTGTTTGGGGTCTTGGAAAATGAGAAATGTGAACAGGGATGCCCGAGGGACGTTCAAAGAGCGGTTGATGTGCTTGTGTGAATGGTGATTATTGGCAAGTATAACGTTCAATAGAAAAACGCCAATTTTTTGACTTGGTTGCATATTTTTACAGACGGAGCCTTTAGAAGATAATCCATACAATTATAGGGTGCTTTTTTTAATCTAATTACAAAATGTTATAAAATATTCATCCGATATTAAAATAATTGATAGATTATTTTTATTAAAATTTAAGGGATAATATACTGATGATTATTTATGTTTGTATTTTGTCTACTTTTGATCACTGATTTCAAAATACATAAAATATGATCACCTTCATTTTTATTTAATTAAAATATGATCATTTTTTTATTTAAGATGTGATCACCACGGGTTAACTGTAGTTAAAACTTAACAGATTAAGTGACGTGATATTTTGATATAATCACACATTTGATCCATATTATTTACATATTTTCTCAATTTAGTCATACTTTTAATAAATCAAAATAAATTTAATCCTCCAATAGAATGATATCACGTGTCACTGTGTCATGTGTCGTGACACGTGTCAACATTCAGTTGAAAGACTATTTTAATTTATTTTATTTTAATATATTTATTTTCCACCAATTTGCTTTGCTTTGTTAAATTAAAATAACTTAAATTAAAATAAAGTTAGTCTTTTAATCTAATGGTGACACATGGTACCATGATAGTGGCACCATTCGATCGGAAGATTACATTTATTCTAATTTATTAAAAGTATGACTACATTGAGAGAGTATGTAAATAATAAGGATGAAATGTGTGATTATACCAAAAATATTTAACGACAGTTCACTCATGGTGACCACAACTTAATTAAATAAGAACGAAGGTGATCATATCTTATTTATTTTGAGATGAGTGACTAAAAATGGACAAATACAAATATAAGTGGTCATCCGTCTAGTTAGCCCAAAATTTAATGATGTACAACATGACAATTAATAAGATGAGTAAAGTACATAAATAGTCACTCAACTATATAACGCTATTTTCTTGAGTCTCTCAACTATTAAAAGTTATAAATTAGTCCCTTTATCACAGGGTGCTAGCTTTATTGAGTCTCTCGACTTTTAAAAGTTATAAAATTGTCATCCGACTACTCATATGTTTTAAACTCATCATTTTCCGTTAAAAATTAACGGTTATTTGAAGTGCGTGTTAAACAGCTGACTAGAATATGATAAAATATGATCCCAAAATCTTAAACGATTATACCATTCAAATGATTATGCGATTAAATTTTATCATATATCAGTCAGTAGGTTAATGTCCAACTTAGATGACAATTAATTTTTAAGAGAAGCCGACATATTTAGAATATATGAATAGTTAGATGATCATTTTTGTAACTTTTAATAGTCGATGACTCAACAAAGTAACACCCTATAATCGGAGATCATTTTTTAACTTTAAATAGTCGGGGTACTTAATAAAACAACACCCCGTAGTCCATGGATCATTTATATACTTTACCCTAATAAAATTTACATAATAAAATTTTAACCCTGAATATTTATACCTTATTATAATTTAGTTCTAATTCTAAAAAGACCATCAACCTTTCAAAACTATAATAATGTAATCCTTCTATTTCGTACAACTTAAAACAACATAAACAAGAAAGATAGAAGATAAAGGAAAAGGTAAATCTTTGATTTAATTGAGAATGACCATGCTCGTTATATTTCACAAAAGGTAAAGTTTATACAATGCAATAGACTATCTATAACCAAATATAGGAAGATAACTCAATTGTATAACTATAAACATCTATACCTTTTATCGTCTTTTATTTACCATTTTACCATGATGTTGGATAGGGATGGATGTACTAAATCCTCTAGAGAAATAATTGCATACTTATTATTTTAAAAGAAAATTAAATTTAGTAGATAGTGATATCACATCAATTTGTTCAGACTCTCTATTGATTATTAACAATATGAGAATATTAATTGTTGGTAATTTGACCATCGAACTCTATTTCTCATTAAAATTTTGACTATAGATGTTATAGATTTCTACAATTACTTATAATAGAAATAATACGATGATTAAATGAATCGTTGTTATTTTAGAGGTTCCGAATTCGAGTACCATCAATTACAATAAGGATGATTGAGCATTCATTATCAAATGGTTAAGAGTATTTAAAACATATACTACTTTGTAGTCACATTAGCTTAATAAAAAAAAATCAACTTCTATAAGTTCAAATGGTCTAATTTTTTTCTTTCTCAAATTAGTATTTTTTTGGAACCTTTTAATGGTCTCAGTAGTAGAAGGGAGTGTTGTTATTCTTAGAAGTTCCAGATTCGACAGTTAAGTCTACAATGTGTGTACATCATCAATGACTAAGAAAAAATCTGAACACATACTACCTCATAACCATTCTCAATTAACGTTTTTTTAGGAATGGGATAAAAAACTTGGTTTTACGATTTTAGTTCCTAAACTTGACCATCATTCTCAAGCATAATAAGACTTAATATAAAAATAAGTGCTTAAACTATACCTAAAATTGATTTTTGGTTCCTAATTTTAATAATAAAATTAGGTACTTAATGTTTTCTCCGTTACAATTTTAGGTGTATACTGTAAAAAAACTCGTTAAGTGACATGTGTCACGTTTATATTTTCAGATTTTTTTAAAAATAAAATATTATTTAAAAATATAAATATGAACGTGACACGTGTCACTTAACGATTTTTTTTAATATTAGACACCTAAAAGTGTAAGGGATAAAACTATTTTTAATGAAAAATTCTTTTAAGTACTAGAAGTCAAATTTAAGTATAGTTTAGAAATTTATTTTTATATTAAACGATTTAATAAAACAAAATTATTATTCATGTACTACTGTAAATCAAATTCATATACCGTTTTAAGAATAAGTACCAAATTCAAATATCAAAGTGGTACATAAAATAAACTGCATTACCCATAGTTATCACTTTGGAAAAAGATTGCTAGGTTTAGGTACCAAATTCAGGGACCAATTGGTATATGAAGCCTTTTGATCTTAAAATTTTTGAATAATAGATAAAAGTGAGCAAAACTCAACTCGATTAAAAAATTTGGACGAATTCAAAATATTTTCTAAAATAAAAGAATTGATTTATAAAATAGGACTTGAATAACACAAGTAATAGGTAATTTTTAGTAATTAATGTATTATTTTTAAGTTCGAGTTGAGTCTTTTAAATTAGAATAAAACGTAAACTACGTATTTAGTAATTAAACTATCAATTTTGATCCGTTTTAGTACATAAACTTTCAATTTTTTCAAAAACATATCTAATGTTTAGTTTTTGTTTCATTTTTGTACCCGTCTTTAAAAACTTAACGCGTTTAGTTCATAAACTATCAATTTTGGTCCGCTTTAGTACCTAAACTTTCAATTTTTTTCTTCAAAACTTAACGTTGAATTTTGAACAAGGGTACTAAATGAAACAAAAACTAAACTTTAAGAATGATTTTTAAAAAATTTGAAACTTCAAATACTAAAATGGACCAAAAATGATAATTTAGATGTTGAATGCGTAATTTAACCTAGAATAAATTAGTGCCATAACATTAACAGAAACAACTCAACTAAACACGAATATTATAAACTTGATTCAACTCGATTTTTTAAATAAAATTTAAATACTAAAATAGAACTCAACAACATGACTAATTTATAAAAAATTAATTGGACTAGATTGAATGCTCACACTTAACTAGTGATGATGGGCATGAGTCGAGTTGAATTTGATTTTCGGTTCACACGACCCAACCCGATTTTTTGAAATAAAATCTAAAACCAATGAAATCCAACTCGAAATAATATATTTATTAAAAAATATTACTTTTATTCAATAAAAGTATGGATTTAATTGAAAGAAAATAATATATAGAGATATATTATTGTAATTATCTCTAAATATATCAAGTAAAATTATAATTTTTTTAAGTCGAATCAGATATTTTTTACCTTAAATCCAAATCCAACCCGAGCTAGATATAATCTTAAAAAGATTTGATCTGGACCTAAATTTTTTAATAAAATCCGACCTGATTGGGGTCAGATTCTGTGCCCATCCCTACACTTAATAATAGAAAGTGAGATGGGTGAGACGGGTCTAGCCCAAAGGAATGGGTTAGTGTTCAAATGGCCGACTGCAAGCGGTAAACAAACCGCGTTAGGGAAGCATCAAAATCAATAGCGGATTCTTTATAAGCCATAAAATGTCCCCATTCACAGTTTCTCAGTGTCCACTTCGTGTTCTTCGTCCCCTTCATTTTTCATGCTTTTTCTTTCCAATAAATAACGCCTTGAAGATTTGATACCTTATCTCATACAATCCCACATCGACATGGAATCCTCGCAAACCAAATCTCTCTCTTCATCTTCTTCTTCTGTGTTTGAAATCGAGGTTAGGGCGACGTTTATCATCGTCGAGAGGAACCCCGTCGCCGGGGGCGAACCGTTTGTGGAAGCCGGGAGGATTATTTCCCAAGTGATCCACGAGTTTCCGTTCGACGACTTGATCAACGACGGAAATGGCGCCGTTTCTGACATGCTCGACTCGATGCGTTTCCCGGTCGAACCGTCTATGGTTGAAGAAATAGCGGCCACCGCCGTACGGTTGGCGACGGACGCTAGGGACAGAGATGGGAAGGTGTTGAGGATGGAGGTGGCGGTCGAGGCTGTCGTGGACGACGTGCCTGACTTTGGGAGTGATGATAAGGACGATAGTGACGGTGAAGGGGTGACGATGACAGCGGAAGAGGTGGCGGAGAATGTGGGGAAGACGGTGGTTGATGCGGCGGGGAAGGAGTGTCCGATTTGTTTGGAAGAATTGGTGGTTGGTGGCGAAGCGGTCTGCGTGCCTTGCTCGCATTCTTTTCACGAGCTTTGCATTGTAACCTGGCTGAAGAAGAAGAAACGCTGCCCTTGTTGTCGTTTTGACATGTCAAAGGTGAAAAGTAAAGTTTAGGAGTTTACTTGACAGTAAGAATTTGAAGTTTTACTAGAATAAATGTCGGTGAATGTACCTATTAAATTAGCCTCTTTATTAATAAATATATCAGTTGAAGACTTTTTGATCTAAATATACTTAATTTTTTTTTATTTTAACACTCATATTATTTCTCAATCTAACATCCTCTTTCTTAGAAGTATTTTCTAGAAAATATTTTATGCAAAATGTTACTTGCACTTACGTAATAAAAATAGAAAAAATATATAGGTAAAAATTTGAAAATATATAATTAAAAAAATGAATAAATATGTATATTTTGTGTTGAAAACACGTATTACTTAAGTAGGAGAACGAGCTAAACACTATATATATATATTAGTCTTATATTCATTCACTGATAAATGTATGCTTAAAATGTAAGATTTGAAAATTTTGCGAGTTTTTCAAATCTCATATTATTAAAATATATGAATTTTGAAATGTTTAAATATACTTTATATATATATATATATATAAAGTGATTGAACATAAATTAATATATGTGTTGATTAGTTAATACCTAACACATATTCTTGTGATTAAGTGTCTTTAACATGCACCAAATATCGCCTTTCACTTTTTTTTGTCAAGTAAGCATAAAAAACTTCTATAGAAAGCGTATTTTGAAAAATATTTCCTATAGAATTCACCTTTCACTTACGTTAAGATAAATCGGGTTGAAAAAGCAGATGCATGTAACGCCTGAAATTCCAGATTATGAATTTTGGACTAATTCGAGTTGAGACTTGAATTAATTTCCTAGTTTATAAGAAGCTTGGACTCAAGATTTAGTGAATTTAGGCTTGGATTGAGCTTAATATTAGATAAAAAGGATGTTTTTAGTTTGCAACCAAAATCAGGAGGACCAAGAAAGTAATTTTATCATTGTTAAAAAATAAAGCTTAAAACCAATTAAGTTGGGTGATATCACGTCTGAGCAAGCTTCATCTTTTTCTTCATTTCCTTGTCTTCTTCTCTTCTTCTTCAACCCATTCTTCTTCCTCTTACAAGATCAAAGGTAGAAACTTTATCATTCTTCAGACCCCAATCAACATTCTACAGGTAAGAATCAAACTCAGCACCTCTAGAGTTTTCATTTGAGACCACAAGATTAAGCTTTGGCCTTGGTTTGCAAAAATGGGTTTTGTGGGGGTTGATGAGATTAGAAGATTCAGTTCGTTTTCAATGATTACTGGTCTTATGAAGTGTTTTCAAACCCTTCTTAATCCCTAAAACCATTTAGTAACCAATGTATTTGATTCTCTTATAGTGAGAGAGGTTAGAGAAATCTCCAAAGCAAGGGAAAAGAGAATCTCCCCTTGATCTTCGGACACTCCTAGCAGTTTAGAATCATCAGATAACTCGCTTTTAACTCATCTAGCCATGGTAGATTGCATCATTTGAGTTCTTTCAACATGTTTACAGACTCTTTATGACCCCTAATGTCACATAAAACACTTAAATATCAGTTGGGGACCTCAATGAAACATTTGGGGTAAAAAAATAACATTTTTCATGCCAAAACAGGGCACACAGTAGCGTCAGCATCGATGCTATAGAAACAATATAGATACTATTCATCATTCAGGCAAAAATTACGCAGTTTTAAAGGGGTAGTATCGATACTCATTCATAGAGTATTGATACCAGGGAAGGAGTATCGATACTCCCCATAGGGATATCTATACTGGGGTATTTTTCACAATATCAAACCAAAATTTATTATTGATACTCAGCCAAGTATAGATACCCCAGCACCAGAGTTTTGATACTGGCTTAACCAAACAGTCCACGTCAGTCAGAAGGTATCGATACCAACAAGTGGGTATCAATACCAGAGGTTTAATATCGACACTAAAGGGTCAATATCGATACCCATAAATAGATTTGGATAAATAATCAAAGGATTAAGAAATCAGACTCGAGGTACCCCATATACTCAGAATAACAACAATAAAACTTAAAGCGAGAACAATAATAAATATCACAACAGTAGAAACAGTAACAACTAGGATTACATAAAACTAACATTGTTTGACGGTCAGGAAACAACTAGGACACCTGCGTCCCTCCTTAGCAGAATACGACAATCAGTAGATATCCAAGTCAGTGCCAAGGCACTTTAATAGCAGACTGGGTGCAACCCCAAGACTCGATGGCGATGGTGCTTCGAATCTCACCCTAGATACTCGAGGGTATATTAGAAAGGCTAGATGGATGTATGAGCTCCGAGATACAAAACCCTTAGCCTCACCATGATGCCCACTTAGTAGTTAAAAACAATATTTTTGCATGTCCAAACCTATGCTACTAGCTAACTCATTTAGTGAATGCATGTAGTATAGTATAATTATTAGTGAGACACTGAGCTCGTAGGCTTAGCGTTATGAATGTATTTCCATGCGCAGGTTCTTAGGGGCAATTCGTGGGTAGTTAACGTTACCAGACATTCCAATGCAGTAGTTCAGACCAACAGAGACCATCGGAGTAGTCTTGAGTCATCTTTAGAGGGCATGTACTATTTCTGGACCCTTACGTATATTCAGTCGTAACTTTGATTTGTACTTGGTACTGCATTTATTTTTGGATATATTTTGGGAGCTCCCAATTATTTTGTAAACTCAGATTATTATCACGTTTTATTTTATTACTATGGATGATCTACTTTCAGAAAATTATAACGCAGTTTTTAAAGAAAAATTTTGGATTACTATTTCGGTAGTCCCTTGTAACATTGTGATCCATAGATCTTCGGGTCAAACTAGATTATGATGTTACACGGTCGCCTTTCGAATATCACCGCCGATCTCTACAGGCATTTCTCCTTATTGGATATCAAAAAATAGAACCAAGAACTTCCACGAACCGAATGTCATTGGTGTAGGAGGATTTGGCAAGGTTTATAAGGGTACTATAGATGGAGAGACTAAAGTTGCTATCAAAAGAGCAAACCCTTCTTCGGAACATGGACTTCACGAATTCCAGAACGAAATTGAGATGCTCTCGAAGCTAAGACACCAACATTTGGTCTCACTGATCGGATTTCGCAAATAAGCCGGGGAGATGATCTTGGTCTATGATTATATGGCTAATGAGACCTTAAGGGAACATTTGTATCATACTGATAAACCTCCCTTGACGTGTAAGCAAAGATTGGAAATATGCATTTTGAAGCTGCAAGTGGACTTTACTATCTTCACACTGGCACAAGGTACCTAATCATACACAGGGATGTTAAGACTACAAACATTTTAGTGGACGATGATAGAGTATAGTGTATACGTGTAACTAAAAGTAGTTATGGTTGTTAAGGATACTGAGATATCTTAGTAGAATTCTTAGCCAAGGGCTTGTGTTCAAAGAGGCATGACTGTTTAGTTTGGTTTGCTATATATATGCTGATTGGGCCTCATCGGTTGAAGATAGACGATCCATGACTGGCTACTGTATTTTCTTGGGGTCAAATCTGGTTTCTTGGAGTTTCAAAAAACAGCATTTGGTTTCTCGATCTTCCTCTGAGGCTAAGTATAGAAGTTGGCAAATGCTGTTTCTAAGCTTGTTTGGGTTGAGCATTTGTTGTGCAAAATTAGAGTTCAATTGCCTGGGGTTCCGATTGTGTGGTGTGATAACACATCCACTATCTCCATGGCTGCTAATCCTACTCATCATGTTAAAATTAAGCATGTTGAGATTGACTACCATTTTATTCGTGAAAAGGCCTTGGCTGGTCAAGTTGTTGTCAATTACGTGCCTACTGCAGAGCAGATTGCAGATATACTGACCAAACCTATTCCCCCATCTCTGTTTGAGCACATGCGTGACAGGCTTGGAGTTTTCTCCGCTGAAAAAAGTCAAGAGCAAGAGGAACCAGGAGAATGATAGAGTATAGTGTATATGTGTAACTAAAAGTATTTATTGTTGTTATAACTGCTTTGGGCCCTTACCTCTCTCGGGTCTGTATAAATAAGCTTGTCGTGCCTTTGGGCTAAGTAGACAAGTTTTATGAATATTATGAAAAAGCTATTCATTCTTATTTCTATTATACTTATTCTCATATCGTTTTTCAGTTTCTTTCCAATTGTTTCTCTTTCGTTTTCTTGTTATTCCTTAATCTCTTCTTATGAGTTTAGATTCATCTGAGCTCTCGTCAGAGGTTAATTCTATCAGATGAGAATTGGGTCACGAAAGTTTTCTTTGAACTATCGAAAATCGGTTCGAGTCATAGCCAAACTCAAGCTAGTACATTGGTAAAAGGTAGCTTCGGTTACTTGGACCCCAAATACTTTTGTAGGCGGAAATTAACTGAAAAATCCTATGTATACCCATTCAGAGTAGTCCTTTTCGAGGTGTTGTGTGCAAGGCCGGTATGGGAGTCGAACCTACCGAGGGAACAAGTCAGTCTGGTCGATTACGCTATGCATTACCAAACGAGAGGAACATTCCATCAAATCATCGATCCATATCTCGTGGGAAAGATTCACCCGGGGTGCTTTAAGATATTCTCAGACGTAGTGAAAAAGTGTTTATCGGATAACGAGGTCGATTGACCTTCGATCGGCGCGACGTGCTTTGGAATCTCTAGTTATCCCTTCAATTGCAGGAAAACCCTTGAAGTGTTGAAGTGGCACAAGAGAAGGCCAAAGATGCTTATGATATACATGCTGCAACAATATCCATTGATGAACAAATAGCTAACAATGAAGTCGAATCGAGCATGTTAAGCCTTGTTTACTCGACGTTTGCAGATCCTAAAGGAAGATGATACATATGCTACTTGGATTTGGGGATGAGTTCCATGTTAGACAATCATATTTGTATTCATGTAGGAAAGTCTTTTACAAATACGGATATAAATACATAAATACAAATACAAATATAAAGCACATACATTTTAAGAAAAATGAACTAGTCAGAGTAATATAGCTACACAAAGTTCTGATATCAATTCAAAACGATTATCGGCAAACAAATAAATACGATCGAAAAAAAATAAAGAACTCCAAGATTTACTTGGAAAACTCGAAAGGAAAAAACCACGGGCATATGAGAAGAATTTCACTATTATGAATGAATAAAATACAAGAGGATTTTCTGAAAGAAAAAATTTGATATCTAACCCTTTACCTTTAGTATCTATTTATAGTGATAGATACTTGCTTATTAAAGAAAACTAAATAAAGTAGAAATTTACTTTAATAAAGTAATCTACTTTTAATCAAACTATGATTCTTATTTTTTTAAATTTATATATTAATTAATTTGTATCACTTTGAATTCGAACAAAACTCTAACAATAATTATAAATTTAATTTATTAATTGATAACTGTTGGTTAATCATTTATCAAAATTCATAATTATAATCTTAGCCGTTAACTATTATTTTTAGTGGTTTAATTAACCGAAACCGTTTAATATTAACGATTCGATTAATTAACCTGTTAAATATAACGATTATACTAACTAATGGTTAAGATTAACAATTATGATATATTTTTAACACCCCTATTCATAACTATATTTAATATATGTACTATATAGTAGGACATTCTGGAATCAATTGTTTTGAATGACTCATTAATGCACGTGCTATGGATAACAAGAAGAGGAGAGCAATAAATAACAAGACAACAAAGATGGCGCTGGGGTGGGGTAATGTGGTGTTGAAAATTTTAGGGTAAATTATATAAATGACCACTCAACTATGGTCTTGATCTCGAAATGACCATCATTGTAAATTTGTGTACCACTAAATTATTTGAACGGTTTTAATATTGTCATTTGTCATTAACATTTAACGGAATTGTTTACATGACAGTTAACAAAATTGGTATAACTAAGACGCGAGTCCTTGTAAAGTTACGTATTCGCGACTCTGGCATCCTGCTTTGTTTTCTTACATTTTGATCATTACTTGAATATGCTTTGTTTCCTTTGATTTTCATTTAATGCAATTTGATTCTAATTATGTTTTTAATTTATTTAATGCCTTAATATGAACATTAACTTTAAAATCATTTATCCTAGTCATGTAATAAATTTATAGATTAATTTCACTAGATTATAGAATTAATCGTTGAGTCAATTCTCACAATTGTTATCAAGATAATACATATGTTATATAACTTGTTAATGTTTAGGCAGAAAAACAAAACTAAAATAACTTAATTGCATTTAAACCCAAGATCAATTAGTAACCAACAAAGCATTAACCAATAGGCTAAATCTAATATTTACGAATCAATTAAATTATTTTTATATATTATATATTATAGTTAATGATAGAAATAAAAATAGACAAGCGAGGACTTAAATCTAAGCCAATTGAGAATATGATAACACTTAAATTGCAAAAAAATCTAATATATTATTTATAATTAATTTAATATTTTAATATTCTTAAACTAAACTAAATTAAATTTTATTTTTTTATATATATTTATTAATGATTATAAATATGAAATTATATTTAAAATTTACAATAAAAATTTATTTAACATACCCAAACTCATGAGTACAATTTAAATTCAAAAGATAAATTTTTAATTTGAATCTTAAATATTTCTTCTTATGACTATAATTTGAATATTAAATTATTTTAATGATTTCATATATATAATCATTAAAAATAAATATGAAATTATTTTTTCTGCCTAAACTTGAAGAAGTTATATAATATATGTATTATCTCAATAACAAGCGTGATAATTAGCTTAGTGGTTAAGACATGCGCATGTTACCCTTGAGACCCAAGTTGGATTCCCTTGGGTGTCAAAATCCATTTTCATTTATTTTCACTTCAATACAAAAGGTGACACACACCACCTTTTGATTGGATTGTAAATTTATTAAATTAATTGAAATTAAGACCTAATTAAAAATTAAGAATTAAAGTTAATCTTGGTGATCAAATTGATTAATTCTAAAATCTAGAGGATTTAATCTATAAATTTAATAAATTACTAGAATAAAATATTTTAAAGTTAATGCACACATTAAGGCATTAGACAAATTAAAAACAAAATCAGGATCAAATTGCATTAAATGAGAATCCAAGGAAATAAATCATATACAAGTAGTGACCAAAATAGAAGAAAAGCAGAGTGTCAGCACCTCGAATACGTAACTTTATGGTGAAATCAATTTTTTTAATTGCCATGTTAACACTCCCCGTTAAATTTTAACGGCATGTGTATGTATTGAAACCATTTAAATAGTTCAGTGGTCATATTGACGTAAATTTAAAAATGATGGTCATTTATAGACCAAACCCATAGTTGAGTGGTCATTTATGTAGTTTATCCAAAATTTTAACAATAGATGTACAAGGTGGACCTAATAAATTACTACATTTGAAATGGGTAGTACTTTATCTCAATGAATTATGGACGTTAATGGACCTTACGCTCGATGGTAGATGCAGAAATAATTTTACGAGAGGACAGACATAACATTACAAAATTTTTAATAGGATAAATACATATAAAATTTCAGTACAATAAAATAAATAATTAATCAAAAATCGGATTTTAGTGCTAACCTTCGGAATGCTTCGGATCCACCACTGCTTATACCTCTATAAATTGGTATGGAAAACTAAACCAACAACACGTCTCAAACACAATCTTCTAACCATGAAATCCGCATCTGCTTCTGTATTTCTTCTTTGCTTCTCAATCACACAATCATCCTTTCTGTTTGGCCTGGCCAACGCTGCAAACAATGCCGTGCTGGATGGTACCGGTAAAGAGGTCGTCACGGGCGTCCCATACTATTTAGTGTCGGTGTTAGCTGGCGATAGTGGTGGAGGGCTTGCTATAGGCAGAGAGAGCGGTAGAAAATGCCCGGAAATTGTCGTTCAGAGAAAATCCAATCTCGACTATGGTGATCCCGTGATATTTTCTAATGCGGACTCCGACGCCGACGTTGTCCGTGTGTCCTCGGACGTAAAAATAAAGTTCGTTGGACCTAGAGACAAACTCTGCCGGTCATCAACGGTGTGGAAGGTTCAAGATCTTGTCGAATCAACCGGAAAAGGCTGGGTTGAACTTGGTGGGGCTGAAGGAGGCCCTGCTTGCGACACAAAGGATTGGTTTAAAATAGTGAGGGACGTCGACGACATGGATATCATCTACAATTTGAAGTACTGCCCTTCGGTACGCGGTTCATCCATAACTGCCTGCAACAAAATCGAGAGAGAGATAGATACCGATGGGCAAATGCGTTTGGCTCTAGCCGATGAAGAAGGAGATCCATGGCCATGGATGTTTATCATGGCAAACGAAACAGATACGAGGATTCGACAAGTTGTTCATGTTTAATTGAAAGCCCATCATTATGCGTAATATTAGTTTTAAGTTAATAAAGGTTACGAGAGTGCTTATCATTAAAGTTGCCTTGTTAGAGGCAGCAGCATGCTTATGCTTACAGGGTTTGTACTCTTAGAGACCTACTTTGTACTACATGGCCATGTAGTCATTTACTTCCTTGCTGCCATTCATTCTAGTATTAGACTCATTAGACAAAGTCTCATGCTGTGGGTTGCCATTCACCATGGTCGCTGTCTACCACCACTGTCTACCACCGCTGACCACCATCAATCACCCCCGACGAGCGTTAGGCCTTAAAATTTCCATTTCACTCCTTTTTAGGCATTCTAAACGCGAGTATAATGTCCATATCACTAAAAAATACTCTAGACTCGACAAATGTAGAATGAAATCTTCGACTTCCTTTAAAATTAAGTCAAATTAATAATTTTATAATTAATATTCCTTTAAAAACGACATTTCATCTAACATTGAAATGATATTTCATCTAAAATTCACATGTCAAATTAGTATTTTATATGAAGTTCAGAGTTCAAATCAAAAGTGACATATTTTATTAACATTTCACATCATCGAACTAATAAAAGTTAACAGTTAAATGATCAAAATGTAACTATCACTACAGCAAAAATGGCTTTTTGTGGCGTTTTTAAGCGCCGCAAAAAAATACCTGCGGCCATATGATAAACGCCGCAAAAAGCGCCGCTGAAAATAGCGCCGCTAAAGTTTGTGGCGTTTGGTAACAAAAAACGCCGCAATAGGTAACGATATATAGCGGCGTATGTTCAACAAACGCCACAATAGGTGTTGATATCAAACGCCGCAATTGGTGTTGAGGTTTAGTGGCGTTTTCCCATGCACGCGCGCAATAGGTGTTGAGATTTAGCAGCGTTTTTCTCACAAACGACGCAATAGGTTTTGAGATTTAGCGGTATTTTTCTCACAAACGTCGCAATAGGTGTTGAGATTTAGCGGCGTTTTCCCCACAAACGCCGTAAAATGCGTATGTATATAACAGTGTTTTCTTAAACGCCTCAAAAGGTTAAGATATTTTGCGGCGTTTTTTGGATACAAATGCCGCTAAAGGTCGGTATATAGCGGCGTTTTTAGGATACAAACGCCGTAAAATATATGGTATATAGCGGCATTTTTTTTGTTACAAACGCCACTAAAGAACACAAAATTTAAACAAATTAAATATTTTCTTCGATTACCCCAAATCTGTTTTTTCAACCTGTTCCATTATCCAACAAACATGACATCAATAACATCAAACTCTATATCCATAACAAGCAACATTAAATCCAATATAATAAATAAAAGTTTTCATTAACGTAATATCAATTCAGTTAAACACGGTCCAGTAACATTAACAGACTGCTGATAACATAAATGAGACTATGATGATGGATTCTAAGGTTGCGTTTTCTGTAACATCTGCATCATGGCATCGAGTCGTTTTTCAAATTCTTCACATCTCTACTGATATGCTGTTTCTCTCTGTGCTGCTGTTGCTTCTCTCTCTGCTTCTGCTGTTGCTCTCTCTTCTTCCCTTGCTTCATTTTCGGCTTTCATGTTAGCCATTTATTGATCCATCTCAACTAACTTTTGTTTTAAACGACTAACTTCTAATTGAGAAGATTGAGACTATGATGAAATGTATTGTGATGAACTGGATCCAAAATATTTGGTAGGAGTAACGAATGATCCTTGAGAGCGCACCCGACCATATCTTTCAGGACCCAAAACGTCATTAATAACTTGGTTTTCAATGTCATCATCATTAACAAGACTTTGACTCGAAGCACTAGCATGATACTCCGCCATTTTCTCCCTCAATTTTTCCTAATAATAAAGTGAATAATTAATTCAAATAAAAAATGTCATGGTCTAGATATAAATAAAGTCAGGTAAATTTAAAACCTCTATCCAATAAACGTACCATAATTTCTGCAACTTCAGCAGTCATAGGAGTGCCATCCTTCTTTGTATGTGTCATAATATAATTACTTTGAGTTACTATGTACATGGAATACAAATAACTATGTGAATAATCTATACTACCTGCTCATTAGTTATACAAGCAAAGCTCTTCGATCCACCCTTGTGCGTAAACTTTTATTGTTGCCTGCTAGCAACATCAACATGCTCTCGATCCTACAATGTCAAACAACCACTTTTAATGATGATTTATAATTCGTTAAAATTATTTTTGAAAAATACATCATACCTGCCCTTTTTGTGAACTCCAAAATCTGACTGTATCTTCCCATTGGTACCTGAGCATTCCAGGTGGGACTGTTTGTATCTTCTCTTCAAGGCTGAGATAATTCTTGAAGTATTTCTTCTTTAATGAGCACTTGTGGTCTCTCCATCTCTTCCCTAACACTTGCTTCACATAATCGTCAGAGACCTCTAAAGAAAATTTCTCCTATAAAACAAACAAGTGTGCAACGTAAGTATAAATTAGTATTGAATTGTTATAGAGTATATATTATAATGACATATTACCTTAACAAAATCCAATGCCTGATTTTTGTTACTATTAGGCATTTCGCGCCATGACTCATAATTGATCGGTAACAGATTCACATTACGTCCAACTATGCCTAAGTAACCGGATAAAAGACTGCTTCTGGGCTAATAGGTTGGCCGACATCATTTCTTGAAACTTTGACACGGTGCCCAACAGGAAGTTGGTATAATTCCTTCAACGTTGTACGTCCTCTACTCTTGCGCGTTCCATCATTTTAACTATATAAGAAATTATTAAATGTAAGTTTTGAAAATGAACAAACTAGTAAATAAATTTTCGAAGATTACCTTGAATTTCTACATCTTCTTCAACAGTGTCAGGAACTTCGAAAGACTCAGCTGCATTCGATTCCTTGTTATTTCTTTGTTCATGGTCTTCAGAAGCTCGAACAACCTGCAAATCACTTATTTTTCTCCTCGGCATGATATCTTTAATAAATAAACATTTGTAATAAGAAAATGAAATAATTAATGAATATATTGAAAGATAACATGTTAAAGGTTATAATATTATAAATAAATAAATTAAGATATAAAATCTTACGACATTCTTATGTAATGTCAGTTGTCATAAATATCTTCATCAACGTCCTCCCGAACCCATTGAAATTGTGTTGTATTAGTGATAGCTTCATCTAAGTTTTGTGGTAGTAGAGGTAAACATTCTGATCTTGTTTCAATATCATCTCTACTTCCATCCCCGATGTCTATCAAGTCTCTGAGAGTATTACGGAGCACAACATACCAACTGTCATCCATTGGATCATGACAGTAAAATACTTGTTTCACTTGAGAAGAAAATACATATGGTTCATCCATCAATCGTTGACCAGTGTGAATTAATCGAGAGAAATTCACTATTGCAAACCCGAATCTCTCTTTTTATGCCTCCATTTACATCAACCCAAGCACACCGAAACAACACAACCTTTCGTTTTCCATAATAATCTAACTCAAAGATGTCCGTAAGAATTCTATAATAATCGACATCTCTCTTCTACGGATTATTGTCTCTGACACTAGCATAACTTGTAGTTGACGAAGTAACTACGACTCCACAATTTTGTGTCCTCCTTAATCTTTCACGAGATTTTGTGTGGAACCTGAACCCATTTATGAGGAAGGCATTATATCTTTTAACTATTCTATTCAGGAAAGCCATTTAACATCTTCACTAACTTCTCTCCCACTCCAAACCTATTACACATGAATGGTGAATTAATTTGCATTGATTTCGATATAAAAAGCAAGACAAATTTTATTTATAAGTATGTGGAATGACTTAGTTGCTTACCGTCTGGCCTAACCATTTATGAAAAGTTTATGTGAATAACTTATGTATCTCTCACTGATTTAATCTTCGGGAGCGTGTACGATATCTCAAGACTTCTTTAAACTTACTATAAAGTATATTATATCGTTAAAAATGATAAATATAAAAGATTAAGAGATTTCATTAGTATTGGGTTTGAAAGACTTACGTACGAAAGGGATCTATTGAATCGTGATGGAAAAGAACATATCAGTGTGCTTGTACCTAAGACGTGTCATCTAAGGGTACAATTTTAACTTTCCCTAATGGTTGACCATAACTTCCAAACAAATAATGTTGAGATAAGTCATTAGTACTGAACACATCATTTCGATTTGGTCTATTCCATCTTGTTTCAACATCTTCCAAATATCTAGAGCAAAATGTTATACATTCCTCTGCCAAATACATTTCAGCAATTGATCCTTCCGGATAACGCTTATTACGACAGTAAGACTTCAACTTGCCCAAGAACCTATACAAAAAACAACATACTACGTAAATACATTTTATTAAAAGGTATAATCAGTAGTCATTTGAAACGTATAATTCAATTAACACCTCTCTATAGGGTACATCCATCGATAGAAAACTGGTCCACCAACTCTTGCTTCGTTAGGAAGATGAATTAGCATATGCACTATAATTGTGAAGAATGAAGGCGAAAATATCTTCTCCAAGTTGCATAAAGTCAAGGCGACTCGATCTTATAGTTTATCAAGTTATTCAACCATCAGAACTTTCCCACAAATGGATTTCATTATATTATAAAGTTTAATGATACAAGACGTCACCTTACTTGACATGCAACCGCGTATAACTACTGGCAGTAAATCTTGCATTAATATGTGATAATCATGTGACTTTAAAGAATAAAGTCTTCAATCTTTAACACTGACACATCGAGAAATGTTTAATGCATACCCATCTGGGACCTTTATATCCTTCAACATCGTGCAAAACACTTATTTTTCTTTCTTCGAAAGAGAAAAAATAGAAGGCTGCAAGAAATATTATCCATTAGGATGTAATTACGGATGAAGATCATGCAGAATTCCCATGTCGACTAAGTCAAGTCGACTCTTAAGATTATCTTTAGATTTTCTGCCATCATTCAGAATGCTCTCGATAATATTCTCATAAACATTCTTCTCAATATGCATTACATCAAGATTATGTCTCAAAATCTGATTCTTCCAATAAGGCAACTCGAAGAATATACTTCTCTTTTTCCACAAGTCAACCTCATTTGGATCATCCTCTTCATCAGACTCATCATCACTCTGTTGGTCAACTTCAACCTCTTCATTGACCTGCTTTGCCTTTTTCTTAGATCGTGTACTACTTGGTCGATTCATCTTTCCATAAGTAAAAGTGTTATTTTTCAACATTCTGAATATTTCAGACCCGGATGTTTGTTCAGGAGCATTTCGAAACTCTTCATCACCATCAAACATATTCTTTTGACATCTAAATCTATGATTATCAGGTAACCACCGACTATGTCCCATATAGGAGAGCTTTTTTTCATTAACTAACCACTTCGAGCATGTTTGTGCAGCACAACAAGGACAAGCATAACGACCTTTGGTACTTAAACCAGATAAATTTGCATACGCAGGAAAATCATTAATTGTCCATAATAAAGTCGCGCGTAAATTAAAGTTCTCATTCTTAAGCACATCATATGTTTCGACCCCTTCCCATAACTTTTTCAACTCTGCAATTAGCGGCTGCATGTAAATATCAATATCATTTTCGGGGCATTTCTCGCCAGGGATTATCATGGATATGATGAAAGATGATTGTTTCATGCAAATCCACGGAGACAAATTGTATGAAACAAGTACAACAGGCCAAATACTATAAGAAGTATTCATGATTTTCAATGGATTAAACCCATCAGTTGCAAGACCGAGCCTGACATTTCGAGGATCTCTCGCAAAACTTGGAAACTTGTTGTCAAATGACTTCCAAGCTAAAGAATCCGCAGGATGCCGTAATAATCCATCATCGGTTCTACCATCATGATGCCACCTCATAGACTCAGCAGTCTTGGAGCACATAAACAATCTTTGTAGCCTAGGAATGAGAGGAAAATGTCGTATATTCTTTACCGGTTTCTTTCTTGATCGTGCTTTAGCTTCATCCTCAGTAACATTTTCTGTGTCCTTAGTCGTCCATCGAGATTTTCCACATACATGACAAGACTCTTGATTTTTTCGATCACCCCAATACAACATACAATCATTCGGAAAACTATGAATTTTGTCATATCCAAGACCCAAATCTTTTATCATTTTCTTCATATCTTTGCATGATTGAGGGATTTTTGCAAAATGAAACACTTCTCCTAGTAACTCCAACAAATGCGTAAAGGAGTTACCAGTCCACCCTCAGTACATTTTAAGTGGAAAAGACGAATGCAAAAAGAAAGCTTTGAAAACTTTGATCCCTCATAAAGTTGTTCATTCATTTCATTCAACAACTTGTAAAACTTTGCCTCTTCTCCATTTGGCTCTTCATCACATCCAATTCTTCCCATCTCAATGAAATCATTAACATCATCCTGACAATAATTTTCTATAACATACTGCTGATGATTGTACACATTAGATGCATCTCGTAACGTCCATTCCGTGTCATATTCTCTAAAAGTTTGATGGTGAGAAGGAGCAGGATTAGTCGAATAACTTGTGGAAGCAGATCTATCTGATATAAACTCTCTATGAAAGATCCATTTTCTATACCTCGAACAAATCCAAAAACAACTAGATGCTCGTACACAACTTCACGAATGTGCCAATTAATGTTCACACAATTCTTACAAGGCAAAGAATCATATTCTCTTGGCTTGCATTCACAAAAGCTAAATTTAGAAAGTTTTCGACTCCATTTCGATATTCGACGCTTACCCTTGAGAAATCCATCAAACTCTTATCCATTTCTTATTTATGGAGTTTCAATTTCAAATTTTAATTGCTAATATTATAGATAAATTTAGAACCTAAACAGAAGCATTACATTTAATTTCACATTTTATTGCTAATATTATAGAGAAAAGTAGAACCTAAATAGAAGTTTTAATTTTATTTTTAACTTTTCAATATAAATCGACATCATAATAAATTCACACTAGAGGAATATTGTAATTTCTGGTTTGTGTTAGACTTAAATCTTAAACTTATTTAGCATCTTTTTCTGACTCGACATCTTTTCAAGATTTCAATTTAAAGTAATTTATAACTTGGAGAATTCAATTTAAAAATTCACAGAATGAACAAAAAAGACACCCATCTCCTTAATAAGGCATAGCAGGCTTAGACCTTTATATATAATGCAATCATATTAAGTTTGCAGTAGCCAAAAAACAGTTTGTTGGAAAGATTTGAAGTATGCCTGCCTCTAGGTTCTTGTTAAACATTTATATGCATAAACTCATCTATATCAAACTCATCCAGAACTTCATCTTCTTCCATAAAAAAATGAATTTTTTTCATTTTCAATATACAAATATTAATAATACAAAAAAATAAAAAATGAGGGTTTACCTCTAATCAAACAAGCTGAGTTATTCACAACAGAAACCAATAGATTTAAGTGTAGATAATGCAAGGCAAACCACCTATTATCGGCAACCAAAACAACACAAATAAACCAATACTTCATTTGTCTCTTAAAATCAATATCAAAATGAATTAAGACAAGAATACAAAATAAGACAACAAACAAACTAAACCACTTTCTATCATGAACCCACAATTCTCTCCCCACACATACGCAAGCTTTGTATAAATCACTTAAGTACTACCAAGGTATCAAATGTGCAAAACTAACCATACATCCCAATTAAGGTTTCCACATTACCTCAAAACAAAATTAATGTTCACATACACTAGTAAATGTTCCTTGATTTAATCATTACAAAGTGTTATGCCCTCAAGCTCCCAATCAATGTCTAATTATCTGAAAAAGGTTAACGAGTGTGAGCTTACAAGACACAATAAATAACTAACATTTAACACAATATATACACATTAAAGACAAGAAAAAACATCCTAAATGTTATGAAACTCACATGTTCTTTATTCAAATGTCAGACCATAATGCACATGAAGAAATCGCAGAACCATTCAAATACATTCAAAGAATAATGATCACCAAGTTACTTGAATATTTATAGTGGCATCTAATAAGTAATGAGAAAAATGTTTATACCTAGTTAATAGTTATGAATTTAACATTTCCCACTACAGTATACAAAACACAGCATTTAGTAGAAAAATGTTGCCATTTACAAATATAAAGTAACCACGGTTATTCTCTAAGATTCTAACCATGCACATAGACGGGATGTATGACAGAGAAATAAAAATGCATGGAAGCAAGCTGGAGAGTGAGTAAAGAAAAGAAACTTTCATTCTTAAACCTAAGAATAAAGGAAAAATAAGGACAGGGATAGTAACAGCCCAAAAACAAGACATACCTGCTTCAAAAGTTTACTATATTGTGCCTTTGAAATTGTTGAAGTTCCCCCAAGAGTTCCTCTAACATGAACTGGAAGCCCTGACAAGGATTCCAACAAAAGAAATAGGAACCAAGAAAATCAGAAACATGTAAACAATAAAAAGGATAAAGTACCATTTCGCTGAACATAATATAAAGTTTTACCTGCAATGGTTGCAATTCAGAAGACTTCAAGTTTTGGAAAGATTTATACTTCACAATCACACCTTTTCCAGCCAGGTCCCAATTAAGTCCGTAAGAGAACCCGGGGTTTTCTCTATATTAAAAGAAGCCAAGAGCAGAAGTATAAATATATTACTTCCGTCATGTACAAATTAAAGAGTGCATCAACTACCGTGGCATACCATCACACCACCTTTATAAAGATGCGGGTACAGTACACACAATAATAATATAAAATTTATATTTGGTAGACACATTAATGCAAATAAATGCGATAGATAGGCACATTTTCGCACCAAAAGGAGGAATTATAGTAAAATATAATCCAATTAATCTACTCACAAGGGTGACCCAAAGGTCATGTGCTCATTCCAACCTTTTTTATCTTCATCTTTTAAACTCATAATAGTAAGCTTTTAACATCAACCAGGGAAAAACTAAATGAACGGTAAAAATCTCCTAGATGTTTTTAGAGGCAAAGCAACACCAGCAATCAATCAATTCACAAAACAGAAAAAAAAATTAAAACTGAACTTTTATTTTTTGCTGATGATTGCATTTGGTTCTTGAACACTGCCTCTGAAGAAAATAAGACTCACAACCACTGATTCATGGAGCCTGCATCAGCCTCCATCACTGCGTCTGTTTGTTTTTAACAGTGAGTTTCAATTCATTCATGAGTTATGCTTAGCAGCTTCTCAAAGAACAGAGCTTATACGGGCTACATTATATTTGAAATTTCTTTCATGGATTCCCCTCGGCTATTTATTGTGTTAATATTGTTTCAACACGCATTAGCAGGATGCAGCATTAGCAGGCGTACCTGATATTGAATAAGATGAAATCAACCAAACCAGCAGGCGTTTTTTTAATGGATTGATGGAGGCGCGAGAGTCGTCGGTGATGGCGCGACATTGGGACCGACGGCGTGAATGGTGGCCACTGCAAGCCCCATTACGGCGTTTAGTTTGTGAGGGAGAGCGGAGGAAGTGATGGAGGATAGATGGAGGCGACACATAATAGGGCTCAGGATATCGCGTCAATTTTGGGGTTTTTATAGAAATTTGCGGCGTTTGTAATCCAAACGCCGCTATAGTTATACTCTATCGCGACGTCTTTTATAAACGCCACTACTGTCCATATATTTTGCAGCGTTTGTGTTTAAAAACGCCACAAAAGTACAAATATATTGCGGCGTTTTATAAAAATGTCACTATATATTACACCTATTGCTGCGTTTGTATAAAAATGTCGCTAACGTACTATTCTATATCGGCGTTTGTTATAAACGCCACTACTGTCCAAATCTTTTGCGGTGTTTGTGTTTAAAAACGCCACTAAAGTACAAATATGTTGCGGCGTTTGTTGAAAAATGCCACTATATATTACACTTATTGCGGCGTTTGTATAAAAACGCCGCTAAAGTACTATTCAGTAGCGGCGTTTTTTATAAACGCCACTATATGTTAACCATATTACGACTCTTTTAGATATAAACGCCACAAAAAGTCAGGTATATAGTGGCGTTTTTGGATACAAACGCTGCTAAATACCTTTATTTATATAAGATTAAAATATTTTAAATATTTCATTTCTTCTCTACATAAACTAAATTTACTACCATGTACTTTTATGTAATTAACAACAACCATACATTTTAATTAAGACAAAAGTTATGCATAAAACTACTTAACAACAAAATACATTATAATTTAGAAACATTAAAGTTATGCATAAACAGTCTTCACCATATTGTTCACTACAATTTAGTCTTCATGCTCCTTCGCGGGGAAATGACGTAGGAAAGTTGTTTTCCTAGTTTGACGATGTATTGTTAAGTTTTTCCTCCGTGTAAAGTCTATATGGAGAAACTCTTCATCCATTTCACCAAATAAGTCCCCAACCTCCTGTTCACCAAGAAGAGTCCTTGCGCGCTTCAGTGCTTCACTTGAAACAGATAAAGACCTTCCACCTACAATATGAAACTTGATTGGAGGTGGCTTGGGAACTGAAGCAAACATTAAAAAAATTTAAATAGATGATAGAAATGTTTACTTGGAGTAACAGTAGAGGCAACGCCGCCTTCATTGAGGATAGATATTGCTTTTACAATTGAAAATTCTTTCAACACCACAGAGTTACCAAATTCAGTTCTAAACATCGGGTATTTATCCACTCCTCTATCATCGTTCTCAATAAGCTTCGAACATCCTACATGCGTGCGATATATGAAATTTTAGAGTACAAAATAAAAATATAGCGGCAAAAACTTTAAGTGATTCTTACCTTCAATTAGGAGATCGGCCATGGAAGGGTATGGAGCAATATGAGTTCCTTTCAGGTCATCATCGAGTTTCGATGGCAAGTTCGGACCGATAGCCTCTCAACTATAATTTGATCCATCGTCAGAGAAAATACACCACGTGGACATTCCGACGATAATTTCCCTTACTCAAGGAAACACCTGCTTTTTGTACCACAACCATTTGTTCATGTTTTCAAAAGCTATTATTTTCCTATTCGAAAACTATTATTTTCCATTCGAAAGTAGAAAAACACTGCTCCCAAGCAGTAAACCAATAAAACACTATGTATAGATATTGTTTTCCTATTCGAAAGCTATTATTTTTCTCAATTACATTAGCTTTCTGGGTTTTTCCCATTTTCAGAATACGAACAAAAAAATAAAAGAAAAAGTTCAGTAGTGAGAGAAGGGATCAAACCGTGCAATCGTGAGATAACTATTCACCGGTGAGAGGGTCAATTTGGTCACCGGGACAGACAGAAGACGAATTCGCTTGGAATTGTCTGAGGGCCGTTGTTGTGCTAGAGAAATCCCTTTTAGGGAAGCATCGTTGAAATGATATTAGGGATCGGGCAGGAGAAAAGGGTAGAACATATATTTACCCTTTGGCGGCATTTTTTAAAAAATGCCACTATAGTACATGTATTTGCGTCGTTTTAATAACAAACACCACTATTGATGATCCCTATTATGGCATTTTTCTAAAAATGCCACTATAAACAACCATATTGCGGCGTTTATCAGAAAAACGTCCCTAAATTACTACTCTATAACGGCGTTGTTTGCATAAACGCCACTATAAACAACCCTATTACAACGTTTGTTTGATAAACGCTGCTACATTACTATTCTATAATGTCATTTGTTGGAAAAGCGCTAGTATAAACAACCCTGTTGTGGCATTTTTATACAAACGCCGCTAAATTACTACTATATTGTGTTTTTTTTTTCAAAAACAAACGCCGCTAAATTATTATTATTTTCCGATGTTTGTTAAAAAATGCCACTATAAAGAACTCTATAGCGGCGTTTGTGCTAGAAATGCCGCTAAATTACCACTCTATTGCGGCGTTTGTTGGAAAAACGCCGCTAAAGTATCATTTTGTGGCGTTTGGATTGTAAACGCTGCTACATGCTTAAATTTTGTGGCGTTTACCCTGAAAACACCGCTAAAAACGCCGCTACAGAACATTTTTGCTGTATAGAATTTGGGAAAAGTATGGACTACTCTCACTCTATTTGGATGTGGGTTTTAAGGAACATTGATTGAGTATTTTAAGTGATCATGATATCATTTTTATCTTTTTATTTTATTTTCCTCTCTTTTCTTTCTTTCTTTCTTTCTTCTTCTCTATTTCAAGAACTCGAAATTTTAAGTAAAAACGATAACTTTCGAAGGCTAAAGATGTTCCGAGTCTTCAAGGGCAAAAATGCATAACAAAGTGACTGACGTCTAATTTAAGTGTTGTGTTTTTTTGAAAAATAATAGTTTGGTTGAATTATATTGATGTTAATAATAACTAATATCATTTGGTGAATAGACTTATTATTTTTTATTTTAAAGTTACATATATTTAAGCATATATGTTAGCTTTTTAACAATCTTCTTCACTAAATATCAAATCTCTTCATCAAATAGTCTTAACCTTTCAATTCATTCTCTCCAATGTATAAAGGATATTTGAGACATAAATTATACACAACTTTGAAATTAAAAAACTTAGAAAAATCTCTTCTAAATTTGTTTTTTCTTATGATAGAGAAAGATAAGATTGTGTTTGATTGAACACTGTTGCTGTGCTTATTGATGTAACCTTTTGTTATTGTATCTTTGGAGATCGACATCCAATGTTACTCCAAACACCGAACAAACGATAAATCTATCTTAAGAAAATTATTCATACAGGCCTCAACAAAAAAAAATTCTTCTATTTATCCGACTATTCTTATTCGATTTTATGTCTATATATGATAAAACAATTCCGTTGTTTAATTTTAAATTATGTATTTATTTTATTTTGTTCGATTTAATTATAATGTATGCTTATTTTAATTATTATTTTTCTGTTTTAATTATTTTTGGGTTAACGTTTGTATAAAAATAAGACGAATTTGTCTTAAGATTGTTAGAGAAATCAATAAGAATTTTCTTTCTTCAAAGACTTTTAAGAGAGTTCTTTCTTTATTCAATAATTTAACCTTATTCATGCTTAGAGTGTTGTTTTTCTTCAGATAATACACGGTGGTAATTATTACAATCACAATATCAAAAAATATGTTCTCAAATAACATAAATCTTATAATTACTATTCAAAAATTAGTTTAATAGAACTAATATTAGTCCCCCCAATCGAATAATTGATTGAAATAAGCCAAAGGAGCTTGGTTTTCCTCACTTCTCTTTTGAACAGTCTCTGCCTACACTCACAGGACGTCTAAGGTACGACAACCTTAATATACGATTAGGAAAATACGTTACTAGAAATGTTAATATTTTTTTAACATTTTCGTTAAAGCACTACTTAAAACATTATTTTCTCTACCAGAAATGTTAATATTGAGCGCTACCTAAAATGTTTAACATTTCCAGTAAAACGCTACATAAAACATTATATTTTTCTACCAGAAATATTAATATTGGGCGCTACCTAATATATTACTTTTTTACAAAAAATTAGATAGCGAAATTAACATTTACAGTAAAAAAAATGTTTTAGATACCAAAAATATTAAAAGATTATTAACATTTTCGATAAGACTTTTCTTTAGCCATATATTAACAGCGTCCTACCGTAGAACTACCCTACACTCAGTCATCCACAAAAGAGCAAAAATTAAAAGGCTTACCAAATTCAAAGAAAAATAAATATGCATGGCAGGCAACTTCAGAAATAAAAATAAATGCCACAGTCGCCCACTGAATTTTGGATTAATAGGTGTTGGGATTCCACACGTTGGGACCCCACACACATATTGAAGATTTTAACATGTAGGAGGCGGTTCTAAAAATTAACGTCGCGTTTGAAATGCGTGATACCGTATCTCAATGAAGTTTGGACGTTCATGGACCTTAAACCTCTGTAAATTGGCATGGAAAACTAAACCAACAACACATCTCAACACACAATCTGCTAACCATGAAAACCACAACTGCTTCGGTTTTCCTTCTTCACGTCTTCTCAATCACACAATCATCCTTTCTGTTTGGTATGGCCAACGCCACCGCCGACGCTGTGCTGGATGTTAACGGTGAAGAGGTCGTCACAGGCGTCCAATACTACGTAGTGTCGGCGATATAGGGCGCCGGTGGTGGAGGGCTTGCCATAGGCAGGGAGAGAGGTAGAAAATGCCCGGAAATCGTCGTTCAGAGACCATTCGAGTTTGACTATGGTAATCCCGTGATACTTTCTAATGCGGACACCAAAGACGATGTAAAAATAGAGTTCACTGGACCAAGAGACAGACTCTGCCTAACATCAACGGTGTGGAAGCTTCAAGATGTCCACGAATCAACCGGAAAAAGGTGGGTGGAACTTGGTGGAGATGGAGGAGGCCTTGGCTGCGACACAAAGGAGAGTTGGTTTAAAATAGAGAATGCCGACCGTATGTACAAAATTAAGTACTACCCTTCGGTATGTGCATCTTCCACAACTGCTTTCAACGAAATTGAGAGAGCTCTTGATACCGATGGACAAATGCGTTTGGCTCTATCCGATGGCTCAGGATTTGCATGGCCATGGGTATTTATCAAAGCAGGCGAAGCAAATAAGAGAATTCGACAGGTTGTCCATGCTTAATCGAAAACCATCGCTATGGACCAGCTAATTACTACTTTAGTATTAAGTTTTAAATAAATAAAGGTTAGGGCACTGCTTAATTCTGAGAGAGCTTGTCGTTAAAGTTGCCTTGCTAGAGGCAGCAGCATGCTAATGCTTACAGGGTTTGCCTCTCGTGGCCCTACTTGTACTCTTCTCAGCTTAATGAATAGAACTATGTACTTATTTACTTCTTGCTGCCATTGATTCTAGTAATAGACAATTAACTTGGATAACTTACTTGGTAGTTAGCAAAATATAGTGAAAGGAACTGAATGTTGTGTCAAATTTATACTAACTAAATTTTGAATAAAATATCAAATCGTATATCGTTCGATTACTTACACGATGCACGTGTTAGTTTAAATATATAACTCTTGACCGAAGTAAATTTATTTCACGAATCATGAGCAGTTAATATATATATTTTTAATTTAGATGGAGAGTCGAAGTGGATTAGAAAACAGTGTCGGCTGCTACATATAATATTATACGTGGGAGAGAAAGTAGTGTGGGAAAAGACATAAGAGAAGAGATGTCTTGTGTTCCCTCTTTCCTCTATGTATATTATAGAACAATTGGTGTCAAATCCACAGTACCCTAACTTTGTCCAGACAACTCAAATGGAGTCGAAGGTGATTGAAGATAAATTTAAAGATGTTCGTGCATCGATCCGGTGGTCTCAAGGCCCCTCGGTGTTAAAAAATATTTCATCTGGTTGAATCGATTCAAAGATTCAAGTATTTCAAGATGAGCGACTCATTGAGTCTCAAGCCACAAGGTTGATCAAGTGCAATCATTTCAAATATTCAGATTCAACAAGAAGAGCGAGAAATGCTGAAGATATAAGAAAATGGAGATGAATTCTAGGGGTGAAAACCCAAAAATGGGCAGTCTAGAGGGATCCAGAAAAGGAAAAAGAAGATAAAAAAAGTTGCAAGCAGATCCAAGCCAAGCAAGGCAAGATTGAAGGCACCATAACGAATTGGTCCTTGGTTCAATTACCCTTAAACACTTGTTTGGGCCTACTTATCCCTTTCTTTCGTAACCATGAGCCCTGGCCTATATTACGTGCCTGAAAAGTCCATTCTAATCATACATGGATTTCTAAGTGAAAGAGACTATATTCAGATTTCATTCCGCTTCTCAGGATTAATTTTTATTTGCAAAAATTGGTTTTCTAAAATCTTTAATGCATAAGAGAAAAATAATAAAGGGGGTTCAAGATGTAAAATTTTGGATAACGTCTTGAAGAAGGGCGGCTCGAATATTAAATTGTGTAACGACGACATAAGAGACGGTCTTACAAAGCTCTTGATGAAGTACCGCACATCCCAAAGGTGTTCATAAGAATTTGGAACCAATAAGTATCTCTAGAAGATGAGCATAAAAACCACTTATTCAAGTCAGTGGAGGCCCAAAGAGATATATATGTTGTATTAAAAAGGCCAACCCGAGAAGACCTTACATTTTCATAATCAACCTGCACCTTAAATTTGTCAGTAATTTTGACACTTGCCAATAAGCTATGATTTTTTTGAAAGATTAAAAGAGTAGTTGACTTGTTTGATATTCATTAAACTCTTGTTTTATGATTTGTCTCAATTGTGAAACCTAGAAAGGGGCAATATGTTTCAAAATGTTTGGTTAAACATTTTTCAAAAATTCTTTTAATTGATATTTTTCAATTTTTTGGAAATAAAAAGAAGAAGAAAAAGATTTTTAGACAAGGCAATCTCTCTTGAGTAGGAGGTCTTGGTAGTTGACACATGTCTCTCAGACACAGAGTTCATGTTTAGAATCAATGCTGGAGCAAGGAAATGATAAATGTTAGAGCATTTTTGAAGGCCCGTATCATCCAGGAATACCAGATCATTGAATTGAACAAACATTTATTTTCAATGAAACAGAAATGTGTGAAGAATAAAAATGGTGAAACAATGAATTTGCCTCTAAAAATCAATGAAAAACTTAGAGGGCTAAGTTCGAGGCAGTATGATATTCCATCAATTACTGCGATGGTCAGCTCCAGAAAATGACCTTTGATTTCTCGCTATAGGGTAACAACACATACACAGTGTCCAAAGATGGTAGATCCTCTTTTCAAAGATGAAAGCTCTATTAGATTTCTACACAAGATCAGGCGAAGAAAGCTAATCTTATAAGGGGCAAAAATTTACAGGGTTAAGAAGAAATTGACACAACTCAAGAATTGCAAGAGTGCACGCTGGTGCAAACAAAAGACGACTTAATCAAGAAGAGAATGAAGATCGCTATTGCAGCCGTTCCCACCACGGATCAAGAAATCATGCATTTATACATGATACATAAATTTGTTTCATTGCATCATGCATCATTTCACACATACATGTTAAATTTTGATCTTTCTCATGATAATGTCAGTAAAATATGTTTTGAGAAATTTTTGTCTCTCTCAAGATGGTTTACCTAGAAATTTCAATCGTGGCCTTCTTAGAATATGTCTCCTAGAAAACTCAACCTTTTCATACTAAAAGTCATTTTTCCTTGAAGCTTCAACTTGACTCCCTCGCGAAGAGGAGTCAATCTTTCAATGTCATTATTGATTTCCTCACGAAGAGAAGTCAATCTTTCAATGTTATTCTTGACTTTCTCGTGAAGAGGAGTCAATCTTTCAATGTCATTATTGATTTCCTCACGAAGAGAAGTCAATATTTCAATGTTATTCTTGACTTTCTCGTGAAGAGAAGTCAATATTTGTAATTCTTGACGTCCTTGTGAAGAGTAGTCAATCTTTTTTGTTCCTGACTCCCTCGCAAAGAGGAGTCAGTTAATCTTTGTTATTCTTGACTTCCTCGTGAAGAGAAGTCAATCTTTGTTGTTCCTGACTCCCTCGTGAAGAGGAGTCAATCAATCTTTGTTATTATTGACTTTCTCGTGAAGAGAAGTCAATATTTGTTATTATTGACTTCCTCGTGAAGAGAAATCAATCTTTGTTATTCTTGACTTCCTCGTGAAGAGAAGTTAATCTTTTTTGTTTTTAAATCCCTCGCGAAGAGAAGTTAATCTTTTTTGTTTTTGAATCCCTCGCGAAAAGAAGTCAATCTTTGTTATTCTTGACTTCCTCGTGAAGAGAAGTCAATCTTTGTTGTCATTGACTTCCTCGTGAAGAGAAGTCTATCTTTTTTCTTCTTAACTTTCTCGCAAAGATGAGTCAATCTTTCAGTGTTGTATTTCTTGACTTTCTCGTGAAGAGAATTCACTCTTTCAGATTTGGTCTTCCTGAAGAGCAATGAAGCAAATCAATTATGATTAAATCTTCCCTGAAGAATAGTGAAGTGGATCAAAGTTCTCTCGAGTCTGATATCCCCTAAAAAGTAGTGGAGCATATTATTCTTATTTCAGATTTGGTCTTCCTAAAGAGCAATAAAGCAAATCGACTCCTATTCAATCTTCCCTAAAAAACAGTGGAATGAATCAACGTTTCTCGATCTGACCTATCTTACAGAAATAGTGGAGCAGATCCCTTATCAAATTTCAAAGCACGAAGATGGAACTGGACAAAAACGCATTGTCTTTTTAGTTTGCCATATTATTGTTAACATAAGAATGGGTAAAGAGGGGAAGTTGTCTGTTTTAGTCCGGAGACCCGTTTTATTATTATTATTATTATTTTATATTTATATTATTTTTATTATTTTATGCAGGCCAAATTACAAAAACAAAACCGACCTAAACTAGGCCCAATTACAAAGCCAAACAAGTTGGCCCACCTAGTTCTAGCCCAACAACCCGAAGCTCAAGATGAAGCCCGCATGACCCAAACCCATTAGGGTTTCTACTGAATGCCTCTAGCGTCGCGTCTTGGGAGCCGTTGGATCTGGTGTTAGATCCAACGGTCCAAATCCTATTAGATTAGGGTTTTCTTTACCCTAAAGGAGCAGCCACTGCCGTAAGCAATGAGCCGCCATTATACTAGCGCGTGAGCTTCACTTTTTTGTTCCCCGATGCGTGAGTCACCACCAAAGCTCCACATCGCCGTCGTCATCAGTAGTCTATCCAAACAGTGACAGAACCTGCACCAAATCAGTTGAAAATCAACTAAAGGTAAAAAAGGGAACAAATCAAATGAAATCCCGAGGCAAATCTAAGGATCTCAATCCACCGAAAGTAGGACACTCATAACTTATTTTTCTTGGTAATAAAAGAAGAGAGAAAATCATCCAACAACCAAGATAAAAAAGGGAACAAAGAGAATAAAAAGAGGTTGGTTTAAAAAAAAGAAAAGGAAGGAGAATACAACCACAGAAAAAAATGAGAAAAAAAGAGAGCTCATTTCGAAAAGAAAAAAGAGAAAGAAAGAAAGAGGAAGAGTGAAGAAGGAACTTACCATTGCCGGTTTCACTGAAAGATCCAAATATCCCAGAAATCGATGACTTTTTGAAGGTAACCGCTTCGAATCCTTTAGATCTAGGGCAAAAGAATGGGATATAGGGCAAGGGGTGGTCGAATTCAGGTTTAGGGAGGGTAGGTCGTCATTTTGGTTAGTTTTTTAGATCTTCGGTCGTCGTAGGCGGCGATGGAGGGCTCCGACGGAAGGTGGTTGGAGGCTACCGACTTCCCTTGGCGAGGAAAATAAGAGAGAAGACAGATGATTCTCTCATTTTCCTTTAGGAGAGAGAAGAAATTTGGCAAAATGAGAGGTTTGGCCCATTTTTTGGGTAAATTTAGGGTTTATATAATAGGAACAAAACGACGTTGTTTCCCTTAACTTCACTCGTGTTTTCTAGCTTTTAGGGGATAATAGCAACCGAGGTCCCTTTTTTTTGTAATCTTTTTGTTTTGATCATGAAATGAAAATGGATTAATGTTTTGTTCGATCCTTTTTACTTTACACATATTATATTTTAGTCACTTTTATTATCATAATATTATGGGATATTTATGAGGGATGGTTATGATTTTGTAATATTTGTATATGGTCATTATAAGATTTTTTTTATTTTCTGTTTTGAGTTTCTAATTTTATTTGATTTACACTTTGATCACTTTTATAAGTAATAATATTTGTTTTGGTTTATTTGCATGTTTGGTCCTCACACGAGATTATTATGCTTCTGATTTGGCCATATTATTTTACGTGTGTTACAATTTGGTCACTTCGAGTTACTAACTTTATTTATTTTAATTTCAAGCTCGAAACTTTAAATATGTTCATTTTGGTCCTGAACGATTGCATATAGTTTATTTATGATTTCAATACCTAATTTGTAAAATATTTGCAATGGTTGTCTTTATTTTTGTTGGTTGTATAGCTTAATTCTTAAAGTCTATATCTTTATTATTTGATCCATCATTTACATATTTGTTAATTTCTTGCTAGTTGTATAGAAGCGCACCTTAACTAACAAGGAATGTGTTTCCAAGAATTGTTCGAACAAAATAATATATTTTATATTCGAATGAATTTTTGTTTTAATATATTTAATATATGTATTTTATCTAAAAAATTGGGTAATATTATTTTGTAAGTGGAATCCATGGAAGTGCCCCCTTAACTGACGATGAAGGTATTTCGTGAATTGCTCGTGCAAATAACAACCTTTATATTTTTTCTAAAAATGGATCATAATTTAAATGTATATTCAAATTTGTCAATTTCAATATTTAGATGGCGTATAATCGCTTAGGTACCGATTTCGGACGTTGTGGGGTTGCTAATCCTTCCCCACACGTAATCGACTCCCGAACCCTTTTCAAAAACGAATTTCTGGTAAAACGCAGATGATTTTTTATCTTCTAATATTATTGTTCTTAAAATTATTTTAAAAGGTATTTTTAGGTATTCGACCTACCTAACTCAAAGGTTGATGGCGACTCCAAACCTATTTATTTGTTCTTTATTTTAAAATTCAATCTTTTCCAAGATTAAGTTGGATTGATCTCCGCCATAGCCTCAAAAAACTTAAGGATAGTTCCAACAATGAACAGATTGTGTGTTGAGATGTGTTGTTGGTTTAGTTTTCCATGAAAATTTATAGTTGTAAGCTCCATGAACGTCCATAATTCATTTGAGATGGTCCAATTAGTAGGACCACCACGTACATGTCTTGTTGAGATCTTCAATAGTAAAAGTAAATTTTATTTTTTTAAAAGTATTTTGTTGCATCTATAAAATGTATGTACGTTGTCATCAATAATTAAAAAAAGATTCAAAACAAATATTAACATCGTAATCATGCATCAACTTTGTGAGATATATAATATATTGCTATTTTTTCCGTTTCTTTTGTGGCTTGTTATGATTATATCAAGTTTCAATATAAGATAAAAATTTATTTTAACCATCAAAAGTTATAAAATACTCGTTGATTTAAAACAAAATTAACAAATTGATTCATTTTCGTTTTTCCCGGGTAAACTACTTGAAAGATCACTCAACTACATGGTTGGTGTTAATATAACCACCATTTTAAAATTGAGTCAATATGATCACTTAACTATTTATTAGTTCAAAATGGTCTATTGCTGTTAACATTTAACAGAAGTGCATATGTGCCAGTTAAAAAAATTGGTATGATTACATATTTGATCCTCAATAGGGCTGTAAATGAGACGAGACAGATCGTGAGCTACTCGAGATCGACTCGGTTAAAGCTTAATAAAACTCGACTCGAATGGACTCGAGCCGAAATAAGCTACTTGATACTCAACTCGAAAAGCTGTTGAGTAGCTCGAAAATATAATTTATTAAGATTTTATTTTTTTAAAAATAAATTATTAATAATATTAACATTTATGTGTTGATTCTGTTTTTAAATGCATTATAATGTTTTCATCTATTTAAGGTTCAATTTCGAGTTTGAGTTTGATGCTTCAATTAAGTTAAGTTTAAGATTTGTTTTCATTTCGAGCCTTTTCGAGCTTTTACAAGCTTCAATTCATGATTTCGAGTTTGATTCGAGCTTGAATATTTTAGGCTTGCGAGTTTTCAAATCGAGTTGAGCTCAATTTTAGAGTTTTCGAATCGAGCTCAACAATACTCGAGCTCGACTCGGCTTGTTTACAACCCAAATCCTCAATACTTGTACATTCAATCAATTTAATTATAATTATAATTTTATTTAATTAATTTACTTTTTATCGATTCAAATGTTGACATTTGGGAGGAATTGAACCAGAGTCACTTGATTAGAAGAACACCCAAGTCATTGGACCAAATGCTTCATTTGATTAAGTATTGCAACAAACTCTATTTATCTTATAATATTGTTAAAGATGAAAAACAAAGAAATAAAAATGATTCAAATGAGGATTTGAACCAAGACCAATTATAAAATATTAGAGCACCTAAATTAGTTAAACAGATAGTAATACTTTAATAATTAAATATATTATATGTATTATAAATTGTATTTAATACAAGGTTTAAAATTTAAAAAAATATTACTTTAACATTTTTAAATTAAATTAAATTCAATAATTTTTATTTTTAATATTTTTATTTTTATATTTCTAAATTGAATTCGGTATTTTTGTCATATTTCTATTTCTAAAAATAAATATAAACTTAGAAAAGTAAGTATAGAAAATATTGAATTTAGTCTAAAAATGTAAAAATAATAAATTTTCATAGCCGGATCGAGATGAGGCAAAATTGGCTCCAATAAGAAAGGTCATCCGTGATGCTTGAGGTCTTAGATATTGCTGGAACAAGAGTGGTCGATTCTTGTGCATACCCTATGCTTACTAATGCAAATGCAAACACCATAAACATGAACCATCTGCTATAAACCTTCATTTTCATTATCATTTGATTTTATTTTGGAAGCCTTGAGTTATGTGTTACGCTTTATAAGCTGACCAATGAAGATGGGGCTTGATAATGGACCTAATTGATTGAATGTATAAGTAATGAGAATCAAATATGTAATTACACTAATTTTGTTAACTACAACCATGCAAGCACTACCGTTGAATGTTAATTGCTTGTAGCTAAATTGAAACCAATTAAATAGTTAAGTTGTAACATCTCAAAATTTATGGGCTAAATTGAAATTTTCTCAAAAGTTTAAGGATTTATAAGGTATGTTACCCGATAGTTTGGTTTAAAACCTTTCCCTCCCATTTGCAGTTTTCAACTTTGGGCATTAAAAACTAACAGATTATGCGCATTTAGTCTCTCAACTTTCTCTCTCAACTACCCATAGTTTTAGTTTTTCTTTGATTCATCACTATCCGTGAGGTTACGTATGACACCTCCAACACCATTGTGTTTGTCTCATCGATCCCATTTGTCCGGTGTCTTTGGTGTGTTGTTCATCGCCGACGTTAACATTTTCGAATGAGGAAAAGATTCGGGTTTCACTAAAAACACCATCTCCGATGATCTATTTGAGAAATTTACGATTGTAAGTGTCCCCTTAGTTTAAAATAATTTTCTGCAATTTTTCATATTTTTCGACTGTCGTAGCCAACCCCGCCCCTGCGCACAAGGTCTAGACCCATTGACTTTGACTCAATCGACCCGTTTACTTTGACCGTTGACTATTAATCATTGATTTTTTCCTTTGATCTTTGACCTTTTCTCGAAGACCTCTATCCAAATGTTTTTCGACGTCATAAGCCCGTTTCCACAATCCGTTTGGCCAAATTCTAAATCAAAAGCCCTTCTTTTTCATGTTTTAGTACTTTACAGTATAGATATGTTAAGTAAATTTTGAAATTTAAGAACTTAATATTTGATATTATATTCTGAAGGTGGTTGCATGTCTCCATATCATTCTCTAGTAAGTTCGAATCATCTCTGTTCAGCTCAACTCTACTTCGTACGTTCGATTCGAGATACGTGTGAGTGTTATTAACTGAATTACTAGTTCATTCCGTTTAATGAAGTATTACTTCGGTTCATTTACAATAATATATATTATCACTAGGTTTTCGTTCCATACCTAGTACTACTGGTTGTGGGAAGCATAAGGCTTAGGCAATATTAATTAGCTGCAATAGTTGTGTCTCCTTGACCTGTTCGATATATTTAACGTGTTATATTACAAGTTGTTATCTGTAAACATGTTCATGATCTGATTATATATACTTATATATATGTGACATATCTGACTTTTAGATATTTTGACATATTTATCCATTATTGTGAGAGGTGACTTTAACTGTATTTTGAGAGCTTAGGAGAAAACTAGCTCAAGCTTTAATCAAAGAGGTTTAGTGAGTTCATCGAGAGCTTATATCTCATTGATTTGCCTTTATTTGGAGGGCCTTTTACATTGGTGGGTGGTCGTGACCCAAATATTGCGACAAGTTGTATTGATAGATTTTTGGTGCCTTGCGTGTTCTTGGTGTTGTGGCCCCATCTTTTCCAGTCTTACCTACCTAAAAGTTTATCTGATGATTGCCCTATTTCCCTCAAGCAAAGCCTTTCTTCTTCAGGGCCTAAACCTTTTAAGTGGTTCTCTCCCTGGTGTGAATTTCCTGGATTTTCTGAAGCTATAAAAGAGTGCTGCATATTGGAGAGAGGGAGGGGTATTAGAAACATGCTGAAAGTTTGTAAGTTAATATTGAAAGCTTTTCTGAAGGACAACAAAACTGTCAATCGGGAATCCTTAGATCAAATGAAGGAACACATCCAACTATTAGATAAGGATATTTGTTCGGGGTACTGTAATTATTGATGTTGTTAAAGAAATGAAAAACCTGAGAAATCATATATGGCAATGCTACAAAAAGGAAAAAAGAGATTAGCTTCAAAAGTTGAGGATTAAATGGTTCAAGGAAGGTGATCATAACCTAATTTTTTTTTCATCTCACTGCAGCCATTAGACATAGGAGAAACCAAATTAACTCAATTAGTGTAGGTGATTGTACTATTTTGGAACCAAGCTAACTAAGCACATACAATGACTTACAAGTGTTATAAGTAAGTTGCAAGTGTTTTACCTAGGTAAAACAGATGCGGATACTAAAGTTGCATAACTTTTTTGGTCTCTCATGTTGCTTCCTCGGCACCATGACTTCTCCATGGAACCTTGATTAGCAAAATCCTCTTGTTTCTTAACACCTTAATTTCTCACATCAAGATCCTTATCAATTCATCTTTATAAGAGATGTCTTCACTCACTTCAATATATTCTAAGGGTGTGACATGTGAATGGTCAGAAGGGTACCTCCTAAGTATAGAAACATGGAATACATTATGACGTGTGAATCATACACTCGGACTGGCCATCTTTCTGAGGGTGGAAAATGGTACTAAAATGTAATTTGATCCCTAAGGCTTCATGAAACGCTTTCCAAAACCGAGAAATCAAATGAGGGTTTCTATCAAAGATGATCGAAATCAAAACTCCATGCAATCTCACAATCTCACGGATGTACAACTAAGCTAGTCTCGCCAAGGTAAAATTCATCCGAACTAGAAGAAAATGAGTTGTTTTCGACAAGTGGTCTACCACAACACACACAACGTCATGTCTCTTCTAATCATTGGTAACTCAATCATGAAGTCTATAGTCACTCTATCCCACTTCCATTGAGGTATCTGAATAGGTTGGAGTAACTCTGAAAGAACTTGATGCATGTTCTACCTTAGCTGTTGCGGAAGACGGCTATCAGATATAGCAAAATCACAACTGATAATTTGAGAAAATAAAAATGAAGATAAAAGAGACACAAAATTTACGTGGGCTAAAAATTTAGGGTAAAAACAATGATAATTCTCTCTTGATAAAAAGGAGAAAACAATTCTCAAGAAATTCTCTAAATTCTCTAGTATTTGGAAGAAAGTTAGAATGCTTTGGGATGGTTTTGAAGCTAAATGGGCTAGGGTATTTATAGCTAAATCTTAAGGACTTAATCTTGTAAATACCCTAAAGTATAATTACTAAATGTGTAGTTTTACCATCTATTTTTTTATCAATTTGGTGGCCAAATTTGACCACTAGCCGCCCCACTTGTTGAACCAAATAATTCAACCGCTTTTGTTTACTTTCAACAATCTCTCACTTGAAGATTTGATTGGAACAATCATATCTTCACACCATTCTTTCTACCTTGTACCATCATGTTGCTTACGTCTCTGACAGGCCACAGGAGGATCGACACAAGGTAAATTTATTAACATTGATCGCCTTTGTCATGAAATCTGCTATGTTGTCTTTGGTATAGATCTTCTGCATATCTATCGTTCCTTCTTCCACCTTTTCACGAATGAAATGGTACTGAACCCGTATGTGCTTTGTCCTTGAATGAAATGCTGGATTCCTTGCTAGATGCAAGGCACTTTGACTGTCATAAAACAGAGAGACATACTCTTGATTGTGCCCAAGCTCCTCCAATAGCATCTTCAAACAAATTGCTTCTTTACTGGCTTGTGTAGCTGCTACATATTCTGCCTCTGTTGTGGATGTATCCACAACTTACTGCAATTTTGAAACCCAGCTTACAGCTCCACCAGCAACTTTGAACACATATCCTGTAGTAGATTTGCTTTTATCCAAATCCCCTGCATAGTCAGAATCTACATACCCATTGATTAGTAAGTTTGATCCTCTGTAACATAATGCAACATTTGAGGTCCCTTTGATGTATCTCAAGATCCTCTTTACTGTATTCCAATGCTCATTTCCTGGATTCGCCATTTACCGACTAACCACTCCCACTGCTTATGCAATGTCTGGTCTTGTGCATATCATAGCGAACATTAAACTTCCCACTGCTGATGTATACGGTACTCGAGACACCTTCATCATCTCTTCTTCACTGCTAGGACTCATACTGGAGGATAATTTGAAGTTAATAGGAAGAGGGGTAGAAATTGGCTTACAATCTTGCATGCTGAATCGTGATAAGATCTTCTTCAAGTAATTCTTTTGTGAAAGCCAAATCTTCCTATTACTTCTGTCTCGGTGAATTTGCATCCCTAGAATCTTGTTTGCTGATCCCAAGTCCTTCATTTCAAATTCTCTAGCCAGTTGTGCCTTCAATTCTTCAATATGATCTTTTTTGGGTCCTGCAACCAACATGTCATCCACATACAACAGTAATATAACAAAATTATTATCACCAGACCTCTTGAAATAAGCACAAGGGTCTGCATTAAGTCTGTTGTATCCAAGGCACATAATGAAGGAATCAAATCTCTTATACCAACACCTCGGCGCCTGCTTTAGACCATACAGAGATTTGTTCAACCTGCAAACCAAGTTCTTCTTTTCTTCTTCTTCAAAACCTTCAGGCTGGAGCATGTAAATCTCTTCTTCAAGATTTCCATGAAGAAAAGCTGTTTTAACATCTAGCTGCTCTAGATGTAAGTTCAATGTAGCACACATTGCCAAGACTACTCAAACTGTTGTTAGTAGAACCATAGGAGAAAATATTTTATTGAAATCAATACATTCTTTTTGAGCATATCCTTTGACCACCAGTCTTGCACGATACCTCTAAACTTGATCGTCACCATTTCGCTTGATTTTGAAGACCCATTTGTTACCAATTGGCTTCCTTCCTTGTGGTAGTGGCACAAGGTCCCATGTATTATTTTTATGAAGGGCTTCAATTTCTTCTTGCATCGCCATCATCCACAGTGAAGCATCTGAGCTGTTTATTACCTCCTGGTATGTTGATGGCTCACCGTCCTCTGTTAAAAGATAGTATGCAATATTACCTTCTATAACATAATCTGAGTGCCAATTGGGACATCTTCTCACACGATCTGATTAACGAGTTGTTGGAGCTTCAAAACTCTCTGGTTCTTGTTCATCATGTGCTGGTTCTGCTTTAGAAGAATCTCCTTCTTCAAACTCTTTTTCCACATGTATCTGAGTAGTCTCTGACTTTTCAGCGCTATCATCGTCTTCTTTTCTTTGTAGTTTATCTTCTACAAAGATAAAATCTCTACTAATGATCACTTTGCGGGCAGTGGGATCCCACAAGCGATACCCCTTTACTCCATCAGCATACCCCAAGAATTTGCATTTCCTGGATTTTGGATTCAACTTTGAAATTTCTTGGGAGTTGTACATCACGTACACTATACTTCCAAATATATGGAGGTTTGAATAATCAGCTGGTTTTCCAGTCCACATCTCCATTGGTGTCTTCAGCTCTATTGCAGTTGATGGAGCTCGATTCACCAAATAACAGGTGGTATTGACTGCTTCTGCCCAGAATGATTTTTGTAGGCCTGCATCCCTCAACATTGCTCTTGTTCTTTCTAACAAGGTTCTGTTCATCCGCTCTGCCACTCTATTTTGTTGAGGAGTGTTCGCCACTGTGAACTGTCTTTTGATGCCTTCTTTCATGCAAAAGTCATCAAATTCTTCGCTTGTGTATTCTCCTCCATTATCTGTTCTGAAACACTTGATCTTATTTACAGAATCAAGTTCCACCCGCGCTTTGAAGTTTTTGAAAGTTGAAAACACGTCTGACTTCTTCTTAATAGGGTGCACCCAACATCTCCTGTAATAGTCATCAATAAATGAGACAAAGTATTTTGCTCCACCTAGGGATGTTACTGGTGCTTGCCATACGTCAGAGTGAACCAATTCTAGAACACTTTTTCCTCTAGAATTTGATGTGTTGAATTTCAACCGGTGCTGCTTACTTTTTATGCAATGCTCACACAAAGTAAGTGATACCTTGGTTAAGCCTGGAAGTAGCTTTTGCTCCACAAGGACTTTCATTCCTTGTTCTGACATGTGTCCAAGTTTCTTATGCCATAACATTGCAGAATCTGAACTACATGAGGCAACAGAGGCTTCTGCTTCTAGCAATGTCTCTCCCTTCAGCATGTACAAGTTTGCAGCTATCTTTTCACCTTTCAGCACCACAAGCGCTCCACGGAACACCTTCATGATTCCTTTCCGTGTTTCAATCTTGCTAGTATTATTATCCAACAATCCATAGGATAATAAATTTTTCTTCAGGCCTTTCACGTGCCGCATATCTCGAACAACTTTAATTATTTCATTATACATCTTTAATTTGATGGTTCCTACACCAACGATCTCTAAGGCATGATCATTGCAACTATACACAGATCCTCCTGAGACAGGTTAATAATGATGGAACCATTCTCTTCTTGAGGTCATGTGATATGTCGCTCCCGAATCAATGAGCCATATATCTGTAAATCTTTTTATGTCTTCCACGGTGGTTGACGCTTCACAACATAGAGCATCTCTATCATCTGAAGTGTTTGCGGTATTGCCTTGATGATTGGAGTTTTTATTTACACTCCAACAATCCTTCTTCAAGTGACCCTTCTTTCCACAGTTGTAGCACTTTAAATTCTTCTTGCTCCTCGACTTTGATCTACCATGTTTGTGACTGCTGTTTTGGCCACGTTCTGTTGATCTCCCTCTCATCGTTGTCAACGCTTCTGCTTGTTACAGATTTACTTGTCTGTCTTCCTTGTTCTTGCGCCGATTTTCTTCTTGTAGAACAGAAGCTGCAACGTCATCGAAGACTAGACTGGTGACATTATTATTTGTCAAGTTGATGATGAGTTGATCGTACGAATCCGGTAGACTTTGAAGTAGAAGTTCAACACGTTATTGTTCTCCTATTTTATAGCTTAAGGATGTAAGCTGAGAAAATAAGGTGTTCAGTGTATTTAAGTGCTCCGTCACTGAAGTAGATTCTTGCATACGGAGAGTGTACAATTTCCTCTTAAGGAAAATTTTATTGTGCAACGATGTGGCCTCGTACATTTTGGTGAGATGATCCCATATCTCCTTAACTGTCTTCTTCTCCTCGATGCTTGACAATACTTCATCTGCTAATGCTAGATGAAAGTTTGCCATAGCATTCCCGTCCATCTCGTTCCATTTGATGTCATCTGTGAAATCCACCGGTCTTTCATTGATAGCTGCTAGACAACCATATTTCCTTAGGATGGCCTTCATCTTCAATTTCCATAATGAGAAATTTCTCCCATTGAATTTTTCAATATCAAATTTCGTTGCCATAGCTTCTTTTACGGATAGCTCCCACTATTTCACTATCGTGAATAGTTCTCTGGAACCTTCAAAGAATGGGTAATAACTTCTTATTTTCTTATGTTAGAGGATCCACCTTTTGGTGGCAACCACAAAGACAATAAGCAGATATTACACACTCTAATCTAGCTCGGATACCAATTATTACGGAAGACGGCTATCGGATAGAGAAAAATCGCAACTGATAATTTGAGAAAATAAAAATGAAGATAAAAGAGACACAAAATTTACGTGGAAAACCCCTAAAAATTTAGGGTAAAATCAACAGGCAATGGTAGAAGAATTTCACTATGAGAAAATAGGAATTACAACTTCTCTCGATCTACCAAGGAGAAAACAATGATAATTCTCTCTTGATAAAAAGGAGAAAACAACTCTGAAGAAATTCTCTAAATTCTCTAGTATTTGGAAGAAAGCTAGAATGCTTTGGGATGGTTTTGAAGCCAAATGGGATAGGGTATTTATAGCTAAATCTTAAGGACTTAATCTTGTAAATACCCTAAAGTACAATGACTAAATGTGTAGTTTTACCATCTATTTTTTTTTATCAATTTGGTGGCCAAATTTGACCACTAGCCGCCCCACTTGTTGAACCAAATAATTCAGCCATTTTTGTTTACTTTCAACATTAGCTTGTTGACACGCTAAGTACCTAGTGAAAAATTTGAACACTTCTCTTTTCATTCTTAACCACCAATACAATTGTCGAAGCTCTTGTTACATCTTGTTACTATCTAATTGGATAGAAAACAAAATACAATGTGCCTCACAGAGAATCTTACTATGTAACTTCTCATTAGTGGGTACACACAAATAACACCTAAAGAATAACACATCCTCATCTCTAACTCAAAACTCAATGTCTCTCTTTGGCAGACTTGCTCTACTCAAGCCTTGAAACGGTTGTCAGTACTTTCTAACCTCTTAACCTCGCTCACTAACTCAGGCCAAACTCGAAGCTCAGCTAATACCTAACATCACAAGTCAAACTTAGACGTACCAATAAAGATTACAATTCTGACATTGATTTCCTACTCAAGGTATCCGTAACTACATATGGCTTTCCTGGGTAGTAGCCGATCACGCAATCATATTACTTTAACAACTCGAACAACCTATGATATCTGAAGTTCAACTCCTTTCCATGAGAAGTTACTTAAGGCTCTTGTGACCGGTAAAGATGTTGCATTTCTCCCTAAAAAGTTATTGCCTCTAAATTTTTAACACAAAAACTACCGCAACAAGTTCAAAGTCACATGTATAATAGTTACTTTCATATGTGTTGAGCTGACGGAACACATATGTTGCAACTTTTCTATCTTGAATCAAGATACATCCTAGACTATTTAATAAGGCATCACTGAAAACGGTGAAATCCTTACCTGACTCTGGTTGAGTCAAAATAGGGGCATGAGTTAAAATGACCTTCATCTGATCAAAGTTTTTCTTTCGTTTCCTTTCCTAAATGTATAGAACTCCTTTTTGAAGCAATTTGGTCATAGGGGTACCTATCATAGAGAAATTTTTAATAAACCGAAAATAATACCTATCAAGACCCAAGAAACTATGCACCTCTATCATGTTTTTCTGTGATTCCCGCTCAACTACTTCTTGAATCTTTTGAGGGTAAACTCTTATGCCATTTGTTTCCACGACATGACCCAAGAAGGAAACCTCTAAGAACCAAAATTCATATTTATCGAACTTGGCAAACAGTGATGTTCTCTAAGCATTTGTAGTATAAAGCGATGGTGTTGGTCGTGCTCTTCCTCTGATTGTGAGTACACAAGGATGACATCAATGAATACCACCATTAACTGGTCAAGGTATGAGTGAAAAACTTGATTCATCAAGTCCATAAATGTCATCAAGGCATTGGTGAGTCTAAATGGTATTACTAGAAATTCATAGTGGTCATATTGTGTCCTAAAAGTCCTCTTCGTTATGTCAGCATCCTTAACCTTCAACTGATAACATCCCAACCTCAAATCAATTTTGGAGAACACACATGCTCCCCTAGGTTGAACAAAAAGGTCGTTGATCCTTGGGAGGGGAATCAATTCTTTATGGTTAATTTATTCAACTGTTGATAGTTGATGCACAATCTCATTGACTCGTCCTTCTTTTGGACAAACAAAATTGCTGCTCCCTAAGGGGATATGCTAAGTCGAATGAAACCCTTCTCTAGCAACTATTGGATTTGATAGGATGGGTAATATCGTTTGTTCCTGCACTTTAATTTTGCTGAATGTGATGGAAGGAGTTGATTTTAAGGTAGTGTATGAAAAATGTATGGTGAATTTCCAAATTAGTCGTGTGTTACGTTATAATCGTGAGACCCTTGTAATCCAAGCTTTGGTTCGTTGCACTCTTTTTCCTCTTGTTAGGCTTAGATAGGTTTTTAACAAGGCACAGGCCCAAGCTGAGTTTGCAGAAAAGTAATAAAATTAATATTTCTATTAAAAAAAGTACCTCGCTCTGGTTGAGAATTTCAATTGCATGTCAATAGTCAAATTTCCACAATCAATTGATCTAATTTCACAAAGTAATGAATAACACATATAGACTATCACATTCACTCCGTTGCATCTGCAAATTGCATTCGAACTTGCAAAATTCAAATGGCATCCTACACTTGATTTGCCACTGTTTAATGCTTCGTTAGTATATGATCATGATTAAACTCAAAGAATCAATTTTGTCTATGAATAAAAAAATAAAAAAAATATTTAGTTTTAAGATTGTTAGACAAAATGTTAATATGAGAAATAAAATAATAATAAATAAGTAAATATTATTATTGAATCGAACGAAGTAAAATAAATATAAAATTAAAGTTGAGAAACAAAATTTGATTACTCAAATTTAGACATGAAATCAGATGAGCAGGGTTAAATAAACAGAAGAGGAAGTTTTGTTGAGGTATGTATGAACAGTTTCCTTAAGACATATTTGTCCTCTTATCAGTGCTTTGAGTAACGTCGGTCGTCGGTCTCCCAGTATACATCAACAAACAATCACAATAGTAAGCACAATCCAAGTGATCAGTTGAACACAATCTTATCTTTCTCTATCGGACATAATGGATCTAGAAGGAATTTCTAAGTGATTTCCTATTCAGGGTTGTGAATAATGTCACTAAGATTTGTGCCTTAACTAGCCTATATATAGAGGAAAGGAAATTAATAAGATTCCTGTATGGTCTTTGATTCTAAGGTACAATTGTTGGATATGAGAATAAATAAATTTGAGGGATTAGGAGATAGTAGTTTTATGGATGTTAACATTCAAGTTGAATTGGTTCTAAGCACAACCAACTTTTTAGTGGAGTAATACAAGCAACTCATCTTTAATTCTGCATCTGCAAGAAATGGCTTTTGATTATGCAAGAGCGTATATGGGTGGTAGTTTCCAGCAGGTCCAAATTTTCATCTCGAAGTAGCAGATGCCTTTGACCTTCCAAGTGCAGCTATTGCAGCCAAACTGCATGAGAGGAAGTATTAATCCATGTGATTGTGTCCTAAGGTTGAGATTTGGTGTTTTTATGATGTCTTGTGTTAGATTGGAAGGTTCATGTTATTTTTGAAGTTATTGGTTGTGTACTTCGAAGGCTTTAACCCCTTTTTTCGTCCTTGTCTTAGATGGGGTTTTTGTGATATTATACTTCCCCTTTCCAATCGCTAGAATAATGCTGGTTTTCTTTTTTCTGGTAGCTTGTAGTTTGCGTTTTTAGTTTTATGGTGAGTTGTGGTTGTAGAGGGTGCAGCGGTTGTTGGCAGCTTTCTTCAGTATCGTATTGTCGCTTTTTATCCTTTGAATTGAATATTGTGGTTGTTTGGGTTGTAATGCTGGTATGGATGTATGTATTCTTTTTCTCTTTTTAGGATATGGGTTTTTTTTAATGAGTCATATATTTTAGATAGGTTTTGTTCGATTATTAATAATATCATATTCCGGAGAAAAAAACTTTAAATAAAAAAATAAATCAATTCACCAAATGAGAACTTATTATTAATAAATGATATATTCATCAAATAACACGATTTATTATACAATATAAATTTTATTCAATTAATTTATTATTTTCCAACGTATTAATCGAAGTCAAGTTTTATAACATATCTCATCATAATTTTCTTATGCATTATCAAGCTCTTTTTTCGAAGTTTTTTTTGTTTGTTCATTTTCATCTAAATCTCAATTATTTTGTGCACCACACACATGTGATCGAACTATATGCTAAAATTAACCAAACAAGTTACCCAATTAATGAGTCTAACACTGGAATCAATGGTAGCAAGAAGTAACGACAAAGTTTTATTCAATAAGCTGAAAAGAGTACAAAGCAGGGCCCTGAGAGGAAACCCTGAAAGCATGAACATGCTGCTGCCTCTAACAAGGCAACTTTAATGATAAGCTCTCTCAGATTTAAGCAGTGGCCCTTTATTCACTTAAAGCTAATACTACTATTACAGTAGTAATTAGTTGATGCACAAGGATGACTCTCGATTAAGCACGAACAACTTGTCGGATTCTACTACGTGGTTCGTTTGCTTTGATAAATACCCATGGCCATGCCCCTTCGCCTTCGGATAGAGCCAAACGCATTTGTCCATCTTTATCTTCAGCTCTCTCAATTTCGTTGCAAGCAGTTGCGGATGAACCACATACCGAAGGGCAGTACTTAAATTTGTACATACGTTCCGTGCCGGTCTCCTCTATTTTAAACCAACTCTTCTTTGTGTCGCAACCAGGTTTCCTTCCTCCCACCTAGTTCCACAAACCTTTTTCCGGCTGAGTCGTCGTGATGTTGAACCTTCCACACCGTTGATGTTAGGCAGAGTCTGTCTCTTGGTCCAGTGAACTTCAAGTTTAAGTCGGAGGACGCACGGACAACATCATCATTGGGGTCCGCATTAGAAAATATCACGGGGTTACCATAGTCCATATCGGATCGTCTCTGAACGACGATTTCCGGGCATGGTCTACCTTTCTCCCTGCCTATGGCAAGCCCTCCACCACCAGCGCCCCAAATCCCCGACACTACATAGTATGGGACGCCCGTGACGACCTCTTCACCGTTAATATCCAGCACGGCATTGTTTGCAGCGTTGGCCAGGCCAAACAGGACGAAAACAAGAAATACAGAAGCACTTGTGGTTTTCATGATTAGCTGATTGTGTGTTGAGATATGTTGCTGGTTTAGTTTTCCATGCCAATATATAGAAGGTGTAAGCTCCATGAACGTCCATAATTCATTTGAGGTGGTCCAATTAGTAGGACCACCTCGTAAATGTCTTGTTGAAATCTTCAATATCGCATTACCCCACCCCAACAGCATTTTTGTCGTCTTGTTATTTATCGTCCTTGTCTTCTTATTATCCATTTAAGCACATGCACGAATGAGACACACAAAATAATTGATTCCATAAGGTCCCATTTGGTAGCAGATATCTCTAGAACGATTTTCCACGTACGGTGTTCACGTGTTTGCATAATTTTTAAGAAAATATTTTGAACTACTTTATATGAATTTTTACATCTTCAAGCATTCTAGTTTCCTTATTCTATGTAAACTTAACGAATATCAGTAAGCAATTAAAAATATCATTTTAGAATTTGAGATCAACCATCAACTTTGTGAGGTACTTTAAACTGTGGTTAGTTTTTTTTTTTTTAAACTAGTATCAGTAAGCAATTAATATTTTATGAGTTTAACCTTAAATCTCGAACTCATCTTCTATCCTATAAAAAATATAAAATGTAAAGAAAATCAGCAACATTCATAAATAATTGATTCCACAAGGTCCCATTTGGACGTAGACATTTTATTTTAAGATTTTCCTCATACGCGGGGTCTTGTCAAAGATTTCAGCCGTCAAAATAAATTTTATTTTTTAAAGAACCATAAATACATGATATATCAATTTAATATTATATCACAAACTAAAACTTTTTCCATCCTAAAAAATGATAAAATGGAGGGATATTATTGATTTCTTACTAAATTCCCATGTTGTGGATATTATTAACTCCTTAACTCGATAACCATTAATATAAAAAGATATTATTATAATTATTTCTAATATATAAGGAATAATTATAATATTATATAGGATCATATTGAATTTTTCATTCTAAAATTGAAACGGATTCAATCCAACTCTTAAAAGGGAATCCAACCTAAACTTAAAATTTCAAAATAAAAAAAATCAACCAAATCAAAACAAGTCGAAATATAAAATTGACGAAGCAAAACTACAAATGCTGCAAAATCAAATAAAAAAAAGTATTACTTTAACATTTTTAAATTAAATTCAATATTTTTTTTTAATTTTTTTTATATTTCTAAATTAAATTCAATATTTTTGTCATATTTATATTTCTAAAAATAAATATAAATTTATAAAAGTAAGTATAAAAAATATTGAATTTAGTCTAAAAATGTAAAAATAATAAATTTTCATAGCCGGATCGAGCTGAGGCAAAATTGGCTCCAATAAGAAAGTTCATCTGTGATGCTTCAGGTCTTAGATATTGCTGGAACAAGAGTGGTCGATTCTTGTGCATACCCTATGCTTACTAATGCAAATGCAAACACCATAAACATGAACCATCTGCTATAAACCTCCATTTTCATTATCATTTGATTGTATTTTGGAAGCCTTGAGTTATGTGTTACGTTTTATAAGCTGACCAATGAAGATGGGGCTTGATAATGGACCTAATTGATTGAATGTATATATAAGTATTGAAAATCAAATATGTAATTATACTAATTTTGTTAACTACCACCATGCAAGCAATGCCGTTGAATGTTAATTGTATGTAGCTATATTGAAACCAATTAAATAGTTAAGTTGTAACATCTCAAAATTTATGGGCTAAATTGAAATATTTTAACACTTGTGTTCTTAATCAAGAACACACAAAAGTTTAAGGATTTATAAGGTATGTTACCCGATAGTTTGGTTTGAAACCTTTCCCTCCTATTTGCAGTTTTCAACTTTGGGCATTAAAAAATAACAGATTCTGCGCATTTAGTCTCTCAACTTTCTCTCTCAACTACCCATCGTTTTAGTTTTTCTTTGATTCATCACTAGGGGTGTTCATTCGGTTAAAACGGTGGCCGACCGAATCGAATTAACCATAACCGAATTAATTAAACTTTTTTTTTCTTTAACCGTTAACCGAACCGAATTTTTTTTCGAACATATTAACCGAACCGAATAAATTTGGTTAATTCGGTTAATTTCGAATTAACCGATTTTTTTTTAAATTTTCTAATTTATATAAAAATTAAATATTTTTTAATTCAAAAAAATTTATAATTAATTTAAATAATATATAATTATAAAATAAAAATTTTAGATAAATTTTTTAATTAATTAATATTAATTTAAGTTTAAAAGTTATTGGATCTTAAATTATTAATTGGGTTTTAAATGGTTTGGGCTTAGCCCATATTTTATATAATATATATATTTTTTAATTAAAAAACAGTTTACAATTAATTTAAATAATATAATTATAAAATAAAAAATTTATATAATTTTTTAATTAATTAATATTGATTTAAGTTTAAAAGTTATTGGATCTTAAATTATTAATTGGGTTTTAAATGATTTGGGTTGAGCCCATATGTTGTATATAATATATTTAATATTTAAAATTTAATTTCGGTTAATTCGGTTAATTAACCGAATTCGAACCGAATTAACCGTTAACCGAATTCTAAAAATTTTCTTAACCGTTAACCGATCGAACTAATTCGGTATCCGAACCGAATTAACCGAACTAATTCGGTTCGGTCGGTTAACCGAATTAGTTCGGTTATTTGAACACCCCTATTCATCACTATCCGTGAGGTTGCGTATGACACCTCCAACACCATTGTGTTTGTCTCATCGATCTCATTTGTCCAGTGTCTTTGGTTCGTTGTTCTTCGCCGGCGTTAATGTTTTCAAAGGAGGAAAAGATCCGGGTTTCATTAAAAACACATCTTCGACGATCTATTAGAGAAATTGACGATTGTAAGTGTCCCCGTAGTTTAAAATAATTTTCCGCAATTTTTCATATTTTTCGACTGCCATAGCCAACCCTGCGCGCCGCCGTGCGCGAGGTCTAGACCCATTGACTTTGACCGTTGACTGTTAATCATTGACTTTGACTGTTGACTTTTTCTATTGACCATTGACCTTTTCTCGAAGACCTCTATCCAAATGCTTTTCGACGTCCTAAGCCCGTTTCCGCAATTCGTTTGGCCAGATTCTAAATCAAAAGCCCTGCTTTTTCATGTTTTAGTACTTTACAGAGTACTTTACAATATAGTTATGTTAAATAAATTCTGAAATTTAAGAACTTAATATCTGATATTATATTTTTAAGGTGGCTGCATGTCTCTATATCGTTCTCTAGTAAGTCTGAATCATCTCTGTTCAGCTCAGCTCGACTTCGCACGTTCGATTCGAGATACACGTGAGTGTTATTAATTGAATTATAGTTGATTTCGTTTAATGAAGTATTACTTCGGTTCATTTACAATAATATATATTATCATTAGGTTTTCGTTCTACACGTTCCACACCTAGTACTACTGGTCGTGGGAAGCATAAGGCTTATGCAATATTGGTTAGTTGATATAGGTGTGTCTCCTTGACCTGTTAGATATATTTAACATGTTATGTTACATGTTGTTATCTGTAAACATGTTCATGATCTGATTATTTATATTTATATATATGTGATATATCTGACTTCTGGATATTTTGACATATTTATCCGTTATTGTGAGATGTGACCTTAACTATATTTTGAGAGCTTAGGAGAAAACTAGCTCAAGCTTTAATCAAAGAGCAGCGAATGACTTTAGTGAGTTCATCGAGAGCTTATGTCTTATTGATTTGCCGTTATTTGGAGGGCCTTTTACATTGGTCGGTGGTCGTGAGCCAAATATTGCGACATATTGTATTGATAGATTTTTGGTGCCTTGTGTGTTCTTGGTGTTGTGGCCCCATCTTTTCCAGTCTTACTTACCTAAAAGTCTATCTGATGATTGCCCTATTTCCCTCAAGCAAAGCCTTTCTTCTTCAGGGCCTAAACCTTTTAAGTGGTTCTCTCCCTGGTGCGAATTTCCTAGTTTTTCTCAAGTTATAAAAGTGTGTTTCACATTGGAGAGAGGGAGGGATATTAGAAACATGCTGAAAGTTTGTAAGTCAATATTGAAAGCTTTTCTGAAGGACAACAAACCTGTCGATCGGGAATCCATAGATCAAATGAAGGAACGCATCCAGTTGTTAGATAAGGATATTTGTTCGGGTACTGCCAATATTTATGTTGTTAAAGAAGTGAACAATCTGAGAAATCAGATATAGACATGCTACAGAAAGGAAGAAAGAGATTAGCTTCAAAAATTGAGGATTGAATGGTTCAAGGAAGGTGATCGTAACCTAAAGTTTTTTCATCTCACTGCAGCCATTAGACATAGGAGGAACCAAATTAACTCAATTTGTTTAGGTGATTGTACTATGGTGGAACCAAGCTAACTGAGCACATACAATGAGTTACAAGTGTTATAAGTAAGTTACAAGTGTTTTACCTAGGTAAAATAGATGCGGATACTGAAGTTGCATATTTTTTTTGGTCTCTCATTTAGCTTCCTCGGCACCATGTCACTAGCAGAATCCTTTTGTTTCTTAACACCTTAATTTCTCACACCAAGATCCTTATCAGTTCATCTTCATAAGAGATGTCTTGACTCACTTCGATCTATTCTAAGGGTGTGACATGTGAATGATCAGAAGGGTACCTCCTAAGCATAGACATGTGGAATACATTATGACGTGTGAATCATACGCTTGGATTGGCCATCTTTCTGAGGGTGAAAAATGGTACTAAAATGTAATTTGGTGCCTAAGGCTTCATGTAGCGCTTTTCAAAATCGAGAAATAAAATGAGGGTTCCTATCAAATATGATCGAAATCAAAACTCCATACAATCTCACAATCTCACGGATTTACAACTAAGCTAGTCTTTCAAAGGTAAAGTCCATCCGAACTAGAAGAAAATGAGTTTTCTTCGACAAGTGGTCTACCACAACACACACAATGTCATGTCTATGCCTAATCATTGGTAACTCAATCACGAAGTCTATAGTCACTCTATCCCACTTCCATTGAGGTATCTGAATAGGCTAGAGTAACTCTAAAAGAATTTGATGCATGTTGTACCTTAGCTTGTTGACACGCTAAGTACCTAGAGACAAATTCAAATACTTTTCTTTTCATTCCCGACCACCGATACAACTGTCAAAGCTCTTGGTATATCTTATTACTATCTGGATGGATAGAAAACAAAATACAATGTGCCTTACAGAGAATCTTACTATGTAGTTGCTCATTAGCCGGTACACGCAGCTAACCCCTAAAGAATAACACATCCTCATCTCTAACTCAAAACCCGATGCCTCTCTTTGATAGACTCGCTCCACTCGAGCCTTGAAATGGTTGTCAGCACTTTCTAACCTTTTAACCTCACAAACTAACTCAGATTCAACTCATAGCTTAGCTAATACCTACCATCACAAGTCAAACTTACGTGCACCAATAAAGATTACAATTCTGACATCGATTTCCTACTCAAGGCATCCGTAACTACATATGCCTTTCTTGGATGGTAGTCGATCACGTAATCATATTACTTTAACAACTCGAACAACCTATGATGTCTGAAGTTCAACTCCTTTGCATGAGCAGGTACTTAAGGCTCTTGTGATCGATCAAGATGTTGCATTTCTCCCTAAAAAGTTACTGCCTCCAAATTTTTAACATGAAAACTACCACAACATGCTCAAAGTCATTTGTATAATAGTTACTTTCATATGTCTTGAGCTGATGGAACACATATGCCACAACTTTTCTATCTTGAATCAGGACACATCCTAGACCATTTAATAAGGCATCGCTAAAAACGGTGAAATCCTTACCCGACTTTGGTTGAGTCAAAAAAGGGGCCTGAGTTAAAATGACCTTCATCTGATCAAAGCTTTTCTTTTGTTTTCTTTCCTAAATGCATGGAACTCCTTTTTGAAGCAATTTGGTCATATGGGTAGCTATCATCAAGAAACCCTTAACAAACCGATGATAGTACCTATCAATACCCAGGAAACTATGCACCTCTATCATGCTCTTCTGTGATTCCCACTCAACTACTGCTTGAATCTTTTGAGGGTCAACTCTCATGCCATTTGTTGCCACGACATGACCCAAGAAGGAAACCTTTGAGAACCAAAATTCACATTTATCGAACTTGGTAAACTGTGATGTTCTCTAAGCGTTTGTAGTATAATGCGATGGTTTTGGTCATGCTCTTCCTCTGATCGCGAGTACACAAGGATGTCATCAATGAATACCACTATTAACTTGTCAAGGTATGGGTGGAAAACTCGATTCATCAAGTCCATAAATGTCATCAAGGCATTGGTGAGTATAAACGGTATTACTAGAAATTCATAGTGGTCATATTGAGTCCTAAAAGTCCTCTTCGTTATGACGGAATCCTTAACCTTCAACTGATAATATCCCAACCTCAAGTCAATTTTGGAGAACACACATGCTCCTCTAGGTTGAACAAAAAGGTCGTTGATCCTTGGGAGGGGAATCAGTTCTTTATGGTTAATTTATTCAACTGTTGATAGTGGATGCACAACCTCATCGACTCGTCCTTCTTATGGACAAACAAAATTGCTGCTTATGCTAAGTCGAATGAAACCCTTGTCTAGCAACTATTGGATTTATGAGGATGGGTAATCTCGTTTGTTCCTGCACTTTAGTTTTGCTGAATGTGATGGAAGGAGTTGATTTTAAGGTAGTATATGGTAGAAGTATGGTGAATTTCCAAATTAGTCGTGTGTTACGTTATAATCATAAAACCCCTGTAATCCAAGCTTTGGTTCGTTGCACTTTTTTTCCTCTTGTTAGTCTTAGAAAGTTTTTTAACCGAGGCACAAGCCCAAGCTGAGTTCGCAGAAAAGTAATAAAATTTATGTTTCTATTAAAAGAACGTACCTCGCTCTGGTTGAGAATTTCAATGGCATGTCAATAGTCAAATTTCCACAATCAAATTATCCAATTTCACAAAGTAATGAATAACACATATAGACTATCGCATTCACTCCGTTACATCTGCAAATTGCATTCGAACTTGCAAATTTCAAATGTCATCCAACACTTGATTAGCCACTGTTTAATGCTTCGTTAGTATATGATCATGATTAAACTCAAAGAATCAATTTTGTCTAAGAATAAAAAAATATAAAAATATTTTGTCTTAAGATTGTTAGACAAAATGTTAATCTGAGAAATAAAATAATAATAAATAAGTAAATATTATATGAATCGAATGAAGTAAAATAAATATAAAATTAAAGTTGAGAAACAAAATTTGATTACTCAGATGTAGACAAGAAATCAGATGAGTGGAGTTAGATAAAAAGAAGAGGAAGTTTTGTTGAGGCATGTATGAACAGTTTCCTTAAGATAAATTCGTCCTCTACTCGGTGCTTTGAGTAACGTTGGACGTCTGTCTCCCAAGATACATCAACAAACGATCACAACAGTAACCACAATCCAAGTGATCAATCGAACACAATCTTGTCATTCTTTACCACCAGACAGAATGTATCTGGAAGGAATTTCTAAGTGATTTCCTATTCAAGGTTGTGAATAATGTCACTAAGATTTGTGTCTTAACTAGCCTATATATAGAGGAGAGGAAATTAATAGGATTCCTTTCTGGTCTTTGATTCTAAGGTACAATTGTTGGATATGAGAATAAATAAATTTGAGGGATTAGGAGATAGTAGTTTTATGGATGTTAACATTCAAGTTGAATTGGTTCTAAGCACAACCAACTTTTTAGTGGAGTAATACAAGCAACTCATCTTAATTCTGCATCTGCAAGAAATGGCTTTTGATTATGCAAGAGCGTATATGGGTGGTAGTTTCCAGCAGGTCCAAATTTTCATCTCGAAGTAGCAGATGCCTTTGACCTTCCAAGTGCAGCTATTGCAGCCAAACTGCATGAGAGGAAGTATTAATCCATGTGATTGTGTCCTAAGGTTGAGATTTGGTGTTTTTATGATGTCTTGTGTTAGATTGGAAGGTTCATGTTATTTTTGAAGTTATTGGTCGTGTACTTCGAAGGCTTTAACCCCTTTTTCGTCCTTGTCTTAGATGGGGTTTTTGTGATATTATACTTCCCCTTTCCAATCGGTAGAATAATGCTGGTTTTCTTTTTTCTGGTAGCTTGTAGTTTGCGTTTTTAGTTTTATGGTGAGTTGTGGTTGTAGAGGGTGCAGCGGTTGTTGGCAGCTTTCTTCGGTATCGAATTGTCGCTTTTTCCTTTGAATTGAATATTGTGGTTGTTTGGGTTGTAATGCTTTGTCTCGGATGTATGTACTCTTTTCCTCCGATGGATTTTTAATGAGCCATACATTTTAGATAGGTTTTGTTCGATTATTAATAATATCATATTCCCTAGAAAAAAAACTTTAAATAAAAGAATAAATCTATTCAGTGATAACTTATTATTAATAAATGATCTATTACATGACTTATTATAAAAAACATAAATTTTATTCAATTAATTTATTATTTTCCAAGGTATTAATCGAAGACATAAGTTTTATAACATATCTCATCATAATTTTCTTATGCATTACCAAGCTCTTCTTTTAAGTTTCGATTTTTTTTTTGTTCAATTTCATCTAAATCTCAATGATTTTGTGCACCACACATGTAATCGAACTAGATGCTAAAGATAACCAAACAAGTTACCCAATTAATGAGTCTAATACTGGAATCAATGGTAGCAAGAAGTAACTACAAAGTTTTATTCAATAAGCTGAAAAGAGTACAAAGCAGGGCTCTGAGAGGAAACTCTGTAAGCATGAGCATGCTGCTGCCTCTAACAAGGCAACTTTAATGATAAGCTCTCTCAGATTTAAGCAGTGGCCCTTTATTCACTTAAAGCTAATACTACTATTACAGTAGTAATTAGTTGATGCACAAGGATGGCTTTCGATTAAGCACGAACAACTTGTCGGATCCTACTACGTGGTTGGTTTGCTTTGATAAATACCCATGGCCATGCCCATGCCCCTTCGCCTTCGGATAGAGCCAAACGCATTTGTCCATCGTTATCTTCAGCTCTCACAATTTCGTTGCAAGCAGTTGCGGATGAACCACATACCGAAGGGCAGTACTTAAATTTGTACATACGTTCCGTGCCGGTCTCCTCTATTTTAAACCAACTCTTCTTTGTGTCGCAACCAGGGTTTCCTTCCTCCCCACCTAGTTCCACAAACCTTTTTCCGGTTGAGTCGTCGCGATGTTGAACCTTCCACACCGTTGATGTTAGGCAGAGTCTGTCTCTTGGTCCAGTGAACTTCAAGTTTACGTCGGAGGACGCACGGACAACATCATCATTGGGGTCCGCATTAGAAAATATCACGGGGTTACCATAGTCCATATCGGATCGTCTCTGAACGACGATTTCCGGGCATGGTCTACCTTTCTCCCTGCCTATGGCAAGCCCTCCACCTCCAGCGCCCCATATCCCCGACACTACATAGTATGGGACACCCGTGACGACCTCTTCACCGTTAATATCCAGCACAGCATTGTTTGCAGCGTTGGCGAGGCCAAACAGGACGAAAAGGAGAAATACAGAAGCACTTGTGGTTTTCATGATTAGCTGATTGTGTGTTGAGATGTGTTGTTGGTTTAGTTTTCCATGCCAATTTATAGAAGGTGTAAGCTCCATGAACGTCCATAATTCATTTGAGGTGGTCCAATTAGTAGGACCTCCTCGTATATGTCTTGTTGAAATATTCAATATCGCATTACCCCACCCCGACAGCATTTTTGTTGTCTTGTTATTTATTGTTATTGTCTTCTTATTATCCGCACATGCATGAATGAGACATTCAAAATAATTGATTCCATAAGGTCCCATTTGTTAGCAGATATCTCTAGAACGATTTTCCACGTACGGTGTTCACGTGTTAACAAACGAACTTATCAGACTAAATACCTGACTAGCAGAACTTGCATTCAATTAATTTCTTACTAAATTCCTTAATAAAAAAAAACTCCTTAACTCGATAACCACTAATATAAAAGTGATATTATTATAATTAACCCTAAATATATGAGACAATTATAATATTGTATAGGATCACATTGAATTTTTTCATTTTAAAATTGAATCGGATTCAAACCAACTCTTAAAAGGGAATCCGACCCAAACTTGAAATTTCAAAATAAAAAAAAATCCAATCAAACCGAATCAAGTCAAAATTCATCAAATCAAATAAAATTATCGTCCTAAAAAACTATACAAAATATAGCACATGAACGTATTAAAAATGTAAACAAAACAAACTACATATAATAATATGACCATAATAATAATAAAAAAAAACCATCCTACCAGAAAAAAGTGTCGTAGCTGCCACAAGGATGGAGCTCACGACTGTAGAAGGGATTATTGACGAAGCAAAACTACAAATGCTGCAAAATTGTTTGGTAGGATGGTGCAAGAATATGTACAATCGGAAGCCCTGCAAGCCAACCACATGAAAAAGGTCTAGCTGCCTTTTTTTATTATGAGAGTTAATGAAGATGTCTTATTGATGTTTAAAAACATTGATACAATGAGAAGAATGAAGACCGAGAAAAAAAAGATTTCAAAGAATGGTTTTATAAAATTGAATATTGGTCGGAAGTTCAGGAGGTGGTGAGTTGTTCTGCATCGTTAGTTTGTGATGGAATTCCAATTCATTCATGAAATTATAATACTTTTAAGAACATTACAACCAGGTGGGTAAGATTATTGCAATTGAAAACCCAAGTTGAAACGAGAGAAGCAGAACGAGAAGCGAGAGAAGCTGAGATAGAAGCAAGAGAAACAGAGAGAGAAACAGAACGAAAAGCAGTACATCAAACAAAATATGATGAACTTCAAAAACAACTTGAAGCTATGAAGCAGATGATGCAGCAATATCAACCGCGAAATTCACTGCCCTAACGATTTTTTAGGCTAATTCTATGTTTATTCTTGTTGTTAAACTATATTACATTTTACTTAATGTTGAACTTCATTACATTTCTTTTAAATGTTGAATTACATTACTTGAATAATACAATTTGTTTTTGTTGTTAAGTATTTTTTTACTTAATTTGAGTCGTATCAAGGTTGTTATTGGATATTGTTACAGATAAGTTAAATTTGGGCAATAAAGAGTACAAATTAACATTTGTAAAACGCCATTGAAGGGCTACACATTCGCGGTGTTTTGACTCTAAAAGCCGCTATATGTCCTAACTTTTTGCAACATTTATATAAAAAATGCCGCTAAATGACCTAACATATTACGGCATTTTTTTATGTAAACACCGCGAATGTGTAGTCTTTTAGTGGCGTTTTTAAAATAAATGTTGCAAAATGTCCTAATCCATTGCAACATTTGTATAAGAAACGTCGCTAAATGTTCTAACATGTGGTGGTGTTTTTATTTACAAAAGCTCCTGCTAATGTTTGCGGCATTTGTAATAACAACATTTCTTTTGTAGTGTGAAAACTCTCAATATCCCTCATCTTTTGAGTAGGCTAAGTTTCAAATCATCTCAAACATTCAAAATAGGATTGATGATGTTATCAAATTGAAGGTTGACCCCAAATCTTTTAGCGTCCTGGGGTATGAAGTTGAACCGGTGTTCAGGCCAGGATATGTGACCACAATAGGTGCAAGCGCACATTCGTCGATTGCTGAATAGAGATTGCCTAGCTAAGGATGTCGAACCCACAAGGAACAGAGTGGATGGTATTTTATTGTTGTTATGACTAACTCTATAAAAGGAAACTAAAATAACGAGAGTTGCAATGGTTTGTTGTGAAGGCAAGTAATGTGTTGACATTAGAAGTAAGCAAAATAAAAGAATAGAAATCGATGGAAAGAAATGGAACACTCATCAGATTTATCGAACCGAGGCACACGACAAGCTAGATAAAGTATTTTGACTATAAATATACTAAGCATAACAATTGCATCTACCGAAGCTCACTACCCAAGCATCATTCCCTTCTGGGCTATGTACTAAAAGTAATGCACCCACATCCTACCCAATTTTCGTCGTGAATAAAGTGACTTCCGCCATCACGAATGCGTTCTATTGTTAACGTAGTGAGGTTACTTTCGCACTTCTCACTACTAGATTCAATAGATTTTAGAGCAAATAAAAGAAGACTTACTATATTGCAAATGATAAAATATTGAAGTTTAGCTTCCATCCAACCATAAATACAAACACTTAATAGGCAAAATAACTAAATATAAGAGTTTAAGCAAGAATCATCAAAAACAACCCATATCCCTATGTAGCTACTCGACGATGGTCATAATTAGCTCAGTCAGTTGTCTCCATAGCTACTTTCGTAGTTAGTGGTGGTTCAGACGATCCTCAGAGGTGCTCTGGGTGATAGTCTAGCTCGCCATGGCCATGGTTTAGGTTCTGACTGGAGGGGATTATCGAGACTAAGGTAAGGAAGGAGGCGGATGAAAAGCTGCACTCTAGGTATTCTTCTCTTCCTTATATAGGGCACCAATGTAATACCTAAAATTTTGGTGGTCAAAGTATAAAGTTGTAAAAGTTTAGGGACCAAAATGTAATTTTTAAGGTTATATATTTGGGCCGGGCCTATAAGTGAATAGTTAAACCCCAAGATTGACCTTTTTATGGGTACCAGAATTTTGATTCGAGACATGTATAAAAGTATATTATGCGATAAAGTTCGGTAAAATATTCGAATAACCAGATTGAATCAAAAGTTTATAAAAATTTAAAGAAAGGTAATTTGAGGTTGGAAATATTATTCTAATATTTTTAGATAGTGAAATTTAACATGGATAAATTAAGTAGAATTTCCATGTTAAAATGGAATAGTGGAAATTTTGTGACTAAATTGAAATTTTAGAAAATTAGAAAGACAAATATGGATATTAGTAAATAAAATTTTTATATTTATTTAATGTCATTAAAATGGTGATGAAGGGATGACATGTAGGTAAATATCAAGATTCGTTAATAGTAGATTTGGCTTTTGGGAATAAAATGAATTTTAAATTTATTTTAATTAAATTAAATTAAATTAAATACAAAGTGTCTATAGATATTTTTGGGGAATTTTCATGAAATTCTCTTCTTCCCCATAGTCGAGTACCCACAGCCAAGGTGTTCTTTTTCATTTTTTTAGCAATTTTATTAGGATTTTGGACTAAGTTATGAAATAGGAAAATAACCTACACAAAATTCTCTTTCATTTGGTACAAGTATTTCATTGTTTTCATGCTTAAAGTGTTGAATTTATGATTAGGATGGATGAACAATAAGTTCAATTTTGATGATTTAAAGATGGAAACTGATGTAGCAGATGTTGTAGAGTTGTTTTCAAACATATGTGATGACTAAAATCATGTAAAAATACCTATATGAATTTCGATTATCGCCAGGTACTTTTTTTTTGTTCAACAAAATTAATGTTATTCATAAGCCAAATTGTGTGCCTCGTTAAAAAATCTCTTTAATCCTATTTGGAGGAAAAGAGTACAACACAATCGGACAAAAAACAATACAACTTCAACAAAAAAAAAAACATAGAAACCACATACTTGACAGAATATAACCTTAAACTAAATCAAACAAAAGCATAATCCATCAAAGCTTCCAAACATCCAATGTCCTTACCATAACCACCAAACTTCGAAAATATCATAACTTTTAAAAACATGTATTTGCGAGACGCTCTTCGGCAGTTCACCTTTCCTACTAAACAAACTATTCAAATATATCTTCTTTGAAGAACCATCACACTTGAAGCTGCTACTTAGATCCTACCCCTTTGAGTAGTTTCTCTTGGAACATAGATGAAATGAACTCAAACAACCTTGAAACCCGAGCTAGCAAAACACAAAAAATTCAAAAACCTCCGAGGACAAAGATTGCTTGACGAAAGGCCAGATCAAACAACGTGAAAATCAGAATAAAAAAGGCCTTAAAGATTCCAATAACAACCCAGAATTCAAGATTCTCAACTGTAGCTTGGATGAATTCGGATCCGTAGTCAATGAAAATACTTCAAAATCTCACTATCGTCGACTCCCATTGATTTCTGAGAATGCAAAGCTTTCAATCAACACCCGTAAGCTTTCCAACTTAGTTATAAAGACTCCCAAACGAAGTTAAGACCCCCGCATAAGATGATTACAGTTACAGAGTTCCTGATTTTTGCAACTACGATAACCATATACCTTGCATCGCAGCATCTACGATTCCTTCAAACCCTATGATCCCTGATACTCCTGAAGATATAGAGGCTGCCGAACCGAAATCCTCAACATACAAAAGCATCAAAACATGAATTTCAACTAACAAAGCATAGTCAGACAGAAACCCCTAGTTGCCATATTCTCACGCACATGGATAAATCCAGCAAAATTTCCCAAAGATACAATAAGCGATCACCCAAAGGCTGGTAAACAATTCAGATAAAATTCACCTTTGATCAAAACGTTCAACACTTAGACTAAACACCTAGCAATAACACTACGATCTTTGAAATTAACCAAACACGAAACTATCAACACAAGATAATCTTAATATTTCAGTCAGTCCCTAACCATCCTATTGCTCGAGGACTATGAATATCTGATAGTCGTCGTTTTACTATCAAAATAATTACGGCTTCTTAAATAGAAAGCAAAATGTAGTATAGAGAAGCAGGGTCGACCACAGGGACTGTGATGTTTCTGGTTTACTAAATTTTTTCTTGATTTTAGGAGGAGATAGAATTTCAGGTAAAGTTGAAAAGATTTAATAAAATAAAATAGATAATAATAAATAAAAGGGAAAATAATAAATAATAGTAGTAAAATAAAAAGGGATTTTTTAAAAGTTGTTTTTAAAATAAAAGATAAGAATTAAATAAAAGAAATAATTACATAAATAATTTAAAGAGATTGAGATAAAGAGAAACTTATAGTGAAAGCAGACTCAGTCTCAAATTCCTCGGATCATCGAAACTGATTTTTACTTCAAGATTCATGTCGGTTAATACAAGAACAATTCCTTACAGCCGACTCGGATTATGTTATTTCAACAATAACTGATTCCGATCTCCGTTTCCACTTAGCAAACAATTTTGCTAAGTATGTTATTGGGAAGTTGAATACGTTTCAATAAGCTAATCCTTCTTCAAACGTTAACCATAACATCATCCAGACCAATGTCGAAATCGTTTTGACTTAAAAAGTAAGTTCAAAAAATAGAGAGAAAATCTGAAGTGATTGAAGTACCTTACAATTCTCATGTTTGAAATTGAGTCTTCGCTTTAGCCCTCGGCTTAAAAGAAAATTAGCTAAGCATGACCAGAGTCATTCTTAGTAATTGTTGAAAACGAAATTTAAAGAAAAATAAAGGAGTATGCGAAAATAGAGAGACAACTAGAGATAAAAAGAAGATTTAATTCTCAAATGAAAGAGATATATTTCTAGGCTCACCCTTAGAGGGTATTTATAGCCTTCAAATTCCTAAAAATAAGCTAAATATAATTCCTAAAATAATATTTTTTATCCTAATAAAAACACTTAAAACTATTTAAACTAAAATAACTAAAACAAAGATAAACTAAAATACTATTTAAAATAATACCCTAAATCCTAATTGAAATACTAAATCTATTTAAACTAAAATACAAAGATAAAATATAATGTTTAAAATATTATCCTAAACTTGAGTTTGATTCAAATCCGTGTTCCGGAAACGTGCGGCTACCTCATTCGTTCTTCTTGAAACACTGACTGGATCATCTAGAAGGTGCCGACATCATCGCCTCGTAGGATGTTTCAAACCCCAGCTTCGATTCTGAAAATAAAAAAAACTAAAAAATTCTTTCCTTTTAGTGCAATTTCCAGAATTTGACGTCCTGCACAGAAAATGAATGAAAACGAACAATTAAGCCACAAAAACCAATGATTAAGGAGTAATTTAAAAGAAAAATATTAACTAAATTAAGCACTTATCAAATTCCCCCTCACTTATTCAATGTTTGTCCTCAAGCATTCATCAATTAACATATCAAAATCATAAGTTGTCATCTTCAATTTTAACTTATTTCTCAAACTTCCAATCAAACTATGTCCATGACATTTTCCGAATTCAAGTTACAATCAAGCAAAGACACAACTAAGAAAATTTAAAGTAAGCAAGACATCCCAATTAATTGCCAACTTCAATGAAACATGACTCAATACCTCGCAATGATTCACACATATCCACTCAAAGTGTTTGGGGTAAATGAAACCGCTCAAACCGAAACTAACCAAAATATTACCATAGGCTTGGAATCCAATCAAGTCTCCACTACGAAAAATGAACATAATGCAATAATCAAGAGGTCTTTAAACAAGGTGTAGCGGGGCTTAGGTTAGGGTAGGGAAAAGTCCAAAAAGAAATGTTTAAAATACCGAAACAAGAGATCAAAATAATTAAGAACAATCCATGAATTAACATGAAGCGCAATGAAAAAAAACAAGGAAAAAGAATAGATGAAAGACAACTGAAACGGTCGATTTTTTCTTCCATTATATATATATATATATATATATTCGAACAAGGGTATGTTTTTTGCTGTTCGAAACAGTAAACAACTTGCTATTTTTTTATTCGTGGAACAAGAGTGATACAAGATCTAAAGTCTCGATAAGGGTGTGAAAAGAGAGGAAAAATAAAAAGAAAGGCTTTCGAGTTTAATTATGAGGTGTAAAACAAAGAAAGGGAAATAGACTCAAATTTGGTTCACTAGTGGATATATAAACAGGTAGGCTTTTTGGGAAAAGTGGGTTTATCCTAGGTGCCCCTATCACATTAAAACATTATGTTTAACATGTAGTCTCGATATGCATTGTGATTACAAGTTCTAGAACATCCTAATTAGTCTGGCGCACACAAGTCAAACAATGAGCAAGGAAGAAAATGTATGATCGTTAGGCTCAAATCTCACAAGAGAAGTTTATGTGCATTGAGTCAAGTTCATCTCTATCGACAAAAGCATGAAATATCAATACTAAACAAAAATTCACTAGCTATATCAATCACTAATCATGCAAATTAAATTCGATCAAAACATGATCACAATCCAAAAGGAAGCAAGAGTATAAAGTGAAATTTAAGACTAGCAACCAGTAATCCCAACATATCAACATCAGAACAACTCAATTTCAAACAATTAAACAAGTCAAGGAAAATTACGACGATATGATTATCCTCTCCCCCTCACTTATTCCGTTTTTTCCTAAAACGTATATTAAATTGAAAAACAAAGAGAGTGAAAAGGAATACTCCCCAATTTAGTGGCGACTACGGCCTCCAAGGTTGAGCGGCTGCGAAGCTTGACTGGCGAAGATGTAAGGTTTAGATGGCAATTAAAAGAAACAAAGAAAGGGACAGTAAGGGGCGTGCGACTGGAATGAAGAAAGAAGATTATTGGGTTATGGGGGGTTTTCACGTAGGGTGGAAAAGAAGAATAAAAGAGTTTGATTTTTAGTCAAACTAGAAATGTGGAATGAAAAAGTGTTGGGATTGGTTTAGAATTGTAAAGGTTGGGATAGTGATAGATAAGGTGGGGCCCATAATGAATAATTTTGAAACAAAAGTTGTTTTAAACTTGTAATTTTCGGCAGAGGAGGGAATAAAAATATTTTTAGTTATGCTAACGTGCGCCTCTTGGGGGTTGGGTTTTGCTAACGTGCTCCTCTTTATACTTCCAGACGTGAACATTGTTCTTTCTGTTAAAAATTCAATCAAAGTTCGGATTTGTTCAGAGAAAAATAAAATAAAATAAAATAAATTAAAATAAAATCAATTTAATGAAAATAAAGTTCATTGAAAATAAAATAAAAATAAAAATGTAATAAAATAAAACAAAAATATATCAGAAAGGGTTGCCTCCCATCAATCGCTTTTGTTTAACGTCGTTAGCTCGACGACCTAATTTTTCAATGTGTGGGTTCCTTTAAACTGATTTCTTCGATTAGACCAACCATATCATTTTCATAATACTACTTCAATCTTTGACCTTTAACTTTAAATAGAACTCATGAGTTATTTTCAACTTCAACAACACCGTGAAGAAATACTTGAGTCACTGTAAACGGTCCGAGCCATTTTGATTTGAGCTTTCCTTCAAAAAGTTTAAATTTGGAGTTAAATAATAAAACCTTTTGACCGACAGAAAAAGTTTTAAAAGAAATTCTACTATCGTGAAATTCTTTTGTTTTTTCTTTAAATATCCGAGAATTATCATAGGCATTTCTTTGAATTTCCTCAAGTTCTTGAATGTGTAATTTCCAAGCTTCACCAATTGCATCCATGCTCATATTATATTGTTTAACGACCCAATAAGCTCGATGTTCTAATTCAACCGGTAAATGGCACGGTTTACTGAAAACAAGCCTATATGGTGATATCCCAATGTGACCTTTATAAGCGGTTCAATATGCCCAAAATGCATCGGTTAATTTTAAACTCCAATCTTTTCAGTCCGATTTAACAATTTTCTCAAGAATCGTTTAATTTCCCGATTTGATACTTCTGTCTATCTATTTGTTTGTGGATGGTAAGCGGTAGCAATTCTTTGAGTTACTCCAAATTTCTTCATTAGCGACTCGATCACTCGGTTTATGAAATGTGTTCTTCTGCCGCTTATTATAGCTCGTGGCGTGCCAAACCTGGAAAAAATATTTTTTTAAAAAATGAACTGTAATTTTAGCATCATTATTCCGAGTGGCACTGAGGTTGTTTTTACCATAAGTTTTCTTTATCTAAATTTATATTATTTATTTATTTAATCTTTATCTCATTTTATTTCTTTAAATAATTTAAAAACATTTTATCTTTATCTTATAATTATTATTTATTTATTTTATTATTTTATCCTTATCTTCCATTTTAAACGATTTATATTTAATTATTTATTTAATTATTTTATTCTTATCTTTTTTATCTTTATCTGAAATTCTAACTTCATCTAAATAAAAAAGTCCACTAAATCAGAAACACCAGAGTCCTTGTGGATCGACCTTTCTTCTCTATTCTACTATCACTTTTTATTTATTAAGAAGTCGGAATTATTTTAATAGCAAAACGACAGTTATCAACCGCAATTCCAGCCGATGAAATGATATGGCCTAGAATCAACCCCTTATCAACCATAAAATGACATTTTTCGTAATTTAAAACGAGGTTTTATTCTAGGCATCATTCCAATACGTTAGTTAAATTTGAAAGGCATTCATCGAAAGAGTTACCATATACCGTGAAATCGTCCATAAATACCTCAATGCCTTTCTCAACTCAATCCAAAAAAATACTCAGCATGCATCGTTGAAAGGTAGCCGACACATTTCATAACCCAAAAGGCATTCACCAAAGGGCATTCAGGCATGTAAAAGTTATCCTTTATTGATATTCGGGCACCATTGGATTTGGAAGAAACCTAAAAATCCATCAAGAGAACAATACTGAGTTTTACCGGTTAAACGTTCGATCATTTGATCTATAAATAGAAGAGGAAAATGATTTTTCGAGTTAAAGAGTTTAACTTTCTATGCCCGATGCAGACTTGTCATCCATTCTGAACTATAGTCGAAACAAACTCACCTTCCAAGTTCTTAAATGTCGTGACTCCAATTTTCTTTAGAATTATTATCTGAAATTGGGTAAATTATATCACCATCAATGAGCTTTTGAATTTCTTTTTCATTACTTCCATCGTTCGTGGATTTAATTGTTGTTGTACTTTTCACTTTATCTTAGCTTCTTCTTCAATATTGATTTTATGCATACACGTGGAGGGCAAAAGACCTTTTATAGTGGTGATCGTCAACCCTATAGCTTCCTTGTGCATGTGCAAAACTGCTACAAGGGCATCCTGTTGAAAACATTTTGATATTTCGATATAACAAATTAAGATAAATGAATTTTAAGATTTTCCAAAAGATTTTCCAAGTATATTTGATATCAAATGTCATTTTTAATCCTTACTCAAGTATAAAATTAAGTTTTAAACTTAAAATAATTTCAAAATAATTTTACAAAATATTTCGAACCATTTCAAAGCCAAAAATTCCAGATTGCTAAGAGGGAACCGATTCCCCACCAAGGGGGTACCGATTCCCCCCTGTTTAACGGTTGAAATATTTGAATTTTACACTTAGGGAACCGATTCCCCATGAGGGGGTACCGATTCCCCCCACGCTCCAAGCTGTTTTATTAATTGATTTCACACTAAAACGACTCTATTGACTCCACTAATCATCCCCAATGTTCAAAATCATTTGAAGGTGTATTTAAACAAGCTTAGAAGCCATTGATAAAAAACAAGAAACAACAATCAAGAGAGAATCAAAGAGAAAGCATCAAACCTCAAGTTTGAGCATTTCAAGCCTATTTTTCATTCAATATTCATTTTGCTTTCAAGAACACTACTTTTACTCAATTGTATTCATTTTTGAGTGTTCTTTTCTTTGTAATAGAATTGTGCAACCAATCTACCTTGTGAAGATTTCCTTGTAAGTTTGCAAATTTGTAATCTTCTCTTTGAGAAAGAGTGTTCTCAAGAATTGGGGTATATTCTTGAGGGAGTTGTAAGGTTATCTCTTTGGCCTCAAAAGAAAGAACAAATTAGTGAATTTGTTGGAAAATCCTTAGCGTGTATATCTAAGGTAGTGGACGTAGACTTTGATTGAGAAAGTCGAACCACTCTAAATTGTTGTGCAATTACTTTCAATTTTCTACAAAAGCTTCCACCAAAATTTTAATTGCCAATTCACCCCCTCTTGGTCGATTACGTCGATCGATTAACTTAACAATTGGAATCAGAGCCTAACTCATTTGAAGGTTTAATCACCTCTTGAGTCAATTCGGGAAGAATTACATCGATAATCAAAGTCATCAATGGCCTCCACTTCAAACGTCGACTCCGGTCTCGATTCGATGCTCGTCAATAAGCCTTCTTTCTTCAATGGAGCTAACTATGCCTATTGGAAGAATAGGATGATGTATTTCATTCAAGCCAGTGACATGGGAGCATGGAATGTTGTTGAAGACGGATATATCAAGCCTCTCACTCATACAAGATTGTGGAGTGAACGAGAGATAAGAATGTTCCATCTCAACTCCAAAGCCATCCATATCATATTTTGTGCTCTTGGACCAGATGAATATGGAAGAGTTTCATCTTGTACAACCGCCAAAGAAATATGGGATAAACTACAAGTCACTCATGAAGGCACCAACGAGGTAAAAGAATCTAAAATTAGTCTTCTAACACATAGCTATGAAAATTTCAGGATGAAACCAAATGAAGATATGAAAGCTATGAAGGATAGAATCTCAACGATTGTCAATGGTCTCAAATCATATGGAGAGATCATTCCAAACGAAAAGCTTGTGAGGAAGTTAGTTTACTTACTTCCAAAATCATGGCAATCCAAGAAGACTGCAATCATTGAGGCTAAGAACCTAAAGTCCTTAACTCTTGAAGAGCTAATCGGTTCCCTCCTCACTCATGAAATGATGCTTGAAGATGAGGTGGACCTCGATAAGATTGACGAGACACCAAAGGAGAAGGAGATGAAGAAAAACATTGGAGTTGCTCTCAAATCCACAAAAGATGAGAGTGATTCGGATGAAGATGACGAGGAAATGTCATTGTTTGCCAAACGGTTCAGAAAAATGATGAGACCTTACCGAGGAAGAAAATTCAAACGAAATGAAGGCCTCAAAAATGAACCAAAAGAGAAGGACCCTATCATTTGCTATGAATACAAAAAACTGGGGCATGTTAAATATGATTGCCCACAATTGAAAAGAAAGGGTTAATCAAAGAATAAGCACAAGGCTCATGTGGCTACATGGAGCGATGAAGAGGGTTCCGATGAAGAGGAACAAGAAGTAGCAAACTTTTCCTTGATGGCATTCGGGGAAGATTCTAAGGTAACCTCTAACTCATCTGAATTTGATGATTTATCTTATGATGATCTATTAGAGGAATATAATGGGTTGGCTTCGGATTATGAGAAATTGTTTTTAAAATATAAAAATGATGTTTTAAAATTGAAAAATGAAAATAAACTCATATCCAAAACCAACAACGATCTTGAAAGTAAAATCAAAGATTTGCAATCAAACTAGAAGAGTTTGAAAAGAAAAATTTGGATTTGCAAAATTTACTTTCAAAGGTCAATGATGATCATCAAAAGAAAATTGATGATCTTAAAACCTTTTTTGATAAAGTTGGAACAAAATGTTTTGAAAATGGAGAAAATTCAAAATCTAACTTTGTTAGAAAAAGTTTTAAAAACTACAATCATAGAGGTCCCCGAAGAACCTCTAATGGAAAAATCGTTAGAAGTATATGGGTTCCTAAAGAGCTCATTACTACTAAAGATAAGGATATCCTACACAAATGGATACCTAAGGAGACTAGGATTTTGGAAACTAATGAATATGGACCCAAAAAAATTTTGGTACCAAAAATTAGAAATTAATCTATGTTTGTAGGAAAAGGAGCATTGCTACAAGGCACGGGAAACAAATTCAAATTCATGGTACCTTGATAGTGGATGCTCGAGACACATGACTGGAGACAAAAGTCAGTTCATAGAGCTTAATGCCAAAAATGGAGGAGAAGTGACTTTTGGTGATAATTCAAAAGGTTATATCGAATGTATAGGTACAATAGGTAATACCTCTTCCATACAAATTAGAAATGTTTTATATGTGATTGGATTAAAGAATAATCTTTTGAGCATTAGTCAATTTTGTGATAAGGGATTCAATGTCATGTTTGAAACTAATGGTTGTAAAGTCATTGACATTGCATCTAATCGGATTATGCTTGTTGGTCATAGAATAGGAAACATTTACATGGTGCATTTAGACTCTATAGATATGACTAATTTATGCCTAGTTGCTAAGGATGAGCATGATAGTTGGTTATGGCATAGGAGACTAGGTCATGCTAGTATGAGTGTTTTGCAATGGTTAATTCAAGGAGATTTGGTTCGAGGACTGCCTAAACTAAAACTTGATAATGATAAAATTTGTGATGCTTGTGCTAAAGGAAAACAAAAGCGAGTTTCTTTTAAATCCATTAATGATGTATCAACTAGTAGAGTATTGCAATTGACCCATTTAGATCTTTTTGGGCCATCTAGAACTACTAGCTTGGGTGGAAAACAATATACATTTGTCTTGGTAGATGACTATTCTAGATAAACTTGGGTTCTATTCTTAAGTACTAAAGATGAAGCATTATAAAAATTCATCACGTTTTCAAAAGTAATCCAAAACGAAAAAGGTTACTCTATAACTAGTGTTAGGAGTGATCATAGAACTGAATTTGAAAATCTTGGATTTACTGAATTTTGTAATTCTAATGGTATTAGTCATAATTTTTCAGCATCTAGAACCCCTAAACAAAATGGAGTTATTGAAAGGAAAAATCAAACTTTAGAAGAAATGGCTAGAACCATGCTTTGTGAAAACAATTTACCAAAATATTTTTGGGCGGAAGCCACAAATACTGCTTGTTATGTTATTAATCGAGTAATGATTAGGCCTATTTTTGAAGAAAACTCCATATGAACTTTTTAAAAATAAAAAGCCTAACATTAGCTATTTTAATACTTTTGGATGTAAATGTATTTTAAACAACGGTAAGGACAATCTTGGCAAATTTGATGCTAAAAGTGATGAAGGAATTTTTCTGGGTTAGTCCTTAAGTTCTAAAGCTTATCGAGTATTTAATAAAAGAACTTTAGTTGTAGAAGAGTCTATACATGTTGTTTTCGTTGATAATCTCCTTCCAAGGAAGGATTCTTGCTTGAATGATGATGTAGGTATTATAAATACAAATGACGTTAGACATGACGTTGGAGAACCATCATCAAAGGAAGAAACGAAAGATGAGGAAACTCATGATCCTCTCGAGAATCCAACCATTGAAGAAAGGGAAGTATCTTACCCAAGAGAGTACAACTATGTCAAGGATGGTGAAATCATAGGTGATCCATCCAAAGGGGTAATAACTCGATCTTCTCTTAGAAATATTTGTAATTATGTCGCATTTATCTCATGCATAGAGCCTAAGAATATTAAAGAAGCATTAAATGATGAACATTGGATTATGACTATGCAAGAAGAGTTAAATCAATTTGATAGAAGTAAAGTATGGACATTAGTTGAAAGGCCTAGTAATAAATCTACTGTAGGTACTAGATGGGTATTTAGGAATAAGCTTGATGAGAGTGGTAATATAGTGAGAAACAAGGCTAGACTTGTTTCTCAAGGGTATACTCAAGAAGAGGGCATAGACTATGATGAAACATATGCTCCCGTAGCTAGGATGGAATCAATTAGAATGTTATTAGCATTTGCATGTTTTCATGAATTTAAATTATATCAAATAGATGTTAAAAGTGCATTTTTAAATGATTTTATTAAAGAAGAAGTGTATATGGAACAACCTCCAGGTTTTGAAGATTCAAAATTTCCGGATCATGTTCTTAAATTGACAAAAGCACTTTATGGTTTAAAATAAGCTCCTAGAGCTTGGTATGAAAGATTGTCAAACATTTTAATTGAAAAAGGTTTTTCAAAAGGGAAGGTTGAAACTACATTGTTTTTAAAGCATAAAGGTAAAGATTTATTAGTAGTTCAAATTTATGTTGATGATATAATATTTGGTTCTACTAATGATGTTCTTTGCCAAGAATTTTCTAAGCTAATGCAAAGCGAATTTGAGATGAGCATGATGGGGGAGCTCTTATTTTTCTTGGGACTCCAAATCAAGCAAAGAAAAGATAGCATCTTCATCAATCAAGCTAAATACGTCAAAGATATGCTCAAAAAGTTTGGACTGGAAAATGGGAAACCTCATGACACTCCAATGAGCTCTTCTACAAAGCTTGACTTGGATGAAGGAGGTAAATGTGTGGATGTTAAATTATATAGGTCAATGATTGGTTCTTTGCTCTATCTAACTGCAAGTAGACCAGAAATTATGTTTAGTGTTTGCTTATGTGATAGATTTCAATCATGCCCTAAGGAATCACATTTACTAGCTGTTAAGAGAATCTTTAGATACCTTAAAGACACTCCTAGTTTAGGACTTTGGTATCCTAGAGACTCTAGCTTTAGCTTGCATGCCTTTTCTGATGCGAATTATAGAAGATGCAAATTAGATAGGAAAAGCACTTCCGGTACTTGCCAATTCCTTGGAAATATGCTGATTTCATGGTTTTCAAAGAAACAAAATTGTGTTGCATTATATACCACTGAAGTCGAATACATTTCAACTGGTAGTTGTTGTGCACAAGTTTTATGGATGAAACAACAACTTTTTGATTATGGAATTGAAGTAGGTACCATTCCTATCAAGTGTGACAATACTAGTGCTATTTGTCTCACTAAAAATCCCATCCAACACTCTAGAACTAAGCACATTGAAATAAGACATCACTTCATTAGAGACCATGTCACTAAGGAAGATGTAGTTCTATAATTTGTTGATACTTTGCATCAATTAGCGGATATCTTTACAAAGCCTTTAGACAAGGAACGCTTTTGGACACTTAGGAGAGAATTAGGTTTAACTAACCTATCTTCACTTAATGCTTAAAATAATTTTAGCACTTTTAAGAATAAATGAAAAATGCATATAATAGTAATTTTTGATTGCATTCATTACTTTTAGTTAGGGGGAGTTTATGATTCTTGGTGAAAATTAACTTTATGTTCAAATAATTTTTAATGATAAATTTGATTGGTTGAACATGATTAATTTTCAATATATGAGTTGCCAATACCACTAGAGAAAATTAATTTAGCATTTTGAGTGTTTAAAATCAGATTTTATCAGTTTTGGTGCAGAGGGAATCGATACCCCCTTGAAGGGGAACCGATTCCCCCTTTGAAGGGGAACTGATTTCCCCCTTGAAGGGGAACCGATTTCCCCCTGTAGGGGAATCGATACCCCCCTGGGGTTCTGTTTTTTAACACGGGCAAAATACCCATTAATATTAAACCCTCTCTTCTTCTCTCTTCATGCCGTTCTCCTCTATACTCTCTCCCTATCTCCATATTTCATCAAAACAATGTTTTTAATCGGAATTCTCTTCAAATATCATCTCCTAAACCTGTTGGAATCATAAAAAACGTGCAAACTTCATCTAATCTCACTCAAATCCGAAATTCTTCAAGGTTATTCTTTCCATTATGATTATCTTAAATCATGTCTCATAAACGTTCTAGAGCTTCCTCTAGTCATTCTAGCCAACCTCCAAACTCACCTCCAAATCCTCCACCCATCCAACAAATTCCTAATCTTAATCCCGATGATCCAAACATGACCATTCGCAATTCTTGTTTTAATGAACCCGGTCGAAAACAAAATCTCTACTTTAGGTTTTATCAATACTTTGAGTCCTACAAAATCCGGGAAGAACGAATCCCATCTCTTCAAGCCATGTTAGACATAAATTTTCGTCATCTTCCTACTCTTCAAGAGTGGAAATTTGACAAACTCTTCGAGCTTGAACCAATTGTCTACCATCAACTTGTTCGTATCTTATACTCTAATGACGTTTGTATTAAAAACTGAGAGAAGACCTTAACCATAGGGATCTGATCCTATCTTCTAGGACGATTCCTTCATCTTGACTCGGAATACATTGCCACCGCATTAGGATTAGATAATGACGGGTTAGATAATGAAAAACTAATGGTAGGATCTAAGTATAAACGAAGGGATAGTGCGAGTGTTTTAGATCTTCACGAACATTTTCTTCACCTTATGATCTCTTGGTGGTTTCGACCATCCGCAGGTCGTTACTCTACTCTTCGAGCCTTAGATTTATTTTGGCTACATTGTGTCCAAAATAATCTCAAAATCAACCTTCCACAGATTATCTTTTCTGAACTTGTCGAAACCGTAAATCTTGTTCCCAATAAAAAATTATGTTCTTCTTTAGTTTACGGTTGTATTCTTAGTAATCTGTTTAAGAAGGCTGGTCTTAGAGTTGGTCTTGATGCTTTTTTTCCCTTAAAAACCAAATCAATCTATTCTCTTTAACTAAATCGGGATGGAAGATTAATGAAGAAACTGGTCTTTGGGTTCGTACAGGTGAACAACCTCCGGAAGAAGACAACTCCGACGATGAGTCGGAGCAGCGTGAGGAACAAGTATAACAAGAAGATCAAGTGCCTCCATACTTTCGATCATTTATGGAGAACATTGATTTAAGGCTTGCATCCATCGATTCAAATCTGACCGCTACCACTGAAATAATGAATCATCGTTTCGATTCATTGGACGAAATGGTCGATGAACTTTCACGTGATGTGACCAATATTTGGACACATTTATCTCCTCCTTATGCACCAATGGACGATTAGGCCTTGTTTCTTTCTTAGCTTTCTTAAAACTTATTGTTTGAAACATTTTGGATACTTTTGGATTGTTTTTATTTTAATTGTTAGATGTTTGAATTTGGATTATGGATGTTTGAACTTATATATATTTGGTTTGGTTCAATTTATTCATTATTGCATCATTTACATCATGTTAGATATATGACCAATTTTTCCATGTCACATTGTTTATGAATATTGATTATGAAACTAATGGCTAACGTTTCTCTTGATTGTGATCTTAGCAGCTTAAGCTATATATATTTATCATCAATTGGCTAAATGATTTTAAAACCTTGTTTAAAATCTTTTAAAAGTCTTTTTGATTTAACAAAAAGGGGGAGAAATGTTAAAGTATTTTAAAGGGGAGAAGTGTTAGAGTAAGGGGGAGTAATTTCAAAACTAGATTTCAAAATCTTAAAATTACTAAAGTGTTTTGTTATATAAAAAAAGGGGGATATTGTTGAAAATATTTTGATATTTCAATATAACAAATTAAGATAAATGAATTTTAAGATTTTCCAAAAGATTTTCTAAGTATATTCGATATAATTATTCGAATATCAAAATATTACTCCAAATCTTTCAAATGTCATTTTTAATCCTTACTCAAGTGTAAAATTAAGTTTTAAACTTAAAATAATTTCAAAATAATTTTACAAAATATTTCAAACCATTTCAAAGCCAAAAATTCTAGATTGCTCAGAGGGAACCGATTCCGTACCGATTCCCCCTGAATGGTTTGGCTCTGAGAAAAATAGAATGCTCGAAGAGAACCAATTCCCCCTGTTTAACGGTCGAAATATTTGAATTTTACACTTAGGGAACCGATTCCCCATGAGGGGGTACCGATTCCCCCCATGCTCCAAGCTGTTTTATTAATTGATTTCACACTAAAATGACTCTATTGACTCCACCAATCATCCCCAACGTTTAGAATCATTTGAAGGTGTATTTAAACAAGCTTAGAAGCCATTGATCAACAACAAGAAACAACAATCAACAAGAATCAAGAGAGAATCAAAGAGAAAGCATCAAACCTCAAGTTTGAGTATTTCAAGCCTATTTTTCATTCAATATTCATTTTTCTTTCAAGAACACTACTTGTACTCAATTGTATTCATTTTTGAGTGTTCTTTTCTTTGTTCTAGAATTGTGCAAACAATCTACCTTGTGAGGATTTTCTTGTAAGTTTGCAAATTTGTAATCTTCTCTTTGAGAAAAAGTGTTCTCAAGAATTGGGGTATATTCTTGAGGGAGTTGCAAGGTTATCTCTTTGGCCTCAAAAGAAAGAACAAATTAGTGAATTTGTTGGAAAATCCTTAGTGTGGATAGCTAAGGTAGTGGACGTAGACTTTTATTGAGAAAGTCTAACCACTTTAAATTGTTGTGCAATTACTTTCAATTTTCTGCAAAAGCTTCCACCAAACTTTTAATTGCCAATTCACCCCCCTCTTGGTCGATTCCGTCGATCGATTAACTCAACACATCCTCTTCGGCTTTCGATAATTTATTCAAAATTATCACCGATAAAGTTTCTTTTTCAACCAAAAATGCATACTTTAAATCCTTTGGCAATTCCTTCTATTCGATTTGAGGAGCCTGCAAAACAGAAGGTAATAATTTAGAATTCGAGGAAATTTATTTTGAATTAGAAATTAACCGTGAATCAGAAAAATAGAATTTTTTCTCAAACTCTTTAAATTCCTCGTTGAATTCCAATTCTCTGGATAAATCATCAATAAAATTAGATTCCATAAAATCATCAACAAAAAGGTCAATAGTATCAAAAAATTCAAACTTACGACATTATTAGGATGTCACATCGCTTTATATACGTTGAACTTCTCAACTTACCGATCAAATTTCATCATAAAGATTTCACTTCTCATGTTGATCTTCACATGTGACATGCTAAGGAAGGGGCGCCTAATGATATTTTTAGAAGCAGTACTTGTTCGGTCATTTTCCATGTCAATGAAATAAAAATTGATCGGGAAGATAAGCTCGTTACCTTTAATAGAACATCCTGCCAGAGTCCTTCAGGATAAATTACTGAGCGATCTGCTAACTGTATTGTAACTCGCGTATCCTTGAATGGCTCAATAGAGAATAGATTATAAACGGATAACAGAATAACATTAATAGATGCACCTAAATCACATATTTCTCTCTTTATTCCAACCTTACTGATTTTGCATGGGATGGCGAACATACCTTGTCCTTCAACTTGGGCGGTAGCTTTCGTTAAAAATGACTGAAACGTTCTCTCCCAAATAAACTTTCTCGTGTCTATTAAGCTTTCTTTTCATCGTGTAATTCTTTAAGGAATCAGGTATACCTCAGAACCTTCCGGATAACTTCAAGTAGTGGAATATTTATTTCTACCTCCTAGAATACATCTAAGATCTCTTTCTCATTGGCTTGCTTGTCTATTTTTACCAATATTAAGGGGAAATGTTGTGGAACGACAAAAGAAGATGGAGTGGAATCATCAGTCCATTCGTCTTTCTTTTTCTTTCTGCCTGTATATGCTACATCTTCATGTTTTTTTATTGGGAATTAGCGACACTTTCTTCTTCCTCTTTTTACGATTTTTGCTCTTCCTCTTTCCTTTGGGATTGTATGTCTCCCCTATGGGATGTATGAATATTTTCCTACTTTATAGGGTGATTACGCTCACATTTTCTCTCGGGTTTATCTCGATTTACGAATAAAAGCTTCCTTTGTGACTCGAGGTGTCCCATATTATGTGCTAATTAGCTGATTTGCTTTTCAATTTTCTTGTAAATGTGCCTCGGTTTGATTCTAAAATTTTTCTTGTAATGAGGCCATTCGCTCAACAATAGATTCAAGTGATGATTTTTTCAACTAATACGACTATGGTGGAGGTGGCCTCAGTTGGTAGGCTTGATTCGGCCTCAGGTTTTGTGCATACCTAAAGTTAGGATGGTCTCTCCATCCCAGATTGTACGTATTGCCGTGTGGGTTATATTTCCTTTGGGGAAGACCCAAAAAATTGCTCACAACATTAATTTGAGCTCTTGCCTCTTCTTGTAGCATTAGGCATATTCCGTCGGATGATCGGCATTGTACATATACCATGTACTCTTACTGCGCCACTTTTACCTGCAATAAGGGAATTAAAAACGTCAGTTAATTTATCAATTTTAGATTCAAGTGAAATAGAACTTATCTTGTGAACCCGTCGATTTGGTTCACTTGAAAACTGTTTTGATTCACCACCATCGTTAAAATCAATTCCCTTACTACTTGTGGCATCATATTGACTAGAGCTCATCCACTGGTTGCATCGACCATTTTCATCTCTAAAAGAGAAAGCCCTTCATTGAAGTACTGAAGAAGCATTTGCTCAATTAATATGTGTTGCAAACAACTTGAACAAAGCTTTTTAATCGCTCCTAATAGTCGTAGAGTGATTCCCTATCTTTTTGTTTAATTCCTAGAATACACTTCGCCTTAATTCGCTTTCTTTTGCTACTAGGAAAAACCTATCAAGAAAATTTTGGGTTAAATCATTCTAGGTATGAATATAATTCAGTGGTAAGTAAAATAACCACTATTTAGCAATGTCAGCTAAAGAAAATGGGAAAGCTCTTAATTTAATTTGATCTTCAAAAACTCCTTGTGGTATCATGCTTGAAAAGACCAAATGAAATTCTGCCAAATGTTTATGCGAACTTTTACTAGAAAGACCATTGAAGATGGGAAGAAGATTAATCAACCCCGTCTTCATTTTAAAAGGAGTTCCACCTTAAGGAAATGCGATACAATGGGCCATTTGAAAAGCGGGGCTGGGGTTAACTCTCGAATGATTGGATCAGACGTGGTTTCGGTATTGTGCAATCAATGTTATTTTCATGAGGTGGGGCATGATCGGTTTGAGGTGGGGTGTCAGGTATCGTATGTGAAACTTTGAGGGTGTCATGCGATTTGGCTTCAATCGATTGAGTCAATTCCTCGTGGGAGATAGTGTTGGATTCTTCAGAATTTAATTGCTCTTGTCACCTCTTTTTTTTATCTCGAAGCAATTGTCCATGAATTCTTCTAGCTCCTGATTTGATGTCCGGGTCGAATTCTTCAAATATGCCCGGGTTTTTCCTGGTTATAAACAAAAAACAACTTAATCAGAATTTTTTCATTATCCCTGGCAATGGTGCCAATTTGATAATGTTTCGTTTTAATTACCAAATAAAATAAGCCTTAATCTCAATAAAAATTAAATAAAGAATAGTATAGAGAGAGTAAGGGTCGATCCACAAGGAATATGAAACTGTCGATAAGTTGGTTCTTTCTTATGGACTATGCGTATACTGCAAAAGAAAATAAAAACAAGGAGATTTGTTTAATCAAAAATAAATAAAATAAATTAAAATTGAATTGAAATTCTAATTGTAAAAATCAGCCTCCAACTTTCGTTTTTCTCAAATTCCACTGATCATCAAAATAGATCTTAGCTTCGGATTCATGCCAATTACGGTCTATAGGGCCTAACCCATATAACTTGGTTTTAATCTCAATTGAACCGACAATCCAAGACAATCTTTGATTGAAAGTCCTTATGTGGACTAATCGCGACAATACTTATTAGCGTCAACTCGATTTAAAAGCTTTGGGAAAACCCTATTCAGATAGTGTCTCGTAGAGAATTGAATCCGATCTCAGTTTCTAATAGTAGACTACTGCTAAGTGTGTTCCCAAGAAGTCAAATGTGCTACAAGCCTATCATTCCTCACAACTTTCAATCGAAAACACTATCAATCTAAAATGTACTTTTTGAAAAGAAAATGATTTTGATTTTAAAAAGATGGTCAATTACCAATCCTTGATTCCAGAAAACTGAGAATATAACCAGAAGGGTATTACGTGCTTTTCAATTCTTATGATTGGAATTGAGTCATCGCTTCAGCCTTTAGCTATGAAAAACTTTAACTGAGTATGATAAAAATCATACTTAGCGTTTTAAAAGAATTATAAAATAAAAACAAGAAAGTAAAAAAACTAAAAAGAAAAGTTAAAAAACTTTATTGAAGAAAGAAAACAAGAGCAAATAAAAACAAGAGAATTCGAAATATGTTTTAGACTTACCCAAGGGATATTTATAGTCTCCTAAAAACCCTAAAAACCTAAGAGATAATTCCTAATAAATGCAAATATAATTTCTAAAAATGATAAAAGATAATTACTAATAAATTGTAAAAGGTAATTCCCTTAATTGTTTGAAATAAATCCCAAAAACAAAGATTATTCCAAAATTCACATCTGGATTTGTAGCTGAGTGTTATGTCTTCACGAAAATGTTAACTGGACCTTATAGAAGATGCTGACTTGTCGCCAAGCTAGAAAGTCATGCCTAATTGTGCTGCCATAATTGCAGAAAAATAAAAATTTGTAGAATTCGTTCCTTTTAGCATAGTTTTTAGAATACAATGATCTGCATAGAAAATAACAGAAAACACGCCCAACTCAGCAACATAAATCGAAAAATAAAGGGGTAATTAACAATAAAATAGTGAAAAATATTATGCACTTGATGAGTGTTCTGAATCAATAATATTTTCTCGTTATTTTTTCGATCTTATGGATTTATTGATGTTGATTTGGTTGTGTTATGCTAATTTTTGTGCAGGGTCTTACTTTCTAGAATTAGTAGTAAAATGGGTAAATTCTGCATTTTTTTATTATTTGTTTACGGCTGGAGACATGGCCACGACTCTGGGCATGACACGGTCTGAAGTGGTAGTTTCTAGAAGGTCCAGTCAGAAACAGTTTTTTAGAAGATCTAGTCAACGCCTTCTGGAAGGTGGACGGGTAAAAGATATCTTACGAGACTTATTTTTAAATTTTAAAGTTTGAATTTAGAAAACATTTGTATTTATCTTTATAATTATTTTTATCTTAATTTCTATGTTTATCTCTAGTTTTTAGAGGCTATAAATACCCTTTTGGGGTAAGCCTAAATACACAACTCAAAATTTATTCTTCTTTTCTTTCTAGTTTTATAAACGTTCTCTCTTTTATTTTTTAAGTTTTCATTTTTCTTTTATTTTAAGTTTTGTTTTTTAAATAGGCTAAGTATTACTTTTGTCATGCTTAGCTAATTTTCTCATAAGCCAAGAGCTGAAGTGATGATTTAATTTCAACGTGAGAATTGAAAAGCACCTTAATAACTTCGGAATATCTTTCTCAATCTCTACGCTTATTTTTTTCAAAAATCAAAACAATTTTCAAAATCAAAGATTAACTTTGGTTAAGATGTTGTTGCGATTAAATGTGTGGGAGGAATGATCGGCTTATTGAAAGAAAATTCGGCTTCCTAGCAACACACTTGGTGAGATTGCCTTGCCAAGAGGGATTTGAGATCAAAATTAGTAGTTATTGAAACAACAATCCGAATTGGTCTTCACAAACTTAAACGGTTATTGATCTATGACGATTGATGTTGATTAGATCAATTTTCGAAGCCGAAATAAAAAATTACCTTGGGTATTTGGTATACAAAGAAGAGTCATGCGAATTGCCTTTATAGACAAAGTAACCGACGTGAATCCCGAAGGGAAAATCTAATTCAATGATCCGAAGAAAATTGAATCAAAGCGAGGCTTGATGTTGTTTTTTTACCATATTCATTTTCAACGTTACATTCTTTATTTTCTTTATTTTTACTTTAAATTGATTTTTATTATTTAATCCTTTTTACCAAAACTCCATTTTTTCTACTACATAATGCATGTATAAGCAATTCAAACAGAAATTTGGAATTTTCTAAGTCCCTGAGGATCGACTCTTTCTTATCTTTACTATGTATTTCCTTTATTTATTAATTGAGAAGAAGGAATTTATTTTGACATCAAAATGGCAGTTGTCGAATTAGCGCCATTGCGAGGGACTTCACCAAAGTTACTAATTTTTGTTTGCTTTTGATTTATGACCAATACAAACCCAGGCGAATTAGTGGAGTACGACCCATAAATTGAAGCTAGACGTACAAACACTTCGGGAAAGAATGAGATAACAATTAGACTCAGAATCAAATCCAGAACCGAGTTCAATTGAATCTGTTAACTTAGAACCAGATCCGATGGTCGATCCCACTATTAGAGAGTTAGTCGTGGCACCTAATGAACAAGAGCCTTTGTGCATTGATTTCCCCAAGATGAAACTCCATACCAGTTAAAAACTAGCCTTATTCATCTCCTCCCTACCTTCCGTGGATTGCCAAACGAGAATCCACATAAAAATCTCACAGAATTTCACATGGTCTGCTCCAGAATGAGACCACAGGGAGTAACTGAGGATCAAATCAAACATATAAATTTTCCTTTACCCCAAAATTCTATTATTATATGGGTTCAAATAACTCGCCTTTTTGTTGATAGGTTTTTCCCTGCGGTGAATGCAAGAGAGTTAAAAAGAAGAATACTTAGAATCAAGCAACTTGATGGACAGTCACTCTATGAATATTGGGAGAGATTTAAAAAAATTATATGATAGTCTCCCACAACAGGGGTTAACTAAAGAAACACTCATTCAATATTTTTATGATGGATTAACTCCCTTGGAAATGAAGATGATCGATATGCCAGCGGAGGAGCTTCGGTGAACATGACTCTTATTGAGGTTAGGGATTTAATTTCAACAATGGCCACAAATTCCCAACAGTTCTGACGAACTAATGAACCTCCTCGAAGGGTTTATGAGATAAGTTCATCTTCTTCAGAAAATAAGATAGATAAATTAACTGAAGTAGTCAACTCTCTTGTTGCAAGAAAGATAGGTCCCAACAGATTATGTGGAATATGTGCATTACCTGATCATCCAACAGACGGTTGTCCACTGATTCAAGATGACACAACAGCTCAAGTTAATGCAGTGGGGAACTTTCCAGGATCTCTCCAGAGGGCTTATAATCTCTACGACAATACTTACAACCCATGATATATGAAGCATCCAAATTTCAGTTACGCCCAAAACTCAGGCCAAATCAAGCTTATCAACCAAGGCCACCTCTACTACCCCCACAGCCGTAGAAGACATCGTTAGAGTCAATTATTGAAAGATTAGCTCTTTTCCAGGAAAAATTCCAGATTCTTACTAAAGCCCACTTACAAGAGATGGACAATCAGATGAGCCAACTGGCTCAAACCGTAGGACACTTGGAATCATAAGGTAAACTTTTGTCTCAAACAGAGGTAAATCCAAGGGAGAATGTCAATGCCATCACTCTTCAGAGTGGTACAGTAGTCGCGCCACCTGTTAAAAAAAGATGAAGCTATCCTGAAAGGGAAGAAGATTGTTGATTCAGGATCCCAGAAGAAGAATGACGAAGTACAAATGGATCCAACGCATTTTCCATCGAGGTTAGTAAAAAGGGATAAACAAACTGAGGAAAAGAAAATATTAGACATATTTTGGAAGGTGGAAATCAATATACCTCTCCTTGAGGTTATCTGAAAGGTTCCAAGATATGACCGATTTCTAAAGGATCTTTGTACAATAAAGAGGAAACTTACCAGGAACGACAAGGTAAATCTGGGAGAACATGTCTCAGCTGTATTCAAACAAAAGTTGCCTCTAAAACTAAAAGACCATGGTATGTTCACAATACCTTGTAAAATTGGTAAAGTTGGGATAAAGTAAGCCATGTATGATCTTGGCACCTCTATTAATGTGATGCCTCTCTCTATTTATAATATGATCACTAATGAACCCTTGAAGGATACAAAAATACCAATTCATCTTACCGATTAATGTGATGCCTCTCTCTATTTACCTCTATTAATGTGATGCCTCTCTCTATTAATGTGTTGGTGGAGGTAAATAGTTTAATATTTCCCGCTGATTTTTATGTAATTGACATGGAGAATGATCACACCAACACTTCTTTCGAAATTCTATTGGGCGTCCCTTTCTAAGTACTACGCACACAAAGATTGACATAAGAAGTGAGACTTTAACCATGGAGTTTAATGATGAGATCGTTAAATTTGATGTGAATAAGAAATGAAACACCCAGACAAAGTGGAGAGAATAAATTATGTTGGTATTATTGATCCTTTGGAAAATGAGTTTGTAGAAACTAATTTTTCTTTTGATCTATGCAGGCAGTTAGAAGATCATGATGGGGAAATCAGGAAATTGAAAAATATATTCAGATTGTGCGTATTTAAAATTGATTCTTTCTAAATCTAAATTTATGCCTTTTGTTTTGCAGGCACCTGAGATAGAAATAAAACAAATGCCGAAAAACTTAAAGAGTGTCATTTTAGGAGAAAATGCTACTTCACCGGTTATTTCAGATAAACTTTCAAAGATAAAAAAGATCCGAAGAATAACCTATGAGAATGTCGAATTTTACAAGGATAAAATAAAAGAATTATACGATCGTAGAATTTCTCATAAGGAAGTTTTAGTTGGAAAAAACGTTTGAAGTGGATGAAGCATTTCTCTTAGAACCTGTAGTCTGAACCGAGTCGTCAAGCTAACAACGTTAAACAAAAGCGCTTCATGGGAGGCAACCCATTATTTTTAATTCTGTTGCATTTTTATTCAATTTTATTTTATTTTGGTTAAGGAAGTCTAATTTAATTATTTCATTTTATTTTTCAGGAACCAAATGTTTTCAATCGAGCTTAAACAAAGAAAATTTGTGAAATTTTTATTTAAACAGTGACAAATTCATACCTCAAGAGCAGTAGAAATCGCACAGAAAAATGGAAAAATTTGGTCCAGTGTCGTACGCACAATTTCATTAAAAACGACACACGTTAGCATTCCCCTTAAATTGGTCGGTGCACATTAGCTAAACCCAAACATACCATTCTGCCGCCGTATATGCCTCTCCCCTTCTTTTTTTTCCTTTCACGTGACCCCACCATCTTTTCCATATCTTCACTTTTTAAATTTTAAAACCATTTCTTTTCTCTTTTATTTTAACTAAAACACCTACACCCTACCCTATCAGTTATCCCTTGTTTTAATTTCTTTTTACCCCAAATTCACCCAAATTAAAATACCAACCCACGTGCCCTTTTAAACATAAAAAAAATCCAAACTCCCAACTCCTTCATCTTCCCCAAACCATACCCTTCGCCTCCTTCCTCTACCCATCGCCAACCTTGCCATCACTTCCCATCGTGTTATTCAAACACTCCGTCATTCTCTTTCCCGGTCGTTCCTCTCCATAATGGTCTGCACATGACACTAGTAGAAAAATAAAGCATCACTGCCACCAACCGTCCTCAGTGGACGTCATCGATTCAATGCTCCAGATTTTGTTGAAGTGCCCAGCGATTTCGACCCGTAACCACTGCAACCTACTCCTCGCCCGACGCGAGCCCGAGGCCACGTGCCAAACTCTCCACGCGCTTTGTACCATTTGACGTTCGTACCCATCAGGCTGAGCACTGTTCATCATCCATCTCTGCCATGCTCTCCATCATTTTCCTTCTAGTCCATGGCAACCGTGTCCACTTCTTCCTCTCATCCACACCCATCAGATTTCCAGTTTTGATCAATGCATTCGGCGGCCTCTTACCATAATCTTGAGGAAAATTTCAAACCTATTTCTATTCAACCATTACTAATGTACCTTCAAGTTTATGATTTTACAGAGGATTTCGATGTCGGTTTTCCACCTACCGCACACCTAATGATGTTTTTAGTTCACGACATCAACCCGAGCAGCCCACTTCACCGTCTAGTGCCTCCCCTTGTGGTCGTTGCTGTGGCCACAGTCGACTGTAAATACAGGGAGTACTCTATTCCTTATTTTTTAATTTGATTTTACGTTTTGGGGCAAAACACTTTAAGTGAGGAAGAGTAGAGTCTAGGTTGAATTTCCCTTTGCTGATTTCTATGTTTTGATGCTAAAATGTGTTGATTGGATTTGCAAAAAATTTCATTGAATTTTATGTCTTGTTGAATATTTTTGGAATGCCATGATTGTTTGGGAACACATAATGGTTTAGGTTAGGATATTCTTGATAGTGAATTGTATGAATTGTGATCGAGTTAGATTTCTTGTGATACTTCATGATTTTGTTGGTTGAAATGTGCTTAGCTCAATGCATGAAAACAATTTGGTGAGATTTGAGTCTTTACGAGCATATCATTTTGCTCTCATTTTGTTAGAATGAGTGTGTCAAATTTGACATTGGTATTATAGAACCTGCATTTTAAATACAGTCGAGATTACACATGAACATGATACTTAAAAATGATTTGGGCACTTTAGGATTAACCACTCCGTTTTCCCCACTAATATTGCCTACCCATGCATTTTCCCCTAGTTAACAACTCTTAATCCTATTTCCATTCTTTGTTTTCACCACATTTATAAACCTGAGTCTTGTTATTTTTTCCCTCTTTTCTACCTTTTTAGGATAAGTGAACAATTTATCCGATGTATGCTCCATGAACAGAGGAATTTTTTTTGTACGATGTGCAAAAGAGAGAAAAAAAAATAAAAAATGGCTATTCTTTCTTTTTTTCGAGAAAAAAATGGAAAAATAATATTTCAAAAAGAAAAAAATAAAAGAAAACAGAAAGACACATGAGAAAAAAATGGAAAAACAAAGCAACAACATAAGTGTGGAAAAATCAAATTCAATTCGAAAGGAAATGTGTTGTTTGATGGTATTGTGTCTTTTATCTTGTTGTACTTAGTCGATTGATGGAGTATTATTCATTATTTGTAGTTCCTTGTCTTGAATATTTAGCCTTATTCCCACCTTTACTTAAGCCCCGTTACAACCAATAAAAGACCCTTTGATTTATGCATCTTGTTCTTATTAGTAGTGGAGATTTGATTTACTTGCAAGCTTATGGTAATATCGTGTCGATTCTGACATTGAGCGTTTCTATACCCCAAACACATTGAGTGGTTAGAGTGAATTCCGGTAAGGTGTTGAGTTATGGGCATTGAGATTAATGGATGAAATGATGTTACAATTGCAAATAACTTGTTCTATTGGTTATGTTCAATTGATTGGTGTCTCGACTTGAATAATTATTGTGGCCTCTACCTTGATTCCTTGATTGTAAAACTTGACAAAGAAAGGTAAATATAAGTTTTGATTGTTTTGATTATATAATACTTGAGGACAAACATAAGATAAGTGAGGGAAAAATTGGTGAGTGTTCTCAATCGATAATATTTGCTTGTTAATTCTTCGATCTTATTGATTTATTGTTGCTGATCTGGTTGTGTTATGCTTATTTTCATGTAGGTCTTACTTTCCAGAATTAGTAGTAAAACGAGTGTATTCTGTTTTTTTATTATTTTTTTTACAGCTGGAGACATGGACATGACTCCGGGCATGACACAGTCTGACATGGTATTTTCTAGAAGGTTCAGTCAACATCAATTTTCTAGAAGATCTAGTCAGCACTTTCTGGAAGGTGGACGGGCAAAGATATCTTAAGAGACTTATTTTTAAATTTTAAAGTTTGAATTTAGAAAACATTTGTAATTATCTTTAGGATTATTTTTATTTTAATTTAGGTTTTTAGAGGCTATAAATACCTTTTGGGGTAAGCCTAAAAACACAACTCAGAATTTATTCTTTTTCTTCTTTCTAGTTTTATAAAAGTTCTCTCTTTTATTTTTTAAGTTTTCATTTTTCTTTTATTTTAAGTTTTGTTTTTAAATATTCTAAGTATGACTTTTGTCATGCTTAGCTAATTTTCTCATAAGCCGAGAGCTGAAGCGATACTCAATTCCAATGTGAGAATTGAAAATCACTTAATAACTTCAGAATACCTCTCTCAATATCTGCGCTTATTTTTCAAAATTAAAAACAGTTTTCAAAATCAAAGATTGACTTTGGTCAGAATGTTGTTGCGATTAAATGTGTGGGAGAAAGGATCGGCTTATTGAAAGCACATTCGACTTCTTGGGAACACACTTGGCGAGATTGTCTTGCCAAGAGGGAATTGAGATCAGAATTAGTAGTTATTGAAACAACAATCCGAGTCGGTCTTCATTTACTTAAACGGTTATTGATCTACGACAATTGACGTTGATCAAATCAATTTTCAAAGCCGGAATCAAAGATTGCCTTAGGTATTCAGTATACAAAGAAGAGTCACGAGAATTGCCCTTATAGACAAAGTAACCGACGTAAATCCCTAAGGGAAAATCTAATTCGATGATCCGAAGGTAATTGAGTTAAAGCGAGGCTTGAGGTTGTTTTTTACCATATTCATTTTCAATGTTACATTCTTTATTTTCTTTATTTTTACTTTAAATTTCTTTTTATTATTTAATCATTTTTATGAAAACCCCTTTTATCTACTGCATAACGCTTGGTATAAGCAATTCAAACAGAAATTTGAAATTTTCTAAGTCTCTGTGGATTGACCCTTACTTCTCTTTACTACGTATTTCCTTTATTTATTAATTGAGAAGAATGAATTTATTTTGACATCAAAACGATAGCTGTCAGCACTCATCACATTAGATAGATTCGTCCACTCCTCGGTGATTTGAGTAACGTTGGACGTCGGTCTTCCAAGATAAAACAACAGACGATCACAACAATAAACACAATTCAAGTGAACAATCGAACACAATCTTCTTTTTCTCTATCTCCGGACAGAACGAATCTGGAAGGAATTTTTAAGTGATTTCCTATTCAGGGTTGTGAAAAATGTCACAAAGATTTATGCCTTAACTAGCCTATGTATAGAAGAGGAAATTAATAAAAAAGTTATGACCTTTTGATGAAGAGTTAAGACCATTTGATGAAAAGATTTGTTGAAAAGCTAATTGATATAATTGAATGAATGCAACTTATTATTAATAATTGATCTATTCACCAAGTGACACGACTTATTATAAAGAGCATAAATTTTATTCAATTAATTTATTATTTAATCGAAGACATAAGTTTTATAACATCTCTCAACATAATTTTCGTATGCATTATCAAGCTCTTCTTTCAGTTTTCTAAGTTTTTTTTGGTTCATTTTCATCTAATTCTCATTTATTTTGTGTACCACACATGTGATCGAACTAGATGCTAAAAATAACCAAACAAGTTACCCAACTAATGAGTCTAATACTAGAATCAGTAGCAGCAAGTAGTAATTAACCACAAAGTTTTATTCAGTAAGCTGAAAAGAGTACAAAGCAGGGCCCTGAGAGGCAAACCTGTAAGAATGAGCATGCTGCTTCCTCTAACAAGGCAAAAGTTTTACTCAATAAGCTGAAAAGAGTACAAAGCAGGGCCCTGAGAGGCAAACCCTGTAAGCATGAGCATTCTGCCTCTAACAAGGCAACTTTAATGATAAGCTCTCTCAGATTTAAGCAGTGGCCCTTTATTCACTTAAAGCTAATACTACTATTACAGTTGTAATTAGTTGATGCACAAGGATGGCTTTCTATTAAGCACGAACAACTTGTCGGATTCTAGTACGTGGTTCGTTTGCTTTGATAAAAACCCATGGCCATGCCTTCCTTTCGCCATCGGATATAGCCAAACGAATTTGTCCATCCTTAGCCGAAGCTTTCTCAATTTCGTTACAAGCAGTTGCGGATGAACCACATACCGAAGGGCAGTACTTAAATTTGTACATACGTTCCCCGCCGGTCTCCTCTATTTTAAACCAACTCTTTTTTGTGTCGCAACCAGGGTTTCCTTCCTCCCCACCTAGTTCTACAAACCTTTTTCCGGTTGAGTCGTCGCGATGTTGAACCTTCCACACCCTTGTTGTTTGGCAGACTGTGTCTATTGGTCCAACGAACTTCAAGTTTACGTCGGAGGACACACGGACAACATCATCGTTGGGGTCCGCATTAGAAATTATCACGGGGTTACCATAGTCCACATCGAATGGTCTCTGAACGACTATTTCCGGGCATGGTCTACCTTTCTCCCTGCCTATGGCAAGCCCTCCACCACCAGCGCCAATTATCCCCGACACTACATAATATGGGACGCCCGTGACGACCTCTTCACCGTTAGCATCCAGCACGGCATTGTTTGCAGCGTTGGCCAGGCCAAACAGGACGAAAAGAAGAAATACAGAAGCACTTGTGGTTTTCATGATTAGCAGATTGTGTGTTGTGATCTGTTGTTGGTTTAGTTTTCCATGCCAATTTATAGCGGTGTATGAATAGTATTAAATAGCGGCCGCAACGCAGCGTAACGCCCACATCGTAACCTTTTTGAAGGTTACCGAGACGCAATACCGGCGCAACGCAATAAGGGAACCGCATCACTATTGTTGTGGTAAAACACCGTTACGTAACACCGCAACACGCTATAAATTACACCGTAACGCCGCAACAAACTTTAAATTATCTGAAATATAAAATTACATAGATGAATTGTTCTAATTTAATTCTTAAAATTGGATTATAAATATATATCATTAATAATATCGTAATAGTTATGTTTAAAATTAGTTACTTAAATTTGAATTAATTAGATTATTTATTAACATTATTTTAAAATTAAATTAATTTAAATTTAAATTGAATTTTTCTCATATCTAAAATTAATGTGATTAATTTTAAATTAAATTTTTATATTAACATTAAGTATCATAATTATATGTTTATTTATTATTATATTGGAATATAATTGATAGACGATGGAGTAAACAACTTCATAATGATTTACATTTTGCTGGTACATTATAAAACTTTTAAATTTAAATTGTGATATATTGTTTAGATATTTATTATACTATTTTTTATGTAGGATATTTTCTAATTCCACAATTTCTATACGGATGCAATTCCACAAGTGAAGTGATTCGTGAAACTCTAAATAGAGTTAGAAATGTCATATAGAGGATAGAACCCAACTTGAATGATCAAATTCTTGCAATTAACCAGGTATGTATTTTATATACTTGAATTGTTTGAAAAAACTCATAAATTATCATGTTTAAACTACTAATTCATTTATTTTTTTAGTTGTTGTTATATCAAGACAAAATGGATTCTTTTAGAACACCATTAGCTCAAACTGCAATTTTGAAGACTAACCCTGGTAAACAAAAAGAACTTAGCCTCTACAGTTTTGTAGATAATAAAGATATTTGTATAAATGCATTATGAATTATATCTTAATATTTATGTTTTTGTAGCTGAATGGTGGATTAATTATGGAAATTGTGCACCGCAACTTCAACGCATTGCTGTCAAAGTTTGAGTCAAACAACTTCATTTTAAAATTGTGAGTGTAATTTCAGTACTTTTAGTTTGATCCATACAAAGAAGAAAAATATACTCAAGCATAAAAAACTTCAAAAATTGGTTTATGTCCATTATAATATGGGTTGAAGCTGATACATGCAAAGAAAAAGTGCACAAGAATTAGAAATGGGTTTTAATCTGATTATTCTTGAAAATATTTTTGAAGAAGATGACCTATTAAATGCATGGATTGAAGAAAGATAGAATGCTACACTTGATAGTGAACACAATTTCTCATGGTTGCTTGAGGAGTTACTTAATGAAACTGATGAAGAAGCTCAAGGTGAATATATGAACAGTTCACCTACTCCATCTAATGAGAAAAACTTTCAACTATCGTTGTCAAGTTATGATGATGATGATGACGACGATGGTGATGGTGGTTGTGATGATCATGATGGTGATAATGAAGGTATGTATCAACCAGAATATGGACACATTTATTCTACTGCTTTTCATGGACATCAAGGTACATCCATATATCCTTACGATGATAATTCTGGTTTGTATAGAACAAATGTGATTCAAAATAGAAGAGATGATGATGATAGAACTCATAGGAGGATGGGAGAACACTTTTATGATTCATTTTCAGGTTCATCATCATATATTTCAGCTACAATATAATTTTTCTTTCTTTCTAAGTTATGTATTTTTATATTTGTAGTTATGCATTTTTTTTCTTTCTAAGTTATGTAAAATGAACATTTTTTATGTTACAATATAAAAAGTTTGATATTATTTTAGTGATATTGTTTATATCATTAACATTATAATTGTTATTACCTATTATCCAGTGTGATAACACTTCTATGGTTTATATTTGTTTTTAATAAATTTTTATCTATGAAATTAAATTTTTATTTTCAAAATAAAATATTAAAAGAGTATATTAAAAGATAATTGTAAAATGTATAAATATACTATTTTAGACGTATTGTGATTTTTTAAGGAAGAGATCACGCCCGAGATGGCCGCAACACGTTACGTAACGTCCGCAGCATTCACAACCGCGACACCGCAACCGCAACAAAATCTGACACTATGGTTGTATGGTCCATGAACGTCCAAATTTCATGGAGGTAAGGTACAACACATGTTAAATTTTCAATATCGCATTACCCCACCCAACAGCACTTTTGTTGTCGTGTTATTTACTGTCCTCGTCTTCTTATTATCTATTTAATCACACGCTTTAACGAGTCATTAAAAATAATTGATTCCACAACGTCCCATTTGGAGGTAGACATTTTCTTTTAAGATTTTCCTTATACGGCAGCCCTATCTTGTCAATAATTTCAGCCGTAAAATTAATTTTTTTTAACCATAAATACTTGATATATAAATTTAATCTTATATCACAAACTTAATCTTCTTCCATCCTAAAAATTTGATAAAATGTGAAGAACATAGAAAATAAACGGGACAAACGAACGTATCAGACTAAATATCTGACTAGCAGAAGTTGCAGTCAATTAATTTCTTACTTGGGCTGCATTGAGTGGCTGCTTCACGAGAGATTTTATACTTGAGTCCGATTGTATTCGGGTGGTAATGTGTACTTTGGATCTTCATTCAGTAGGATTGTCCGGTTGTCTTATATGCACTCATGTTTAATTTTGGTGTAGTCATTTAGGACAACCTTGTGGCTGCTTTGAGTGGTGCATTCTTGTTTTGGCAGATTGTTCCTGTTTGTAGTCGTTTGTAGGTCTGGTTTTATAGGCTGCTTTCTGCCATATCTTTGTTTTCTTTCTTAATTTTGTGTTCTGTTGTGAGGGTCAGGGTGGTTCCGTTGTTCTTGGTTTGTTTTACGTTTTCGGGGTATGTTTGTATCAAGTTTGGTTGGGGCTTGGGTTTGAATTCGTTTAGCTGGTCTGGTTTTGCTCGTTATCTTGTTTGTTGATCTATTCGGGTGGCTTGTATTATTTTCATCCATTTAGGTTTGGAAGGTTTTTAATGAGACATATATTTTGCCTTATTCGGCGTTTAATTAATAATATTCTCTTTGCCGAGCAAATTTTTTTTAATTTGTTACTAATTTCCCATGTTGTGGATATTATTAACTTGTTTAACTCAATAACCATTAATATAAAAAGAATATTAATATAATTATATATATTTATTATCTAAATATATAGAGATAATTGTAATATTATGTCGGATCCCATTGAATTTTTCATTCTAAAATTGAATCGGATTCAATCTAACTCTTAAAAGAGAATCCGACCCAAACTTAAAATTTCAAAATAAAAAAATCTAACTAAACGAATAAAATCAAAATCCATCAAATCAAATAAACTTATCATCCTAAAAACTATACAAAATATAGCATATGAACGTATTAAAAAATGTAACTCATATAATTTTAACTCTTAAATTTTAGACTTATATTAGTTTAATCTCAATTCTAGAAATTAACTCATATAATTTTAATATTTTATGAGTTTAATCTTAAATCTCGAACTCGTCTTATTCTATCCTTAAAAAAAATGTAAAGAAAATCAGCAACATCCGTAAATACTTGAAAATGAGACGTTCACGATAATTGATTCCACAAGGTCCCATTTGGAAGTAGACATTTTCTTTTAAGATTTTCCTCATAAGCGGCGTCTTGTCAATGATTTCAGCCGTAAAAATAAATTTTATTTTTTAAAAAACAATAAATACATGAAATATAAATTTAATATTATATCACAAACTAAATCTTTTTCCATCCTAAAAAATGATAAAATGTGAAAAAACCAGCAACATCCATAAATACGTACAACAAATTAAATAGAACAAACATATAAGTGTATTGGATAACATAAATCATTCATAGAGGTAATTATAGACAATATATAAATCATGCAACTTACAGAATAAACGGAACAAACGAACTTATCAGACTAAATACCTGACTAGCCGAACTTGCATTCAATTAATTTCTTATTAAATTCCTTAATAAAAAAACTCCTTAACCCGATAACCATTAATATAAAAGGACATTATTATAATTATCCCTAAATATAAGAGACAATTATAATATTGTATCAGATCTGTTAAAAATAATACCTGATATTTGGGTAAAATTATTTTTATTCCTCAACTTACAATATACATCAAATAAGTCCTATTTATACACAAAGTAACTGTCATAACTAACTCAATAACCATAAGCTAACAAACTAACAAACTGTACAACTAAGCTAAACTTAGTTAATACTTTCTACACTCCCCCTCAAGTTGGTGGTTGAAAAAAATGTCCCCAACTTGGAAACCAGATACTCATGTTGATGTACACCTTCTTGAATTTTTTCTCTAAGAAAATGACAATCTATTTCAATATGTTTAGTTCTCTCGTGGAAAACCGGATTAGCTACTATCTGCAAGGATGCTTTACTGTCACACATCAACTTAGCTACTTCCATATTCTTCAAACCCAACTCAGCCAGCAAACCTCTCAACCATACTATTTCAGCAGCTGTTCCTTCCATGCTTCTATATTCTGCTTCAGCAGTAGAGCGTGCAACAGTGTTTTGTTTCTTAGACTTCCAGGAGATCAAAGACATTCCAAGTTTAATGCAAAAACATGTTATAGATCTTCTAGTCATTGGACAAGAAGCCCAGTCAGAATCACAATAAGCAAACAACTTACATTCACTTGCTGCACTTAATAAAATCCCCTGACCTGGATTTTTCTTAATGTATCTTACCACTCTTAATGTAGCTTCAAGCTGGGATTGCTTTGGTTTATGCATAAACTGACTTAGAAAATGCACTGCATAAGCAATATCTGGCCTTTTGTGGGTAAGATATATCAGTCTACCTATAAGCCTCTAAAAAATAGACTTGTTTTTCTCTAAAGGAGTCACAACTGGTTTAGTTCCCCCTGTTCTAATTTCTTCAGTCAGTTCTAAATCATACTTTCGTTGATTCAACACAATCCCATCTTTTGACCTTAGAAACTCCAATCCTAGAAAATAATTCAACTCTCCAAGATCCTTCATTTTGAAGTTCCCATTCAAAATATGCTTAAGTTCCATTATCATTACTTCATTACTGCTAGTAATTAAAAGGTCATCAACATAAACCAGCAAGACAACTATATTATTCCCTTTCTTTTTTGTGAACATTGAATAATCATACTTTCTCTACATGTAACCAGTTGTAAGTAATACTTTTATTAGCTTCAAGTCTCATTTCCAAGAAGCTTGTTTTAGTCCATAAAGTGATTTATGCAACCTACAAACCTTAGACTCCCATTGGCTGTAAAAACTGTCAGGAAGTGCCATATAGACTTCTTCAACTAAGTCACCTTGCAAAAATGCATTGTATACATCCATTTAATAAAGAGGCTAGGAAAAAATAGAGGCAAGAGCAAGAACAGTTCAAACAGTGACTAACTTAGCAACCGGGGAGAAGGTATCCACAAGATCAACTCTGTCTCTTTGATTGATCCCTTTAGCAACAAGGAGAGCTTTGAAACGCTCAACATCTCCATTAGCCTTGTACTTAATTATGTACACCCATTTGCATCGTATTGGAACTTTCCCTGAAGGCAGAGTAACTACAAACCAAGTGTTATTTTATTCCAAGGCATCAATCTCTTTCTTCATGGCTTGGATCCACAAAGGGTTGGTAATGGCTTCAATATAGGTTTTAGGCTCAAGTAAATGAGAATTGGAGGATGAGAAACTCTGAGTTTTTGAAGGTAAATGAAAAAAAATTGAAATTGGAAATAGGATACTTACTTGGAAGAGATAAAGATTGGTATGATTGAGCATAGTCATATAGTCAATTAGGAGGTTTAACAACCCTAGTAGATCTTATTTGAGGTGGAAACTAATTTTGAGGCTGAAGAGGTGAACTAGGAGGACTAGTTGAGACTTGAGGAAATGCAGATGAAGAAGAAGAAGAAGAAGAAGAAGAAGAAGAAGAAAAAGAAGGAGGAGGAGACATACTAGGGAAAAATGTACTGGAGGAGATGATGTAGAGATATCAAGAGTAAGAAAATCAGAATCTTCAACAATAGGCTGAGCAGGGAAAAAATAAGAAGACTTGTTGATTGGAAAGGCAAAAGAAAACATAGTCTCATGAAAGACCACATCACGATTGACAAAAAAGCACTTTGTATGAAGATCAAAAAGTAGATAACCCTTTTGAGTTGATGAATAACCCATTAAGACAGAATGTAGGGACTTTGGTGAAAATTTGTCCTTATAGTTGACTTTAGTTGCATAGCAAAGACAACCAAACACTCTTAGATGAGAAAGATCAGGTGATTTTTGATAAAAGACTTCAAAAGAACTTTTCAAATTTAAGACAACAGTGGGAAGCCTGTTAATGATGTAACAGGCTGTTAAAACACACTCACCCTAAAATTTTATAGGCACATGAGAGTAAAAACAAAGAGCACAGGCTACCTTTAAAAATACTTATGCTTGCGCTCAACAACCCCATTTTGATGGAGTGTATGGACACATGAGCTTTGGTGAATGATTCCAAGATATGATAAAAGTTTAGAACAATGATCACTAAAAAATTCACCACCATTATCACTGTGAATATACTTAACTGAAGTATAATGATGATTTTGAACAATGATAAAAAAATTGTTTGAGAAAAAGGATTGCATCACTCTTAAGTCTCAACAAATAAACCCAAGACATTATAGTATGATCATCTAAAATAGTCAGAAAGGATCGATGACCACTATGTGTTGATATTCTATAGGGACCCCACAAGTTAATATGAATCAAATCAATAGGTTTAAGTGATCGATAAAAACTAATAGGAAAATGTAACCTTGACTGTTTTGCAAGAGGGCATACAGAACATTGCTTAACAAAGTTTTCATTTAAGGGAATGGAGCATAAAAAAGGAGTCTTATGCATTTTTGCAGTAGTGGCATGCCCTAAAAGTGCATGTCAAAGCATTGTATTATTAACAGAAGAAACATACATACAACCAGAATCATACTTACATTCTGAGGATGACAAAACATAATTACAATGCTTAGAAAACAAACCATAAACAAGATCATTTGAATAAAAAAATAGAGACAATGAGACTCCCTACCAATCCCCCTCATCTTCCAGTGAAGAGATCCTGCAAAATGAAAAAAAATGAGGATAGAAAACAATGATGCAATTTAGGTCTTTGGTAAGTTTTGATATTGATAACAAATTATGGTGAAAATTAGGTACAAACAACACATTGGGAATAACATCAGCTGAATCAAAACAAAAACTACCAGTGTGTGTAATAGGGATAATTTTACCATTAGGTAAATGAACACAATGAGAACCAGAATCACATGAAGTAAGAAATTACAAACAGTGGATATCAGAAATCATATGATCAATATCACCTATATCAAGTATCCAACGACAAAACCAAAATAATTAGGTAAATAGTTAGAACTAATACTTGCTAAGTTCACTATTGTATCAAACGAGGGAGGTTTATTCAGAAGCTCAAGAATCTGATTATATTGATCTGTGGTGAAAACTGGAGCAACATGAGTATTACTAGAATCACCAGAACGTGATTCACAATCAGAATCAGGCAATAAGTTGTTGGTAGCAAGAGCAGCCTGAGGACCCTTCTTTTTAATGAATTTGAAATCAGGAGGAAAGCCATTTAAGCGATAACAACTTTCACTCTTATGTCCCTTTATCTTGCAGAAATCACAAACTCCATTAAAACGCCTTCGATCATAATTTCCAGAAACACTGTAATGCATTGCAGTTACTCCCGAAACAATAGATAACTGAACTCGTTGTGCTTCTTCTTGAATAATCATATAATAGGCTTGATTAACAGTCGACAAAGGTTGCATAAGCAAAACTAAACTGAGAATTGCTGAATAAGTATCGTTAAGACCCATAAGAAACTATAACAATTTTTGCTGGGCAATATGCTTAGAGTTTTACTGAGAAGCTTCACAATTGCATGTTGAAAAAGGAACTAAAGCATGATTCTTATCCCATAACAGCTTTAATCGAGTGAATCACTTTAAGATAAAGTTACAATTTCCTGATGCAAGAAAAAATTTTGAGATCCATCAACCTTATCGAATCGATCCTTCAAATCAGTCCAAACATGAGCAACACCTGAAGAAAAGACAATTCTAACAGAGAGATAATTGCTCACCGTATTGAGAATCCAGGATAGGACAAACGCATTACAGCGTTCCCACTGAGAATGCAAGAACTCATCATAATCCTCTTTGCAACAGGAACCATCAACAAAACCTAGCTTATTCTTTGCGAGCAGTGCAATCTTCATAGAACGACTCCAGATATTATAGTTGTCAATACCGACCAAGCGGTAAGAAAAAAGAACACTGCCCGACGTATCAGACGGATGCAGGAACAACGGGTGATTGAAATCGAGCAATATGGCGGTAGTGTCAGAGGAATTCATTCCGTATCAAGAAACCGCCCAGCGAATACGAATTAACCAGAAACGAAATAATACGGGTTGAAGGAAAACATGCAAATATGAAAACGGTCCACCTGGGCTAAACTAATACCATGTTAAAAATAAGACCTGATATTTGGGTAAAATTATATTTTATTCCACAACTTACAATTTACATCAAATAAGTCCTATTTATACACAAAGTAACAACCATAACTAACTCAATAACCATAAGCTAACAAACTAACAAACTGTACAGCTAAGCTAAACTTAGTTAATACTTTCTACAGGATCACATTGAATTTTTTCATTTTAAAATTGAATCAGATTCAATCCAAATCTTAAAAGGAAATCCGACCCAAACTTGAAATTTCAAAAAAAAAATCCATCCAAATTGAAACAAGTCAAAATTCATCAAATCAAATAAAATTATCAACCCAAAATATAGCACAGGAACGCATTAAAAATGTAAACAAAACAAACTATATATAATAATATGAGCATAATAATAAAAAAGCATCCTACCAGAAGAAAAATATCGTAGCTGCCACAAGGATGGAGCTCACGACGGTAGAAGGGATTATTGACGAAGAAAAACTACAAATGCTGCAAAATTGTTTGGTAGGATGGCGCAAGAATTTTTGTACAATCGGAAGCCCTGCACGCCAACTACATGGAAAAGGTCTACCTCCCTTTTTTATTATAAGAGTTAATTAAGATGTTGTCTTATTGTTGTTTAAAAACATTGATACAATGAGAAGAATGAAGACCGAGAAAACAAAATCTTTCAATGAATGGTTTTATAGAATTGAATATTGGTCGGAAGTTCTGGAGGTGGTGAGTCATTGTGCATCGTTAGCTTGTGAGGGAATCCCAATTCATTCATGAAATCACGATACTTTCAAGAACAATACTGCCAAGAGGGGTAAGATTATTGCAATTGATGAAAATTCTCAATATCCCTCGTCCTTTGATTAGGCTAAGATTCAAATCATCTCAAACATTAAAAAATAGGATTGTTGATTTTATCAAAATGAAGGTTAATGCCAAATCTTTTAACGTCCTGGTGTATGAAGTTGAATCGGTGATCAGGCCAATGATCGGTAGACATGTGACATCAATAGGTACAAGTGCACACTTGTCGATTGTAAAATAGAGATAACATTTCGGGTAAGGATGTCGAATGTAAATCCTCCAAACCGATACATGTGATCTAATCTGATCCGAGGTATCAAATTAGGGCCACCGAAACGACCCACAGTAAAAATTCAGAGAAACATAATATTTTATCAAAAACAATTTAAAATCGTAAAACAATTTATAAAAAATATATATAAGTTCAAGAAACATTTTGATGTTAAAAAAGAATACAATAGTATACAATATCAAAGCAAGTTCATACATTGATATAAAATCAAAGCAACGCCGAAAGAACTCCCATTACTGATGTCGATAGTGCACAAGATGAACTCCTTTAACCTGAAATGGTTGTTGGAAAATTTGATAATTTTGGAGCTTTGAATGTGAAATTGATCAAAACGTTGTTGAGAAAAATGTGAAACCAATTGTTGGTTCGTAAATGTGCAGACTTGTATGATATGGGTAACGTTAATGTTCAAATCGGTCAGGCATTTGTGAGCTTGCGGATATTTTAACCCAAATCTGAAATAGTTTTTCCTCAAACAAAGTATATCTTTTTAAAATTTGTTTTGGAATTTAAAGGATAAATATTAAAAGGTTACTTTAATCAAGACAATAATTTTGGAAATTACTTAATTGCTTGATTCTCATTAATACTTCATTAGGTCAAAAATTTCCAATTGAAAACAACTCAAAAACGTTTTTTTGCTCGGTAAAAGAAGCTTTATTAATAATGAAATGAACTGGATCAAAATGTATGCCTCATTAAAAACCTCCCTAAACCTAAATATAGGAAAAAAGTACATTCAAGAGAATCAACACTGACAGAGAACCAACTAACTGAACCAATAAGCGCAATTACAACCGCCTTTCTCATTGAGATATCAGCACTGACAGAGAACCAAAAGACCACTTAACCCAACAAGAGAATCTCACTCAGCACCAAAGGAGGACCATCACAGGGAGCTCTTTAAGGATAAATACTCCACAACCAGCTGACACACCTAACCACCATAATAGAACACCCCTCAACAATACTTAAAAAACTTCCATCAAACAACTTGTCTAAATACGTGAGAAGACAAGAGAATAAGCAATTGATAAAGGTCCACATCACCAGCAAAGACCGAGGCATCAGAAAAAATCATCTCATATAAAATAAGAGTGCAGATAGAGAAATAGAAGGTTAACCGAGAAATCAAAAACAAATGTTGAATCTTGGCTATCACTACCAACATCCCCAACCGATGAAATGCTGAAAGATTAGAAAATAGGTTCCAAAACTTGAGAATTACTCTCCGAATATACCAAACAAAATAAGGAAGCATTACGCAGAGGACCATGTACTTGTTTCAATTTTTGGAAAATAGTGTTGTATTATAATCTAAAAATTCTGTTTCAATAATAAAGTTAAAAAAATTGTGAAATTAAAATAGAACATGTAATCGGATGAAACTGAATAAATAGAAGAGTTTTGTTAAGGCATGTATGAACAATTTCCTTAAGATAGATTCGTCCTCTCCTCGGTGCTTTGAGTAACTTTGGACGTTAGTCTCCAGGATACAACAACAAAAGTTCAAAACAGTAAGCACCACTATAGTGAATAATCTAACACAATCTTTGTCTTTATCTATCATTAGAAAATGACATTCGAAGAATCGGAGAATTGAAAGGAAAGTATTTGAAAGAAAATAAGAAAAATTGTGTGTTCAGATGTGTCACAACTTAGCCTTTATATAGGGAGAGAAATTTGTATTGAAATATTAAGACCTTTAAATGAAACGACTTAACCATTTGATTAACAATTATAACCTTTTGATGAAAAGGTTAACATGAAAAGACTTGACTTTTTGGGTGAAATGAATTAACTATTTTTCATGAAAAGACTTAAATATTTTTCATTAATAGAGATGTTGAATAGTCTTGATTGAATAAATCAATTCATTCATATTTTTCCAACAATCCCCCACATGAATGAATTTGATTGTTTAAAACATTGACTCAATGTGGTGATAAATTCTACGTTCGATATTTGCATAGGATAAGTAGGCGTCCCCCTTTGAATCTTCCCTTGTGAAAATATGTTTACCTTACTGGCTGTCCAGTAGACGTGATGTCCTTGAACTGTCCTACCATTTGTGTAAGTGATGACATACCTCACACAAATATCTCACTGACAAGAGTTTGATTATCATGGTAATGTCCATATAGTCGTGGACATCTCCTAGTTCTGCAAGAGCTTAGAGAACTATGCCCTAATAGTCTCTTTGAAGCGGCTCCACTTCACTCTCACATAAGTGACTTATGTTGTTCAGTTAAACGAAACACATATTGGTCATTAAATACATTGCTTAACCTCATCCACATTTTAGTCACTGTTTTCATCATAGGAATAAGCTTGGGGATAAAAACACCCACATTGACCTCACCAGGTTTATGCAAGTAGGTTTTCCCATTGAACCTAGATCTTGGGATCTCTAGTCAACTAGGTTGGGTTTTTCTTCACATAGAGCCTTAATAATTCATGGGCTTTAGTTTCGCTCCTCTTGATGTTTTATCAACATGATCTCGATTCAACCCTTTGGTTAGCATATACGCAATGTTATCTTTTGATCTTACAAAATCAATTGAGATAACTCTAGTTGACATCAATTGTATAATGGTATTGTGTCGACGTCGCATGTGTCTTGACTTACCATTATACATTACATTTTTTCTCTACCAATTATTGCTTGGTTATCACAATATATATATATTTTGGGTACAAGCTTTGGCCATTCAGGAATATCCTCCAAAAAATTTCGTAACCATTCTGTCTCTTCTCCAGTTTTGTCCAAGGCTACAAACTCAGATTCCATTGTGGATCTGGTTATAATTGTTTGTCTTGAGGATTTCCATGACACAACTCATCTTTCCAATGCGAAAATATAACCACTTGTGCCTTTGGTATCTTGAATATCATATATCCAACTGGCATCACAGAATCCTTCTAACACAACATGATCTATAGAATAAAACAATCCATAGTTTTGAGTATATCTGAGATATCTCAATACCCTCATAATTTATTTCCAGTGTTTCTCCCCTGGATTGCTTGTAAATCTCCTTAAACTACTTACAATGGAAGCAACAACAGGTCTAGTGCAACTCATAAGGTACATTAGACTGCCTATGATCCTTGCATATTCCACTTGATTAAAACTTTCACCTTTATTTTTAGATAGATGTTGACTTGTATCTATCGAAGTTTTGGCTACACCAGAATCATTCTTGCCAAAATTTTCAAGAATCTTGTCTACATAGTGTGATATGAGACCTTTATATGACCTTTTGATTTGGATGCCCAAAATCATGTCAACAAGTCATATGTCTTCCATGTCAAATTTTGAATTTAACATATTTTTGGTACGTTTTATCATTTCATTGTTACTTCCAACAGTGAGTATGTCATCAACATATAGGCATATGATTACATATCCATCAACAGTGGTTTTGACATACATTTGTCACATTCATTTATTTTAAATCCATTTAATATCATAACACTATCAAACTTTTCATGACATTACTTTAGTGCTTGCTTAATTCCATATAATGATTTTACCAACTTACATACTTTCTTTTCTTGTCCTGGAGTTACATAACCCTTAGGTTGTTCCATGTAAATTTCCTCATCAAGGTCTCCATTAAGAAAAGTGGTCTTAATATCCATTTGATGTACTTCTAAATTTAGTAAAACTACAATTGCAAGTATCATTCTTATAGAAGTTATTCTTGATATGGGTTAGTATGTATCAAAGTAATCAAGACCTTCCTTTTGTCGATACCATTTAATAACCAATCTGGCCTTGTACTTATCAATTGTTCCATCTTCTTTCATTTTTCATTTGAAAATCCATTTAGAATTTAATGGTTTAATTCCATAATGAATATCCACTAATTCCCACGTATCATTTTTCATGATGGAATCAATTTCACTCTTGATGGAATCTTTCCAAAAATTACTTTCAGATGAATGTATAGCTTCGCTATAAGTTACATATTCAGTCTCTAGCATATAGGTTAGAAAATCCGATCTAAAGGATTTTTCTACTCATGCCCTTTTACTTCTTCTTGGTCTATCTCGACTTCAACCTCTTGTTGGAAGTCTTGACTATTTTCATTAATAGTTTCTAAAGCTCGTTTCCTTGAACTTGAGACAATCTCTCTAATTTTACAAGGAAATATATTTTCAAAAAATGAGGCATTTTTAGATTCTAATATTGTATTCTTGTGAATTTCTAGATTATTTGATTCATGCACAAAAAATCGATATGCATTGTTGTGGTGAGCATAGCCAATGAAAAAATCCACTATTTTAGGACCTATTTTCATTTGCTTTGATAAATGAGCCATTACCTTTGCAAGACACCCTCACACTTTCAAGTAATTTTAGGAGTGTTTCTTGCATATCCACAACTCATATGGTGTCTTGTCTTTTTTCTTGTAGAGCACCTTATTTAAAAGGTAATTTGCTGATAAAACAACTTCCCCCCACATGTTCTGTGACAACCCAAAACTTCCTAGTATAGTGTTCATCATTTCTTTTAATGTTTGATTTTTCCGCTCTGCTACTCCATTCGATTGAGGAGAGTATGATGGTGTTACTTCATGAATAATACAATGTTGTGCACATTATTGACCAAATTGTTCAACATATTCACCACCACGATCACTTCTCACCCTCTTAATCATTTTGTTAAATTGGGTTTCAACTTCCTTCTTATAGAGAATAAATTTTTGTATAGCTTCATCTTTTCTTTTAAGAAAATATACATAGCAATATTTTGTGATATCATCAATGAAGGTAATAAAATATTTATTCTCTCCTCAAGTTTGAACAAATTTTAAGTCACAAACATCACTGCATATTATATCAAGAGTTTCCATATTTCTTTCAACGGGTTTAAATGCAGACCTTGTTAGTTTAGCTTCAACACATGTTTCACATTTATGAGTATAATTAATGTGAAATGGGGGAATGTGTTCTAAGTTAATTAATATACGTAAAGTATCATAATTAACATGTCCGAGTTTACCATGCCATAAATTTAATGACTAAATCATATAAACAGAGGAAGAATAATCATTCCTATTTATATTTTTAGCTTTTACAGAGATATCATTGAGTTTCCATATATTGTTCAATACATATCCCCTTCCCACAAATATTCACTCTTTTGATAAAACTAACTTTTGGGATTCAAACATCATCCTAAAGCCATGTATACTTAAGAGGGTCCTAGAGACAAGGTTCTTTCGTATGTCAGGCACATACAACACGTTTTAAAGTTTCAACTCTTTTCCAGAAGTCATCTTTAGAATTACAGTGTCTTTCCCCTTGATCTTGGAAGTTGCAGCATTGCACATATAGAGCTTTTCTCCTTTCTCACAAGAAACCAACTCATCAAAGGAGTTATTGTCACAAAAAATATGGCATGTGGAACCACTATCAAGCCACCATTCTCTTGGATTTGAATCAACCAAGTTAACTTCAGAGACCACAACACATACATCAAGTTCAGATACTTACTTGGAAATTTCTGTCACAACATTAACCTTTTTTGTTATGGACCTTTTTGGAAGCCTACATTCAGATGACATGTGTCCCGTCTTATTGCAATTAAAGTATTTCCCTTGAAATTTTTGCTTCTTAGAAACACCTTTTCGTCATAGTTTAGATTCAATTTGAGCTTGTTTTCTCTTCTTGAAGTCCTTTTTTGACTTCCACCACATTTTCGTTGGCAATGTTATGATTGGTTGTTTATCCTTTTAGCTGCACATCGATTTTCTTCTTCAATCCGAAGTCTCCTAATCAGATCTTCCATCGTCATTTTTTTTTCTCTTATGCTTAAGATAATTCTTAAAGTCATTCCAAGCAGGCGAAAGTTTTTCAATAATGGTTGCCACCTAAAAGGATTCACTTATAATCATCTCTTCTGCGAGAATACCATGAATGATCAGTTGGACTTCTTGCACCTGATTCACAACAGTTTTAGAATCAACCATTACAAAGTTTAAGAATTTGGCAACTAAGAATTTCTTAGCACCAACATCTTCAGTTTTGTATTTATGGTCCAATGATTCTCATAGTTCCTTTGTTGTTTTCTTTACGCTGTATACTTTATAAAGTGCATAAGATAAACCATTAAAGATGTAGGTACGACATAGGAAATCAGAATGCTTTCATGCTTCGGTAATGTTGAATGCAGTTGCAGCATCCACTTCATCATCTTCAATAATAGGAGGATCATCCTTAAAAAATTTGGCCAGATTCAATGTCGTCAAATAAAACAACATTTTCTATGCCAATTTATAGAAGGTGTAAGCTCCATGAACGCCCACAATTCATTTGAGGTGGTCCAATTAGTAGGACCACCTCGTACATGTCTTGTTGAAATTTCAATATCGCATTACCCCACCCCAACAGCATTTTTGTTGTCTTGTTATTTATTGTTCATGTCTTCTTATTATCCATTTAAGACATGCATGAATGAGACACTCAAAATAATTGATTCCATAAGGTCCCAACAGATATCTCTAGAACGATTTTCCTCACGGTGTTTATGTGTTTGCATAATTTTTAAGAAAATATTTTGAACTACTTTATATGAATTTTTACATCTTCAAGCATTCTTGTTTCCTTATTCTATGTAAACTTAACTAATATCAGTAAGCAATTAACAAGATCATTTTAGAATTTGAGATCAACCATCAACTTTGTGATGTACTTAAGCTGTGGTTAATTTTTTTTTTGGTTATTTTTTGGCTTATTACGATTATATTAAATTTCAATTAATGTAAGACGAAAATTGACTTGATTATAAAAAGTTATAAAATAATATTCGGTTTAGAAATGTTAGTAAATTAATCCCTTGTCATTAACTTTTTTTTAATGAGAATTAACTCAACAATTAATATAAATTAGTATAATAAAATATTTAACTCTTAAATTTTTAGACTCATATTAATTTAATCTCAATTCTAAAAATTAACTCATATAATTTTAATATTTTATGAGTTTAATCTTAAATCTCGAGCTTATCTTCTTCTATCTTAAAGAAAATGTAAAGCAAATCAGCAACATCCATAAATACTTGAATGAGACGTTAACAATAATTGATTCCACAAGGTCCCATTTGGAAATAGACATTTTATTTTAAGATTTTCCTCATACGCGGGGTCTTGTCAAAGATTTCAGCCGTAAAAATAAATTTTATTTTTTAAAAAACCATAAATGCATGATATATCAATTTAATCTTGTATCAGAAACTTAATCTTCTTCCAACCTAAAAAATGATAAAATATGAAAAACCAGCAACAACCATAAATATGCAAAACAGTAAATTAAATATAACATACATGTAAGTGTATTGGATAACATAAATCATGGAGGTATTTACGTACATGACCAGGGACATACGCATAATTTTAAGTTAGGGGGTTGAATATTTAAAATTCTTGAGGGAGAAGTTTAACATAAAAATTTTTGAGGGGAATAAATTTTAAAAAAATACATAGAAAAAATGATATACCAGAAGAACGCTCTCCTTTTCTTCCACGGTCAGAGCTAGTCAGTCCATGCACCACAAGACCCTCTGCTTGGGGCTTGAAACTAGATATAAGATGCTTTATCTTGTCGAACGAGTGCATGCCATTGTACACCTCTTCAAGAATGAGAGTTTCACGACTGTACAATGTTATGTCTCTGAAAGGTGAGTAGGAAGAAGGCAACGAACATAAGAGGATCAGTCCTATGTCTTCTTGATCATACTTCACTTATAAAGTCTCTAGATCAGAGACATTTTCCTTAAATGCGGTCAGGTGCTCTTCAAGAGACGAACCTTCCGTCAACTTGAGCGAATAAAGATGCTGTTTTAGGTGCAACTTACTGGTCAATGATTTATGCATGTAAAATTGCTCCAATTTCGACAAAGATGCAACTGTTTTTTCTTTCAACACATCCTGTAAAATTTGATTTGATAAGTGTAAACGAAGTTGAGAAAGAGCTTTACGATCCTTACGTTTCGTCTATTGTGTTACCGGCTTCTTATCAAACCCTTCTAATGCATCATTGAGATCTAACTATGCAAGAACATCCCAAATCTTCACATGCCATAGCGATAACACGATGTTACGATCCAACAGCGGAATATCATATTTCATTGTTGCAATAATCTTAAACCCGACATATGATATCATGTATTTGTACCCTCCATGTTCTCTACGTTTTGTATTGGATTGTTGCTGATCTCGCCCATGGAGGTAGACAATGTCAAACCACATTAAATCTCGTCTCCTTATGCATGTCTTGTTTTTGTCGATATCGCTTTGGTTATTTTTCCGACCTCAAATTCCTAACACGATCCAAACTTAAAATTTCAAAATAAAAAAATATCCAACCAAATCGAATCAAGTCGAAATCCATCAAATCAAATAAAATTATCATCCTAAAAAGCTATACAAAATATAGCACACGAACGTATTAAAAATGTAAACAAAACAAACTATATATAATAATATGAACATAATAATAAAAAAAATCCTACCAGAAGAAAAGTTAGTAAATTAATCCCTTGTCATTAACTTTTTTTTTAATGAGAATTAACGTGATAATTAATATAAATTGGTATAATAAAATATTTAACTCTTTAATTTTGGACTTATATTAATTTAATCTCAATTCTAGAAATTAACTCATATAATTTTAATATTTTATGAGTTTAATCTTAAATCTCGAACTCATCTTATTCTATCCTAATAAATAAATAAATGTAAAGAAAATCAGATACATCCGTAAATACTTGAATGACACGTTCACAATAATCGGTCCCATTTGGACGTAGACATTTTATTTTAAGATTTTCCTTATACGCGGCGTCTTGTCAATAATTTCAGCCGTAAAAATAAATTTTATATATCAATTTAATCTTATATCACAAACTTAATCTTCTTCCATCCTAAGAAAATGATAAAATTTGAAAAAACCAGCAACGTCCATAAATATGCACAACAACAAAACAAACATACAAGTGTATTGGATAACATAAATCATGGAGGGATATTATTAATTTCTTACTAAATTCCCATGTTGTGGATATTATTAACCCCTTAACTCGATAACCATTAATATACAAAGAATATTGTTATAATTATATCTAAATATATAAGAAATAATTATAATATTATATTTGATTACATTGAATTTTTTATTCTAAAATTGAATCAGGTTCAATCCAACTCTTAAAAGGGAATCTAACCTAAACTTAAATTTCTAAATAAAAAAAATCAACAAATTGAAACAAGTTGAAATTCATCAAATTAAATAAAATTGACGAAACAAAACTACAAATGCTGCAAAATTGTTTGGTAGGATGGTGTTTGTTACAATTATATTAAGTTTTAATTAATGTAAGATGAAAATTGACTCGATTATGAAAAATTATAAAATTGTAGTCGGTTTAGAATGTTAGTATTTTTTTTAAATATACGAGGAAGAGCATAGCTCTTAAAATGATCTTAGGTGAGACTCATCAAGCTGCAGAAAAGCCTCAACTTCAGCTGGCGCCTCAGGAAACCTGCGAAAACTTCCATCCAAATGCCATGCCAACCGAACCAAGCCGTCAGCCACCTGATTATGCTCCCGAGGAATGTGCTGAATCTGAATGTTCCAAACTCGTCATATAAGGTCGTGAACATGAGGAACCATCGGCGACAGTCCATCAGTCCTTATTTTGCCAAGGAGAACAGCAACCGCATCTAAACAATCAGTATAAAACGTTAAAGAAAACGTATTTAGTAATGAAACTGGAAAATAATTTTTAGAAAAATAAAAATAAGTAAAAAAAATGAACACATAAAAAATATTTTCGCTATTTTTATAAAAATTATTTTTGAAATTTGAAAAATAAAGAGACATGATATATATGTTTTTAATTTAACTTACACACATTTAAATTATTCTAACAATAATTTTTTGATTTAATGGTATCTGAAACCCTCAAACTTGTGTAAAAAATCAATATGGTCCCTAAACCTTTTTTACACTCAATATAGTCCTTAAATTAAAATTTTTAATAATTAATAATTTATTTTTTTATATTTAATGTATTGAATATCTTCATAATTGTTTATATTTTTTACTTAAATAAATTTTTAATTTGTTTAAAATTAAATAAGTCTTTAAACTTTCTAAAATACTCAATTAAGTCAATCTATCACAACACCGTCTATCAAGTACCGCCACAACAATATCGTGAACTGTCATATTAATATTGTAGATTTTCATGTAAATTTGTGAACTGTCATGCAAGCGTCGTGACGATCAACGTTTGATTATGTTGTTCAAAGGGTTAGATTAATTTTTTTTCCAAATTTAAGGATCACATTCGGTGCAAAACAATGCTCATGGAATACACTAATTCTTTTTTTTAAAGTTTGAGGGTCTCAATTACTACTAGACATATATTTTATGTTAATAACACTTTTGTGTGTTCTTGCTTATAACAATATTTTTGTGTATTTCTTAAATTCAGTTAATGTCCAATATGCATTAACAAATTATTTTTAGTGAACTAGTAGATACCATAAACGTTGTCCCATCCAAACATATAGAAACTTTAGTTTATGGATGTCTTCTTTTTAATCTTTTTATTAAACTTGGTCTTAAAGTCTCTCTTGATATTCCCATCCCTCTTCAAAATCAAATCAACCTCACTTCCTTAAAGAAAGTCGATTGGAAACAGGATAAGGAAACTGGTCAATGGGTCTTTCGACCCAATAAACAAACTCCGGGAGCCAGTTCTTCACGAGCTCCTTCTGCTCCTAGTTCTTCTCGTGCTCCTCCTCCTCCTCCAGCACCGACTGTTGATGACGATCCCGAGCTTCAACAGCTTATGCAATATATTAACAAACACGTACCAGACGATAAGCCCACACCGGATCCATCACAACAAGAAGATCAAACGGCTCCATATTTTCGATCATTCCTAGAATCGTTTGATCTGAGGTTTTCTTCCATGGAGTCTCAGCTAACTGAATTTCAACGGGAGATGCGTGAACGTATGGACGCTCTCACTCTTGAAGTACGAGCACATTATCCTCCTCCTCTCGACCCTTCGATGGAGTAGATCTTTACTTGCCATGCTTTCTTGAACTTAGACCTTGGATTGATAAACATTTTGTTGTTCTTGGATTGTTTTTTATTTTGGATGATTATTTGTTTGGATTTATGTTTTGGATGTTTGGATTTTAGAACTTATTATATATATTTGGTTGTTGAACTTATATTGGTTTATTAGTTTTTGCATCATTTACCATATATGACCAATTTTCCATTACATATCTATTTATGAGTATTGATTATGAAACTAATGGCTAATCTTTCTCTTGATTGTGATCTTAGCAGCTTAAAATATATTTATCAATATCAATTGGGTATGTTTAAATTTTTTTTAATCGAGTCTTTTTGATTTAACAAAAATGGGGAGAAGATGTATCATAATAAGGGGGAGTAATAGTAATTTTCAAAATTGATTTCAAAAATAATTTTCTTAAACAAATCTTAAAATTACTCAAATGTTTTGTTATATCAAAAAAGAGGAGATTGTTGAAAATATTTTGATGTTTCGATATAACAAATTAAGTTAAATGAATTTTAAGATTTTACAAAAGATTTTCTAAGTATATTCGATTTAATTACTCTAATATCAAAATATTACTCCAAGTCTTTTAAAGATCAATTTCAATCCTTACTAATGTGTAAAATTGTGTTTTATACCTAAAATATTTTTGAAACAATTTTCACAAAGTATTTCGAACCAAAACTGAGCCAAAAGTTCAATTTTCAAAGAGATGTACCGATGCACTAGTCCATGCATCGATGCACTCTCAATTAAATTATATTTCGAATGCATTTAGTGTACCGATGCACTCTCTATGCATCGATGCACTCTTGAACAAATAGAAACATCGAATGCATTTAATGCACCGATGCACAAGCCATGCATCGATGCAGCCCGACTATTTTAAAAACATCGAATGTGTTTTATGCATCGATGCACTCTCAGTGTACTGATGCACTAAGGGTTCTAACGGTCGAAATATTTGAATTTTACACATAGTGTACCGATGCACTACCCTTATGCATCGATGCACACATGCTCCCAACTGATTTTATTAATTGTTTTCACACAATAACGGCTCTAATGACTTCATTAATGATCCCCAACGTTCAAAAGTGATTCAAGGATTATTTAAACAAGCTTAGGAGCCATTGATTAATAATAAGAAACAACAATCAACAAGAATCAAAGAGAAAGTATCAAACCTCAAGTTTGAGCATTTTCAAGCCTATTTCATTCAATATTCATTTTTGCTTTCAAGAACACTTATTGTGCTCAATTGTATTATTCTTGAGTGTTCTTTCTTTGTTCTAGAATTGTGTAAACATCTTTCCTTGCGAGGATTTTCTTGTAAGTTTGCAAAATTTATATTGTTCTCTTTGGGAGAGAGTGTTCTCAAGAATTTGGGGTATAATTCTTGAGGGATTTGTAAGGTTACTCTTTGTCCTCAAAAGAAAGACAAATTAGTGAATTTGTGGAAAATCCTTAGTGTTGATAGCTAAGGTAGTGGACGTATACTTTGGTTGAGAAAGTCGAACCACTCTAAATCGTTTTACTTTCAATTTTCTGCAAAAGCTTCCACCAAATTTTAATTGCCAATTCACCCCCTCTTGGCCATATTCTTCGATCTATTAACTCAACACATTTGAAGAAGAATTATTGTAGTCTAAATAAAAACTCCAATCCACAAGGCAATACCGCAAACACTTCAGATGATGGAAATACTCTATGTTGTGAAGCGTCAACCACCGTAGAAGGCAGAAAAAGATTTGCAAATATATGGCTCATTGATTCGGGAGAAACATATCACATGAGCTCAAGAAGAGAATGGTTTCATCATTATGAACCTGTCTCAGGAGGATCTGTGTATAGTTGCAATGATCATGCCTTAGAGATCGTTGGCGTTGGAACCATCAAATTGAAGATCTATGATGGACCAATTAAAGTTGTTCGAGATGTGCGGCACGTGAAAGGCCTAAAGAAAATTTTATTATCTTACAGATTGTTGAATAATAATACAAGCAAGATTGAAACATAGAAAGAAATCATGAAGGTGTTCCGTGGAGCGCTTGTGGTGATGAAAGGCGAAAAGATAGCAGTAAACTTATACATGCTAAAGGGAGAGACTTTGCTAGAAGCAGAAGCCTCTGTTGCCTCATGTAGTTCATATTCTGCAATGCTATGGCATCAGAAACTTGGACACATGTCAGAACAAGGACTGAAAGTTCTTGTAGAGCAAAATCTACTTCCAGGCTTAACAAAAGTATCACTTACTTTGTGTGAGAATTGCATAACAAGTAAGCAGCATCGGTTGAAATTCAACACGTCAAATTCTAGAGGCAAAAGTGTTATAGAATTGGTTCATTCTGACGTATGGCAAGCACTAATTACATCCCTAGGTGGAGAAAAATACTTTATCTCATTTATTGATGACTACTTCAGGAGATGTTGGGTATACCCTATTAAGAAGAAGTCATATGTGTTTTCAACTTTTAAAAACTTCAAAGTGCGGGTGGAACTTGATTCTGGAAATAAGATTAAGTGTTTCAGAACAGATAATGGAGGAGAATACAAAAGTGAAGAATTTGATGACTTTTGCAGGAAAAAAGGCATCAAAAGATAGTTCACAGTGGCTAACACTCCTCAACAAAATGGAGTGGCAGAGTGGATGAACAGAACCTTGTTAGAAAGAACAAGAGCAATATTGAGGGTTGAAGACCTAGAAAAATCATTTTGGGTAGAAGTAGTCAATACCGCCTGTTATTTTGTGAATCGAGCTCTATCAACTGCAATAGAGATGAAGACACCAATGGAGATGTGGACTAGTAAACCAGCTGATTATTAAAACCTCCATATATTTGGAACTATTGTGTACATAATGTACACCTCCCAAGAAATTTCAAAGTTGGATCCAAAATCTAGGAAATGTAAATTCTTGGGGTATGTTGATAGCGTAAAGGGGTATCACTTATGGGATTCCACTGCCCGCAAAGTGATCATCAGCAGGGATGTTATCTTTGTAGAAGATAAGCTACAAAGAAAATAAGATGATGATAGCCCTGAAAAGTCAGAGACTACACAGATACATGTGGAGAAAGAGTTTAAACAAGGAGATTCATCTGAAGCATAACTAGCACATGATGAACAAGAACCATAGAGTTCTGAAGCTCCAATAACTCGTCAATCAGATCGTGTGAGAAGATGTCCCAATTGGCACTCAGATTATGTTATAGAAGGAAATATTGCATACTACCTTTTAATAAAGGACGATGAGCCATCAACATACCAGGAGGAAATAAATAACTCAGATGCTTCACTATGGATGATGGCGATGCAAGAAGAAATTAAAGCCCTTCATAAAAATAATACATGGGACCTTGTGCCACTACCACAAGGAAGGAAGCCAATTGGTAACAAATGGGTCTTCAAAATCAAGCGAAATGGTGACGATCAAGTTGAGAGGTATCGTGCAAGACTGGTGGTCAAAGGATATACTTAAAAAGAAGGTATTGATTTCAATAAAATATTTTATCGTGTGGTTTGACTAACAACAATTTGAGTAGTCTTGGCAATGTGTGCTACATTGAACTTACATCTAGAGCAGCTAGATGTTAAAATAGCTTTTCTTCATGGAAATCTTGAAATAGATTTATATGTTCCAGCCTGAAGGTTTTGAAGAAAAGAAAAGAAGAACTTGGTTTGCAGGTTGAACAAATCTCTGTACGGTCTAAAGCAGGCACCGAGGTGTTGGTATAAGAGATTTTATTCCATCATTATGTGTCTTGGATACAACAGACTTAATACAGACCCTTGTGCTTATTTCAAGAGGTTTGGTGATAACGATTTTGTTATATTGATGTTGTATGTGGATGACATATTGGTTACAGGACCCAACACAGATCATATTGAATAATTGAAGGCACAACTGGCTAGGGAATTTGAAATGAAGGACTTGGGATCATCAAACAAGATTCTAGGGATGCAAATTCACTGAGACAAAAGTAATAGGAAGATTTGGCTTTCACAAAAATTTACTTGAAGAAGATCTTGTCACGATTCAACATGCAAGATTGTAAGCCAATTTCTACCCCTCTTCCTATTAAATTCAAATTATCCTTCAGTATGAGTCCTAGCAATGAACAAGAGAGGATGGAGATGTCTCGAGTTATGTATGCATCGATAGTAGGAAGTTTACTGTTCGCTATGATATGCACAAGACCAGACATTGCACAAGCAGTAAGAGTGGTTAGTCGGCACATGATGAATCTAGGCAAAGAGCATTGAAATACAGTAAAGAGGATCCTGAGATAAATCAAAGGGACCTCAAATGTTGCATTATATTACGGAGGATTAAATTTACTTATCAATGGGTATGTAGATTCTGACTATGCAAGGATTTGGATAAAAACAAATCTATAACAGGATAAGTGTTCAAAGTTGCTGGTGGAGATGTAAGCTGGGTTTCAAAATTAAAGTCAGTTGTGGCTACATCCACAACATAGGAAGAATATGTAGCAGCTACACAAGCCAGTAAAGAAGCAATTTGGTGGAAGAAGGGACGTTAAATATGCAGAAGATCCATACCAAAGACAATATAGCAGATTTCATGACGAAGGTGATCAATGTTGATAAATTTACTTGGTGTCGATCCTCTTGTGGCCTATCAGAAACGTAAGCAACATGAAGGTACAAGGTAGAAAGAATGGTGTGAAGATATGATTGTTCTAATCAAATCTTTAAGTGGGAGATTGTTGAAAAATCAAAGGTTTGGCCAAATGGCCAACTTGGCCACTTTCAACATTTAACAATTGTGTTTGATTTTCGGTGGAAAAGCACCGAAATTTGGAAAACAAATTTAATTCCACCGAAAGTTGAATTGAAAAAGTGGATGGTATAATTGCAATTTAGTCCCTATACTTTAGGGTATTTATAAGATTAATCCTTAAGCTTCAAGTATAAATACCCTAACTCATTTAGCTTCAAAACCATTCCAAATCATTCTAGCTTTCCCCCAATACTAGAGAATTTAGAGAGTTTTCTTGAGAGTTGTTTTCTCCTTTTTATCAAGAGAGAATTGTCATTGTTTTCTCCTTGTTGGATCGAGAGAAGTTGTAATTCCTATTTTCTCATTGTGAAATTTTTCTACCTTTGCCCGTGGTTTTACCCTATATTATTTAGGGGTTTTTCACATATATTTTGTGTCTTCTTTATCTTCATTTTTATTTTCTCAAATTATCAGTTGCGATTTTGCTCTATCCGATAGCCGTATTCCGCAACAGTGCATTGGAGAGAGGGATGGGTATTAGAAACATGTTGAAAGTTGGCAAGTCGGTATCGAATGCTTTTCTGAAGAACAACAAACCTATCGATCGAGAATCCATAGATCAAATAGAGGAACGCATCCAGTTGTTAGATAAAAATGTTGGAAAATATATGATAAATTGGAAACTTTGGAGCATATTTTCTAAGTGTAAAGATAGAGATCCGAATAATAAATTTATTGATTCATATTGTACTAAATGAGATCTTTATAAGGGTATATGATATGCTCCAAACAGTTATGTGATGAATGAGAAATTGATGCCCAAAGTAGGGTACATGTGAATTGTATTGTGTAAGGAACATGGAAAACCCATATCCCACATTGGTGATATATCAAGCAAGGAAATGGTTTATATATACAAATCAACTAACAAATAATTTAATGATTTGGATTGAAATTGTTCCTTATACATAAGTGCAGGTGATGTAAATCCAAGCCTCTCTAATCTTTTGGGATTAGCTTAAGTGAAGTTTATATTTTTGAATATTCTGAATTAAAAAGGATATTATGTTATTTCCTTTTAATTTAAATATTAAAAATGATATGACTTGCAATTCACGAATATATTCAATATGATAGTGTTAAATGATTATTTTTGATTTTATTCGGATACTTATTAATAGCCCGAATATTAAAATGGTATGACTTGCAATTCATGAATATATTCAATATGATAGTGTTAAATGGTTATTTCTGATTTTATTTGGATACTTATTAATAGCCTGAATATATTATTTTCAATTTGTCTCCCTTGTGAAACTCTATAAATATCGTACTAACCTACTAGGTTAAACACGGTTCAAAAACTCTTTTCTTTCGCTCTTGTTTTCTGTGATATTCTCTATCAAGATAAAATTCGTGATCTCACAAGTTGTGCTACTGTGCGCTGATGTTCAAGGGCATGTGGATATTTTACTAACTATGAATTAAATATTTTCCTTAAGTGAAGCTTATATTTTTTAATATTCTGAATTAAAAAAGATATTATGTGATTTCCTTTTAATTTAAATATTAAATATGATATGACTTGCAATTCACGAATATATTCGATATGATACAGAGTTAATTGATTATTTCTGATTTTATTTGAATACTTATTAAAAGCCGAAATATATTTAAGGAATTATTAATTGATTATTTTTGATTTTATTCGGATACAAAATAATAGCCTGAATATATTATTTCCAATTCATCTCCTTTGTGAAACTCTATAAATACCGTGATAACCTACTAGGTTAAACATGGTTCAAAAACTCTTTTCTTTCTCTCTTGTTTTCAGTGATATTCTCTAGCAAGATAAAGTTTGTGATCTCACAAGTTCTGTTACTGTGCGCTGATCATATTGTTGTTGTATCATGGGAGATAGACGACAAAGACATATCGAGACCCAAGGAGTGGCCAAAAATATATCTTAAGGAAACTTCTTAGTTGCAGGCCTCAACCAGTTTCAAGTTTGATATTCTGTTATTATTCGCGTTTTTTGCTCTATAATGTTCCTTCTACTTTATTAGTAAAAAAAATCAATTTTTATTTTATTTGATTTTTTGTCTTGGATAGTATAACAAAGGATATTTGTTCGGGTGCTACCAATATTGATATTGTCAAAGAAGTGAACAATATGAGAAATCAACTATGGAAATGCTACAAAAGGAAGAAAGAAATTAGCTTCAAAAGTTGAGGATTAAATGGTTCAAGGAAGGTGATCGTAACCTAAAATTTTTTCACATCACTACAACCATCAAACATAAGAGAAACCAATTTACTCAATTCGTGTAAATGACTGTACGATTGTGGAACCAAGCTAATCAAGCACATACAATTACTTACAAGTTTTATAAGTAAGTTACAAGTGTGTTAACTTGAATCTAAGCTACTGGAACAACTCAAGGTTCAGATAAGCTATAGCTTCTCCTTACCTTTACTTTTTGAGCTTTCTCCAACTTCTTTCACTAATAAAGAGACAAGTAATGGAATTACTAACTCGCTTAGGAACCTAAAAGAAGTTAAGAAGGTTCCCTAAGGCTCAAAACTACAAAAAAAAACAAGTTGGTTTAGCAAGGGTTTTTAAACCTCCATAAAACCCCCACCATATGGCCATCATAGCCATGTCTTGATATTGAGGGCTTAAATACAAGCTCTAGGGGAAAAGACTATGATTCTTACCTTCAGAATTTTGGACTAAGCTTGCAAGAAAACAAAGTTACTTCATTTCTCTAAGTTGCAAGGAAAAAAAGACATTTTGAAATGCAGAATGATACAAGAATGGAAAAGAAAATGAGAAAAGAATGAAGCTTTGATCTCTCAATCATGTGACCACATTCCCATAAATGATATTCAACCTTTGAAAAATAAAATGTGTAAAACACCTCCTTGGTCCTCCTAACTTTGGCCCCAACTAAAAAAATACAGTTTTTTATCTATATTTAGGCTTAATTCAAGCCCAAACCAACACAATTTAGGACCAAGGCTTCCTATATGGGTAATGGATTTATCCAAAACCTTCTCAGGTTAGCTTGAAACTACTAACCTGACATTTATGGCATTATAACTCTTCTATCCTAAGAAGAATTTTCATCCTCGAAATTCACCTAGGTAAAATATATATGGATACTGAACTTGATTATCTTTCTTGGTCTCCCATGTTACCTCCTCGGCACCATGACTTCTCTATAGAACCTTCACTAGCACAATAATCTTGTTTCTTAACATGTCTAGACTCACTTCTATCTGTTTTAAGAGTGTGACATGTGAAGGCTCAGAAGGGTACCTCTTAAGCATAGACACGTGGAATATATTATGAATGTATTCTAACTCTAGCGGTAAAGCTAACAGGTAAGTTATAGGTCCAACCATATCAAGTTCCTTGTAAGGTCCTATAAAATGTGGGGTTAAATTTCCCTTTCGTCTAAACCTAAGCAATTTCTTCGATAGGGATACCTTAAAGAATACCTTATCACACACTGCAAACTCAATGTTCTTACATTGCAAGGTCAGATATGATCTTTACCTATCGAAGCCTTCTCTCAAACGATCTTGAATTAACTAAACCTTTTATTTGTCTTCTCTAATCAAATAACCTATTGCATCCATACAATGCATCATCAGAAGACATAAGAATGTTAGATTGATAACTATTACTATAGGCAAACTCTACTAATGGAAAATAGTCCTCCTAACTGCCCTTAAGGTTTATAATACAACACCTCAGCATATCCACTAAGATTTTAATCATACGCTCGGCCTGGCCATCTGTCTAAGGGTGGAAAATAGTACTAAAATCTAATTTGGTGCCGAAGGATTCCTGAAACGCTTTCCAAAATCGAGAAATAAAATGAGGGTTCCTATCAGAGATGATCAAAATTAAAACTCTATGCAACCTCACAATCTTACGAATATACAACTAAGCTAGTCTCTGCAAGATAAATTCCATCTGAACTATAAGAAAATGAGTTGTCTTCGACAAGTGGTCTACCACAACTTACACAACGTCATGTCTCTGCCTAGTTATTGGTAACTCAGTCACGAAGTCTAGTCACTCTATCCTACTTCCCCTGAGGTATCTGAATAGACTGGAGTAACTCTGAAGGAACTTGATGCATGTTCTGCCTTAATTTGTTGACATGTTAAGTACCTAGAGACAAATTTGGACGCTTCTCTTTTCATGCCCGACCACTAATACAACTATCGAACCTCTTGGTACATCTTGTTACTACCTGGATGGATATAGAACAAACTACAATGTGCCTCGCAGAGATTCCTACTACGTAGCTGATTATTAGTTGGAAAGCGCAACTAACCCCTAAAGAATAACACATCCCCATCTCGTAACTCAAAACCTGATGCCTCTCTTTGGCAGACTCGCTCCTCTCGAGCCTTCAAATGGTTTTCAACGCTTTCTAACAACTTAACCTCGCTAACCAACTCGAGTTCAACTCTTATCGTAGCTAATAACCTACCATCACTAGTCAAAATTAGGTGTGAAAATAAAGATTACAATTCCGACATCGATTTCCTACTCAAGGCATCTGTAACTACATATGTCTTTCCTGGGCAGTAGTTGATCACATAATCGTAGTACTTTATGAACTTGAGCAACCTATGTTGTCTCCAATTCAACTCCTTTGCATGAGTAGGTACTTAAGGCTCTTGTGATCGGTAAAGATGTAGCATTTTTCCTTAAAAGGTACTGCCTCCAAATTTTTAACTCAAAATTCATAGTGGTCATATTTAGTCCAAAAAGTCCTCTTCGCTATGTCGGCATCCTTAACCTTGAACAGATAATATCCCAATCTCAAGTCAATTTTGGAGAATATGCATGCTCCTCTAAGTTGAACAAAAAAGGTCCTCGATCCTTGGGAAGGGAGTCGGTTCTTTATGGTCAATTTATTAAATTGTAGATAATCGATGCACAACCTCATCGACTTGTCCTCCTTCTGGACAAACAAAACCGGTGCTTCGTATGGGGATATGCTAAGTCGAATGAAACCCTTCTCCAGTAGCTATTGGATTTGAGAGTATTGGTAATTTGGTTTGTTCCTGCACTTTAGTTCTACTGAATGTGATGGAAGGAGTTGATTTTAAGGCAGTGTATGGTGAATGTCAAAATTAGTTTTGTGTTACGTTATAATCATGAAACCCTTGTAATCTAAGCTTTAGTTCGTTGTACTCTTTTTCCTCTTGTTAGGCTTAGTGAGGTTTTTTAACGAGGCACAGACCCAAGCTGAGTTTGCGGAAAAGTAATAAAATTATATTTGCATTAAAAAAACGTGTCTCGCTCTACTTGAAAATTTCAATGGCATGTCGATAGTCAAATTTCCACAATCAATTTACCAACTGCACAAAGAAATGAATAACACGTAGACTATCACATTCACTCCATTGCATCTGCAAATTGCATTCCAACTTGCAAATTGCAAATTGCAAATGGCGTCCAACACTTGATTTGTCACTGTTTAATGCTTCATTGGTATATGACTATGAATAAACTCAAAGAATCAATCTTAGGTTAAAAAAATACAAAAATATTATATCTTAATATTGTTTGACAAAATGTTAATATGATAAATAAAATAATTATAAAATAAGTAAATATTATTATTAATCGAACGAAGTAAAATAAATATAAAATTAAAGAGAAACAAAATTTGATTATTCATATGTAGACATGAAATCAGATGAGCGGAGTTAGATAAATAGAAGAGGAAGTTTTGTTGACGAATGTATGAACATTTTCTTTAAGACAGATTCGTCTTCTCCTCGGTGCTTTGAGTAAACATTGAATGTCAGTCTCCCAAGATACACTAACAAACTATCACAATAATAAGCACATCCCAAGTGATCAATCGAACACAATTTTACCCTTCTCTTTCATCGGACAGAAAGAATCAGGAATGAATTTCTAAGTGATTTCCTATTCAAGGTTGTGAAAAAATGTCAATAAGATTTGTTCCTTAACTAGACTATATATAGAGGAAAGGAAATTAATCAAAAGGTTATGACCTTCTGATGAATAGTTAAGATCATTTGATGAAAGATTTATTGTAAAGCTAGTAGATATAATTGAATAAATACAACTTTAAATTAAAAAATAAATCTATTCACCAAGTGACTTATTATTAATAAATGATCTATTCACCAAAAAATTCGACTTATTATAAAGAGCATAAATTTTATTTAATTAATTTATTATTATTTAACATCTCTCATCATAATTTTCTTATGCATTATCAATCTATTCTTTCAATTTTCGAAGTTTTTTTTCCATCTAATTCTTATGCATGTGATGTGATCGAACTTGATGCTAAAAATAACCAAACATGTTACCCAATTAATGAGACTAATACTAGAATCAATGGCAGCATGAAGTAATTTACATAGTTCTATTCAACAAGCGTAAAAGAGTACAAAGTTGGGCCCTGAGAGGCAAACCCTGTTAGCACGAGCATGCTGCTGCCTCTAACACGGCAACTTTAATGATAAGCACTCTCAGATTTAAGCAGTGGCCCTTTATTCACTTAAAGCTAATAGCCTAATACTACTATTACAGTAGTAATTAGTTGATGCACAAGGATGGCTTTTTATTAATAGGAATAACTGGTCGGATCCTATTATGTGGTTTGTTTGCTTTGATAAATATCCATGGCCATGCAGACCCTTCGCCATCGGATAGAGCCAAACGTATTTGTCCATCCTTACCCTGAGCTTTCTCAATTTCGTTGCAAGCAGTGTCGGGATGAGCTTTCTCAATTTCGTTGCGAGCAGTGTCGGATGAACCACATACCGAAGGGCAGTACTTAAATTTGTACATACGTTCTATGCCGGTCTCCTCTATTTTAAACCAACTCCTCTGTGTCGCAACCAGGGTTTCCTTCCTCCCCACCTAGTTCCAAAAACCTTTGTCCGGTTGAGTCTTCGCCATGTTGAACCTTCCACACCGTTGTTGTTTGGCAGAGTCTATCTCTTGGTCCAGTGAACTTCAAGTTTACGTCGGAGGACACACGGACAACATCATCATTGTGGTCCGCATTAGAAAATATCACGGGGTTACCATAGTCCATATCGGATTGTCTCTGAACGACGATTTCCGGGCATGGTCTACCTTTCTCCCTGCCTATGGCAAGCCCTCCACCACCAGCGCCCCATATTCCCGACACTACATAGTATGGGACGCCCGTGACGACCTCTTCACCGTTTCTATCCAGCACGGCATTGTTTGCAGCGTTGGCCAGGCCAAACAGGACGAAAAGAAGAAATACAGAAGCACTTGTGGATTTCATGGTTAGCAGATTGTGTGTTGAGATGTGTTGTTGGTTTAATTTCCATGCCAATTTATAGAGGTGTGTGGTCCATGAACGTCCATAATTCATTGAGGTAAGGTACAACACATGTCAAATTTTCAATACCGCATTACCCCACCCCAACAGCACTTTTGTTGTCTTGTTATTTACTGTTCTCGTCTTATTATTTATTTAAGCACATGCTTTAATAAGTCATTAAAAATAATTGATTCCACAAGGTCCCATTTGGTAGCAGATATCTCTAGAACGATTTTTCATGGACGGTATTCATGTGTTTGAATAATTTTTAAGAAAATATTTTGAACTACTTTATATGAATTTTTACATCTTCAAGCATTCTTGTTTCCTTATTCTATGTAAACTTAACTAATATCAGTAAGCAATTAACAAGATCATTTTAGAATTTGAGATCAACCATCAACTTTGAGAGGTACTTTAAACTGTGGTTAGCTTTTTTTTTAAACTAATATCAGTAAGCAATTAATATTTTATGAGTTTAATCTTAAATCTCGAACTAATCTTCTTCTATCCTATAAAAAAATATAAAATGTATAGAAAATCAGTAACATTCATAAATAATTGATTCCACAAGGTCCCATTTGGAAGTAGACATTTTCTTTTATGATTTTCCTCATACGGCCGCCCTATCTTGTCAAAGATTTCAGCCGTAAAAATAAATTTTATATTTTCTTAAAACCATAAATACATGATATATCAATTTAATCTTATATCACAAACCTAATCTTCTTTCATCCTTAAAAAAAAGATAAAATGTGAAAAACCCAGCAACATCCATAAATATGCACAACAACAAATTAAATAGAACAAACATATAAGTGTATTGGATAACATAAATCATGGAGGGACTCACCTACATGACCAGGGACGATCGCAAAATTTTAAGTTAGAGGGCGAACTTGAATTTAGAAAATTTTAGGAGTCGAAATTAAACATATAAAATTTAAGGGGGCGAAAATAAATTTTTAAAAGAAAATACATAGAAAAAAATCTAAAATATATGGTAATTTTAAACTTTTAGAGGAGACAACTACCTCCACCCGCCCCACCTAAGTCCATCCCTAGACATGACCAAACTTGAATTTTCATTCTAAAATTGATTCGGATTCAATCCAACTCTTAAAAGGGAATCCGATCCAAACTTGAAATTTCAAAAAAAAAATCCAACAAAATCGAATCAAGTCGAAATCCATCAAATCAAATCAAATTTTCATCCTAAAAAACTATACAAAACACATGAACGTATTACAAATGTAAACAAAACAAACTATATATAATAAATATGAACATAATTAAAAAAAAAACCATCATACCAGAAGAAAAGTGTCGTAGCTGCCACAAGGATGGAGCTCACGACGGTAAAAGGGATTATTGACGAAGCAAAACTACAAATGCTGCAAAATTGTTTGGTAGGAAGGTGCAAGAATTTCTGTACAATTGGAAGCCCTGCAAGCCGACTACATGGAAAAGGTCTAGCTGCCTTTTTTATTATGAGAATTAAGATGTTGTCTTATTGATTTTTAAAAACATAGATACAATGAGAAGAGTGAAGGCCGAGAAAACAAAATCTTTCAACGAATGGTTTTATAGAATTGAATATTGGTCAGAAGTTCTGGAGGTGGTGAGTCGTTGTGCATCGTTAGCTTGTGAGGGAATCCCAATTCATTCATGAAATCACGATACTTTCAAGAACATTACTGCCAAGAGGGGTAAGATTATTTCCATTGATGAAAATTCTCAATATCCCTCGTCTTTTGATTAGGCTAAGATTCAAATCATCTTAAACATTCAAAATAGGATTGCTAATGTTATCTGTCGTAACCGGTTTTCGTCCGGGCACGAAATTTTACTTGGCGGGAAAAGTAATATGAATAAATTAATGATTTTGATTTTAAAAAATATTTTGAGAGTCGCCATCGGCCTTTTGGGTCAGGTAGGTCGAATACCTAAAAAATCATCTTTTAAAAGAGTTTTTAAGAAAACATCATTTAAAAGATAAACTAGTCTGCGTTTTAACCAAAAATTTGTTCTTTTTAATAATAAAAAGGGATTTGTGGTCGGTTACGTTTAGGGAATGATTAGCACCCCTACAACGCCCAAAATTGATACTTTTTAATTATAAATTGTCTGTAATAATAGAATTTAAGAATTCAAATATATTTAATTTATAATTCTGTTATCTCAAATTTATTACTATAATTTTTAAGAAAATCTATTAATTTATATATATATTTATAAATAAAATATTTATTTATTTAGAAATATTAGAAAAGGACTTCTAGGTGCCTTAAGACAGCTCTTTTCTTAAAAATAAATAAATATTAAAATAACATCTTTCTAAAAATAATTAAAATAAATTAATATATATATAATTTATAAAAATATGATATTTATTTATTTAAGAATATCAGAAAAGGAATTCTAGGTGCTTTAAGACAGCCCATTTCTTAATATTAAAAAATAAATATTAAAATATGATTATTTTTCTTAAAAGTAATTTATATAAAATTAAAATTTTAAATAGGATTTTTATTTAATATATATATAAAATATAAAAATAAGTAAATAAATATTATTTATTATATATATTTATATGATACATACTAATAATCAATAATAATTAAATATATAAAACATATAAAAATAAATAAATAACGACTAAAATAAATAAAAATAAAATAATATTATTAAAATATAAACGATAATAAAAATTGTAAAATAAATGAAAGTATTAAAATTAAGGACTAAATTATAACATATTAAAATTAAAAGCTCTAATTTAAAATATTATAAAACTAAGTATTAACAGTATGATTTATCTTATATTAATTATTCGGGATTGAATTAAAAATTAATAAAGTTACAGGGGCTAAATATATTATTTACCCTAAATTACATAATTACTGGAAAGGACTAAAATATAATAAAATAAAATTCAGGAACAAAATTAAAATGCTCTAAAACATAATTTAGTGACTAAAATACAAGTCTATAAAATCAGGAGGATAATGCGTATGGTTTTCCCATCCGGGAAATTACACAGAGGCCCTCACCAAAACTACGTCGTTTTGGTAAGGGTATAAATAGGCCAAAATAGGCCTAAATTATCATTTCTCTCCATTTGCTTTCTAGCTTCTCTCTAGAGCTCCCTCACTGGAGGAATACCGGTGACCGGCCGGTCACCGTCCACGGTGGCTGAAATTTTACAAAATTACCCAAAAAAATCCTCTTTTATTTCTAAATCCAATTCTGGCTTCCTCTTGTTCTAAAACCCCCCCAAATTCCGTAGATCTAAGTTTTTACCTTCGGTTTTTTGGTGGTTTTCCGGTGATTTGGATGCTCCGACGAAGGTAAATTGCTCGGTATCTTCACTCTATTTTATTATTTTTTTGTTTGATTGCTCTGCCCCTCCCCTTTGCTTCATTTATGGGGGCTTTTTATAGGCTTTTTCATACACCCTTTGGATCGGTTAAAAGAGGATAACCCGGTGAGTCACTGGCCAAAGGAGGTGATGGAAGCCACTGGAGCTGGGACGTGGAGGGGCTGCTGTCCCAGCTTGCTGGAGGCTGTTTGTAGTTGCAACGTGGAGAGGCAGCTGTCGTTGGTTGTTGATAGGGAAGGTAAAAATGGTGATTACAGCTGCCCCTCTTTGCTCGTTGCTGTGGAACAGGAATGGAGCAAAGACAAAAAACACCATTTTTAGCTTGAATTGTCCAAACTTTTGAGCTATAAGTTCTTCGTATTATGAACTCTTCTGCTGGGAATGACGATCCACCTCCTTCTGTGATAGATTTGACAAAAGGTTAAACAATGTTGATGTTGATATATTTCTCTCTATGACGAGTCGAACAAAAGGTTGAATAAGTTCTTCCCATTATGCACTTCTTCTTCTTCTTCAGATGAGTTCTTCTCATTATGAACTTCTTCTTCAGATGAGTTCTTCTCATTATGAACTTCTTCTAGAAATGCTGATCCTTAAAAGAGGTGTTGATTCAACTTCATATGTGATGAATTAAGATCAGGCCGAACAAGTTCTTCTCATTATGAACTTATTCTTCCTCTCAAGATGAGTTCTTCTCATTATGAACTTATTATTCTTCTTTAGATGAGTTCTTTTCATTATGAATTTCTTATTCCTTCTTCAGATGAGTTTTTCTCATTATGAACTCTTCCACTGGGGATGACAATTCATCTCCTTCTGTGATGTAATCTAGCAAAAAGTTTGAACAAGTTCTTCTAATTATGAACTTCTTCTTCGTCAGATGAGTTTTTCTCATTATGAACTTCTTCTGGAAATGCTGATCCTTGAAGGAGGTGTCATTGATTCAACTTTATATGTGATAAATTAAGGCAAGGTTGAACAAATTCTTCTCATTATAAATTTCTTCTCCTTTTTCTGATGAGTTCTTCTCATTATGAACATTTCTGGAAATGTTGATTTTGATCTATCTACTTCTGTGATAAAGTCAAACAAAAGGTTGAACAAGCTCTTCTCATTATGAACTTCTTCTTCCTTCTTCAGATGAGTTCTTCTCATTATGAACTTTCTCTGGAAAAATTGATGCTGATCTATCTCCTTCTGTGATAGAGTCATGCAAAAGGTTGAACAAGCTCTTCTCATTATGAACTTTTTCTGAAAATGTTGATCCATCAAGTGATGAATTCGAGCAAAAGGTTGAACAAGTTCTTCTCATTATGAACTTCTTTTTCCTTCTTCAGATGAGTTCTTCTCATTATGAACTCTACCTGGTAATGTTGATCCATCGAATGATGAATTCGAGCAAAAAGTTGAATAAGTTCTTCTCATTATGAACTTATTCTTCCTCTTTCAGATGAGTTCTTCTTATTATGAACTCTACCTGGCAATGCTGATCCATCAAATGATGAATTCGAGCAAAAAGTTGAACAAGTTCTTCTCATTATGAACTTATTCTTCCTTCTTCAGATGAGTTCTTCTCATTATGAACTCCTTCTAGAAATATTGATGCTGATCTATCTCTTTCTGCGATAGAGTCGAGCAAAAGGTTGAACAAGCTCTTCTCATTATGAACTTCTTATTCTTCTTCAGATAAGTTCTTCTCATTATGAACTTTCTCTGGAAATGTTGGTCCATCAAGTGATGGATTTGAGCAAAAGGTTGAACAAGCTCTTCTCATTATGAACTTCTTCTTCCTTCTTCAGATGAGTTCTTCTCATTATGAACTCTACCTGGTAATGCTGATGACCCGAAGATTTTGAAAACATCAAAAAGCTCCCGAAGGCTTTTTGGAAATATCATGCACTGTACGACTTACAGATGACCCTAAGGCTTTGAAAACATCAAAAAGCTCCCGAAGGCTTTTTGGAAACATCATGCACTGTAGGACTTACAGATGACCCTAAGGCTTTGAAAACATTAAAAAGCTCCCGAAGGCTTTTTGGAAACATCATGCACTGCAGGACTTACAGATATGGGAAATAGTTTACTAAGTAAGAAACTATGGAAATCGTTTTCTTACTATTCAACAATTTCATTTTCAGAAAAGATTGAATGAGAAACTATGAAAATCGTTTTCTCATTATTTTTCAAAATAACATGTTAATTGGGTAACATGCCCCAATCTCAAGATAATGCTGTTGGAAATAGTTTACTAAGTAAAAAACTAAGAAAATCGTTTTCTTACTTTTCAACAATTTCATTTTCGAAAAGATAAAATGAGAAACTATGGAAATCGTTTTCTCATTATTGTTCAAAATATCATGTTGATTGGGTAACATGACCCAATCTCAAGATAATGCTCATTCTTGTGGATTACGTCCATATATTCTTCATATGTTTGCGTGATTCATATATTTGTGGTTTTGAATTCTACCTTCTTCTTGTAAGGTATTTTCATCATGAATCTTCTTGTTCTTACGAAGATCTGTAAAACTTCATGTTTGAATGCACTCAGATGTATCAATGTAATGCATTATCTATTTTGCAAATGATGTTCTTATAATTGCATGAATGTTGATGCAATCTTCATTTGACTTCAAAGTGGTGAACTTGGTCTTCCTTCAATTCATTATTTATTTCCAAGGTTACTTCTGGAATGTAGCAACTTATGCTATCAAGCTTTCATTTCTGCAGAATCATCTGATCAATCTGTATCTTTGTGTCTTCTTTGCTTTATTAAAGTCTCAGAGGAAATGTTTCATTTATGGAACTCTTGTCGTAGTCCAAACTATGATCTTGATGCACCATTCTATCTTTGATAAAACCAACTTTCTTTGCTTGGACTTGTGTAGAAATCCAATAAAGCTTTCATCTTTGAAAAGAAAATCTATCATCTTTAAAAAGAGAATCTATCATCTTTTAAGAGTGTAGATGTAGATATGTCTGACTCAACAGGGATTAATTAAGAGAGTAGAGTCTGTTCTGATTTGACTCTTGAAACAGATCATAAGGAAGATTTATCCTAATTCCTTTCATGTCTCCACATATAATCAGATCTCGAATAAGGCAACTTGGACCATATCATGTCGAGATGCTTAACAACAACCCGTCATTCAACCTTAGTTGGCTCCACTAGTTTCTTATTTTCAAAATTTCAGCTCTCCTTCTGTGGAAAGAAATCTTCATCATATCTCACTTCTAATCTTGGGGTTGAAGAAGACAAACTTCATCTTGGATCAATAAATGGAAACCATATGATTGCAACATTGGTTCAGCACCATAATCACTAGTTCGTAAAACATTTGACAATACATTCATCTTTTCCTGTGGTTTCTGTCGAGATGTAAAACATTTGAAAACACCTTCTTCCTTTCTTGTGGCTTCTGCCTGGATTTCTGGTCAGGGAGGCTCTTTCGTAGCGCTCAGAACTTTCGTATAACGCCACAAGACCACTTGAGAACAAAACTCAATAGGAATACAAATGAGATGCTGGTGTGACCAAAAAGTTGATCAAATTCTCAAGATATGTTAGTGATGAATTGAATAAGAGATACCAATTGATCTTGATATTGTCTCAGGCAAGGGTAAGTGTGATATTGATCACGTTTTCTTCTGTAATGAGCGTTGTAGGAATTAGAAACACATCAGCTATAGGGGCCATGTCCAGAAAGATGTTCATGGAATTCTTACCGCTAGGGATGAAACACCCATGAAAAAACCAAAATAGATGAAAACTCAATTCACCCTGGCTAGCAATGATGATCCCAATAACAACGGGAATAACAGTAATATAAGTGAGAGTCGAGTCTCCCTTTTCAATGTCATCAAGTAAGCAAAAACTGATGTGAAAAACAGCTTCATAATCTCAACATTATGGTTGAAACTAACTGCCAGGAATCTCAAAGAAATTTTTCCAATCATCACCGACACACAGAATGCAAAATTCAAAGTCTAGATCTTGAGGAACTGAACCCTGGATCGAACGGTTTGCATAGGGACCAAATTTAAAGAACATGCTGTCATGTGACACATGGTTAAGAATATTGGGTATTTGAAACCATACTTGCTGAGTAAATATTTGTTCAACAATAGGACCCTAATGCAACTTCCTGATGAACGAAGCAATTATGTATAGATAGCTCGACTGTCACTGTTTTACCCTTTTCATTCTTCATATATTTCTGTCTGATTGGAAATATTTGCTCAAAATCAATGATATTAACACATGATGATTTGGGCCTTCAACATGTCTCAGCATTACTGATATGAACGTTCAAAAATGCATCAACAATCCTAATTCTGATTGAAATGGGCTTTCAGCATGCCCCGACATTTGCTTCTTGTTAATCTGAGCCTTCAAAATGCCCCACATGGATCTGTCTGAAGGAACCTTTAAAATGCCCCAACATTTGCTGATACAGATGTTAAAAGTGTGCTCAACATTACTTCTTGTTGAGATGAGCCTCCAAGAATGCCCCAATATTCTATTTCTGGTTGAAATGGGCCCTCAAGATGTCCCTCTAGATCTGTCTGAATTGGGCTTTCGAGATGCCTCAATTTTCTATTTCTGGTTTACTCTCGACGTCTGTTTGATTGAAATGTCATGATCCCCACGAGGTCCAATTTTGACAATGAACTGTTGTAGGTACTTGTAGCTTTATTCGTGCCCCAAATATGTTTATCTTGAATACTCTCATTCTGGTGTCACTAAACAGTAGTATCATCAAGTAACTGGAGAAATTCTCTTCATGTTGTCACAAACTTAAGAAGTACTCAATCATTCTGACAGAAACGTCTGAGATATGTGTCTTTTGAATTAGGTGACCATTTTCTGTATCTGGAGGGATCTAGTCAGACAGAGCAGTAAATATAGCTTGGTAATCCGTTCCAGGCTGACCACTGGCTTGTCATCTTTCAGTGAAGGCCATCTCTGAAATATACTTTTCCATAGGAGAGAAACCAATTTATACAAACAGTAATCTGATGCACTGGCAAGACTACATATACAATGGTACATGCTCTTGAAAAATCCACACCCAGGCAACATGTTGATTCTGATAACAACTCATCTGATTATGAAGCGATCTTTCAGGATAATTTCATAAATATTGATAGTTCTTTCTGATACCGAGGAAATCCTGAATTCTGATTCTGATGAGGAGAATAAACTGTTATTCTTGACGAAAATGGGGTACTCAGAGGTTGAGGCTTCAATAACTATGGAGAGATGTGGTCTAGATTCATCAATTGCAGAATTGACAGATTTATATGTGTTGATCAAATGGCTAAAGTTGCTGACGCATTTCTTCCAGTAGAAGGTAGGAATTCATTATACAATGACCCCAATTACAAGCAAAGACGAAACTTGGGCTATGATTTTTGAAAAGGAAGAAGCAGAGGAAGCTTGAAAAGAAGCTTCTTAATGAAGACGATCATGCAGTTCATCTTTTAATTCCAATGATTTGTTCTGGGGTTCCTACCGAACCAGATCAGATAACTCAAATAACACTTCCAGAAGATGCTATTGGGTCTCCTTATTTCTACTATGAGCAAATTCATCTTTCAAATCCAATGATTGATTTTGGGGTTCATACCAAATCAGACCAGATAACTCAAAGAACACTTCCAGAAGATGCTATTGGGTCTCCTTATTTCTACTACGAGAACATGGCACTTGCTCCAGTTTAATGTTTGGACTGGAATATCACAGTACTTATTCGATGTAGAGCCAGAATTTATAGATTCGAATCATTTTTATGCTGCTACACTGAAAAGGGGCTATATTCATAATCTGCCAATTGAGAACAGATTTTCTCTTATTTTGTTTTCTCCACGCACTATACATGATATTTTTCCATTGACAAAGAAATGATGGCCTTCCTGGGATCTAAGAACAAAGTTGAATTGTTTACAAATATGTACAGGAAGTGCCAAATTGACAGAAATGATCTGTAAGGCTCTTGAAGCTTATGACGATAAGCCACCTTCGAGTGTCCTGAAGTATGTTCTTGATGAGTGCTGAAAATGGAATCTGGTATGGGTTGGAAGGAATAAAATTGTTCCACTTGAACCTGATGAGGTGGAAATGCTTCTAGGTTTCCCTAAAAACTATATACGAGGAGCTGCTAGAGTCATGTTCTCTAGTGATATCAATGTCCTATCTCTTTTCTCTGGAATCAGTGATGCAGAGGTTGCCTTCTACTGACTTGGTATATCTTTGAAAACAGATTTGCAAGAACTGAATGATGATCGGTTGGAGCAATTGATGAGTAGATTTGTTGAATTCGACCTTGTTGTCGGTGGCATCCAGCGTAACAACCTTTCTGGAAGAAATAAACATCATCAGGATGAAATAGAAGATTTTTGTTGGTGCATTTTCTTGCAATGACTACTACAGTGACTATCTCTACTGCTTCTCCAAAATACACACTGCCATATCTCACTCTTCCCTAACCATGGAAAGGTTTAGTTGATGGTAAAATTGGTTATCTCAACTTTTGGAATCCTGTACAGCATACAAGTGTAGAATATGTTCCAATGTCTTATTCTATGCCATAAGTTCTCAATTTCAAATTCAGCGATCTTCTGAAGGACATAATGGATATAATCTCGACAAAGAAAATGATCGGCATAGAAGAAGTAGCAATGATGTATCAAGACTTGAGCCAGCATCACGGTATAACCAGAGTGTAGGTAGTGACTTGTTCATGGCTCTATGATGTAATCTTCTAGAGAACATGAATTGATGGTTGGGGAAAATAATATGTCTGGTGATGCTTATCACCCTCAGCATGAGATAAACAATAATCTTTCTTGATGAGCTACTAATAATGTCATAGGAGAGTGTCACAAGTTCAATTCTCCAGACTTTCTGGCTTCTTGGACCACTTGCCTTCAAAAATGTGAAGTGCTTCATTATTCTAGCCTCGTTAATTCTTTTTCTACAACAGAGGTAGAATAAGCAACAATTGCTTCAAGGACCTTCTTCATTTGAGACTGTCCTGTTTGAAAATGTTTTTTTTCTCTTTTCTTTATTGAAGAATGAAAGAATTTTGCAAAGTAATGCCCTTCTCAGGTTCACAATATAATCAAATCATAAACAATGAATTTAATGAATATCAAATAAATCAACTACACTTTTAAATCATTCAAAAATCATAGTCCTATGGCAAGTGTCAAAATTATTGACTGATTTGAGGTGTAGGTTGATTTTGGTAAAGTAGGTTCTTTCAAGTTGGTTCAATATGTCGTTTTGGCTTCCACTAACTTAAAGAAACGGTTGTTATGCTCATCTCTTAGAGATACTTCTTGATTCCAGAATCTCAGGAACGTCTTTGAGATGTGCGGTGCTTCATTTAAGAGCTTAAAATCATCTCTTATGTCGTTGTTGCACCATTCAATATTCGAGCCGCCTTTTCAGGTTTTCAACTCGAATCCTCCTTTGGTTCTAAGATGTTATTTAAAAATTTATATCTTGAACCCTCTTTTTATCATTTTTCATATCATGCATTAAAGATTTTAAAAACCAATTTTTACAAATAAAAAATCAATCTTGAGAGGTGGAATGAATTCTAAAGATATTCTCTTTTACTTAGAAATCCATGTATGATTAAAATGGACTTTTCAGGTACGTAATGTAGGCCATGGCTTATGGTTATGAAAGAAAGGGATAAAAAGGCCCAAATAAGTGTTTAAAGGTAATCAAACCAAGGATCAATTCATTCTGATGCCTTCACCTTGCCTTGCTTAACTTGGATCTGCTTTGTTGGGGATTTTTCCATCATTTGGATCCCTCTAAACTTCAAAATTTTGGATTCATTTCCATTTTCTCATATCTCCAACATTTCTTGCTCTTCTTGTTTGTACTTGATCAACCTTGTAACTTGAGGCTCAATAAGTCACTCATCTTGATTCAATTTTCCTTTTTTCCCTTTTTCTTTTTTTTCTTTTTTTTTTTCTTTTTTTCCCTTTTTCTTTTTTCCTTCTTCTTTCTTTGCTGGATGAGTATAATACTTCAATTGCTTTGAGCACCTCCTTTTCCTTTTGCATTTTGGAGATTTTCCATTATTTTTGATTGAATTGATCTTCAAGCACTCTGAATTTGACATACCTTGTAGTTTAAAACTTTCTTGACTTCATGGAAACTTGTCTTCGTAATAAAACTGTATTGACAATCTTTATTCTTGTGAGCCAATATCCTTTAACTTGCCCCCTAATGTGGAGGGTGATCCTTGGTTAGGGTTGAATCAGAAGAAAAATCATTCAGGCTCAAGTGAGGACATCAAAGGATATATATATATATATATATAAAAGGATAAATGAAACAATGACGTTCGTCATCTCATACACAGAAACCTTTGTAAAAAGAGATATCTCCAGGGGGATGAATATTCAAGATTAATCATTATTTACATGAAAATGTAATTAATGCATGACATATTTATTCGAATCAATCCATCTTTTTCTTTTTCTTTTATTTGAGTATACCCCAATCACTCAAAATTATATTCGATAAGTTGATCCATAATGCCTCATCTCGTCTCTTTTTTTACAGGAAGATTCCCAGATAATTGAAAGTTTGGTTCTTTTGAGGGTTTTTTTGTATGGTTTTGTATTTGAAAGGTCAAATGTGTGACTTTTGAGGTTATATATATGGTGTAATTGTAGTATCATAAACCAGTAAACATCTGGAGTTGGTGTCTCAAAAACAGGTAGAGACATTTCTTCAGAATCTCAGCTAAATGTAGTGTCGGGATTTGGTTTTTTTGTAAGGATCAAGTAATTGGCGTTGGATAGGATATGGAAGATATAATTTTACCACTTACCAAAGATCTATAACTCTTGAAAAATTAAAAGAATATTTAATCTACTTGATACTCAATAATATCAAGGTTAAAACTTGATTCCTTGCTCATAACCATAAAAGCAACACACATTTATTTATTGCACAAAAGTGGAGAAAAGAAACAAAAAAAAAACAAGTTCAAACAAGATGCTGAAAATAGAAAGTACTACAGTGGTAGATAACACTTCCACTTGTTTATGCATCATTAATCCTCTAAAGTTGGGTATGTAATAGGATCAGGGTCATTATCCTCATTTGCACCCCATTTCTTGATCATTTCTCTTATCTGGGCTTGTTTGGATGATTCCTCAGACGCACCAGTTTCTACTTATTTCTTAGAAACTTTTTGTTCAGATCTCATCTCCTCGTTTATCAGTTGGAAGTTGGGCTCAAAACAATTCTCATTGGTGACAATAGCCTTATCCTGGTTTTGAACACATATTGCAGCTGTGATGGGCGTAGTATTTGTCAAGTTCTCTACACTGCCTAAAGTTCCCTCTGTCCTCAGAAAGTCTGATATAGGTGTTTGAGATGTTTTCATGGTCGCATCTTCCCAGTTTATTTTTAAACCTATGGGCCAATCTCGGATTACATCCATAGGAACTTTTTTGCTTCTATTTCCTTTTTCATTTTATTTCACTCCATATTCTTTGCAAGATTTAATCACATTAGTCTCCGTCGAGGCAATGATTTCTGAGTATCGAATTTTAACCCCTTCTTTTACCTTGCACTTTTGAATTGCTTGCTCTAAGGGATCTTGGAAATTTCCTTCAAGGTTACTAGGAACCTTAGCTGAACAATTTGGAGTTTCAATGTCGTATATCCACGGAACCTCCTTATAGGTCCACTTTTCATTTGGAAGCCACTGTGATTGAACATAGCGTGGAGTAGTTAATCCAGCTGAGAGCATTTTTGAATGTAATTTTTCACCCGAAAAGTGGAAGTGAGGAAATTGAAAATCCTGAACATTCTTTTTCTCATTGATCAGCCTTTGACCCCTTTTTATGCTCCTCTTCTTTGGGTAAAGCTTATGTCTTACAACAGAACTTCTTTCTTTCATTGATTCTTCATTCACCATTAATTCATCAATGTCTCTTGGGACCAAATCTTGAGGCTGTCTTGAATTACCATACTCACTAATAGGTTCTTGATCATTAGACACTATCATGTCGAACTCGTCATTATCATTCAGAACCTCATTCATAGCCTTCACAGCAGGATCTTCTGGTTTCTCTCCATGGATCATATCATTCATCATGTCTAGCAGTTTGGTCATTTGTTCTTTTGAATCATCTTGGAATTTTTTTGCTTGTTCAATCATCTCTTGTCGAGTCTTGATAATTTGCTCTTGCAGTTTCTCAATTCTACCAACTCTTGCTAAAATCTCATTCATGGCTATTATCCTTCTTTAGGAAGACCAAGTTAGCTCCACTTTGATTTCAAAAATTCTGTCATGGAATTCTCCACAAATTATTCCACGTTGTCATGATTAAATGCATGGAAAATAGTTTAAAATAAAATGTAATTATGTAAAAATGAAAATGTAAATACAAATGTAAAAAATACAAATGTAAATGCAAATGTAAATATGTGAATGTAACAATAAAAATGCAAATTGTGCAATACAAAAGCAAACATAAAAGTATAAATGCAAAAATGAAAAATGCAAAGATGCAAAATGCAAATGTATGTATGAAAAGGTGTTTTCTCAAGAGTGATCATCTTAGAACAGATTTCATTGAACACAAAAGTTTCGGTACATCAAACAAAACTTTTACATGTATGGGACATCTTTCAGTCCTAACTTCTCTAAAGTCGAGTTAATTTCCATTCATGCTCAATAGTTGAATTATCAGTCTGCTTCAATTCCTCGTAAAATCAGGTTGGTCTATCAGCTTATGGGTCATATTGCTTGTCTGGACTGTAGCTTCTTCCATGACATTCTCTTTCATCTTCTGTATCAATTCTTGGAGTTGCTTATTTTCCCTTGTAAGAGAACCTTTCTGTCCAAGAAGTTCTTGAACAAGGTCTTCATATAAGTTGCAGTTCTTTTTCAACTTGGTGACCCCTATTATCCACTCTTCTGGGGTACTTCCTAGGCCAGCATTTTGAAAGGTTTGACTGATCTTCTGAAAATCTTCATGCATGGTTTTCATTTATGTGCTCAATTTCTTGTTTTGGTCGTTCAAGTCCTTCAAATAACATGCCTGAGCTTCATAAAAACCTCCACTACTCTGAATGTCCCGACTGATACTCTTACTGTATACTGCTTTTGGTATCAATCTGGTAGGATCTTTGTGTAATACTTTTGGTATTAATAGGTTCTCTATGTATAGAACTTCCCTCGATCCTCGTAGTTTCTTCAGGATGTCTTTCCTTGGCCGCATCATATTTTGTTTGATCATAAAAATTTTTGTCCATTTACGATTTCTTTCCAATATGATGAACAATCTTTCCAGTAAACACCTTTTGGTTATGCCATGATCATGCAATGCAAACAAAAGAAATCAATATGAACATATTAGAGCAATGTAACATGCATGAAAAAATAAGAAAAAATAGAATAGTTAGTACCAACTAATGGAAAAAATCTATCTATCAAGGTATAAATCTTAACCTCATGCTTTCTAGTTCCATGCTTTGTTTGGAAAATTTAACCTAACTGCATGATTTCTAGTTCGCATGCATTTATTCAGGAAAAAGAAAAGGAAATAAAATAAATTAAAAGCTAGAGCTTATTTCTCCTTTGTGTATACCTACTGACAATGGTTTCAGATCGGGAGAGTTTCTAGGGTTTATTATATGCAGGTTTTCAGTTCTAGGAGTAAAGGTACTCGAACTGTCCTTGTTGATGCCCCCTTGGGCTGTCAACCCTCAATCCTAGTCCATTACAGACTTAAGCGGATCGAGTTCAATTCGAGGGGACACATTTCTCTATGCTTGACACGGAGAATAAATTCTCATGAAGACATAGAGCATATGAACCCCGAAAGTTACTTGCTAGGTCTAACACGGAGAATAAATTCTCACGAAGACGTCGCTTTCACTCTCACTTAAAAGGGAAAAGCTTGATTAGAAAGCTTATGTTATGCAATGCAAGTGTTGTGTGTGAGGAGAAATGTTCAAACCTCTAACAAATAAATAATAAAAATTAATATTTGAAAATAAAGCATTAATTAAAATAACATATAAATATTATGAAAATAATAAGTATATATATAAAAAATTTGAAAAGAAAGAATTAAAAATTAAATATATGAATTTTTAATTTTCTAATTGATAGAGACAATTAATAATTGGTTTTAAAGTTTGACCAGTCCCCAGCGGAGTCGCCAAGCTGTCGTAACCGGTTTTCGTCCGGGCACGAAATTTTACTTGGCGGGAAAAGTAATATGAATAAATTAATGATTTTGATTTTAAAAAATATTTTGGGAGTCGCCATCGGCCTTTTGGGTCAGGTAGGTCGAATACCTAAAAAATTATCTTTTAAAAGAGTTTTTAAGAAAACATCATTTAAAAGATAAACTAGTACGCGTTTTAACCAAAAATTTGTTCTTTTTAATAATAAAAAGGGATTCGTGGTCGGTTACGTTTAGGGAAGGATTAGCACCCCTACAACGCCCAAAATTGGTACTTTTTAATTATAAATTGTCTCTAATAATAGAATTTAATAATTCAAATATATTTAATTTATAATTCTGTTATCTCAAATTTATTACTATAATTTTTAAGAAAATCTATTAATTTATATATATATTTATAAATAAAATATTTATTTATTTAGAAATGTCAGAAAATGACTTCTAGGTGCCTTAAGACAGCTCTTTTCTTAAAAGTAAATAAATATTAAAATAACATCTTTCTAAAAATAATTAAAATAAATTAATATATATATAATTTATAAAAATATGATATTTATTTATTTAAGAATATCAGAAAAGGACTTCTAGGTGCTTTAAGACAGCCCATTTCTTAATATTAAAAAATAAATATTAAAATATGATTATTTTTCTTAAAAGTAATTTATATAAAATTAAAATTTTAAATAGGATTTTTATTTAATATATATATAAAATATAAAAATAAGTAAATAAATATGATTTATTATATATATTTATATGATACATAATAATAATCAATAATAATTAAATATATAAACATATAAAAATAAATAAATAACGACTAAAATAAATAAAAATAAAATAATATTATTAAAATATAAATGATAATAAAAATTGTAAAATAAATGAAAGTATTAAAATTAAGGACTAAATTATAACATATTAAAATTAAAAGCTCTAATTTAAAATATTATAAAAACTAAGTATTAACAGTATGATTTATCTTATATTAATTATTCGGGATTGAATTAAAAATTAATAAAGTTACAGGGGCTAAATATATATTATTTACCCTAAATTACATAATTACTGAAAAGGACTAAAATATAATAAAATAAAATTCAGGAACAAAATTAAAATGCTCTAAAACTTAATTTAGTGACTAAAATACAAGTTTATAAAATCAGGAGGATAATGCGTATGGTTTTCCCATCCGGGAAATTACACAGAGGCCCTCACCAAAACTACGTCGTTTTGGTAAGGGTATAAATAGGCCAAAATAGGCCTAAATTATCATTTCTCTCCATTTTCTTCTCTCTCTTAGAGAGAGAAGCTCTAGCTTCTCTCTAGAGCTCCCTCACCGGAGGAATACCGGTGACCGGCCGGTCACCGTCCCCGGCCACCGTCCACGGTGGTCGGAATTTTACAAAATTACCCAAAAAAATCCTCTTTTATTTCTAAATCCGATTCCGGCTTCCTCTTGTTCTAAAACCCCCCCAAATTCCGTAGATCTAAGTTTTTACCTTCGGTTTTTTGGTGGTTTTCCGGTGATTTGGATGCTCTGATGAAGGTAAGTTGCTCGGTATCTTCACTCTATTTTATTATTTTTTTTGTTTGATTACTCTTCCCCCTCCCCTTTGCTTCATTGATGGGGGCTTTTTATAGGCTTTTTCGTACACCCTTTGGACCGGTTAAAGGAGGATAACCCGATGAGTCACTGGCCAAAGGAGGTGATGGAAGCCACTGGAGCTGGGACGTGGAGGGGCTGCTTTCCCAGCTTGCTGGAGGCTGGTTGTAGCTGCAACGTGGAGAGGCAGCTGTCGTTGGTTGTTGGATAGGGAAGGTAAAAATGGTGATTACATCAAAATGAAGGTTAATGCCAAATCTTTTAACGTCCTGATACGTGTGATCCGATCAGATCCGAGGTGTAACATTAGGTCCACCGAAGCGACCCACAGTAAAAATCTAGAGAAACGTAATATTTTATCAAAAACAATTTAAAATCGTAAAACAATTTATAAAAAAATACCTAAGTTAAAGAAATGTTTTGACGTTAAAAAAGAATGCAATCATATACAATATCAAAGCAAGTTCACACACTGATATAAAATCAAAACAACGCCAAAGGAACTCCCATTACTGACGTCGATAGTGCACAAGATCAACTCCTTTAACCTAAAATGGTTCTTGCAAAAAATTGATTATTTTGGAGCTTTGAATGAGAAAATGATCAAAACTTTGTTGAGGAAAATGTGAAACCAATTCTTGGTTCGTAAATGTGCAGACTTGCACGATGTAACGTTAATGTTCAAATCGGCCAAGCCTTTTGTGGGCTTGCAGATATTTTAACCCAAATGTGAAATATTTTTCCTCAAATAAAATATATCTTTTTAAAATTTGTTTTGAAATTTAAAGGATAAATATTAAAAGGTTCATTTAATCAAAACAGTAATTCTAGAAATTGTTTAATTGTTTTATTCTCATTAATACTTCATTAGGTCAAAAATGTCCAATTATTCACAATATGGACTCCTTATAAATACTATGTTAACCTACTAGGTTAAACACAATTGAAAACATCTCAAAAACGTTTTTTTTATCGGCAAAAGAAGCTTTATTAATAATGAACTGAATATGATCAAAATGTATGCCTCATTAAAAACCTCCCTAAACCTAAATGTAGGAAAAAATTACATACAGATTGACCAACCAAAAGTTTGCAACAAACACATACAATCGAAACAAAAGAGAACCAACTAACTGAACCAATAAGCACAATTATCAACCGCCATTCTCAATGAGAAATCAATTTTAGGTGCTATCGATTTTGTTATTATTTAAATAACAAAACCGATAAAAAATTACGTAAAACATTGTTAACTTTACCTAAAATATCAATTTTTTTAACATTTTCGGTAAAAGTGTCCAATAATAACAAAACCGATATAAAAAATAACAAAATTGGTAGCGCTTTACCAAATCCAGTAAACCTCAAAATAATAACAAAATCGATAGAAATAATAATGTTTCCGGTCATTTTTTTTATCGGTTTTGTTATTTAAATAATAACGTAACTCCTTTTTTTAGTCGTATATTAAGGCTGCCGCACGTGAGCATTTCCCGAAAAATCAGCACTGACGGAGAACCAAAAAACCACTTAACCCAGCAAGAGAATCTCACTCGGCATCAAAGGAGGACCATCACAGGGAGCTCTTTAAAGATAAATACTCCACAACCGACACACCTAACCACCATAATAGAAAACCCCTCAACACTACTTAAAAAACTTCCATCAAACAACTTCTCTAAATACGTGAGAAGACAAGAGAATAAACAATTGATATATGTCCACATCACCAGCAAAGACCGAGGCATTAGAAAAACATCATCTCATATAAGATAAGAGCGCAGATAGAGAAATAGCAGCTTAACCAGGACATCAAAAACAAATGCTGAATCTTAGCTATCACTACCAACATCCCCCAACCGATGAAATGCTGAAGGATTAGAAAATAGGTTCCAAAACCTAAGAATTACTCTCCGACTATACCAAACAAAATAAGGAAGCAGTACGCAGAGGACCATGTACTCTCCCACAATCCATTACCAAACAAGAAGGGAACTAGCTATTCAAACACTCCTTAAAGCCAAAGCAACACAAGTAATATAACTTGGCCTCGCCTAACAATCGAAACATGGAAAAAAGCTTCGATCGAACCATAATCCACCACCTTAACCATCACCATAGAAGAATTAAAACAGCGAGCTTTGCAATGAACAATACTCCACAAACAATTGCCACACACTTGTACACAAAAAATCATGACTTGCCACAATAGAGCAACCTTCCACCAAAACATCCTTGCACTAAACCTTAAACAATGAATCTCTCGACACCTCTTTGAACGCCACACAAGCTGCCTTCCTAAAAACTGGTCTCTCCACAACACAAAACCCACTTCACAAGATGAACACCCACGACTGTGTTTGAACCACTAAGAGTAGCCAATGCAGCCTTGAAATTTGCCTCCAAAGCTATTCTAGTTTTTTTTTTCGATGATAGATGAAGATAAGGAATAGTTTGTGATCTTGATAGTTGTGCTATTGTGCACTGATCATCTCGTTGTTGTATCCTGGGAGACAGACTTAAATACCAAGGAGTGGCCGAAAATATATCTTAAGGAAACTGCGTAATTACATGACTCAACTTATTTCTATTCATATATTTATGGTTTTCTATTCATAATATTTAATCGAATATTTTACATATTATTAATTGTGTTTGTTTTATTATTGATTCTTGTACACGAGTTTTACGATGAGATCTTGTTGAGAAATTGAAAGTCGTTTGTCGTTACTTGTATGAATCACCATGGAAGCAAATTGTGGATCTATAAAATATTTGATTTTATGTTTTCTTTTCGTCTTGGATTGTTATACTTCTAACAATATTAAAGTAGATTTTATCTTCTACCTTTCTGGAAAAAATAAATTCGAGATGATTTAGAAATCTTGAAAAAAATTGAGATAAGCAAATAAATTCATTTTCGGGATTTATCCTACAGTTTTAACGGGTTTGCTTAATTTCAAAGCGAACAAATATATTTAATAGAAATTGTCGTTACCGTAACTTTGCTTACTAAGTTTGAAACCTTGTTTTGTTCGATAATAAAAATAAAAAAATAAGCGAGATTGATTTCAATCTGTGCAATGGTACATGAGTTTTTTTTTTTTTGCACATTGTTTTGCAAGCTAACGTAGAAAGCTCAGATAGAAACCAACTTGTGTAAATACACTTGAATGGTGATTAACGCAGGGTGACTTGTGCATGCTCATTTGCATTTTTTGCATATAAAATAATAAATGTGATTCTTTGTTATGAAAAAAAAATTCAATTGTAGTTATTGCCGATAAATTTAGAGCAATTAAAGAATCAATGTGATTATTTCTATATTATGGTATTAGTGAGGAATATCATTATGGTAAGATTTCGCCCATAAAATTGCAGAGCATTAGTCATGATATTATTGTTATGGTATTATTATCATATAACTTTTGGTCTATTAATATGTAATATTAAATATGGCATGAATAAAAAAATATCTTTGATTTTGATTGATTTTGTTTTGGAAACACTATAATTTTATTATTGTACTAATAACTTCTTTTGAGAAATTATGTAGATACAAACGGATTCAAAGTTTAATCCAAGACTTTTGATTATTGAGTCGTCGAAAGTAAAATCAAAGGATTAAATTCTTTTGATTATTGTGTTGTCAAAAGTAAAATAAAAGGATTTCTGTTTGTTAAACATAATCGTGTTGCCTTGATATTTTTTTTTCATATTTTAGTGCTACTAATCACGCCAGTTAACAGAGGATATAACTTTAAAACAAAGGGGAGAAATAAATAACTGGATTTATTTCATCGTTAGAATCTTGCGCTGATTCTAACTTTGTAAGGAAGACAGATTGTTGAATTTATTTCTCTGAGACTCTAAAATGATTCTAACTTTGTAAGAAAAATAGATTGTTGAATTTATTTCCTTGAGAATCTTAAATAATTCTAACTTTGTAAGGGAAATAAATTGTTAAATTTATTTCCATAGAAATCTTGAATTATTTTAACTTTGTAAGGAAAATAAATTATTATTTTCTTGATAATCGTGGATGATTATATCCTTTAAAAATAAATAAATTGTTAAATTTAGTTTTTGAGATTCTTAAATGATTCTATTGTGTAAAATTTAATAAATTATTAAATTTATTTTCTTGAGAATCTTAAATGATTATATTTGGTTAAAAGAAATAAATTGTTAAATTTATTTTCTCGTGAAACTTTAATAAAGAAAGAAATTGTTGAGTTTATTTTCTTATATAATTATATTGTTAAAATGAAATAAATCGTTGAATTTATTTTTCTTTTTTTAAAAAAATAAATCGTTGAATTTATTTTCCTATTTTTTAAAAGAAAATAAATCATTGAATTTATTTTCCTGAGAACCTCACATAATTCTGATTTGTAAAAGGAAATGAATAGTTGGATCTATTTTCCTGTTTTATGAAAGGAAATAAATCGTTGAGTTTATTTTCCTATTTTATGGAAGGAAATAAATCATAGAATTTATTTCCCTAGTTTGTAAAAGAAAATAAATCATTAAATTTATTTTCTTAATAATCTTATATGATTCTGATATGTTAGAGGAAATAAATAGTTTGATTTATTTTCATATTTTGTAAAAGGAAATAAATCGTTGGATTTATTTTTCTGATTTGTAAAATAAAATAAATTATTAGATTGAATTTATTTTCTTTGGAATCAAGTATGATTCTATTTTGAAAGAAAGAAAGAAATTATTAAATTTATTCTTGAAAATCTCGATATGTTTGTAAAGTGAGATCTTCAAAATAAATTTAATTTTGGAAATTGAATTCCTATGGTATTAATGGGTTTACTTGGTCTACTTTTACAAACAATAAGGAATAAATATTTTATTACCTTTATTGGTGATAACAAAAAGTATTTCTATATATTTGCTAAATAGCAAAAGTGAAGCTGGGAAGAATGTTATTCTCTATAAACTGAAAGTTGAAAACAAACTTAATAAAAATATTAAGATGGTAAGAAGTAATTATGGTGGTGAATAAATTATTCATGAAGTGACACCATCATATTCTTTTGTATTAAATGGAGTAGCAAAGCATAAAAAATAATTTTGAAAAAGGAAATCATGAACGCAATGCTAAAAAGTTATGAGTCATCATAGAATATGTGGGGAAACTGTTTTTCATCAAATTACCTTTTAAATAAGGTTTTCTGAAAAAATGACAAGACACTATTTAAGTTATGGAAATGTAGATAAAATTTCTACAATTACTTAAAAATGTGGGGGTGTCTTGTAACGATAATGATCTCATTATCAAAGGGAACGAAATCCCAAATCAGTGGATTATATTGGCTATGTAGATTATAGCAAGACTTATCGACATCTTTTGTATGAATCAAAGAACGCCAAAATTAACAAGAATGCAATAACAGAATCAAAGAATATCCCATTCTTTGAAAATATATTCCCTTATAAAACTATGGAAGATGATCGAAGACTATTAATAAAGATAAGTCTATATGTTCAACAAAAGTTTAAAACAAAGTTATTGTGATAATAACAAACCTCTGAGAAATAATTATGAGAGAATTATGATATCTCATATGCTCAAGAGTATGGATTGTATTATCCTAAGATCATGCTTCCTTTGAAGGATACTTCGATTCTAGTTGAATATATGATATTCAAGATATCAAAGAAACAGGTGAATATGTTTCACATTTGGAAGAGGCATCATGTCATAGAAATCCTCAAGAAAAATGGCTATAACCAAATCCAAAATGGAATATAAGTTTGTAGCTCTATACAAATCCAAAGAATAAGTTGAATGACTTTTGAATTTCTTGGAGGATATTCTTGAATGACCAAAGTTTGTAGAGTACGAAACTTTATGTATAATGGTAAGTTGAGATATATGCATCATCAACATAATGCCATTAGACAATTTATCTCTGGAGTTATTTCTATTGATTTTATAAGATCTAAGGATAATGTTGCGCATCCACTGACCGAAGGGTTAAAATCGAGATCAAGTTGAGAAAATATCTAAAGGAATGAGACCAAAGCCCATGGAAAATTTAAGGTGTTATGTAAAGGAAAACACTAACTAATTTACTAGAGATTCCAAGATTTTGGTTCAAACGGAAAACCCAATTGCATAAACCGTGTGTGGTTACTGTGGGGGTTTCTTATCCCAAGTTCATTCTTATGATATAAACAGTTATTAAATTGGTATAGGCTAAGCAAAACTTTTAATGACCATTGTGTGCTTCGATGAGTCGAGCAACATCAGTCACCTATGTGAGAGTGAAGTAAGGCCACTTTAAGGATACTATTGGGCATTCTTTTTTCAAACTCTTACATAACCAGTTGATGACCATGGCTTTAAGGATATACCCATGAGAACTAAAATTCTTGTTAGAGGGTTGTTGTGTGAGACATATCATCATTTACACGAATAGAAGAACGATTCAAGGACATCACGTCTATTGGCCAGTTAATAAAATAAATATGTTGTCACAAGGGAAGGTTCAAAAGAGAATACCTACCAATCCTATACAATTATCGATCATAGAGTCTATCACCACATCGATTCAAAATGGCTTTGATAAAATGATTAATTTAATTCATGCGGGGGATAGTTGGAAAAATTTGATAATTTTGGAGCTTTGAATGATAAATTGATCCAAATGTTGTTGAGGAAAATTTGAAACCAATTGTTGGTTCGTAAATGTGCAATCGTGCATGATATGGGTAACATTAATGTCCGAACTGGTCAAGCCTTTTGTGGGCTTGTAGATATTTTAACCCAAATGTGAAATATTTTTCCTCAAATAGAGCATATATTTTCAAAATTTCTTTTGGAATGAAAAGGATAAATATTAAAAAGTTCCTTTAATCAAAACAATAATTTTGTTAATTGCTTAATTGCTTGATTCTCATTAATGCTTCATTAGGTCAGAAATTCTCAATTGTTCACAGTGTGAACTCCCTATAAATATTGTGTTAACCTATTAGGTTAAACATAATTGAAAACAGCTCAAAAACTATTCAAAAAGTTTTGCTCCCCTCTAGGTTTTTTTTTCATAGACGAATACAAGGAATAGTTCATGATCTCGGAACTTGTTTTACTATGTGTTGATTATTTCATTGTTGCATCCTAAGAGATTGACGACTAAAAACCTCAAGCACCGAGGTGTGGCCGAAAATCAGTTTGAAGGAAACTACGTAATTACATGCATCAACGTTTTTCTATTCATATATTTATGGTTTTATATTCATATTATTTAATTAAATATTTTCCATGTTATGAATTGTATTTGTTTTATTGTTAATTCATGCACACGAATTTTACTACGAGATGTTGCTGAGGAATTTTATGTCATTTATCGCAACTTGTATAAATCACCCTGTAAGCACATTGTGGATCTATAAAATATTTGATTTTATGTTTTCTTTTCGTCTCACATTGTTATACTCCTAACAATGTTGAGTAACAAAATGAGCTTTGAGAAAGCTCAATAATATAGAACTACCTGATGAATCCTAAAGGACAAGTAGATATGGCGAAGCAGAAAATTTCCTTATTGATTCAACCATCTACAAGTTTTTGTGAGAAGCTGAGATTTATATAATTAATTCTTTAGACAATATATGGGAAACATACACTCCAAAGGAAACATTCAAAGAGACTAGTTGAAGAGATCGAAATATGACATTTAGTGTGTTCACACACAACCATAATAAATGTAATCATAGTTTAAAAATAATAGTACTTTGTTTCAGTAAAACATACTTTTAAAATAATTGTAATACCCTCCAACCAAACACCAATATGTAATTTCCCAAAGTTGCATCAATAAGGACTTATCCTAGGCCCGTTGGGTGTATGACCCACCCTAAGGGAGCACATTGGGCCCATAATGACTTACCCTAGCCGAAGCCTAGGAGCCACATAAAAGGAGCCACCTGAGGAGAGTGCCCTCAGGTTCATATGGACTTACCTAATGCACAAAACAAAGGAGTAACCTGAGAGGAGTGCCCTCAAGTTTATAAGGACTTACCCAATGCACAAAGAAAATGAGCCACTTGAGGGGAGTGCCTCTAGGTCCATATGGAATTGTGAACTTAATAAAAATTGAACCTATAGAACTCCATAATACATCCCAAAAGTACCAAAATATAAATAAGATCACACACATAGTAAAAGTAACTAGTAATAGTAGAGATCATGAGCCAGAAATATTATATATTAGAAAATAGAGATCAAAGATAAGGTTTTATTGCATATATTATGGTCATACTTTTTTATAATCAGAGAAAACATCTTTGTGCACAGGGAACACACTAGAGGATCCAAATATTTTTCAGAGGCACTTAGTAGTTGTTAGGAATGGAAAGTATGAAACTTATGTAAATTGATCGGATTTCACGAATGGTGTCCTCATTAAAAGGGATCGATTACAAAAAGATCAAATCAAACATTTAGAATTTGATAATTCAATACTATTTAGGATTCAGATATATCAAGAGCGATTCCATCATTTAGGCTAGTATGGACATTTAAGTCATTCTGATTTTCGAAGAAATTTTGGTTAAATTAGCCCAATAAAGGTAAAACATTGATTTACAATATTCTAGACTTCTAACACCTTATCGTTCCTTTAATTCAGTCAAACTAACAAATCTCAACAATGCAATATTTACAAAATATTCAGATATAAATGCCTTACTGATGCTCATTTCTTAATATCAACTACTTATTATAATTGAACATATCACCATCATAAATCATCACTGATCAAGTCTCGAAGAGACATGCATATATTCATGTGATATTTATTTTATTTCAGCATTGCAACAGTTTCAGAATAGGCCAACAATTTCGATTAGTGCTTCCTAACATTTATGAATGATACCACATTCAGGTTTAATGGTATCCCTAAATTCTATCCAAGGCATTCACATATTTTGATTTATGAGGGTATTTAGGTCATTTTAATACTCTAGGTTACTTCGATCAATTTGGAGTTCAAAGTATTTCGATCCTCTTAAGGTTCAAGGGTATTTTGGTCATTTCAAAGCATAAGGGTATTTCAGTTATTTTATCTGATTTAGTCATATGTATCGTTTCCAGTAATTTAGTCATCAGGTGTTTATTCCAAAAACAAAAGTTCTAAGTCCTTTGACATCTCAGAGGTTAAAACCCGATTATCAAGATTTGTTTTAAATAGATTGAGTATTTAACAAGTAAATCAATAGTTTATCGAATCAAGAATGGCTTTTTCAAGGTTATTTCCACTTTTAGGGTCAATTTAAGTCTTTTTTTTGCACATAGGTACTTTAGTGATTTCTTATATCGTATTTCCGGTATTAACATTATTTAACAAAAAATATTAGAATATAAGAATTCTAGGGTTAATTTCTTTATCGAATAACAACTAAACTTGAATTATTTCTTATTAGTCTTCTAGTCCCTTATATGAGTTATTTGAGTCTTTTTTTAAACAAATCAGGAACTTAAACAAATGGTCCAGAGCTTATATAAGGTTCAATATAAATTTTCATGTCATTTCCACTGTGAGGCAAATCATGTCATATTTTTATCTTAAGGGTATTTTCATAATTTTCCTATCGAGCAGTTCTGACATTAAAACTTTTAATGGTAATATTCAGAATTTAAGGATCCTGAGATTAATTCATTTGCCGATTAATCCCTACCCTTGAATTTATTTTTTATCGGTCTTTTAAGTTTTCTTGTACAATTCAATCGAGTCTTAACCAATTTACTAACTTTTTATCATATTCACTTCGAGTCCAACAATAATCAACTATACATAATTAGCCAATAATATTCAATCATGCAATAACTAATATCATGTTTCGTAAAACATGCAAAAAGTAATAATATATTATCTCCATTTTTGAGCCACCAATCAATCATTTTGAATCAATTCAAATGCCCTCGAACTTGAATTCAACATCAAATAATATCTCGAATACATGGCAAAATGAATTACATCAGAAATATATCTTAAATGTGAAAATCAGATCGAATCAAAAAATAAAATGGTAAAAAATAGCTTACTCAGTTCAAATTTGGAAAAACGAACCTCGGATTTGGACTCAGGACGTCGAAAAACATAAAATATAACTTTTTGAAAGAATTAACTTTTTGATCAAAGTCAACGGTCAATCTAATTAAAGGTCAAAGTCTTTGGGTAGGACAACGGTAAAAAAAATATCTTGTTTAGAAATTTTAGTAAATTAATCCCTTGTCATTTACTTTTTTAATGAGAATTAACGTGATAATTAATATAAATTGGTATAATAAAATATTTAACTCCAAAATTTTAGACATTAATTAGATCTCAATTCTAGAAATTAACTCATTTAATTTTAATATTTTATCAGTTTAATCTTAAATCTCGAACCCATCTTGTTCTATCCTAAAAAAATAAAATGTAAAAAAATAAAATAAAATCAGCTACATCCGTAAATACTTGAATGAGACGTTCACAATAATTGATTCAACCGGGTCCCATTTGGAAGTAGACATTTTCTTTTAAGATTTTCCTCATACGCGGCGTCATGTCAATGATTTCGGCCGTAAAAATAAATTTTATTTTTTTAAACCATTATTTTATTCAGTAAGACGAAAAGAGTACAAGGCAGGGCCCTGGGAGGCAAACCCTGTAAGCATGAGCATGCTGCTGCCCCTAACAAGGCAACTTTAATGATAAGCTCACTTAAGCAGTTGCCCTTATTCACTTAAAGCTAATACTACTATTACAGTAGTAACTAGTTGACGCACATGGATGGCTTTCGATTAAGCAGGAACAACTTGTCGGTTCCTAGTACGTGGTTGGTTTGCTTTGATAAATACCCATGGCCATGCCCCTTCGCCATCGGATAGAGCCAAACGCATTTGTCCATTATTATCTTCAGCTCTCTCAATTTCGTTGCAAGCAGTTGCAGATGAACCACATACCGAAGGGCAGTACTTAAATTTGTACATACGTTGCACACCGGTCTCCTCTATTTTAAACCAACTCTTCTTTGTGTCGCAACCAGGGTTTCCTTTCTCCCCACCTAGTTCCACAAACATTTTTCCGGTTGAGTGGTCGCGATGTTGAACCTTCCACACCGTTGTTGTTTTGCAGAGTAAGTCTCTTGGTCCAGTGAACATCAAGTTCACATCAGAGGACACACGGACAACGTCGTCATTGGGGTCCGCATTAGAAAATACCACGGGGTTACCATAGTCCATATCGGATTGTCTCTGAACGACAATTTCCGGGCATGGTCTACCTTTCTCCCTGCCTATCGCAAGCCCTCCACCACCAGCGCCCCATATGCCTGACACTACATAGTATGGGACGCCCGTGACGACCTCTTCACCGTTTCTATCCAGCACGGCATTGTTTGCAGCGTTGGCCAGGCCAAACAGGACGAAAAGAAGAAATACAGAAGCACTTGTGGTTTTCATGATTAGCTGATTTTGTGTTGAGATGTGTTGTTGGTTTAGTTTTCCATGCCAATTTATAGGTGTAAGCTCCATGAACGTCCATAATTCATTTGAGGTGGTCCAATTAGTAGGACCTCCTCGTATGTGTCTTGTTGAGATTTTCAATATCGATTCACCCCACCCCAACAGCAGTTTTGTTGTCTTGTTATTTACTGTTCTTGTCTTCTTATTATCTCTTTAAGCACATGCATGAATGAGTCACTCGAAATAATTGATTCCACAAGGTTCCATTTGGAAGTAGATATCTCTAGAACGATTTTTCACGGACGGTATTCATGTGTTTGCATAATTTTTAAGAAAACATTTTGAACTAGTTTATATGAATTTTTACATCTTCAAGCATTCTTGTTTCCTTATTCTTTGTAAACTTAACTAATATCAGCAAGCAATTAACAAAATCATTTTAGAGTTTGAGATCAACCATAAGCTGTGAGGTACTTAAATTGTGGTTATTTTTTTTCTTTTTTTGGCTTATTACGATTATAATAAATTTCAATTATTGTAAGATGAAAACTGACTTGATTATGAAAAGTTGTAAAATAATATTTGATTACAAAATCCCTTGTCATTAACTTTTTTTTTATAATGAGAATTAACGTGATAATTAATATAAATTGCTATAATAAAATATTTAACTCTTAAATTTTAGACTTATATTAAATTAATCTCAATTCTAGAAATCAACTCATATAATTTTAATATTTTATGAGTTTAATCTTAAATATCGAACTCATATTCTTCTATCCTAATAAATAAATAAATGTAAAGAAAATCAGCAACATTCATAAATAATTGATTCCACAAGGTTCCATTTGGAAGTAGACATTTTATTTTAAGATTTTCCCCATACGCGGTGTCTTGTCAATGATTTCAGCCGTAAAAATAAATTTTATATTTTTTAAAGCCATAAATACATGATATATCAATTTATATCACAAACTTATTCTTTTTCCATCCTAAAAAATGATAAAATGTGAAAAACCAGCAACATCCATAAATATGCACAACAAATTAAATAGAACAAACATACAAGTGTATGGGATAACATAAAACATACAGGGATATTGTTAATTTCTTACTAAATTCCCGTGTCGTGGATATTATTAACTCCTTAACTCGATAACCATTAATATAAAAAAATATTATTATAACTATATCTAAATATATAAAAAATAATTATAATATTTTATTAGATCACATTGAATTTTTCATTCTAAAAAGATATTAAATATAACGATTTTCCTCGTACGGTGTTCATGTGTTTGCATAATTTTTAAGAAAATATTTTGAACTACTTTATATGAATTTTAACATCTTCAAGCATTATTGTTTCGTATTCTATGTAAACTTAACTAATATCAGTAAGCAATTAACAAGATCGTTTTAGAATTTGAGAACAACCATCAACTTTGTGAGGTACTTTAAACTGTGGTTATTTTTTTATAACTAATATCAGTAAGCAATTAATATTTTATGAGTTATCTTAAATCTCCAACTCATCTTATTCTATCCTAAAAAAAATAAATGTAAAGAAAATCAGTAACATTCATAAATAATTGATTCCACAAGGTCCCATTTGGAAGTAGACATTGTTTTTTATGATTTTCCTCATACGGCCGCCCTATCTTGTCAAAGATTTCAGCCGTAAAATAAATTTTATATTTTAAAAAACCATAAATACATGATATATCAATTTAATCTTATATCACAAACTTAATCTTCTTCCATCCTAGAAAAATGATAAAATGTGAAAAACCCAGCAATATCCGTAAATATGCACAACAACAAATTAAATAGAGTCATTAAACCGATTACTTATCAATTAATTCGATTAAGACATGAATCACAATTTAGCCATGGAAGTTTCCTTTGCTTTCAAATCTGTAATTCATTAAACCGATTACTAATATCAAACCACATGCATAGTTAGGAATTTAATGAACTTAACATACTACATCATTTCATAATCTACTTATATATATTTTCATTACAAAATAGACTCTCAATGGATTATACCAAATGACATGCTAGTGAACTAGATACATTCCCAAAAGAGTCATTATCGATATATACATTAGGGTCCTTTAACTACATGGACTATACTATTTCATTTTCATATACAACCTAATTACCCACCATATGCATGAAATTTGAACCATTATATTCAAAACTAAGCCACCAACTAGGAGTATAAGGATAACGAAACAAGCCATACTTTAATTCTTCCCTTGGATTGATTAGCTAAGGAGGTGGAGCTTCGAATACTCTAGAACTAGTGTTTTGGGAAAGAAAGGAACAAGAGTGATAGGTACTTATAGTACGTAGTGAGGTAACATTTAATCCACTTTTTAACATTTTCATTAGTCATTCTTAATTCTTATGCATACTTATTCGATCATATATATAAGGAACAAGTAATTCAAACTCACACATGACCATAGAAACCTAATTACATGCATGTACTTGAATTATACTACATTATTCATTTAATTATCATGCTCATGCAATCATTCTATTCAAATAAGAAGACAATTTCAAAATTCGATTACATGCACAACCCATGTATTTTAACAGAATACGATTAATCAATAAATTTTTTTATGTCTTGGTCATTAGTTTAGCCTAGATAATCAAGTCTCCAACCAATTTTTTGTCAATAATAATGCATCGTAGTGCTGGTCAATCCTCCTACTGTCGCCAAAGACCAACTAAACGTACCCTCCGTCTATCGCCAATATGCACCGTAGTACTGGACCGTAGTCCCCCATTACACAAGAGCTCAGACTCTAAGGCATGTCGTTCTATCTAGTACCAATTATTAACCAAAGGCTTATGTGATTTCAACATACAATTCATATATTAATTACTTGTCTATCAAGCAATATTTCATATCCAGGCCATTCAAATGATACTCTTCATGTTACACTATTCCACAATAATCGAATCAAGATCATTCCATGAATCACCCATAAGCCAATAACTTAGAATTGTAACATGGATTCAATGCAATGAAAACATCAAGATTTATCTCAAGTATCAACATGGAACATAATTTAATCAAATATGGCAACATGCATCAACACATTCATTAACAATTCATATCAGTTTTGTTATGCTTGTATATATTTTATTAATCCTTTCTTCCCTTTGATCTAAAAAATGCCAATATAGTTAAGTTTCATTTAGTAACATGCTAATTAAATAAAAATGATATGCAATAAGAAAAGAGTGGTTGAGACCTAATTCCCAACCCTAAATAGAGTTACACTCACTATACTCTAGCTAGTCGCGGATCGCTATTCCCTTTAGCTTAGCTTTGGTAGGTTCTCCCTTAGATCATTCGTTCACTTCTTTAGTTCCTTTCTCTTATAGTTTATATACAATTTATAAAGATCATTAAAGTTTATTCGTTAACAATTTAAACTTAATTAAACGATATTGCATCAAACAATTTTTGGTTCTGGCAGATTATACACCCTTTAGTATTATGTTCATTTCTTTTAATATACTTATTATATTTTTAAATTAGTTTATACCAATGGAAATCTAATTCAATTATCTTTCCAACCATATATGGATAACAATTTATTTCTTTCTACATTGATACATATTTGCAATTAAAGTCAGGTTAAATTTCAGTAAATATTATGTCTCTTTTGTAGTTAAATGCACTTTAATGAGTTAATCCACCTAAAACCATTACTAATTCCTTGTGGTACTTTTTACCATTTTTAATAGGTCTTTATTATTTATTTTTAAGTCCAATTTAGTCCTCAATAATTCAATTAAGCCCTCCAACTAATATACTTTTCGAAACTGTCCAGTTTCACCATTTTTTCCAATACATTCACTTGAAAGCTGTTAATTCTGTCTAATCGACCTTTAACATGTTGTTATTTAGTAAGTTCAGTTCTGATCCTATTTCAAACTAGTATTACCAGTATTCCTTCTTGTTTAATTAAGCCCTGAATGTTTCAATTTGTTCAAAATAATCCCTAATTTATTTTCCAGTAACAATGGTGACTAATTTCAATTCTAAGGTCAATTTTCATAATTTTACACTATTATTTGAAGCTTAAAATCTTAAAAAAATATCAATTTCCAGCAAATCCATCCTACACAAAAGTTTCCAGTTTAGTCCACAACATTCGGATCTTTGTGATTTAGTCATATGCAAACCTTAAGCTTTTTGGTTTTCATCCTTTAAACCAAAACAATCTACAATTTGTTTAAATCCTATAAATTTTTGGTCACGTATGTTCATTTCCATCATGATATATGTTAAATTTTAATACCATACACTATTAATAATAAATAAATCTATCCTAAACTAAATTTGAGAATAATTCAAATTGATCTTTAGCAATTTTAGAATAGAAGAAGAGAATAAGCTTACATGGATACTAGATTAGTTTTTTTCCTAGCTAATACAAGCTTGAAATTAAACTTGCGATTGAATATGTATGGCCAAAACTCCTCTTTGCTTTCTCTCAATTTTTCTTTCTCCAAAATTTCTCAATGTTTTCTTCTTTGGTCGGTTACCAAATAAATTTGATGAAGGTTGTATTACTTCATCTTTCATTAAGATATAAATGTCCTAATTAGCCTCCCTTAATGCTTAAGATATAAACTATTCAAGGGCAATTGTAGGAATCTAAAAATATAGCATGCAATTATAACATTTGTATCTAATTCCTACTTGATCACCATAATTTGGTCATTACTCTTTCACACCTTTCAATAAGGTCTTAATTATATTCAATTCTAATATTTTTTTTATTTAATTGAAATCAGATTACTTTAATTTGATCAAATCAATTGTTTAAACTTCTTAATTACGTTTTAATTAAATTCGATCCCTAGGAAAATTGGTTTAATTCAATTATTCCAAGTTTTAATTCAACTCACTAATTATCCTAAACAATTTGATTAGGTCCTCTTTCAGTATAATTAATTAAATTTTCAATCCAACTTGATTCTTTTTCTTAAGCAATTGAATTTATCCTATGTGATTTAATTAATTTAAACTCAATTCAATTCATTTTGGTTTTCATTTTAGACAAAAATAGTTTAATTCTCCTATACTAGAATTTTAGGGTGTTACAAGGCATGTGACAGCAATAGGTGCAAGCTCACACTCGTTGTAACGCCCCGAATCCTAGGTTAGAAGTTTTGGGCTAACTCGAGATGGGCCTTGGATTAATTCCCTAGCTTATAGGAAGCTTTGACCCAAGTTGGAATGGTTTTGGGCTTGGATTAAGCCCATTAAAGATAAAAAAACAAATTGGCATTTTTAGTTTGCAGCTAAAAGAAGGGGGACCTGAAGTGAAATTAGAGCCTTGTTCAAAATAAAGGTTGATCACCATTTATAAAATACTGATCTCACGTCTAAATCCCATGCTGCACTTTTTCTTCACATTTTTCTTCTACTCCCAAGCTTCATTCTCCTTCATATTCTTCTTTAGCTTCCTAAGTAGAAGGTGAAAATTTTATAAAAATTCAAACTCTTTTCAGCATCCAGAAGGTACGAAACCTAATCTTCTCATATCAAGCTTCATTATGATACCCTTTTTGCAAAGTTTGGCCATAGTTTCAAAAAATAGATTTTGTGTGGGTTTAAGACGTTTCAAGATTTTAGCCCATTTTCATTAATTTATAGGCTTAAGAAGTGTTCTTATCACATTTTGAATCATTAAACTCAGCTACTAACCGCTACCTTTGATTTTTTTCTACTGAGAGAAGTTGGTGAAAGCTTTCAAGCAAGGGGAAAAGAGAAACTTGCCTTGGGGTGACCTTTGGATGCCCTTAGCAGTTTAAGATCTTCAGGTAATTCAACCCTAAATCCTTTATACCACATATAACTCATCTAGATGAGTTTTAATAGTTTCCATAAGCTTGAAGCATGTCATGGTAGAATGCATCATTTGAGTGTTTTTATTATGTTTATTGACTCTATATGACCCTTAATAATAGATAAAACACTTAAACATTAGTTGGGGACCTCAATGAACTTTTGGGTAGAAAGATAGGATTTTTCGTGCCAAAACAGAGTACCTTGTAGCAGTAGTATCGATACTATAAGAACAATTTCAAAGTTATTCTTTAATCAGACATAAAATAGGCAATTTTTAAAGGGAAATATTGATACTCATCCTTAGAGTATCGATATTGATGCCCCATTTTGATACTCTTTGGATTTGTATCAAGAATGATATAACAGTAGGAAATTTTTGTACTGATACTCACATAAAGTATCTACCAGGGCAGGGGTATCGATACTCCCAGTAGGGGTATCGATACTCCCAGTAGGGGTATCGATACTCCCAGTAGGGTATCGATACTCCCAATAGGGGTATCGATACTTGGGGTATTTTCAAAAATCGAAACCAATTTTGGTATCGATACTCAATCCAATATCGATACTCCAATACCAGAGTATCGATACTCAGGTTAGAGTATCGATTATACCCTATTCAACAACCTTAGTCAGTCATAGGGTATCGATACAATCATAGGGTATCGATACAAACATGTGGGTATCGATACCAAAGGTCTAGTACTGATACTGAAAGTTCAATATTAGTACCCAAGAGCAATTTTGGATAACTAATCCAAGGATCAAGGGATAAGAATCGAGGTACCCCACATACTCAAAACAATATCAAATTAGACTTCAAGCGAAAACATTAATAAATAACAAAACAGTATGAACAATAACAACTAGATATGTATAAAACTAGCATTGATTGATGCTCCAGAAATAATTAAGACACCTGAGTCTTGATTAGAAGAGTACGATAGTTAGTGGATATCCAAGTCAATGCCAAGGTACTTCAGCAGCTGATTGGGCACAGATGCCCTAACACTCGATGTAGTAAGTTGGTGGGTGTACATTTTCGATGGAGCTCCGAATCTAACCTTATATACCTGATGGTATCTCAGAAAGTCTAGAGGGGTATGTGAGCTTTGAGATGTAGATCCCTAACCCGGACCATGATGCCTTCTCAATAATTAAATCAGTAGCTTTACATGTTCAGACATGTACCACTAGCTATTTGATTTAGTGAATGCATATAGTATAGTACAATTATTAGTGAGGCACTGAGCTCGTAAGCTCAACATTCGGAATGTTTTTCTATGCGCAGATTCTTAGGGGCAGATCATGGGAGGTATCGTCGCCAGACATTCCAGTGCAACAGGCCAGTTTCTCAGAGACCATTAGAGTATGTATTGAGTCATCTTTAGAAGGCATGTACTGTTTATGGACCCTTTTATGTATTCAATCAAAACTTTGATTTGTGCTAAGTATTTGTAGTATTTTGGATGTATTTGGGAGCTCCCTATATTTTGCAAACCCAAATTTTTACCATGATTACTTAAAATGCTATGGATGAACATTTATCATATGTTTTACAACTAATTTTAAATGAAACTTTTTAGGTCACTGTTTCGGTAACCCCATATAACATTTTAATCAATTGATCTTCGGGTCAGACTGGATTACCCATGGGTTAGAGTCAGTGTTTGTATATGTACATGGCTTTAGGTAGTTAAGAGTACGATAATGACCCCCTCTTCTTCTAATTTCAGATAGAATCCATAGCAGATAACCCAGCATATAGTCAAGATGGCGGAGACGAGAATCATGTCTTGTTAGCCTCAGATATCGGTGATGAGTTTATCCCGAATACCTCTAAGTACGAGGCTTTAGTAGATGTATGGGTTGAAAAGGCAACCTTTTTGAGGGATCTCAACTTCATACTTAGACATATAGCTAGGTCCCTCCTTAGTTCCTTAGCTGCACCACATCCCCTACAAGTACCCCCAGTTTAGTTAGTTGACATTCCTCATGGGCCCTCAATAAAGCAACTCCACAGATACAAGACCATTGAGTTCTTTGGTTATAAGGATGATGATCTTAATGAAATAGATGAGTGGCTCAGAGAGATGCTTCGTACCTTCATACAGTTGCACCTTACCTTAGTGGGTAACCTAGAGTGTATCACTGCCACTACTTAAGGAGTACTTCCTCTCAGAGTCTAGGAATAAGTATATCGGGAAGACTCACACTGATGACCTAATAAAGTAGTGTTTACACCTGAATCAATGTGACCGCTCAGTGATGGAGTATAAGTAGGAGTTTCTCAGACTTAGCAAGTATATCGTGGATCTGATTTAAGCAAAGGAGTGTCATTGTAACAGGTTCAGAAAGGGCCTTCGATGTGACATTTTGGATCACCTTGCAGTCGATCATCCAAGTATCTTTGCTCAGCTGACCCATTAGGAAAAGGCAATTGAGAGGGCTCTAGATAGACATGTCATGCAGACCAGTGGGTTTGTGGGACAGACTAGGAGAGCCCCGGAGCTAGCGAGGCCATCTCAGACTTAGTTAAGAGAGCTAATGACAGTCAGGGTTCGTTAAGAACCCTAATAGCTTAGTCCAAGTGGACTGGGCAGAGTTCTAGGTGAAGAGGTAGGTGCGATTCCAAGAGGAGAACATTGAACTTAGCCTCTGGGGTAGCGCCAGTGAGCCAATCAGAGTCTTCACATAACCTATCTGTACTCAGTGTGGGAGGTGGCACTCAGGGTTGTTCCAATGAGTTCGAGTGGTTTTCACAGTTGTGGCTCTTTAAATTACTTCATCAGAGACTGCCTGGGGCTTAGGGTACAACGTCCATGATGATTCAGATATCAACACTATTAGTGTAGAGGGGTCGAGGGCCAACTAGAGGTGGTAGTATTTTGTTTGGGTAGTGGAGTAGAGGGACAAATAGATTAGTTACTGGTGTAGAGCCTAGGGTGGCCTCCAGATAGTAAGTAGTGTGATTCCAAGAGGAGGTTAACGTAACAGATGTCATGTCAGTTACCTTTATAGTCTTTTTCTAAACAATTAATGCATTAATAGACCTCTATTTTACCTACTCTTACATCTACTCCAACCTATTTCAAGAAATAGAAACTCCAGTAGTGGATCTCAAGATAGGTGTTCAAGTATCTAGCCCCTTAGGTCTAGACGTCCTCATGGATAAGATTTTTTAGATGATGCCCAATGAGAATTCAGGATTAGTCCTTTCTAGCATATTTGAAGGAGTTACCCTTTAGGGAGTTTAAAATAATATTTGGGATGGATTGGCAAATCGAGCATGATGTCAGTAAAATAAAAAAATTTCAAATCAAACTAGAAGAGTTTGAAAAGAAAATTTTTTATTTGCATAATTTTCTTTCAAAAGTCAATGATGATCATCAAAATAAAATTGATGATCATAAAGCTTCTTTTGATAAATTTGAAACAAAACGTTTTGAAAATGGAGAAAAATCAAAAACCAACTTTGTTAGAAAAGTTTTAAAAAAATACAATCATAGAGGTCCCTGAAGAACCTCTAATGGAAAAATCATTAGAAGTATATGGGTTCCTAAAGAACTCATTACTACTAAAGATAAGGATATCATTCACAAGTGGATACTTAAGGGTCTAGGATTTTGGAAACTAATGAATATGGACCCAAAAGAATTTGGGTACCAAAAATTAGAAATTAATCTATGTTTGTAGGAAAATGAGCATTACTACAAGGCAAGGGAAATAAATTCAAATTCATAGTACCTTGATAGTGGATGCTCAAGACACATGACCGGAGACAAAAGCCGGTTCATAGAGCTTAACGCCAAAAATGGAGGAGAAATGACTTTTGGTGATAATACAAAATGTCACATTGAAGGTATAGGTACAATAGGTAATACCTCTTCCATACAAATTAAAAATGTTTTATATGTGAATAGATTAAAGCATGATCTTTTGAGCATTAGTCAATTATATGATAAGGAATTCAATGTCATGTTTGAAACTAATAGTTGTAATGTTATTGACATTGCATCTAATCGGATTATGCTTGTTGGTCATAGAATATGAAACATTTACATGGTGCATTTAGATTCCATAGATATGACTAATTTATGCCTAGTTGCTAAGGATGAGCATGATAGTTGGTTATGGCATAGGAGACTAGGAATACTAGTATAAGTGTTTTGCAACGACTAATTCAAGGAGATTTAGTTCGAGTGTTGCCTAAACTTAAATTTGATAATGACAAAATCTGTGATGCTTGTGCTAAAGAAAAACAAAAGCGAATTTCTTTTAATTCCATTAATGATGTATCCACTAATAGAGTATTGCAATTGATCAATTTAATCTTTTTGGGCCTTCTAGAACTACTAGCTTGGGTGGAAAACAATATGCATTTGTATTGGTAGATGACTATTCTAGATATACTTGGGTTCTATTCTTAAGTACTAAAGATGAAGCATTAGAAAAATTCATCACGTTTTCAAAAGTAATCCAAAACGAAAAAGGTTACTCTATAACTAGTGTTAGGAGTGATCATGGAACTGAATTTGAAAATCTTGGATTTACTTAATTTTTTAATTCTAAAGGTATTAGCCATAATTTTTCATCATCTAAAACCCCTCAACAAAATGGAGTTGTTGAGAGGAAAAATTGAACTTTAGAAGAAATGGCTAGAACCATGCTTTGTGAAAACAATTTGCCAAAAGTTTTTTAGGCAGAAGATACAAATACCGCTTGTTATGTTGTTAATCGAGTAATGATTAGGCCTATTTTGAAGAAAACTCCAATTGAACTTTTTAAAATTAAAAAGCCTAACATCAGCTATTTTTATCCTTTTGGATGTAAATGTTTAGTTTTAAACAACGGTAAAGACAATCTTGGAAAATTTGATGCTAAAAGTGATGAAGGGATTTTTTTGGGTTATTCCTTAAATTCTAAAGCTTATCGAGTATTTAATAAAACAACTTTAGTTGTAGAAGAGTATATACATGTTATTTTTGATGATAATCCCCTTCCGAGGAAGAATTCTTGTGTTGATGATGATGTAGGTATTATACATACAAATGTCGTTAGAAATGACATTCAAGAACCATCATCAAAGGAAGAAACAAAAGATGAAGAAATTCATGATCCTCTCGAGAATCCAACCATTGAAGAAAGGGAAGTATCTTACCCAAGAGAGTACAACTATGTCAAGGATAGTGAAATAATAGGTGATCAATCCAAAGGGCTAACAACTCAATCTTCTCTTAGAAATATTTGTAATTATGTTGCATTTATCTCATGCATAGAGCCTAAAAATATTAAAGAAGCATTAAATGATAAACATTGGATTATGGCTATGCAAGAAGAGTTAAATCAATTTGAGAGAAGCAAAGTATAGACATTAGTTGAAAGGCCTAGTAATAATTCTACTGTAGGTACTAGATGGTTAATTAGGAATAAGCTTGATGAAAGTGGTAATATAGTGAGAAACAAGGCTAGACTTGTTGCTCAAGGGTACACTCAAGAAGAGGGGATAGACTATGATTAAACATACGCTCCCATAGCTAGGATGGAAGCAATTAGAATGTTTTTAGCATTTGTATGTTTTCATGAATTTAAATTATATCAAATGAATGTTAAAAGTGCATTTTTAAATGGTTTTATAAAATAAGAAGTGTATGTGGAACAACTTCCTGGTTTTGAAGATTCAAAATTTTCAAATCATGTTCTTAAATTGACAAAAGTGATTTATGGTTTAAAACAAGATCCTAGAGCTTGGTATGAAATATTGTTATTTTTTAAGCATAAAGGTAAAGATTTATTAGTAGTTCAAATTTATGTTGATGATATAATATTTGGTTCTACTAATGATGTTCTTTTCCAAGAATTTTCTAAGCTAATGCAAAGTGAATTCGAGATGAGCATGATGGGGGACTCTCATTTTTCTTGGGACTCCAAATCAAGCAAAGAAAAGATGGCACCTTCATAAATCAAGCTAAGTACATCAAAGATATGCTCAAGAAGTTTGAACTGGAAAATTGGAAACCTCATGACACTCCAACGAGCTCATCAACAAAGCTTGACATAGATGAAGGAAGTAAATGTATGGATGTTAAATTATATAGATCCATGATTGGCTTATTGCTTTATCTAACCGCAAGTAGACCGGACACTATGTTTAGTGTTTGCTTATATGCTAGATTTCAATCATGCCCTAAGAAATCACATTTACTAGCTGTTAAGAGGATCTTTAGATACCTTAAGGACACTCCTAGTTTAGGAATTTGGTATCCTCGAGACTCTAGCTTTACCTTGCATGCCTTCTCTGATGTTGATTATTGAGGTTGCAAATTAGATAGGAAAAGCACCTCCGGTACTTGCCAATTCATTGGAAATATGTCGATTTCTTGGTTTTCAAAGAAAAAAAAATTGTGTTGCATTATCTACCACTGAAGCGGAATACATTTCAGCCGATAGTTGTTGTGCACAAGTTTTATGGATGAAACAACAACTTTTTGATTATGAAATTGAAGTAGGTACCATTCCTATCAAGTGTGACAATACTAGTGCTATTTGTCTCACTAAAAATCCCATCCAACACTCTAGAACTAAGCACATTGAAATTACACATCACTTCATTAGAGACCATGTCGCTAAGGAAGATGTCGTTCTAGATTTTGTTGATACTTTGCATCAATTAGCGGATATCATTACAAAACCTTTAGACAAAGAAAGATTTTGGATACTTAGGAGAGAATTAGGTTTGACCAACCTATCTTCACTTAGTGTTTAAATTAATTTTAGCACTTTTAAGAATAAATGAAAAATGCATATAATAATAATAATTTTTTATTGCCTTCTTTGCTATTAATTAGGGGGAGTTTATGATTCCTTGTGAAAAATTAATTTTATGTTCAAATGTAGTTCGAGGATAAAATTGATTGATTGAACATGATTAATTTTCATCACAAGAGTTGCCAATATCACTAGAGCTAATTAATTTAGCATTTTGAGTGTTTAAAACGGATTTTTGACATTTTTGTGCATCATGCCATCGATACATCATGAAGATGCACCGATGCATTCCTTGAATGTGCATCGATGCACAAGGCCATGCATCGATGCATACGTCGGGTTTTTGGTTAAAAACCCTATTTCTTCTTTATTTTCCCAAACTCTCTTACACACTCTCAAACTGTCGCTGCTCCTCTCCCTCTCCTCACTCTCAAAATTGCTCCAAAACCTACGTTTTTTATCGGAAATCATTCATATTACTTCTCAAAATCCTACTAACATCATTAAATCGTGCAAAACATCATCACATTCCACTCAATTCGAATTTTTCAAGGTATTTTTTTCCAAAAACCTCTATTTTATCAAATTTTGATTTTAGAACTAGTTTAGATTAGTTCTAGGATGAACATTATATTGGGCATTGATTATAGTATGATTCTAAACTATATTTTACAATCAATTTCGTTAAAAACAAACAATTTTTCAAAATTTTCTCTGAAATTTCGAAATAAAAAAAAATTGATGTTTTTGATTTAATTGTGTTGTTTTCATAAAAACTATACATATTATGATTTCTCAAATATTATTTTCAAATAGTTTTCAAAATCTTGCCCATTAGGACTCAGTTTAGAGAATTTTGAATTATTGCGGACTCTTTTGAGTTTTGGGATTGATTATATTGCATACATGTTTTTAAATTTGTAGGTTACCCATTCAATTTCGATTCTTAATCCATGTCCAACCCTAAATGCCCTAGGACTTCTTCAAGTCGTTCTAACCAACCTCCTAACCCTCTTCCTTCTCAACCTCAAAATCCAATCTCGAATGACCAAAATATGACCATTATGAACTCCTGTTTTAATGTACCTGATCGTCATAGAGAAGAGCATTTTTATAGGTACCATAACTATTTTGAGTCTTATAAAATCCAGGAAGAGCGTATTCCCTCTATTCAAGCAATTAAAGATATTAACTTCAAATATCTTCCTACCCTTCATTCCTGGAAGTTTTATAAACACTTTCTCCTAAAACATATTGTCTACCACCAATTAGTACGCATTTTCTATTTTAATGCGGTATGTATTCAAAATGAGCGACGATCTGCAACCATAGGTATTCAATCCTATCTTTTAGGACAATTCATTCATATTGACTCCTCTACGATCGCTGCCCATTTTGGACTAGATGACGATAGTTTAGACAATGAGAAAGAGATTGTGGCATCTCCTTATCAATCAGTACCCTACGTACACATCACGATAGATTTCTCCATTTGATGATCTCTTGGTGGTTTAGAACATCCGGAGGTAGGTACTCCACTCTTCGTGTCAGAGATTTATGGTGGATACATTGTATCCAGCATAACAAAAAGATAAATTTGCCATAAATTCTTTTTAGTGAACTAGTGGATACCATAAACGTTGTCCCATCCAAACATATAGAAACTTTAGTTTATGGGTGTCTTCTTTTTAATCTTTTTATCAAACTTGGTCTTAAAGTCTCTCTTGATATTCTCATCCCTATTCAAAATCAAATAAACCTCACTTCTTTAAAGAAATTCGATTTGAAACAGATAAGAAAACTGGTCAATGGGTCTTTCGACCCAATAAACAAACTCCGGGAGTCAGTTCTTCACGAGCTCCTTCTGCTCCTAGTTCTTCTCGTGCTCCTCCTCCTCCTCCGGCACCGACTGTTGATGACGATCCCGATCTTCAACAGCTTATGCAAGATATTAACAAACACGTACCAGACGATAAGCCCACACTAGATCCAGCACAGCAAGAAGATCAAACGCCTCCATATTTTTGATCCTTCCTAGAATCGTTTGATCTGAGGTTTGCTTCCAAGGAGTCTCAGCTAACTGAATTTCAACGGGAGATGCGTGAACGTATGGACGCTCTCACTCTTGAAGTACGAGCACATTATCCTCCTCCTCTCAACCCTTCGATGGAGTATATCTTTACTTGCCATGCTTTCTTGAACTTAGACCTTGGATTGATAAACATTTTGTTGTTCTTGGATTGTTTTTTATTTTGGATGATTATTTGTTTGGATTTATGTTTTAGATGTTTGGATTTTAGAACTTATTATATATATTTGGTTGTTGAACTTATATTGGTTTATTAGTTTTTGCATCATTTACCATATATGACCAATTTTCCATTATATATCTATTTATAAATATTGATTATGAAACTAATGGCTAATCTTTCTCTTGATTGTGATCTTAGCAGCTTAAACTATATTTATCAATATCAATTGGGTATGTTTAAATTTTTTTAATCGAGTCTTTTTGATTTAACAAAAATGGGGAGAAGATGTATCATAATAAGGGGGAGTAATAGTAATTTTCAAAATTGATTTCAAAAATAATTTTCTTAAACAAATCTTAAAATTACTCAAATGTTTTGTTATATCAAAAAAGGGGAGATTGTTGAAAATATTTTGATGTTTTGATATAACAAATTAAGTTAAATTAATTTTAAGATTTTACAAAAGATTTTCTAAGTATATTCGATTTAATTACTCTAATATCAAAATATTACTCCAAGTCTTTTAAAGATCAATTTCAATCCTGACTAATGTGTAAAATTGTGTTTTATACCTAAAATATTTTTGAAACAATTTTCACAAAGTATTTCGAACCAAAACCGAGCCAAAAGTTCAATTTTCAAAGAGATGTATCGATGCACTAGTCCATGCATCGATGCACTCTCAATTAAATTGAATTTCGAATGCATTTAGTGTACCGATACACTCTCTATGCATCGATGCACTCTTAAACAAATAGAAACATCGAATGCATTCAATGCACCGATGTACAAGCCATGCATCGATGTAGCCCGGCTATTTTAAAACATCGAATGTGTTTTATGCATCGATGCAATCTCAGTGTACTGATGCACTAAGGGTTCTAACGGTCGAAATATTTGAATTTTACACATAGTGTACCGATGCACTACCCTTATGCATCGATGCACACATGCTCCCAACTGATTTTATTAATTGTTTTCACACAATAACAGCTCTAATGACTTCATTAATGATCCCCAACATTCGAAAGTGATTCAAGGAGTATTTAAACAAGCTTAGGAGCCATTGATTAATAACAAGAAACAACAATCAACAAGAATCAAAGAGAAAGCATCAAACCTCAAGTTTGAGCATTTTCAAGCCTATTTCATTTAATATTCATTTCTGCTTTCAATAACACTTATTGTGCTCAATTGTATTATTCTTAAGTGTTATTACTTTGTTCTAGAATTGTTCAAACATCTTTCCTTGCGAGTATTTTCTTGTAAGTTTGCAAAATTTATATTGTTCTCTTTGGGAGAGAGTGTTCTCAAGAATTTGGGGTATAATTCTTGAGGGATTTGTAAGGTTACTCTTTGTCCTCAAAAGAAAGACAAATTAGTGAATTTGTGTAAAATCCTTAGTGTTGATAGCTAAGGTAGTGGACGTATACTTTGGTTGAGAAAGTCGAACCACTCTAAATCGTTTTACTTTCAATTTTCTGCAAAAGCTTCCACCAAACTTTTAATTGCCAATTCACCCCCTCTTCCCATTTTCGTCGATCTATTAACTCAACACATTTGAAGAAGAATTTTTGGAGTCTAAATAAAAACTCCAATCCACAAGGCAATACCGCAAACACTTCAGATGATGGAGATGCTCTATGTTGTGAAGCGTCAACCACCGTAGAAGGTAGAAAAAGATTTGTAAATATATGGCTCATTGATTCGGGAGCAACATATCACATGAGCTCAAGAAGATAATGGTTTCATCATTATGAACCTGTCTCAGGAGGATCTGTGTATAGTTGCAATGATCATGCCTTAGAGATCGTTGGCGTTGGAACCATCAAATTGAAGATGTATGATGGACCAATTAAAGTTGTTCGAGATGTGCGGCACGTGAAAGGCCTAAAGAAAATTTTATTATCTTACGGATTGTTGAATAATAATGCAAGCAAGATTGAAACACGGAAAGAAATCATAAAGGTGTTCCGTGGAGCGCTTGTGGTGATGAAAGGCGAAAAGATAGCAGTAAACTTATACATGCTGAAGGGAGAGACTTTGCTAGAAGCAGAAGCCTCGGTTGCCTCATGTAGTTCATATTCTGCAATGCTATGGAATCAGAAACTTGGACACATGTCAGAACAAGGACTGAAAGTTCTTGTAGAGAAAAAGCTACTTCCAGGCTTAACAAAAGTATCACTTACTTTGTGTGAGCATTGCATAACAAGTAAGCAGCATCGGTTGAAATTCAACACGTCAAATTCTAGAGGCGTGTTATAGAATTGGTTCATTCTGACGTATGGCAAGCACCAATTACATCCCTAGGTGGAGAAAAATACTTTATCTCATTTATTGATGACTACTTCGGGAGATGTTGGGTATACCCTATTAAGAAGAAGTCAGATGTATTTTCAACTTTTAAAAACTTCAAAATTGGGGTGGAACTTGATTCTGGAAATAAGATCAAGTGTTTCAGAACAGATAATGGAGGAGAATACAAAAGTGAAGAATTTTATGACTTTTGCAAGAAAAAAGGCATCAAAAGATAGTTCACAGTGGCGAACACTCCTCAACAAAATGGAGTGGAAGAGCGGATGAACAGAACCTTGTTAGAAAGAACAAGAGCAATGTTGAGGGTTGCAGACCTAGAAAATCATTTTGGGTAGAAGTAGTCAATACCGCCTGTTATTTGGTGAATCAAGCTCTATCAACTGCAATAGAGATAAAGACACCAATGGAGATGTGAACTAGTAAACCAGCTGATTATTCAAACCTCCATATATTTCGAAGTATTGTGTACGTAATGTACAACTCCCAAGAAATTTCAAAGTTGGATCCAAAATCTAGGAAATGTAAATTCTTGGGGTATGCTGATAGCGTAAAGGGGTATCACTTATGGGATCCAACTGCCCGCAAAGAGTTTAAACAATGAGATTCTTCTGAAGCATAACTAGCACATGATGAACAAGAACCAGAGAGTTCTGAAGCTCCAATAACTCATCAATCGGATCGTGTGAGAAGACGTCCCAATTGGCACTCAGATTATGTTATAGAAGGAAATATTGCATACTACCTTTTAATAAAGGACGATGAGCCATCAACATACCAGGAGGAAATAAATAGCTCAGATGCTTCACTATGGATGATGGGATGCAAGAAGAAATTGAAGCCCTTCATAAAAATAATACATGGGACCTTGTGCCACTACCACAAAGAAGGAAGCCAATTGGTAACAAATGGGTCTTCAAAATCAAGCGAAATTGTGACGATCAAGTTGAGAGGTATCGTGCAAGACTGGTGGTCAAAGGATATGCTTAAAAAGAAGGTATTGATTTCAATAAAATATTTTCTCCTGTGGTTTGACTAACAACAATTTGAGTAGTCTTGGCAATGTGTGCTACATTGAACTTACATCTATACCAGCTAGATGTTAAAATAGATTTTCTTCATAGAAATCTTGAAGAATAGATTTATATATTCCAGCCTGAAGGTTTTGAAGAAAAGAAAAGAAGAACTTGGTTTGTAGGTTGAACAAATATCTGTACGGTCTAAAGCAGGCACCGAGGTGTTGGTATAAGAGATTTTATTCCATAAATATGTGTCTTGGATACAAAAGACTTAATGCATACCCTTGTGCTTATTTCAAGAGGTTTGGTGATAACGATTTTTTTTATATTGATGTTGTATGTAGATGACATATTGGTTACAGGACCCAACACAGATCATATTGAATAATTGAAGGCAGAACTGGCTAGGGAATTTGAAATGAAGGACTTGGGATCATCAAACAAGATTCTAGGGATGCAAATTCACTGAGACAAAAGTAATAGGAAGATTTGGCTTTCACAAAAGAATTACTTGAAGAAGATCTTGTCACGATTCAACATGCAAGATTGTAAGCTAATTTCTACCCCTCTTCCTATTAAATTCAAATCATCCTTCAGTATGAGTCCTAGCAGTGAACAAGAGAGGATGGAGATGTCTTGAGTTCTGTATGCATCGACAGTAGGAAGTTTACTGTTTGCTATGATATGCACAAGACCAGACATTGCACAAGCAGTAAGAGTGGTTAGTCGTCACATGATGAATCTAAGCAAAGAGCATTGGAATACAGTAAAGAGGATCCTGAGATAAATCAAAAGGGCCTCAAATGTTGCATTATGTTACAGAGGATCAAATCTACTTATCAATGGGTATGTATATTCTGACTATGCAGATGATTTGTATAAAAACAAATCTATAATAGGATAAGTGTTCAAAGTTGCTGGTGGAGGTGTAAGCTGGGTTTCAAAATTACAGTCAGTTGTGGCTATATCCACAACAGAGGAAGAATATGTAGCAGCTACACAAGCCAGTAAAGAAGCAATTTGGTGGAAGAAGGGACGGTAAATATGCAGAAGATCCATACCAAAGACAACATAGCAGATTCCATGAGGAATGCGATCAATGTTGATAAATTTACTTGGTGTCGATCCTCTTGTGGACTATCAGAAACGTAAGCAACATGAAGGTACAAGGTAGAAAGAATGGTGTGAAGATATGATTTTTCTAATCAAATCTTTAAGTGGTAGATTGTTGAAAAATCAAAGGTTTGGCCAAGTGGCTAACTTGGCCACTTTCAACATTTAACAATTGTGTTTGATTTTCAGTGGAAAAGCACCGAAATTTGGAAAACAAATTTAATTCCACCGAAAGTTGAATTGAAAAAGTGGATGGTATAATTGCAATTTAGTCCCTATACTTTAGGGTATTTATAAGATTAATCCTTAAGCTTCAACTATAAATACCCTAACTCATTTAGCTTCAAAACCATTCCAAATCATTCTAGCTTTCTCCCAATACTAGAGAATTTAGAGAGTTTTCTTGAGAGTTGTTTTCTCCTTTTTATCAAGACAGAATTGTCATTGTTTTCTCCTTGTTAGATCGAGAGAAGTTGTAATTCCTATTTTCTCATGGTGAAATTTTTCTACCTTTGCCCGTGGTTTTACCCTATATTATTTAGGGGTTTTCCACATATATTTTGTGTCTTCTTTATCTTCATTTTTAATTTCTCAAATTATCAGTTGCGATTTTGCTCTATCCGATAGCCGTATTCCGCAATAGTGCATTGCAGAGAGGGATGGGTATTAGAAACATGTTGAAAGTTGGCAAGTCGGTATCGAATGCTTTTCTGAAGAACAACAAACCTATCGATCGAGAATCCATAGATCAAATAGAGGAACGCATCCAGTTGTTAGATAAAATTGTTGGAAAAAATATGATAAATTGGAAACTTTGGAGCATATTTTCTAAGTGTAAAGATAGAGAACCGAATAATAAATTTATTGATTCATATTGTACTACATGAGATCTTTATAAGGGTATATGATATGCTCCAAACAGTTATGTGATGAATGATAAATTGATGCTCAAAGTAGGGTACATGTGAATTGTATTGTTTAAGGAATAGGGAAAACCCATATCCCACATTGGTGATATATCAACCAAGGAAATGGTTTATATATACAAAGCAACTAACAAATAATTTAATGATTTGGATTAAAATTGTTCCTTATATATAAGTGCAGGCAATGTAAGTCCAAGCCTCTCTAATCTTTTGGGATTAGCTTAAGTGAAGTTTATATTTTTGAATATTCTGAATTAAAAAGGATATTATGTTATTTCCTTTTAATTTAAATATTAAAAATGATATGACTTGCAATTCACGAATATATTCAATATGATAATGTTAAATGATTATTTTTGATTTTATTCGGATACTTATTAATAGCCCGAATATTAAAATGGTATGACTTGCAATTCATGAATATATTCAATATGATAGTGTTAAATGGTTATTTCTGATTTTATTTGGACACTTATTAATAGCCTGAATATATTATTTTCAATTTGTCTCCCTTGTGAAACTCTATAAATATCGTACTAACCTACTAGGTTAAACACTGTTCAAAAACTCTTTTCTTTCGCTCTTGTTTTCTGTGATATTCTCTAGCAAGATAAAATTCGTGATCTCACAAGTTGTGCTACTGTGCGCTGATGTTCAAGGGCATGTGGATATTTTACTAACTATGAATTAAATATTTTCCTTAAGTGAACCTTATATTTTTTAATATTCTGAATTAAAAAAGATATTATGTGATTTTCTTTTAATTTAAATATTAAATATGATATGACTTGAAATTCACGAATATATTCGATATGATACGGAGTTAATTGATTATTTCTGATTTTATTCGAATACTTATTAAAAGCCGAAATATATTTAAGGAATTATTAATTGATTATTTCCGATTTTATTCAGATACAAATTAATAGCCTGAATATATTATTTCCAATTCATCTCCTTTGTGAAACTCTATAAATACCGTGATAACTTACTAGGTTAAACATGGTTCAAAAACTCTTTTCTTTCTCTCTTGTTTTCAGTGATATTCTCTAGCAAGATAAAGTTTGTGATCTCACAAGTTCTGCTATTGTGCACTGATCATATTGTTGTTGTATCATGGGAGATAGACGACAAAGACATATCGAGACCCAATGAGTGGCCAAAAATATATCTTAAGGAAACTTCTTAGTTGCAGGCCTCAACCAGTTTCAAGTTCGATATTCTGTTATTATTCACGTTTTTTGCTCTATAATGTTCCTTCTACTTTATTAGTAAAAAAATCATTTTTATTTTATTTGATTTTTTGTCTTGGATAGTATAACAAAGGATATTTGTTCGGGTGCTACCAATATTGATATTGTCAAAGAAGTGAACAATATGAGAAATCAACTATGGCAATGCTACAAAAGGAAGAAAGAAATTAGCTTCAAAAGTTGAGGATTAAATGGTTCAAGGAAGGTGATCGTAACCTAAAATTTTTTCACCTCACTACGACCATCAAACATAAGAGAAACCAATTTACTCAATTCATGTAAATGATTGTACGATTGTGGAACGAAGCTAATCAAGCACATACAATTACTTACAAGTTTTATAAGTAAGTTACAATTGTGTTAACTTGAATCTAAAGCTACTGGAACAACTCAAGGTTCAGATAAGCTCTAGCTTCTCCTTACCATTACTTTTTGATCTTTCTCCAACTTCTTTCACTAATAAAGAGACAAGTAATGGAATTACTAACTCACTTAGGAACCTAAAAGAAGTTAAGAAGGTTCCCTAAGGCTCAAAACTACAAAAAAAAAACAAGTTGGTTTAGCAAGGGTTTTTAAACCTCCACAAAACCCCCACCATATGGCCATCATAGCCATGTCTTGATATTAAGGGCTTGAATACAAGCTCTAGGGGAAAAGACTATGATTCTTACCTTCAGAATTTTGGACTAAGCTTGCAAGAAAACAAAGTTACTTCATTTCTCTAAGTTGCAAGGAAAAAAGACATATTTTGAAATTGAGAATTATACAAGAATGGAAAGGAAAATGAGAAAAGAATGAAGCTTTGATCTCTCAATCATGTGACCACATTCCCATAAATGATATTCAACCTTTAAAAAATAAAATGTGTAAAACAACTCCTTGGTCCTCCTAACTTTGGCCCCAACTAAAAAAATACAGTTTTTTATCTATATTTAGGCTTAATTCAAGCCCAAACCAACACAATTTAGGACCAAGGCTTCCTACATGGGTAATGGATTTATCCAAAACCTTCTCAGGTTAGCCTGAAAATACTAACCTAACATTTATGGCATTATAACTCTTCTATCCTAAGAAGAATTTTCATCCTCGAAATTCACCTAGGTAAAATATATGAATACTGAAGTTGATTGTCTTTCTTGGTCTCCCATGTTACCTCCTCGGCACCATGACTTCTCCATAGAACCTTCACTGGCACAATAATCTTGTTTCTTAACATGTCTAGACTCACTTCTATCTGTTTTAAGAGTGTGACGTGTGAACAGAAGGGTACCTCTTAAGCATAGACACGTGGAATATATTATGAATGTATTCTAACTCTAGCGGTAAAGCTAATAGGTAAGTTATAGGTCCAACCATATCAAGTTCCTTGTAAGGTCCTATAAAATGTGGGGTTAAATTTCCCTTTCGTCTAAACCTAAGCAATTTCTTCGATAGGGATACCTTAAAGAATACCTTATCACACACTGCAAACTCAATGTTCTTACATTGCAAGGTCAGATATGATCTTTACCTATCGAAGCCTTCTCTCAAACGATCTTGAATCAACCAAACCTTTTATTTGTCTTCTCTAATCAAATAACCTATTGCATCCATACAATGCATCATCAGAAGACATATGAATGTTAGATTGATAACTATTACTATAGGCAAACTCTACTAATGGAAAATAGTCCTCCTAACTACCCTTAAGGTTTATAATACAACACCTCAGCATATCCACTAAGATTTTAATCATACGCTCGGCCTGGCCATCTGTCTGAGGGTGGAAAATAGTACTAAAATCTAATTTGGTGCCGAAGGATTCCTGAAACGCTTTCCAAAATCGAGAAATAAAATGAGGGTTCCTATCAGAGATGATCAAAATTAAAACTCTATGCAACCTCACAATCTTACGCATATACAACTAAGCTAGTCTCTGTAAGATAAATTCCATCTTAACTATAAGAAAATGAGTTGTCTTCGACAAGTGGTCTACCATAACTTACACAACGTCATGTCTCTGCCTAGTTATTGGTAACTCAGTCACAAAGTCTAGTCACTCTATCCTACTTCCATTGAGGTATGAATAGACTGGAGTAACTCTGAAGGAACTTTATGCATGTTCTGCCTTAATTTGTTGACATGTTAAGTACCTAGAGACAAATTTGGACGCTTCTCTTTTCATGCCCGACCACTAATACAACTATCAAACCTCTTGGTACATCTTGTTACTACCTGGATGGATATAGAACAAAATACAATGTGCCTCGCAGAGAATCCTACTACGTAGCTGATTATTAGTAGGTAAACGCAACTAACCCCTAAAGAATAACACATCCCCATCTCGTAACTAAAACCCTGATGCCTCTCTTTGGTAGACTCGCTCCTCTCAAGCCTTCAAATGGTTTTCAACGCTTTCTAACATCTTAACCTCGCTAACCAACTCGAGTTCAACTCTTATCGTAGCTAATAACCTACCATCACTAGTCAAAATTAGGTGTGAAAATGATGCAGGGGGATCCGAGACAGATGATGCTGAGCTGTCAGATTGCACCTTGATGGCGCTGAGATACCATGAATTGGCAGATCAGCGTAAAGGCGGGAATTGATTGTGACATGTTTCTCATTGGGGTCGTTTTGAGTATGTTTCAGTCTTTTGGCCATAACTTTGGCTACAGGTGTCAGAATCGCGCATAAGACCCCAATCCAGAAAGCTATTTTCGACGCGCACGATCTCCACATGAGCTAAGCTCTATGTGGTCTTGTTTTCAACCTCAAATTCTGCCGTTTTCCCCTCCGAATCACTAGATTTAGATATATTTTACTATTTATGGTAATATTTCGATTATCAATTAGGAAGTCAATTTAAATCTGATTTAGGCCGGATTTTTTGGAGATTGCTTATTTTATTTCAAATTTCAATTTAGAGTGATTTTTGGGATTTTGCTATTTTTAGCAAAATTCAAATAAAGACGATTTTTGGCTATAACAGTCCGGCTTGTGGACTAATTTTGGAGGATTTTAAATTTATAATATTTTATTAAACCCTAGAGACTTTTTTCTCTTGTTTTTTTTGGGCGAATTTTCTCTTGTGAATCATTTGTTGGAGCACTTGCAAGATAATCACTATTCTGTCTGGTGTCAGTTGGTATCAGAGCTTCAACATCTTCCTGAGAAATTTCACCAGTTTCAATGGCTGGAGGTTGTGGTCGTGGTCGTCGTGAGCAGGTTTCGAATGAGGAAGCCCAACGTCGTGATCTCAACGTTCAGGATGTGATGATTGCGGATTTACAGAGGCAAGTCACATAATTAACCCACCGCCTGGCGGCACAAGATTTCGAGGATCGTGAGGCCTTTGATCACGATACCAATTCCGCTTTCGAAAACCCATATCACAATCGTGCTCTATTCCGGGAACACCGTGGTCGGGAAGAGCGTCATGGAGACCTCGGTTTTCGGGTCGATCTCCCTGAGTTTGCTGGTACGTTACATGCCGAGGGATTCGTGGATTGGATTAATGAATTAGAGCGTATTTTTGAATATAAGGAAGTCCCTGATCGTGTGAAAGTGAAACTGATCTCCATCAAACTCAAGGGCAGGGCATCTGCGTGGTGGGAACAGTTGCGACGTTCACGAGAAAGACAGGGCAAGGCCAAGATCATTGATTGGGAGAAGATGAAGAAGAAGATGAAGGGTCACTTCTTTCCCTTCGGCTACACGCAAACCTTGTTTCAGCAACTTCATGCGTTGAGGCAGGGCGCACGATCAGTCGATGATTACACGGAGGAGTTTTACCAATTGGTCGCCCGAAACGATTTATCTGAGACGGAGGAGCAAATGGTGGCACGGTATTTGGGGGGTTTACGCCAGCCCTTACAAGATGTTCTCAGCCTTCATTCACTGTGGAGTGTTTCAGAAGCTTACCAGCGTGCACTTGCTGTTGAAAAACAGCAAAACAGGAGACCAGTGATCAGGAACGATCACAACAGTCAACCAGTTCGTCCTCAGGATTCCCGTCCTGCTCAATAGCCACCACAGGGTAATTCTAACCCTACTATTAGATGTTTTCGTTGTGGTGAACAAGGGCATAGGGTGACTGATTTCAGGAAGCCTGCTAGTCAAAAGGGAAAAAATTTGTTGATTGAGGAAAACGCGGAAGACGAGACTGAGGAGATTGGCGAACCCGTGTATGACGATGATGAGACTGATGATGTGCTGTATGGAGATGGTCATGAGACTCTGGTCGTTCGCAAGAGTCTACTTACTCCCAAGGGCGATTCAGGGGACGATTGGTTGAGAACCAATATTTTCCACACGACCTGCACAGTTGCAGATAAAGTCTGCAAAATGATCATTGACAGCGGCAGTTGTGAGAATGTAGTGTCCGATGAGGTTGTCCAGAAATTGCAGTTGAAGACGGACCGCCATCCTAAGACATACAAGTTGTCATGGCTAAATAAAGGCAGTGAGGTAACAATTGATAGGCGATGCCTCGTGTCTTTTTCAATTGGTAGAAAATATTTTGATAATGTCTGGTGTGATGTTGTGTCAATGGATACGTTTCATATATTTTTGGGTCGACCCTGGCAGTATGATCACAGTGTCATTCATGATGGACGGAAGAATACATATTCCCTTAGCATCAAGGAAAAAAAGATTGTGTTGGCACCCCGGCGAGAAGGACTCACTCCTACCCCAGTAACCCATAATACTACTCTACTTTCTATGTCCAGGTTTTTAGATGAGATTGAGCATGGCAACGTGGTCTATGCCTTACTACCTTGTGAGAACAATGCAGTAGACGTGGATGCAGATTTACCAGTAGAAGTGTAGCGACTGCTAGCAGAATTCTCTAACTTGATGCCAGAGGATCTTCCTCCTGGGCTACCACCTATGAGGGATATTCAGCATCAAATTGACCTTGTTCCTGGGTCAAGTTTTCCAAATCGACCAACATATCACCTCAGTCCCAAGGAGGCTGAAGAGTTGCAGCGACAGGTGGAAGAGTTGTTGGAGAGGGGCTATATCCGAGAGAGTATGAGCCCATGTGCAGTCCCTGCTCTGCTAGTGCCAAAGAAAGATGGTTCTTGGCGTATGTGTGTTGACAACCGAGCTATCAACAGAATTACAGTTAAGTACCGGTTTCCAATTCCCCGTCTAGATGATATGTTGGATCAACTATCTGGTTCTAAGGTCTTCTCAAAAATTGACCTTAAGAGCGGTTACCACCAAATCAGAATAAGATCTGGAGATGAGTGGAAGACGGCGTTTAAAATGCCACAAGGGTTGTATGAGTGGATGGTCATGCCTTTCGGGCTATCTAATGCGCCCAATCAGTCAAAGGTAGATGCAGTCTTGGAGTGGCCCAGACCAAAGACCTTACGTGACATCCGAAGTTTCCATGGCTTGGCGTCTTTTTACCGCCGATTCATTAAAAATTTCAGTACTCTGATCACCCCTATCACAGAGTGCCTCAAGGGGCGTGATTTCCAGTGGTCCGAGGAGGCAGAGGCCAGTTTTCAACTGGTCAAGCAGAAGATGACCGAGGCTCCAGTTTTGGCACTTCCAGATTTTGACAAAGTGTTTGAGATAAATTGTGATGCATCTGGCGTTGGCATTGGTGGTGTTCTGAGTCAGGCAGGTCATCCGGTTACTTTTTTCAGTGAAAAACTATCGGGATCAAAGAAAAATTATTCCACTTATGATCTGGAGTTCTATGCCATAGTTCAGTCCCTGAAGCATTGGCGTCACTACCTAGTACAGAAGGAGTTTATTCTGTTTACCGATCATGATGCCTTGAAGTACATCAATAGACAACACAAGCTGAGTAGACGTCATGCCAAGTGGGTGGCATACTTGCAAGAATTCACTTTTACGCTGAGGCACCAAGCAGGGAGTTTGAACCGCGTCGCAGATGCCCTGAGCCGTCGTACCTTACTTCTCACCACCATGAGTACTAAAGTTGCAGGCTTTGAGACGTTCACAGATATGTATGCAGCTGATCCTTCCTTTGGAAGGATATTTCAGGAGGTAACTGAGGGTCACCGTCATGATTTTGTTTTGCATAATGGGTATCTGTTTCGTGGATTACAGTTGTGCATTCCAGATTGTTCATTGAGATAGCAAATTATAAGTGAACTCCATAATGAGGGACACTTTGGCCGAGATAAGACCTTGGCCCTTATCTCTTCTGACTTTTATTGGCCCAAGTTGACTAGTGATGTTGCCCATTATGTGGACCGTTGTTATGTGTGCCAGCGGTCTAAGGGAGTTCTCACCAATGCGGGCTTGTACACTCCCTTACCTGTTCCTGAAGCTCCTTGGTTCGATGTCAGCATGGATTTTGTACTAGGCTTACCCCGCACCCAAAGGGCCTCAGATTCTATCTTTGTTGTGGTTGACAGGTTTTCCAAGATGGCTCATTTTGTAGCTTGCAGAAAGACTATGGATGCTGACCGGATTGCCCATCTCTATTTCAAGGAGATTGTGCGTTTACATGGTGTTCCTCGATCCATCACTTCAAATCGTGATACTAAGTTCATCAGTCATTTCTAGAAGAGCCTGTGGGGGAACTGGGAACATAGTTGAATTTCAGTAGCGCCTACCACCCCCAACGGATGGCCAGACCGAGGTGGTGAACTGAAGTTTGGGAAACCTCTTGAGGTGTTTGGCAGGAACGAAGCCAAAGTAGTGGGATTTGTCATTGCCTCAGGCAGAATTTGCCTACAACAGATCAAAAAACAGAACCACATGTTTAAGCCTATTTGAGATTGTCTATGGTCAGAACCCATCCGGGGTGCTGGACTTAGCCCCTATTCCACGTATAGGTCATTTCAGTCCTAAAGCAGATGAGATGGCAAAGTATCTTAGGGGTATCCATGAACAGGTGAAACAAACCATTCATGAGAGCAATACCAAGTACAAGACTCGGGTCGACAATCATCGTCGTCAGGTACTTTTTGATGTTGGTGATTTTGTTTGGGTTGTATTAACTCGTGATCGTTTTCCTGTTGGTGAGTATAATAAGCTTAAGGATCGGAAGATTGGACCTTGTGAGGTCGTGCAGAAGATCAATGATAATGCTTACAGGTTGTGCCTTCCCAGCCACTTGAAGACTTCTGATGTCTTTAATGTGAAACACCTGAGTCATTGTTTTGTGGATTCTGATGACACTACTCTGAACTCGAGGACGAGTTCTTTCCAACCCGGGGTGACTGATGCAGGGGGATCTGAGACAGATGATGCTGAGCTGTCAGATTGCACCTTGATGGCGCTGAGATACCATGAATTGGCAGATCAGCGCAAAGGCGAGAATTGATTGTGACATGTTCCTCATTAGGGTCGTTTTGAGTATGTTTCAGTCTTTTGGCCATAACTTTGGCTACAGGTGTCAGAATCGTGCATAAGACCCCAATCCAGAAAGTTATTTTCGACGCGCACGATCTCCACATGAGCTATGCTCCATGTGATCTTTTTTCAACCTCAAATTCTGCCATTTTCCCCTCCGAATCACTAGATTTAGATATTTTTTACTATTTATGGTAATATTTCGATTATCAATTAGGAAGTCAATTTAAATCCGATTTAGGCCGGATTTTTTGGAGATTGCTTATTTTATTTCAAATTTCAATTTAGAGTGATTTTCGGGATTTTGCTATTTTTGGAAAAATTCGAATAAAGACGATTTTTGGCTATAACAGTCCGGCTTGTGGACTGATTTTGGAGGATTTTAAATTTATAATATTTATTAAACCCTAGAGACTTTTTTCTCTGGTTTTTTTGGCGAATTTTCTCTTGTGAATCATTTGTTGGAGCGCTTGTAGGATAATCACTATTCTGTCTGGCGTCAGAAAATAAAGATTACAATTCCGACATCGATTTCCTACTCAAGGCATTTGTAACTACATATGTCTTTCCTGGGTAGTAGTTGATCACATAATCGTAGTACTTTATGAACTTGAGCAACCTATGTTGTCTCCAATTCAACTCCTTTGCATGAGCAGGTACTTAAGGCTCTTGTGATCGGTAAAGATGTAGCATTTTTCCTTAAAAGGTGCTGCCTCCAAATTTTTAACTCAAAATTCATGGTGGTCATATTTAGTCCAAAAAGTCCTCTTCGCTATGTCGGCATCCTTAACCTTGAACAGATAATATCCCAATCTCAAGTCAATTTTGGAGAACATGCATGCTCCTCTAAGTTGAACAAAAAAGGTCCTCGATCCTTGGGAAGGGAGTCGGTTCTTTATGGTCAATTTATTAAACTGTAGATAATCGATGCACAACCTCATCGACTCGTTCTCCTTCTGGACAAACAAAACCGGTGCTCCGTATGGGGATATGCTAAGTCGAATGAAACCCTTCTCCAACAGCTATTGGATTTGAGAGTATTGGTAATTTGGTTTGTTCCTGCACTTTAGTTCTACTGAATGTGATGGAAGGAGTTGATTTTAAGGCAGTGTATGGTGAATGTCAAAATTAGTTTTGTGTTACGTTATAATCATGAAACCCTTGTAATCTAAGCTTTGGTTCGTTGTACTCTTTTTCCTCTTGTTAGGCTTAGTGAGGTTTTTTAACGAGGCACAGACCCAAGCTGAGTTTGCGGAAAAGTAATAAAATTATATTTGCATTAAAAAAACGTGTCTCGCTCTACTTGAAAATTTCAATGGCATGTCGATAGTCAAATTTCCACAATCAATTTACCAACTGCACAAAGAAATGAATAACACGTAGACTATCACATTCACTCCATTGCATCTGCAAATTGCATTCCAACTTGCAAATTGCATTCCAACTTGCAAATTGCAAATTGCAAATTGCAAATGGCGTCCAACACTTGATTTGTCACTGTTTAATGCTTCATTGGTATATGACCATGAATAAACTCAAAGAATCAATCTTAGGTTAAAAAACTACAAAAATATTATATCTTAATATTGTTTGACAAAATGTTAATATGATAAATAAAATAATAATAAAATAAGTAAATATTATTATTAAATCGAACGAAGTAAAATAAATATAAAATTAAAGTTGAGAAACAAAATTTGATTATTCATATGTAGACATGAAATCAGATGAGCGGAGTTAGATAAATAGAAGGGGAAGTTTTGTTGACGAATGTATGAATATTTTCTTTAAGACAGATTCGTCTCTCCTCGGTGCTTTGAGTAAACATTGAATGTCAGTCTAACAAACTATCACAATAATAAGCACAACCCAAGTGATCAATCGAACACAATTTTACCCTTCTCTTTCATCGGACAGAAAGAATCAGGAATGAATTTCTAATTTCCTATTCAAGGTTGTGAAAAAATGTCAATAAGATTTGTTCCTTAACTAGACTATATATAGAGGAAAGGAAATTAATCAAAAGGTTATGACCTTCTTATGAATAATTAAGATCATTTGATGAAAGATTTATTGTAAAGCTAGTAGAGATAATTGAATAAATATAACTTTAAATCAAAAAATAAATCTATTCACCAAGTGACTTATTATTAATAAATGATCTATTCACCAAAAAATGACTTATTATAAGAGCATAAATTTTATTTAATTAATTTATTATTATTTAACATCTCTCATCATAATTTTCTTATGCATTATCAATCTATTCTTTCAATTTTCGAAGTTTTTTTTTCATCTAATTCTTATGCATGTGATGTGATCGAACTTGATGCTAAAAATAACCAAACATGTTACCCAATTAATGAGACTAATACTAGAATCAATGGCAGCATGAAGTAATTTACATAGTTCTATTCAACAAGCGTAAAAGAGTACAAAGTTGGGCCCTGAGAGGCAAACCCTGTTAGCACGAGCATGCTGCTGCCTCTAACACGGCAACTTTAATGATAAGCACTCTCAGATTTAAGCAGTGGCCCTTTATTCACTTAAAGCTAATAGCCTAATACTACTATTACAGTAGTAATTAGTTGATGCACAAGGATGGCTTTTTATTAATAGGAATAACTGGTCGGATCCTATTATGTGGTTTGTTTGCTTTGATAAATATCCATGGCCATGCAGACCCTTCGCCATCGGATAGAGCCAAACGTATTTGTCCATCCTTACCCTGAGCTTTCTCAATTTCGTTGCAAGCAGTGTCGGGATGAGCTTTCTCAATTTCGTTGCGAGCAGTGTCGGATGAACCACATACCGAAGGGCAGTACTTAAATTTGTACATACGTTCTATGCCGGTCTCCTCTATTTTAAACCAACTCTTCTCTGTGTCGCAACCAGGGTTTCCTTCCTCCCCACCTAGTTCCAAAAACCTTTGTCCGGTTGAGTCTTCGCCATGTTGAACCTTCCACACCGTTGTTGTTTGGCAGAGTCTATCTCTTGGTCCAGTGAACTTCAAGTTTACGTCGGAGGACACACGGACAACATCATCATTGTGGTCCGCATTAGAAAATATCACGGGGTTACCATAGTCCATATCGGATTGTCTCTGAACGACGATTTCCGGGCATGGTCTACCTTTCTCCCTGCCTATGGCAAGCCCTCCACCACCAGCGCCCCATATTCCCGACACTACATAGTATGGGACGCCCGTGACGACCTCTTCACCGTTTCTATCCAGCACGGCATTGTTTGCAGCGTTGGCCAGGCCAAACAGGACGAAAAGAAGAAATACAGAAGCACTTGTGGATTTCATGGTTAGCAGATTGTGTGTTGAGATGTGTTGTTGGTTTAATTTCCATGCCAATTTATAGAGGTGTGTGGTCCATGAACGTCCATAATTCATTGAGGTAAGGTACAACACATGTCAAATTTTCAATACCGCATTACCCCACCCCAACAGCACTTTTGTTGTCTTGTTATTTACTGTTCTCGTCTTCTTATTATTTATTTAAGCACATGCTTTAATAAGTCATTAAAAATAATTGATTCCACAAGGTCCCATTTGGTAGCAGATATCTCTAGAACGATTTTTCATGGACGGTATTCATGTGTTTGAATAATTTTTAAGAAAATATTTTGAACTACTTTATATGAATTTTTACATCTTCAAGCATTCTTGTTTCCTTATTCTATGTAAACTTAACTAATATCAGTAAGCAATTAACAATATCATTTTAGAATTTGAGATCAACCATCAACTTTGAGAGGTACTTTAAACTGTGGTTAGCTTTTTTTTTAAACTAATATCAGTAAGCAATTAATATTTTATGAGTTTAATCTTAAATCTCGAACTAATCTTCTTCTATCCTATAAAAAAATATAAAATGTATAGAAAATCAGTAACATTCATAAATAATTGATTCCACAAGGTCCCATTTGGAAGTAGACATTTTCTTTTATGATTTTCCTCATACGGCCGCCCTATCTTGTCAAAGATTTCAGCCGTAAAAATAAATTTTATATTTTCTTAAAACCATAAATACATGATATATCAATTTAATCTTATATCACAAACCTAATCTTCTTTCATCCTTAAAAAAAAGATAAAATGTGAAAAACCCAGCAACATCCATAAATATGCACAACAACAAATTAAATAGAACAAACATATAAGTGTATTGGATAACATAAATCATGGAGGGACTCACCTACATGACCAGGGACGATCGCAAAATTTTAAGTTAGAGGGCGAACTTGAATTTAGAAAATTTTAGGAGTCGAAATTAAACATATAAAATTTAAGGGGGCGAAAATAAATTTTTAAAAGAAAATACATAGAAAAAAATCTAAAATATATGGTAATTTTAAACTTTTAGAGGAGACAACTACCTCCACCCGCCCCACCTAAGTCCATCCCTAGACATGACCAAACTTGAATTTTTCATTCTAAAATTGATTCGGATTCAATCCAACTCTTAAAAGGGAATCCGATCCAAACTTGAAATTTCAAAAAAAAAATCCAACAAAATCGAATCAAGTCGAAATCCATCAAATCAAATCAAATTTTCATCCTAAAAAACTATACAAAACACATGAACGTATTACAAATGTAAACAAAACAACTATATATAATAAATATGAACATAATTAAAAAAAAAAACCATCATACCAGAAGAAAAGTGTCGTAGCTGCCACAAGGATGGAGCTCACGACGGTAAAAGGGATTATTGACGAAGCAAAACTACAAATGCTGCAAAATTGTTTGGTAGGAAGGTGCAAGAATTTCTGTACAATTGGAAGCCCTGCAAGCCGACTACATGGAAAAGGTCTAGCTGCCTTTTTTATTATGAGAATTAAGATGTTGTCTTATTGATTTTTAAAAACATAGATACAATGAGAAGAGTGAAGGCCGAGAAAACAAAATCTTTCAACGAATGGTTTTATAGAATTGAATATTGGTCAGAAGTTCTGGAGGTGGTGAGTCGTTGTGCATCGTTAGCTTGTGAGGGAATCCCAATTCATTCATGAAATCACGATACTTTCAAGAACATTACTGCCAAGAGGGGTAAGATTATTGCCATTGATGAAAATTCTCAATATCCCTCGTCATTTGATTAGGCTAAGATTCAAATCATCTTAAACATTCAAAATAGGATTGTTGATGTTATCAAAATGAAGGTTAATGCCAAATATTTTAACGTCCTGGTGTATGAAGTTGAATCGGTGTTCAGGCCAATGAGGTAGACATGTTACAGCAATAGGTGCAAGCGCACACTTGTCGATTGCAAAATAGAGATAGCCTTTCGGCTAAGGATGTCGAATCCGATCAGATCCGAGGTGTAACATTAGGTCCACCAAAGTGACCCACAGTAAAAATCTAGAGAAACGTAATATTTTATCAAAAACAATTAAAATCGTAAAACAATTTATAAAAAAATACCTAAGTTAAAGAAATGTTTTGACGTTAAAAAAGAATGCAATCATATACAATATCAAAGCAAGTTCACACACTAATATAAAATCAAAACAACGCCGAAGGAACTCCCATTACTGACGTCGATAGTGCACAAGATCAACTCCTTTAACATAAAATGGTTCTTGTAAAAAATCGATTATTTTGGAGCTTTGAATGAGAAAATGATCAAAACTTTGTTGAGGAAAATGTGAAACCAATTGTTGGTTCGTAAATGTGTAGACTTGCACGATGTAACGTTAATGTTCAAATCGGCCAAGCCTTTTGTGGGCTTGCAGATATTTTAACCCAAATGTGAAATATTTTTCCTCAAATAAAATATACCTTTTTAAAATTTGTTTTGAAATTTAAAGGATAAATATTAAAAGGTTCATTTAATCAAAACAGTAATTCTAGAAGTTGTTTAATTGTTTTATTCTCATTAATACTTCAGTAGGTCAAAAATATCCAATTATTCACAATATGGACTCCTTATAAATACTATGTTAACCTACTAGGTTAAACACAATTGAAAACATCTCAAAAACTTTTTTTTTATCGGCAAAATAAGCTTTATTAATAATGAATTGAATATGATCAAAATGTATGCTCATTGAAAACTTCCCTAAACCTAAATGTAGGAAAAAATTACATACAAATTGACCAACCAAAAGTTTGCAACAAACACATACAATCGAAACAAAAGAGAACCAACTAACTGAACCAATAAGCACAATTATCAACCGCCATTCTCAATGAGAAATCAATTTTAGGCGCTATCGATTTTGTTATTATTTAAATAACAAAACCGATAAAAAATTACGTAAAATATTATTAAATTTACCTAAAATATCAATTTTTTTAATATTTTTGGTAAAAGTGTCCAATAATAACAAAACCGGTATAAAAAAATAACAAAATTGGTAGCGCTTTACCAAATCCAGTAAACCTCAAAATAATAACAAAACTGATAGAAATAATAATGTTTCCGGTCATTTTTTTTTACCAGTTTTATTATTTAAATAATAACGTAACTCCTTTTTTTAGTCGTATATTAAAGCTGCCGCACGTGAGCATTTCCCGAAAAATCAGCACTGACAGAGAACCAAAAAACCACTTAACCCAGCAAGAGAATCTCACTCGGCATCAAAGGAGGGCCATCACAAGGAGCTCTTTAAGGATAAATACTCCACAACCGACACACCTAACCACCATAATAGAACACCCCTCAACACTACTTAAAAAACTTCCATCAAACAACTTCTCTAAATACGTGAGAAGACAAGAGAATAAACAATTGATATATGTCCACATCACCAGCAAATACCGAGGCATTAGAAAAACATCATCTCATATAAGATAAGAGCGCAGATAGAGAAATAGCAGCTTAACCAGGACATCAAAAACAAATGCTGAATCTTAGCTATCACTACCAACATCCCCCAACCGATGAAATGCTGAAGGATTAGAAAATAGGTTCCAAAACCTAAGAATTACTCTCCGACTATACCAAACAAAATAAGGAAGCAGTACGCAGAGGACCATGTACTCTCCCACAATCCATTACCAAACAAGAAGGGAACTAGCTATTCAAACACTCCTTAAAGCCAAAGCAACACAAGTAATATAACTTGGCCTCGCCTAACAATCGAAACATGGAAAAAAGCTTCGATCGAACCATAATCCACCACCTTAACCATCACCATAGAAGAATTAAAACAGCGAGCTTTGCAATGAACAATACTCCACAAACAATTGCCACACACTTGTACACAAAAAATCATGACTTGCCACAATAGAGCAACCTTCCACCAAAACATCCTTGCACTAAACCTTAAACAATGAATCTCTCGACACCTCTTTGAACGCCACACAAGCTGCCTACCTAAAAACTGGTCTCTCCACAACACAAAACCCACTTCACAAGATGAACACCCACGACTGTGTTTGAACCACTAAGAGTAGCCAATGCAGCCTTGAAATTTGCCTCCAAAGCTATTCTAGTTTTTTTTTTCCGATGATAGATGAAGATAAGGAATAGTTCGTGATCTTGATAGTTGTGCTATTGTGCACTGATCATCTCGTTGTTGTATCCTGGGAGACAGACTTAAATACCAAGGAGTGGCCGAAAATATATCTTAAGGAAACTGCGTAATTACATGACTCAACTTATTTCTATTCATATATTTATGGTTTTCTATTCATAATATTTAATCGAATATTTTCCATATTATTAATTGTGTTTGTTTTATTATTGATTCTTGTACACGAGTTTTACGACGAGATCTTGTGAGGAATTGAAAGCTGTTTGTCGTTACTTGTATGAATCATCATGGAAGCAAATTGTGGATCTATAAAATATTTGATTTTATGTTTTCTTTTTGTCTTGGATTGTTATACTTCTAACAATATTAAAATAGATTTTATCTTCTACCTTTCTGGAAAAAATAAATTCGAGATGATTTAGAAATCTTGGAAAAAATTGAGATAAGTAAATAAATTCATTTTCGGGATTTATCCTACAGTTTTAACGGGTTTGCTTAATTTCAAAGCGGACAAATATATTTAATAGAAATTGTCGTTACCGTAACTTTGATTACTAAGTTTGAAATCTTGTTTTTGTTCGATAATAAAAATAAAAAATAAGCAAGATTGATTTCAATCTGTGTAATGGTACATGAGTTTTTTTTTTTTTTGCACATTGTTTTGCAAGCTCACGTAGAAAGCTCAGATAGAAACCAACTTGTGTAAATACACAATTGAATGGTGATTAACGCAGGGTGACTTGTGCATGCTCAGTTGCATTTTTTGCATATAAAGAATAAATGTGATTCTTTGTTATGAAAAAAAATTCAATTGTAGTTATTGCCGATAGATTTAGAGCAATTAAAGAATCAATGTGATTATTTCTATATTATAGTATTAGTGGGGAATATCATTATGGTAAGATTTCGCCCATAAAATTACACATGAGCATTATTCATGATATTATTGTTATGGTATTATTATCATATAACTTTTGGTCTATTAATATGTAATATTAAATATGGCATGAATAAAAAAATATCTTTGATTTTGATTGATTGTGTTTTGGAAACACTATAATTTTATTATTGTACTAATAACTTCTTTTGAGAAATTATGTAGATACAAACGGATTCAAAGTTTAATCCAAGACTTTTGATTATTGAGTCGTCGAAAGTAAAATCAAAGGATTAAATTCTTTTGATTATTGTGTTGTCAAAAGTAAAATAAAAGGATTAGTTCCTTTTGAATATTGGATTGCGAAAATTAAAATCAAATTATTAATTCCTTTTGATTATTGGGTAGCTAAAATTAAAGAATGAATTCCTTTTGATTTATGTTTGTTAAACATAATCGTGATGCCTTGATATATTTGTTTCATATTTTAGCGCTACTAATCACGCCAGTTAACAAAGGATATAACTTTAAAACAAAGGAGAGAAATAAATAACTGGATTTATTTTATCGTTAGAATTTTGCGTTGATTCTAACTTTGTAAGGAAGATAGATTGTTGAATTTATTTCTCTAAGACTCTAAAATGATTCTAAATTTGTAAGGAAAATAGATTGTTGAATTTATTTCCTTGAGAATCTTAAATAATTTTAACTTTGTAAAGGAAATAAATTGTTGAATTTATTTCCATAGAAATCTTGAATTATTTTAACTTTGTAAGGAAAATAAATTGTTATTTTCTTGATAATCGTGGATGATTATATCCTTTAAAAATAAATAAATTGTTAAATTTATATGAATTTCCTCACGGTGTTTATGTGTTTGCATAATTTTTAAGAAAATATTTTGAACTAATTTATATGAATTTTTACATCTTCAAGCATTCTTGTTTCCTTATTCTATGTAAACTTAACTAGTATCAGTAAGCAATTAACAAGATCATTTTAGAATTTGAGATCAACCATCAACTTTGTGATGTACTTAAGCTGTGGTTAATTTTTTTTTTGGTTATTTTTTTGGCTTATTACGATTATATTAAATTTCAATTAATGTAAGACGAAAATTGACTTGATTATAAAAAGTTATAAAATAATATTCGGTTTAGCAATGTTAGTAAATTAATCCCTTGTCATTAACTTTTTTTAATGATAATTAACTCAACAATTAATATAAATTAGTATAATAAAATATTTAACTCTTAAATTTTTAGACTCATATTAATTTAATCTCAATTCTAAAAATTAACTCATATAATTTTAATATTTTATGAGTTTAATCTTAAATCTCGAGCTTATCTTCTTCTATCTTAAAGAAAATGTAAAGCAAATCAGCAACATCCATAAATACTTGAATGAGACGTTAACAATAATTGATTCCACAAGGTCCCATTTGGAAATAGACATTTTATTTTAAGATTTTCCTCATACGCGGGGTCTTGTCAAAGATTTCAGCCGTAAAAATAAATTTTATTTTTTAAAAAACCATAAATGCATGATATATCAATTTAATCTTATATCAGAAACTTAATCTTCTTCCAACCTAAAAAATGATAAAATATGAAAAACCAGCAACAACCATAAATATGCAAAACAGTAAATTAAATAGAACATACATGTAAGTGTATTGGATAACATAAATCATGGAGGTACTTAAGTTAGGGGCGAAGTTGAATTTTTAAAATTCTTGAGGGAGCAGTTTAACATAAAAAATTTTGAGGGGAATAAATTTAAAAAAAAATACATAGAAAAAATGATATACCAGAAGAACGTTCTCCTTTTCTTCCACGGTCAGAGCTAGTCAGTCCATGCACCACAAGACCCTCTTCTTGGGGCTTGAAACTAGATATAAGATGCTTTATCTTGTCGAACGAGTGCATGCCATTGTACACCTTTCAAGAATGAGAGTTTCACGATTGTACAATGTTATGTCTCTGAAAGGTGAGTAGGAAGAAGGCAACGAACATAAGAGGATCAGTCCTAAGTCTTCTTGATCATACTTCACTTATAAAGTCTCTAGATCAGAGACGGTTTCCTTAAATGCGATCAGGTACTCTTCAAGAGACGAACCTTCCGTCAACTTGAGCGAATAAAGATGTTTTAGGTACAACTTACTAGTCAATGATTTATGCATGCAAAATTGCTCCAATTTCGACAAAGATGCAATTGTTTTTTTTTTTCAACACATCCTGTAAAATTTGATTTGATAAGTGTAAACGAAGCTGAGAAAAAGCTTTACGATCCTTACGTTTTTCCTCATTCGTCTATTGTGTTATCGGCTTCTCATCAAATCCTTTTAATGCATCATTGAGATCTAACTATGCAAGAACATCCCAGATCTAACTATGTTGTCTCGTCTCGGGTCGGGTCGGGTCGGGGTCGTGGTCGTGGTCGTGGTCGTGGTCGTGGTCGTGGTCGTGGTCGTGGTAATACGTGTCTTCGACACGTCCGCGCGGATACTATCTTTTTAGAGAAAATTCTTAAGAAAGAAACAAATGCAACAGCTTTTGAAAGAATTTACTCATTTTCTGAATCGCGTTGCGATTTTCTTAATCGCGTTGCGATTATCTTAATCGCGTTGCGATTCTTGGAATCGCGTTGCGATTTTCTTAATCGCGTTGCGATTTTCTTAATCGCGTTGCGATTCTTGGAAGATCGCGTTGCGATTCTTGGAATCGCGTTGCGATTTTCTGAATCGCGTTGCGATTCTTGGAAGATCGCGTTGCGATCTTCTTTTCAACGTTGCGCTTTTTTAAATCGCGTTGCGGTTTTGATATCGCGTTGCGATTTTGTTGGTCATTTTGGAAAATCAAAAAAAAGTTGATTAAAATCGTATATTATAAGACATTTTCGGTCACTGACGCTTTTTTCTCTAATAAAAAAACATCCTATGAGAAGAAAAGTTAGTAAATTAATTCCTTGTCATTAACTTTTTTTTAATGAGAATTAACGTGATAATTAATATATATTGGTATGATAAAATATTTAACTCTTTAATTTTGGACTTATATTAATTTAATATCAATTCTAGAAATTAACTCATATAATTTTAATATTTTATGAGTATAATCTTAAATCTCGAACTCATCTTATTCTATCCTATAAAAAAAATATAAATGTAAAGAAAATCAGATACATCCGTAAATACTTGAATGACACGTTCACAATAATCGGTCCCATTTGGACGTAGACATTTTATTTTAAGATTTTCCTTATACGCGGCGTCTTGTCAATAATTTCAGCCGTAAAAATAAATTTTATATATCAATTTAATCTTATATCACAAACTTAATCTTCTTCCATCCTAAGAAAATGATAAAATTTGAAAAAACCAGCAACGTCCATAAATATGCACAACAACAAATTAAATAGAACAAACATACAAGTGTATTGGATAACATAAATCATGGAGGGATATTATTAATTTCTTACTAAATTCCCATGTTGTGGATATTATTAACTCCTTAACTCGATAACCATTAATATAAAAAGAATATTGTTATAATTATATTTAAATATATAAGAAATAATTATAATATTATATCTGATTACATTAAATTTTTTATTCTAAAATTGAATCAGGTTCAATCCAACTCTTAAAAGGGAATCTAACCTAAACTTAAAATTTAAAAAAAAAATCAAACAAGTCGAAATCCATCAAAATCAAATAAAATTGAGGAAGCAAAACTACAAATGCTGCAAAATTGTTTGGTAGGATGGTGCTTATTACAATTATATTAAGTTTCAATTAGTGTAAGATGAAAATTTATTTGATTATGAAAAGTTATAAAATAGTAGTCGGTTTAGAAATGTTAGTAGTTTTTTAGTATACAAGGAAGAACATGGCTCTTAAAATGATCTTATGTGAGATTCATCAAGCTGCACAAAAGCCTCAACTTCAGCTGGCGTCTCAGGAAACCTGCGAAAACTTCCATCCAAATGCCATGCCAACCGAGCCAAGCCATCAGCCATCAGCCACCTGATTATGCTCCCGAGGAATGTGCTGAATCTGAATGTTCCAATCTCGTCATATAAGGTCGTGAACATGAGGAACCATCGGCGACAGTCCATCAGTCCTTATTTTGCCAAGGAGAACAGCAACCGCGTCTAAACAATCAGTCTCTACAATGACCTGGCGAAAACCACTTTCCCATTCAATGGATAGCCCGGAAAAAATTCCCCAGAACTCTGCGTCGTGCAACACCCAACTTTCTGTGAAAAACCCGTAATCCATGCAGCGTCTGAACTTCGAATAACCCCCCCCCCCACCCCACAGGTGGCCAGTCCCGACTCCCTTCTCCAACTACCAGAGGTGTTCAATTTCACCCATCCATTTGGAGGGGCATTCCAGCAGGCATCACGGTGGACATCATTCCCTTGTCATTAACCTTTTTTTCAATGTGGACTAAGATGACAATTAATATAAATGGGTATAATAAAACATTTCACTCTTGAATTTTAGACTTATATTAATTTAATATCAATTCTAGAAAGTAACTCATATAATTTTAATATTTTATGAGTGTAATCTTAAATCTCGATCTCATCTTCTTCTATCCTATAAAAAAAATATAAAATGTAAAGAAAATCAACAACATCCATAAACACTTGAATGAGACGTTCACAATAATTGATTCCACAAGGTCCCATTTGGAAGTATACATTTTTTTAAGATTTTCCTCATACGGCGTCTCATCAATGATTTCAGCCGTAAAAAATAAATTTTTATCTTTTTTAAAAAGCATAAATACTTGATATATCAATTCAATCTTATATCACAAATTTAGTTGATTTGGTTTTAGAAAATATAAATTATTTTTATTTTTTTAAAAAAAGTATAAAACGTTAAAGAAAATATATTTAGTAATGAAACTGGAAAATAATTTTTGGAAAATAAAAATAAGGAAAAATAGGAAAATCATAAAAAAAACATTTTCTCTATTTTTATAAAAATTATTTTTAAAATTTGAAAAATAAGGAGACATAATATCTATATTTTTAATTTAATCTACACATTTAAATCATTCTAACAATAATTTTTTGATTTAATGGTATCTAAAACCCTCAAACCTGTGTAAAAAATAATATAGTCCCTAAACTTTTTTTACACTCAATGTAATCCTTAGATTAAACTTTTTAATAATTTATTTTTTAGTTTTTTATATTTAATGTATTGAATATCTTCATAATTGTTTATATTTTTCACTTAAATAAAATTTTAATTTATTTAAAAATTAAATAAGTATTTAAACTTTCTAAAATAATCAATTAAGTCAATCTACCACAACATCGTCTATCAAGTACTGCCACAACAACATCGTGAACTATCACATTAATATTTTAGATTGTTATTTAAGTTTGTGAACTGTCATACAAGTGTCGTGACGATCAACGTTTGATTATGTTGTTCAAAAGGTTAGATTAATTTTTTCAGGTTTAAGGATCACATTTGGTGCAAAAAAAATATTTAGGGAATTCACTAATTATTTTTTTCTAAAAGCTTGAGGGTCTCAATTATTACTAAACATATTTTTTATGTTAATGACATTTGTATCCTCTTGCTTATAACAATATTTTTGTTTATTTCTTAAATTCAGTTAATGTCCAATACACATTAACATTTTATTCTTATTATAAACTAAAATAAATTTTATTTTATAGATTTTCTTATCAACTTTATTTTTTATGTTTACATAACTCACATGTTAAATTTATGTAATGATTGTTTTTAATAATTATAGTTTAATTTAATTATTTAACATCTATTTGTTTATTTCCATTTTTTAAAAAAATAGATACCAAATACATTTTTATTGTTTTAGTTTTGGATTTAAATTTTCATTTATATTAACCAAAGATGTTTTTTAATTTTCATAAATTGAAAATGAAAACTTTTTTATGAAAACAAAAATATAAAATGAAAATAGAAAATATTTGACAAAAGGGTACTTGAGGTCCTCGACTTTAAAAAAAAAACTAATGTGACCCTCCATTTTTTTCTCTTAATGTGGCCCTCCAATTTAGAAAAAGACTCAATGTAGTCCTTTGACCAACGTTTTCCGTCGTGACCAACGGGGTCGTTACTTTGTGTTGATGTGGTACGTTAAGCAGGCCAACATCCTATTTTTTTCTCTCAATATGGCCCTCCAACTCAAGAAAATAACTCAATGTGACCCTCCTATTTTTTATCTTCTATTTTGGTCACCAAACTTTAAAAGTTTTCAATTTAATCACTCAACTTTTGAATTGCTCCTATTTTAATAACCATAATTTATATTTTATTAATATTTATGTATGAAGTGGAGTTTATTTATGATTTGACATTTTTTATTTTCAACCAAAGATTTCTTTTTTTTTCTTTTTTTTCATTACTAGATTTAGTGAACCCTGATTGAACTTGTAAAAAAATTGAAAAACTAGGGATGAGCTACTTGATCGGGTAATGAAAGAAAAAAAAAAGAAATCTTTGGTTGAAAAGGAAGAAAAATGAAATGAGAGGATAAAGAAGGAGAGTGGATATTTTGAAATATATAAAGCAGAAAGAATATTTTTTAATTTAATTATAATTTTGGAAATTTTTTGTTTCAATATAATTTTAAAATTTTAATTTAATTAATATTATTTAATCATATATTAATAAGATAAGAATAATTAATGTTACATCATACATAAATATTAATAAAATAAATCATGATGATAAAAAAAGGAGTAGTTCAAAAGTTTAGTGATTAAATTGAAAACTTTTAAAGTTTAATTACTAAAATAGAAGAGTGAAGATAGTTGATTGATGAATTATATAATTTTCTCATTTATAACATCATTAAACATATGGTCAAGGGTCACATTGAGTTATTTTCTTGAATTGGAGGGCCAGATTGAGAGGAAAAAATAGGATGTTGACCTGCCTAATGTGCCACGTCAGCACAAAGTAACAGCTCCGTCAGTTAGCGATAGAAAACTTTGGTCAAAGGACCATATTGATTTTTTTTAAAATTGGAGGGCCACATTGAGAGAGAGAAAAAGTGAAGGGCCTCAAGTACCTTTTTGCCAAAATATTTTCTATAACCTTACGTACTTAATCTTATTCTATCCTAAAAACTGATAAAATGTTAAGAAAACCAGAAACATCCATAAATATGCACGACAACAAATTAAATAAAACAAGCATACTAAGTGTATTGGATAACATAAATAATAGACTTACAGACATGACCTAGCTAAGAAAAAATGCTTAATTTACTAGATAAACAATATATATATATCACGGAACTCAGAAAATAAACGGGACAAACGAACATATCAGACTAAATAACAGATTAGCAGAACATGCATTCAATTAATTTATTACTAAATTCCGATGTTGTGAATATTATTAACTCCGTAACTTGATAACAATTAATATAAAAAGCAATATTATTATATTTATCTCTAATTATATAAAAAATAATTAAAATATTGTATTGGATCACATTGAATTTTTAATTCTAAAATTGAATCAGATTCAATCCAACTTTAAAAAAAAAATCAACCCAAATCCAAAATAAAAAAATCCAATCAACTCGAATCAAGTCGAAATCAATCAAATCAAATAAAATTATCATCCTAAAAAACTATACAAAATACATGAACGCATTAAAAATGTAAACAAAACAAACTATATATAATAATATAACATAATAAAAAAATCATCTTTTGCCTTAGCGGATATTTCATATGCTGTGAACAAGGTGAGTAAGTATATGAATTGCTCCATGTACTACACATTGGTCAGTTGTTAAGAGAATTCTAAGATATCTTAAGGGCACCTTGGATCATGGTTTGCTCTTTTATGCTTGTAACCATTTTCAACTTGTGTGTTATTTTGATGCTGACTGGGCAAAATCAACTGAAGATTGCAGATCAATCACACGTTATTGTATTTACCTAGGTGGGAATCCTTTTGCTTGGAGTTCAAAGAAGTAAAGTGTAGTGTCAAGGTCGACCTGTGAAGCTGAATACAGGAGTCTAGCAAACGTTGTTTCTGAGTTGATATGGATAGAACAATTGTTGAAAGAGATTGGTGTCTCTATTGTTGGTAAACCAGTTGCCTAGTGTGATAATACTTCTACTGTTTATCTAGTAGCAAATCCCACACATCATGCTCGTATGAAACGTGTGGAGATCAACATATATTTTGTTCTTGAACGTGTGCTAGCTGGACAGCTATTGGTCAACTTTGTTCCTAGTAGTGAGCAAGCAGTTGACATTTTGACTAATCCTATACCAAGGGCTTCTTTTCCTCATCTTCGATTTCAGCTTGGTGTAAATTCATATTAAGAAGTTCAAACAAGTTTTAGCAAGGAAAACTAGTAGAATGATAGAGTATTCTAATAGGGAAACCTGGAGAGTATTAGAGTATGCACCGTTGTAACTAACACGTAAGTTAGTTCTGAGTTAGTTGGGTTGTCAGACCCTTTGTTGGCTATATAAATAGGCCTATTGTTCTGGGCTTTGATAGACTGGTTTTTATTTTGTTTCTCAAAGTTAATAATAATTCAGTATTATTTGTTTTTCCTTCATCTTTCTTAACTGCTCTCCTTCATAACTGTTCATCAATCTTCTTCTTCAATCTCTAATGGTTGCTCAGATTACTTCCTACACTCGTCTGACAGGACCTCCGAAGGTAGAAGGGATTATTGACGAAGTAAAACTACAAATGCTGCAAAATTGTTTGGTAGGATGGTGCAAGAATTTCTATACAATCGGAAGCCCTGCAAGCCAACTACATGGAAAAGGTATAGCTGCCTTTTTTACTATGAGAATTACCGAAGAAGTTGCCTTATTGATGTTTAGAAACATTGATACAATGCGAAGAATGAAGACCGAGAAAACAAAATCATTCAACGAATGGTTTTATAAAATTGAATATTGGTCGGATGTTCTGGAGTGGTTAGTCGTTGTGCATCGTTAGTTTGTGAGGGAATTCCAATTCATTCATGAAATCAGGATACTTTCAACAACATTATAGCCAGGTGAGGTAAGATTATTTCAATCGATGAAAACTCTCAATATCCCTCGTCTTTTGATCTATGAAGCACTGGGTCGGCACTCCTTCCCACGGTTCAGTACCTGATACGGGAACTATCACGGGAACGGCACGGGGACTGCTAGGGTATGTACAGGGGACGTGCCATGTGGAAGGGTACGGCTAAACACATCGGGGACATTTCAATGCTTACCCGGGGACGTTTCGGGGATGACATGTGATTATCACATGCGTCCCCGGTTAGGAATACTCTACGGTTCTGATGAAGTAAGCGTTTAGGCGGTGACGATATAGCAGGTGCTGCTGATTTCGTTGAAATCTGAAAACTCGTTTCTATGATCCATAGAAACAAAAGGGGATAGATTATTTGAAGCGTAAAGCGATCAGTATATATAAGTGAATGAAGAAATGATTCGTCATGAAATTACTGAGTTGAAACGAAAGTTAAAGGAGGGAGATAAAGAGGAGGCATTGATGAGCTTCCATCAGTTGGGGGAAGCTGAAAATGGGTAACGACATAAAAAATCAAGTATTAGACTTGCGTAAACCATCTATTTAGTACTTAAATTATTATTTTTGTATTGTTTTGGTATCTAAACTTTTTTTTTAAATCATTCCTAACATTAAATACATAATGATAATATTGATTTGTCATTATAAAATAATGGAACATCATCATTGAGAAAAAAAATAAAAATATCACGTCCATAGATCTATAACTTTTTCACAATGGGATACCAAATTGAAACTTAAACTAAATGTTATGCATGATTTAAAAAATTAAAGTTTAGGTACTAAAAAAGAATAAAAATCGGAGTACTTATTTTAATTTGGAATATGTTTACAATGTTTGATTTGTGTTTTTTAATATTATTTTAGACTTAATTTATTGTTTGAGTATTGAGATTTGATAATTTAATATTATGATTTATTTATGAATTTTATTTTTTAATTTTCTATGAAGTATTAACTTTATTTATGATTTTTTATATTTATTTATAATTTAAATTTTTTTATATATTGTACAATTGCCGTCCCCGTACACTTTAATTTTAGAAATTATCGTTTTCCGCCCATACCCGTATCAGTACAACATAGCTTTTGATTAGGTTAAGATTCAAATAATCTCAAGCATTCAAAATAGGATTGATGATGTTATCAAATTGAAGGTTGATGCCAAATCTTTTAACGTTCTGCTGTATGAAGTTAAAACGGTGTTCAGGCTAGTGATCGGTAGATATGTGGCCGTAATAGGTGCAAGCGCACACTCGTCGATTGAAGAATAGATATAGCCTTTTGGCTAAGGATGTCGAATGTAACACCCCAAAACCGAAACGACCCGTAGTAAAATTATATAAAAACGTAAACTTTTATAAAAAAACAATTTAAAATCATAAAACAATTTATAAAAAGAAATATAATTTCAAAAAACGTTCTGACGTTAAAACAGAACGCAATCATATACAAAATCAAAGCAAATTCAGACAAGTAATGGAGCTTTTCCTTGCCTTTGCTTTTGGAGCTTTCTTAACTTCTTTCACTAATCAAGAAACAAGTAATGGAGTTACTAATTCACTTAGGAGCCTAAAAAAAGTTAAAAAGGTTCCCTAAGGCTCAAAACTACCAAAAACAATCTGGTTTAGCAAGAGTTTCTAAACCCCACAAAACCACCCACCATATGGTCATCATAGCCAAATCTTGATATTAAGGGCTTGAATGGAAGCTCTAGAGGAGAAGACTATGATTCTTACCTTCAGAATTTTGGATTAAGCTTGAAAGGTAACAAAGTTACTTCATTTCTCTAAGTTCTAAGGGGAAAAAGATATATTTTGAAATAGAGAAGGAGACAAGAATGGTGAGGAAATTGAGAAGAGAATGAAGCTTTGTTTCTTCTCTCAACTCTGTGACCTCATTCCCAAAAATGAGATTCAACCTTTGAAAAATTAAATGGGTAAATCCCAAACAGACTCTATTCTCTTCTCAATTTCCTCACCATTCTTGTCTCCCTCAACTTTAGTCATTTTCAACCTTTGTTTCATCACAAGCCTTGGTCCCTCAATTTTGGCCCCAATTAAAAAGTACAAAAAAAAAGTTATCTATATTTGGGCTCATTAAAACCCAAACAGACTCAATTTTGGACTAAGGCTTCTTATATGGGTAATGGGTTTATTCAAAACCTTTTCGGGTCTATAACACACCAAAGTCCTGGCTAGTAGTTTCAGGTACCTGATAGGCAAGTTGACACCATAGATTTCATTATTTAAGTTGTTGGGCTTAATTGGGTTTGAATAGGGACCAATTAGTTATAAAAAAGAGATTTTAAAATAGTATAGGATGAGGAAGGACCAAAAGTTCTATTACCCTATTTTAAAATGATGGAAGCTTTTTATTTCTCTTTATCTTATTCTTTTCTTAGTTTTTTCCTTCCTTCTCATTTTCCTCTCTTCTTCCTATCCAAGTTCCATAAGTTAAAGGTAAGTCCCTGGAGCCATTTCCTACTTATTTTAAGCTTCAATTTCGTTCATAATACCTCCAGCGACATCGTTTTAATAATTTAAAGCTTTGAGTTATTTGGTTGCAAGAGAATTGGGGATTTTACCATCTAAGACTTGGTAGAGGGTATTTTCTAGCTAAAGGAGCTCTATTTCAGGATTCAAACACATTGGTAGTGTATTTCTAATCATTTGTGGTGTCATGACTTCCATAAATCAAAATGCTTGTTGAAGATTTGAGTATTGGGTATATTAGGGTTGTGTTTGATTCTTTTCATGGATAAAAACTAGTGTTTTTATAGTGCTAGATGACCTTAAATAATTTCTATAAGATTTATTAAACATTTGGAGACCTTGGGAACGTTTTGAAAGTGATCTGGAGAGCTTTCTCGTAAGAACAGGGTAATCTGCAGCAGCGGTTTCAAAACCCCTTGTCTAGAATGTAGAAATTGCATTATGGTTTTGAAACCCTTGCCTAAAATGTCCAAAAGGGCCTAAAATGTTGTCTGGGAAGCCCTAGACCCATACTATAATCATAAATGGGATCAAATATCTGTAAAATATTAGAATAAATGTTAAGAAATGTGTTTAGAGGTGGGTTACAATCGATGTAACCATACTAAGCAAAATATGTCGAAATATCTTTAGTCAAGAACGTGTACAGATAGTTGAGAACAAGGATCTTTGTAGGGGAATGTACTGACCAGTGGTACAATAAGCAATTCAGATTTAGAAAAAGCGAAAAACGTGGCCTTCGAGAACGTCAATGAACCTAGGAGGTGTAAGTTGTCCTTTCAATTCGAGGGGTATTGAAAAGAAGTTCAATAAGAGCGATCAGAGTGTCGCTACCCAGTGTTGACCCTGAGTCAGATATCGGGCTAGCGAATAGTACAACCAGTGAATAACATAAAGAATTTCCTAGAGGTAGAGAATAACTAAAATACCCTTAAGTAACGAACGACCAGAATAGATCATCCTAATAGATAATAGTAGTAATAGACTAATAATCCTTCGCATAACATTCTGGATGAGAGAACGAGTGAGATAGAAGCTTGTGAGAGGATGAACTCACCTTAATGAGTCTAATTGTGCTAGGGTATACCCAAGTTACCTTAGTTTCCCTAGTAGGACATTTTCAGTATACAACACACTTCAGGAGCTAGTTAAGGCGTGAGGCTCAAACACTCATGAGGAGTTGGGTAACGATGTCAGTGTCGTATGGCCTCTGGGCCTTAGGTATGCATGTATAGTCGCATCAGTCCAGTTCAGGCGCTGAAGATCATCTAGTGGTATAGGATATCCGAGAACACATAAAGCAAGTGTGCAAGGTACTTTTGCGGTTGACTATGTCGAAATATCTTTAGTCAAGATAGTTGAGAACAAGGATCGTTGTAGGGGAATGTACTGACCAGTGGTACAATAAGCAATTCAGATTTAGAAATAGCGGAAAACGTGGCCTTCGAGAATGTCAATGAACCTAGGAGGTGTAAGTTGTCCTTTCAATTCGAGGGGTATTGAAAACAAGTTCAATAAGAGCGATCAGAGTGTCGCTACCCAGTGTTGACCCTGAGTCAGATTTCGGGCTAGTAAATAGTACAACCAGTGAATAACATAAAGAATTTTCTAGAGGTAGAGAATAACTAAAATACCCTTAAGTAACGAACGACCATAATAGATCATCCTAATAGATAATAGTAGTAATAGACTAATAATCCTTCGCATAACATTCTAGATGAGAGAACGAGTGAGATAGAAGCTTGTGAGAGGATGAACTCACCTTAATGAGTCTAATTGTGCTAGGGTATACCCAAGTTACCTTAGTTTCCCTAGTAGGACATTTTCAGTATACAACACACTTCAGGAGCTAGTTAAGGCGTGAGGCTCAAACACTCGTGAGGAGTTGGGTAACGATGTCAGTGTCGTATGGCCTCTGGGCCTTAGGTATGCATGTATAGTCGCATCAGTCCAGTTCAGGCGCTGAAGATCATCTAGTGGTATAGGATATCTGAGAACACATAAAGCAAGTGTGCAAGGTACTTTTGCGGTTGACTATGTCGAAATATCTTTAGTCAAGATAGTTGAGAACAAGGATCGTTGTAGGGGAATGTACTGACCAGTGGTACAATAAGCAATTCAGATTTAGAAATAGATGAACCTAGGAGGTGTAAGTTGTCCTTTCAATTCGAGGGGTATTGAAAAGAAGTTCAATAAGAGCGATCAGAGTGTCGCTACCCAGTGTTGACCCTGAGTCAGATATCAGGCTAGTAAATAATACAACCAGTGAATAACATAAAGAATTTCCTAGAGGTAGAGAATAACTAAAATACCCTTAAGTAACGAACGACCATAATAGATCATCCTAATAGATAATAGTAGTAATAGACTAATAATCCTTCGCATAACATTCTAGATGAGAGAACGAGTGAGATAGAAGCTTGTGAGAGGATGAACTCACCTTAATGAGTCTAATTGTGCTAGGGTATACCCAAGTTACCTTAGTTTCCCTAGTAGGACATTTTCAGTATACAACACACTTCAGGAGCTAGTTAAGGCGTGAGGCTCAAACACTCATGAGGAGTTGGGTAACGATGTCAGTGTCGTATGGCCTCTGGGCCTTAGGTATGCATGTATAGTCGCATCAGTCCAGTTTAGGCGCTGAAGATCATCTAGTGGTATAGGATATCCGAGAACACCTAAAGCAAGTGTGCAAGGTACTTTTGCGGTTGACTATGTCGAAATATCTTTAGTCAAGATAGTTGAGAACAAGGATCGTTGTAGGGGAATGTACTGACCAGTGGTACAATAAGCAATTCAGATTTAGAAATAGCAGAAAACGTGGCCTTCAAGAACGTCAATGAACCTAGGAGGTGTAAGTTGTCCTTTCAATTCGAGGGGTATTGAAAAGAAGTTCAATAAGAGCGATCAGAGTGTCGTTACCCAGTGTTGACCCTGAGTCAGATATCGGGCTAGTGAATAGTACAACCAGTGAATAACATAAAGAATTTCCTAGAGGTAGAGAATAACTAAAATACCCTTAAGTAACGAACGACCATAATAGATCATCCTAATAGATAATAGTAGTAATAGACTAATAATCTTTCGCATAACATTCTAGATGAGAGAACGAGTGAGATAGAAGCTTGTGAGAGGATGAACTCACCTTAATGAGTCTAATTGTGTTAGGGTATACCCAAGTTACCTTAGTTTCCCTAGTAGGACATTTTCAGTATACAACACACTTCAGGAGCTAGTTAAGGCGTGAGGCTCAAACACTCATGAGGAGCTGGGTAACGATGTCAGTGTCGTATGGCCTCTGGGCCTTAGGTATGCATGTATAGTCGCATCAGTCCAGTTCAGGCGCTGAAGATCATCTAGTGGTATAGGATATCCAAGAACACCTAAAGCAAGTGTGCAAGGTACTTTTGCGGTTGACTATGGCCAAGGTCTTAACACTCGTGACGGGTGAGTTGGCAGGCGTGATGTCCTTATCTGAATACACAACAGTAGGTGTCACTACAATAAATTTGTTTATTTATGGCATCTGAAATATCATCATAGAAACTTACATTTACATCACTGTTTATTTTTGTGACGTAAAATTTGACGTCACGATGAACGTCACGCTAGGTGTGTCATTAAATGTCAAATATGACGATGTATATAATTTCGTCACGTATTATTAAATACATAGTGACGTTAATATATTTAGTCACATTAGAAATTATATTCAATGAAAATTAATCATGTCATCAAATAATATAAAGTTTTATCACTAATTATTAATATTGTCACTAATAATATAATAAATTTATTGTATTAGTGACAAAAAAAATTCATAATTTTTTAATAAATAAAAAGTGTAAAGTTACAATAAATGACTAAACTTTTTAGAAATTACAATATACAACACAACTTTTTTATAAATCACATTTAAGGACAACTTTTATAAATTACACTAAAGGACAAAACATTTTAGTAAAAGGACAAAACTTTATATAAATTAAAATTAGGGATAAAACTTTTTATAAATTAAAATTAAAGATAAAACCTTTTATAAATTATAATAGATACCACAACTTTTTATAAATTACATTAAAGGAGAAAGGTTCACAAATTACAATAATAACATACATCTTTTACAAATTACAATAATGACCCATGATCAAGTTGCAACATTTATACTCTGCTAACCAGGTGACCATGATAAACCTTCTTAACGAGGCAATCATCAACAGAGGACAAATCATTCTTGGCCTTTAGTCAACAGCTTTCAAGCCTATGTAACATGCATTGCAGGAACTCATGAGCTTCTTCCTGTTGATATATCTGAAAAATGATGCAATACCTAGGTCCATGAGAGTCAAGAATCACAATTATGAACACACTTCATTTCTGTATTTTTCTAGTCACTCCCTATACTTGAAATACACATTTCTAAGCACATTGATAACAAATATGTATATCTCTTACAATGACTAAAGAAATAAAATGACCAAAATTTACTAAAAAATCAATCCTAAATCAAAATCATTCAATGCTTATAACATATTAAGTAACGATCAATTAATTATAAACTAATCAAGCTACTAATAGAAAAATAAAGAATACAGTTCAATTTGTAAAATCTTTTGTGAGGCGATACAACTCTTGATGAATTTAATGAAAGTTCAATGTGATGACAAAGAGCACAAAGTAAACAAAAGCCCTCATTATCACTTGACAATTCAAACAAAAACAAAAACAACGAGAAACCCCAAAAGAAAACAAAGGCACAAAGATTAAACAAGAGACATACAATCACAAGGTTTCTCATGATGATTCAAAGATTGAATAACTAAAACAAATGGAACCGTGTGAATAAAACATTACAACAAAACATTGATAAAGCATGTATTACCCAAGTTTTCCAGCCCAAAACCCTGCAAAACGAGTGCCAAAAAATTGAATTATACAAATCGCCATTCTACATAAAGATAATGTTATAGACAAATAATATAAAACATTTTTAAGAGGAATATGAAAATCGATCCATTGATGATTGAAAGTAGTAACTAAAGATGTAAAGAATCATTGCCAATAACACGAGTCCATCATGCTACTTCAACTAACAGAGGGCTCAACAATTCAAAAATATATAAGTAAAACATGTTTCTCTCGAGCAAACAAAAAAGTTTTGGGCGATCAAAACAGGGTAATCTTCTAGGTGAAACAGTTTGGAAATTATACCTCAGTAGTCTGATGGACTAATGGCATCATCAATTTTTAGAACCATAAAGTTCGATTCGTTTATCATCAGTTTCAGAAGCTTCTGTAGCAACCATGGGCTTCGACCACGAATTTCCCCATGTAGAAAATCTAGAGCCACAAGATTTGAATTCAATGACCCTGACCATACCCAAAACCCACGATCGAGTAAAATCCAAGACCACCAGATTCAAAGAAAATAAGAAGTTTGAGAAGGGAAAATGGAGAGAAAACGAAGTCAAAAGGGAGAGAAGAGGGAAGGCTTACCTTTTCGGGTTCTTAAATTGGTGACGGTTAGAGCGTTCGTTGGTGAATCGAATCAGTAGATGAAGAGCCTAAGTCGAAGAGAGAAACATTGTGTGATTTCAATCTCATTAAACGATGAACAACGTGGATCCAACGAGTGAATAGACTAACGCTCCAATCTAGTTTTGCTTGTCCTTATTAATGATTTGAAAGATTAGTTCGGATGGAAGAGAAGAGAAGGCGTTGTGGGTCATTTTGATAAAAACTATCGCTGGTAGAGTCAGCGTAGCGCATCGACGAGGGCTTAAAATCATCGGCAGCTAGGGTTGGATGGTGAGAGAATTTCATTTTTCTTAGTTTGTCGTGAAGAAATATAGAGGAGCGAAAAAGGACGGAGAACCGCACTGCTATCAAACCTTTGGGATTATATTAGGTTTGGTCCCTCAGTTTTTTTTGTCTTAATTCTATCATGTTCAATCAAATTTATTTGCTATTGCAACGCAATTAATTTTTTTCATTTACATATTGGTCCTTACATTAATTTGTTTTTATTTTTTATGTATTTATCTTATTTAATTATTGTTATTATTACTATTTTATTTTCACTCACATATTATTTTTCTTTTTTTTAATGTCAATTTTAAGGATTAATATATTTTTATCTCTTTTTTATTTCATTTCATTTGATTTTGGTATAATCACTAGTATCCGATCTATTGATTGACTAATCGAGATCAAGTTCTGTAGAGACAAGGGCAACCCTCACAACCCAGTTTGCTCTATTCACAATCGTCAAGATTCAAACCTCCGACATTGCTTAAGGAATCTAGTGCATCATCCCACTAGACCAACTGATTGTTGGTCATTTCATTTGATTTTATTATTATTTTATTATTATCATATTTAAATTTTACTAATATATTTTTTCTTTTATATTTTGTAGGATAATTTCCTTGAAGATACATATTTCCTTCAATATTTTTATTACTACTACTACTATTATTATTATTATTATTATTATTATTATTATTATTATTATTATTATTATTATTATTATTATTATTTTGCTTTTACAAACAAGTTTTTCTATTTGTTGTGTCGTTAATTGTTCTTTTCGCAAAGTGAGACAACCTAATCATTTTAGAATAAATTTAATTTGAATTTTAAAATTAATTTAAAAATAAAATTTTAACTTAAAAATTGTTAAACTAAATTTTAAAACGTGATAGATAGACTTTGACACGATTAAATAAAATAACGGTATCAATGGGGATTGGTTCAAATGGTAAGCAGGTTGATATCTTTTAAGCAGGTCTCAAGTTTGAATCATTGTCTATGCAGAAAATTTTTATTTAGAGACTCACCCAACAAAGTCAAGTGTGTGACGCAAGTCGGCATCGTAGAATATTAATGGTTAAAAGGTTCTTAAACTTAAGCATACATACATATAAATATATTAAAAACTATTTTAATAAAACCTTTTTTTATTTGGCTTAACTGATGCTGCTGAGGAGAAAGGGCTTTTGTGGGTTATGTGTATGTAGCAAATGACTTAGGAAGAACATTTCAGTCGTGACAAAACATTTTGTAAGGGACAGTGGAACACAGAAGACGAAGACAGTGAGGAATAGATTTTTCTTACCAAGGCAAGATTTATTGTAACATCCGCAATACCGGGTTAGTGACCAAATTGTAAAGTTTCAGAATTTGGTGACTAAAGTATAAGAATGAAATAGTTCAATGATTATTGGATATATGATGAAGGTTATTTAGTAATTTAAAGGAAATAAAGGGCAAAAGGGTCAATTGACCAAGAATGAATTAAAAATGGGATTGGTAAGGATAAATGCACGTGGAAAGGGAGAGAATTCTCCAGAGTTCTCTTCTCCTTTCTTCTTCTCTTCACGTGGAAGCCAAGAGCCAAAGGTAAGCTTAATTTCAATTGGTTAATTCTTGAGTTTTAAGCTTAGTTTTTTCTTTGGGTATTAAATAAGCTTAAGGAAAGCTTATATGGGATTTAAACAATAAGATAAAGGAATTAAGAAGGAATTTGTAATATGAGTTTTAAGATGAATTTTGATATGGTATGGTTGTTGAGTTTTATGGATGAATTTGACTTGTCATCAATCTAATTAAGAAGTATAAAGTGTTAGAATTGGAATTAGAACACATTGAAATTTAGTGTGATTCTGAATGCCATGTAAATGATGATTTTGGGTTTAAAGAAGTGATTATGGAATAGAAATGAGTTTAAATATGTGTATGGAAGTTAGGAATATTAAAGGAAGTAAAATATGTTTAAGCTGAAATGAAGTGAATTTCGAGCTCAAAAATGTGATTTATGGGCAAGGGAATCGGTACCCATTCAAGGGGAACCGATACCCCTCAAGCGAACCAAATTACAGAATGTTAAGGGGAAACCGATACCCCACAGGAGGGAACCGATTCCCCCTAAAGGAAAATATGAATATTGGTGTAATAAGTTTGTTTAAGTTGCTAGTATCCAATTACAAGGTAGGTATCTAATGATTGCCTCAAAATGTACATTTATGTAGATTCTGCGCGTAAAGCAATTCCGTGTTTAATGGAAATAAGACTTGCGATGAGTCTATTTCCTAGAGTATGCATGAAGTCATGGACATGATTATGTGTTGTTATAATTATATGTGATTATCTGTATTACATTGATTGTATGTATGCATGACTAAAGATAATTATATGCTTTGTATATGTTATGTGATTAGGAATAGGTAGAAAGGAAACAAATGATGATATAAGAATCTATTATAAGATATATGATATGAAAATATGATAGTGAGCTATGTGAAAGAACTATGAGATATATGAGTTATATAGAAAATATATGTGAACAAGATATGACATCTATGTTTATATGAAACAATGCAAGGTGATATGAGCTATGTGAGATATGAATATAAAATCATATGAGAAGTGAAAAGAATTACATGAAAATAGACTAAGTGATTACATGTATATGTGAAAGAAGCTATATGATACGATCTATATGATTACATGCAACATATGATATTAGATATATGTTTACACATACATGTGGTATGTGACAGAAGAGAAGGAACATGTGATTATGAGATCAATGATTACACGTACATGTGATACGTGACTGAAAAGAAAAGATATGTGTTTATAAGAGAAGAATATGAATAAGTAATGTGAACTGTTATAAATGATAATGCCCATGTTATGTGATATGAGAGCTAGGGGTATAGTTGGCATGCCAAGGGTCGAGGGTTTACCTATGTTCTTCGGGACATATGGACTGTTTACCTATGTTCTTCGGGACATATGGACTGTTTACTTATGTTCTTCGGGACATATGGACTGATTACCTAGGTTCTTCGGAATCTATGGACTGGTCCTTCGGGACATTGATCGAGCTGTGGTGACAGCATATGTGTGCACAACCTCAATGTACTCACATACCTTAAGTTATCACTAGTGTACATAGGCTAATAAAGTGATTAAACAAGCATACTGAATGTGATATGTATACAATGGGTTTATAAATGGTTATCAAAGGTAAGTGGTTTGAAATGTGTTACATGAACCATATGATGTTATGTGTGTTTCTTAATGATAATGATAGAGATTATGATAATGATGGTATAGTTTATGTATGCTTTATGTTATATGAAATATTATATGTTTTATATGCCTCTCTAAGTCATCAACTTAGCGTGTGATTGTTTCACACGTAGGTTTGGAAAGCGAAAAGAAAAGTAAAGAGGAACAAGACAGGTCAGTTACTTCTTACCGAAGATCAGATCAGAAAAGATCTCTTGAATTAGATATATTCTGTACATTGAAATAGTTGGCATGTAATTAATGTTTTGAATTGTATAGCTTGATCGGTTTTGTCAAAAACATTTAAGCTCTGAATAGTTCGGAAATATTTGAATAAGTTACTGTACAAAAGTTTTAAATTACTCACTATTTATACGAATAAATTTTGAAAAGTCAATGTGACACTTCAGACTCGTATCCTGGTTGGATACGGGTTGGGGGTGTTACATTTATCTTGCAAGTCAAAATCGGATCTGACGAACTGTTGATGTCACTTGCCAGCTATATGACTGACCTCAAGTGCAATCATACCCTTCAAGAATTTGACCACCTCCAACCGCCATTCTATCTATAGTATAGACAAGTCAACATGGGTATTTAGGGAATATTCAATGACACAAAACCCTAGAAATTCCCATTATAAATACCTCATTGTAGCCGCCAAGAATAAGAGGCAAGCAAGGAGAGGATTTACCTTAGGCGTGAAGTAAGAATCTGCAGTACCTTACCCTCTACCATTCCCCAACTCGACTTTCCTTGGTGCCCTCCATAGCCAGACTATAACATAGCGGAGGTCAGGCCTCGAGAGAGGCTGACCGCCAAAGCAGGCGTGGTGCTGGTCAAAGCTGTCACAACAGAGCCCCTATTTGGGAGCCATTCTTCCTTTATTCTTAATTTCTTTTTTCTATTTTGGGCATGCTATTTTGGGCGTGTACTTAAAGATGATACTTTTTCCACAATATGATTTGTTTTACTGTGTTGGTTTTTGTTTTGCCGAGACAATTATTTGATGGTTAATGAATGATGCATTATGATTTTGCTTAGTCTGTTTTGTTCATTATTTTAATATTTTGCCTTGACACTGTAAGGGCTTTCGAGAGATTTCTTGGTCCCTAGGCGAAACACTTCTAGACCTTGTAATAGCTTTCGAGAGATTATCATTTTTCTAGAAATTGATTCTTATATTTGTGAGAATTAAGTTTGATCTATGTGAGCAATGGAATAGATCCAGGATGATATGTTCTAACATGCCTTAGAGATAAGGAGAGGGTTTCAATTGACTAAAAGGGATAAACGTTTGAGTAAGATAGACAACGAGTATAGTTCACGCTGAGGGGTATTGCCATAACAACAGTCTGACAAACCAAGGGTTGTAGCTCACACTGAGTAGTATTACCATAGCAACCGTCCTAAAATACTTCAATAATCTCGCCTTAGCAAAACCAACCTAATTGCTCTGTGAAAAGTCTGAATATGTGAAGTTATTCTAAATATATTTGAATCAACGTTTTTATTTGCCTTGGTTATTTTTATTTGTTACTTTTGCATGTTTTCTTTTCCTCGACCAAACTTTTCTGCAACTACACTTCACAATATTCTCTTGCTTCAGCAACGCTTTGACACCTGTTAATATAATCCATTACTAATTGTTTCTCTGTTTTGACAAGAATTCAAGGACTAGCTCATGACACCTAGTTCTAGTTATGGCGAAACATCAAAACCCCTATCAATCATTGAGGAGACGATAACTCACTTACCCTTTATTACTTGATTCAACCGTATACACTTGTACATATTTACTTGCCTTAGCATATACATTTACAAGCGATCAAGTTTCCATTACTTAGATGAATGCTAGGTGTTCGAGAGAAACATAGTAATTAATACTTGTACTATTCGAGAGAAACACAAGTAAGATCCACTTAAGCAATGGGGTGTAGATTTTCTTAAACTTAGAACCGGTATAGTAATACTATAGCCTAATCCCTTAGTGCTTGAGAGAGACTAAGATAGGATTTCAACAACTAAGAGGGGTAGTTTATCAAATAACGTAGGTTGCCATAGTTGAGACTGGGAAGAGATGTCGTGGCATGATATTCTATTAGGTTCCTTTGACTAGAGATAGCGGGAGCACTTTTAGAAAAACCCTATCGAGCAAGTGAAGCTTAGATAAATCAAATATACTTGAGAGATAATTTTTACCATATTTAAAATCAATCCCTAAATCAATCCCTACCATTCATTCTCATATGCAGCTAGTTGTGTGAGGATTATCAAGCTATCATTCATCTACTGTTTTTACCATTTTTCAATGTATTGACATTTCTATCATTTTCAACATTATCATATGCTTTTGCCACTACATTTCCATTTGCTACCCCATCAAACTATCAATCCATATCCACCAACATACACCTTTCAATGTTGTGGCATTACCCTGTAACACCCATTTCCCGTATACGTTTCCATACATGATTCACAGATGCCACATGACTTTTAAAACATTCTCTATACTTGAAAATCAATAAATTTTTCGTTTTCTTTAAACAAAACCATTTAATAATATATTAAACACGTCTACTCCGATTAACAATACTAGTTCATGTTATCCATATTTAAAATCAATATAAAACAATCCAGTTAATCTATTACACACCAGTTTCCAAAATATTTAAATAGAGCCAATAGGACATTCATAAGTACATGCCACTAAACTAATTCAAAAATTTCATCCTAGGGTGTCTTATTGATATTGCAGTATATTCCTTGATGCCTGGAGTTGCTCGATACTATTAACTTCTAATCTCATATTTTACCTACGCGTGAAACCAACACACACTAAGTATTTACTTAGTGAGGCATAGTAATAAAAAATGAATTATACTCAAATATAAGCACAACCAAATTATCAAAATACAAATGAAAATCGTATAATTCAAATCAATACATCCAATAGGCTTGGCGAACCAACTTCAATAAAATAACATGATAACTATATTTTGTAAACCATTTAATAATATATTAAACACTCTACTCCGATTAACAATACTAGTTCATGTTATCCATATTTAAAATCAATATAAAACAATCCAGTTAATCTATTACAGACCAGTTTCCAAAATATTTAAATAGAGCCAATAGGACATTCATAAGTACATGCCACTAAACTAATTCAAAATTCATCCTAGGGTGTCTTATTGATATTGCAGTATTCCTTGATGCCTGGAGTTGCTCGATACTATTAACTTCTAATCTCATATTTTACCTACGCGTGAAACCAACACACGCTAAGTATTACTTAGTGAGGCATAGTAATACAAAATTAATTATACTCAAATATAATCACAACCAAATTATCAAAATACAAATGAAAATCGTAATTCAAATCATACATCCAATAGGCTTGGCGAACCAATCTTCAAAATAACATGTAACTATATTTTGTATGCCCAACTACCTTTCAATCAGTATTTTCTAATTTTCCTTTGTTTGCCCAATATATGATGAATAAAAATACATGATACATGAGTTGCACCTAATTTTCGTAATTGAAACATAAGTATCATAACTATAAAATACATTGTTTTCATACCTTATAAGTTCTCTAGGGTGCACACGTAGTGCCGATACGGTCATTCATAAACACATTATGAATTATATGGATTGAAAACTTGGTGCCATACGATCCTTCATAAACACATTTTGAATTTGTGGTTTGCACACTTAGTGCCTACACGGTCGTTCATCAACATATGATGAATTCCGTGGGTTGCACATTTAGTGAATATACGGTCGTTCATCAACATATGATGAATTCCATGGGTTGCACACTTAGTGCCTATACGATCGTTCATCAACATATGATGAATTTCGTGGGTTGCCCACTTAGTGCCTATACGGTCATCCATCAATATATGATGAATTTTGTGGGTTGCACACTTAGTGCCTATACAGTCGTTCATCAACATATGATGAATTCCATGGGTTGCTCACTTGGTTCCTATATGGTCGTTCATCAATATACATCTATAACTCTTAATGTACATAATAAATGCAGTCACCTGTATGCCTCGTTAGTATGCTTTAAGGATGTCCAGCTATTAGACAACTTTATCTTTGCCTTTTCTACTTAACTCGGGAACTTGGTTACGATCTATATAAGTATCCATTAAGTACACATACCATACCATGTTAGTATACTATCTAACATTTATACTTTTAATAATACTTAAAAGTATTATTATATTTAATTTCTATCAAAATTCATCCTATTTTAATTTCCAGACTCAATATCGGTACCCCTACCATGGTATCGATACTTATATATTATGGTACCGATATTCCCTTTAGTATCGATACCATTTCTGTATTCTTGAATCCATGGTATCGATACCTTCATCATAGTATCAATACTCGCATCAGTATCGATACTAATTGCATAGTATCGATATTGATCATTAAACATAGTGTAGGTATTCCAGTACCGATGCCCTTACTCAAAATTTCCATTTTTCAGCTCGATTTGTACCCAAATTTGGTCAAATTCCCTTACTTTTACCTCCAACAATACTATTAAACTTTTATTTACTTATCTCAACTAACTTTCCTTCGTTTATCTTCTTATAACACTAAATCTTCAAAGAACATCTCAAACCAAGAATAATACCACTTTTTCTAATATTTTTAATCACATCCAAGGCTTCTAATCTCTTTTTTCTTAACAAGTCAAATATACTAGTAAACAATAAAAACTCATATTCCAACATATCATTCAAAAACCAATTTTCTTCAATCACCAATATTTCACTAATCAATTAGTTTTAATCATCCTTGAACTTTCCTTAAGTCTCTATATCAATTGAGGTTTCAAAACTTGTCCATAAACTAAAGAATAACTAACTCAAAGAAAACTTACCTTGGCTATGGGGAGAGTACATGAACATGGAAGAATAGAAGAGAAAAAGATAGCTAGCTTATTAACTTTCCGTTTCTCTCTTAAATCCATAATAAAATTAATTTTAAATTCATTTCACCCTAAAGGACCAAAATGCCCTTTCAATCTTCCATTCTTACTAATTGGTCTTAAACACAATTTCTAATAATTTCTTATACTTTGCCATTTATTCAATTTATTCCTCCAAATTTCAAATTCTTTATTATGGTCACCGACCATATATTTTGGGTATTACAATTCTCCCCTTAAGAAAATTCATCCCCAAATTTTAAGAAATACCTGATACAAAAAGGTGGAAATTGTTTCCTAATGTCCTCCTCTCTTTCCCAAGTAGCTTCTATCTTATGGTTTTCCAAAGTACTTTAACTAGAGGAATCTTCTTGTTACTTAGTTCTTTGCTTTCTCAAGCTAAGATCTGCATTAATTCTTCCTCACAAGTCATATGGTCGGATCTCTATTTCCTCTGGTGTGATAACATAAGATAGATCTAATTGGTACATTTTGAGCATCGATACATGAAAACTTGTGGATCTCATCCTATCAGGAGGCAAAACTAATTGATATGCTACTGGTCAGACCCCTTTTCAAAATCTCATAAGGTACAATAAATCTCGGACTCAGCTTTCCTTTGCTCCTAAATATCAATACTTTATTCCATGATGATACCTTCAAAAATACATTGTCTCCCACTTGAAATTCAATCTCTTTTCTTTTCAAATCAACATAAGAATTTTTCGATTGGAGGCTACCTTTAGATTATCCCTGATAACTATCACTTTCTTATATTTATTTCATCAAATCCGGGCCAACCAGGTCTCGATCTTTAGTGTAAACCAATTTAATGGTGTTCAACACTTCTTCCTATACAAAACTTCCTACAGGGTCATCTTAATACTCGATTGGTAATTGTTATTATAAGCAATTTCCGCTAAAGGTAAATACCTTTCCCATTATCCTTTAAACTCAATCACACATGCCCTTAGCATATCCTTTAATCCTGAATAGTTCATTCTGACTGCCCATATGTATGCAGATGAAAGGTTGTAATGAAGTTCAATCAAGTACCTAAAACTTTATGCAAGAAATTACAAAATCTTTGAAGTTAGTCTTGGATCTCTTCGGTTTGATCGATACTGGCAGTCCACGTAGTCGAACTATCTCTTATATACATAACTCATATTTATCCATCGAATAATATGTTCGTACTAATATGAAGTGAACTGCCTTGGTAATTTATGAACAATAACTCATAAAAAGTATTTCTTGCTAGGTGTCAAATGTAGCCTTGTAACAATCCCACAGTGACTCGTTTCCCTTTTCCTTTCATGAATCAAAATTGATTGAAATAATCCAAAAATACTTGATGTTTAGATTTTCCTCTATTGTTATGTCAGGCACTTTTCCACAATTTCCGTGATGGCTCTTTTCAAACCATGCCACCAAACCGACTTTTTAAATCTTGGTACATTTGTTCCATCTGAATGCATACTCAACTGACTTAATGCCTCAAAAGTTCTTAAATTCTTTATCATTGAAAATGCAAAGTCTCCTATGGTAATACAAACATTTGTTGGACCTGACCTCAAAAGTACTTAATCTCTTCATTTTCTACTTATACAATTCTTATCATGAAATTTCATATTACTTGTCTAAGGTTTAACTCTTTTTGATTCCACGCGTACTTTAGGCTTTTGTAATTAGCATAACTATAGCACCGCTTACCATACAGGTAAAGGCATCAAATCTTAAAGCAAACTTGATTGGTGCCAACTCTAATTCATGCGTAGGGTAATTCTTCTGTGAGTCTTTAACTTTATCGAGTCATATGCCACAACTTTATTTTTTTGCATAACATCCTTCCTAAGCCGTTAAGAGATGCATCACTAAAATCCACATAATCTTTACCTAACTCAAGTTGTATAAACACTGGTGCCTCTAATAAAATCCTCTTTAGCATTTCAAAACCTTCTTGGTTGGAATAAACCAAAATATCATCTAAATACCACCACAAATTGATCCAAGTAAGATTGGAATACTCAGTTCATCAAGTCCATAAATGTTGCAAGAGCATTCGTCAATTCGAATGGTATCACCACAAATTCATAATGTCACTACTGAGTCCAAAATTTCTCTTTGATATATCCTCCTCTTTAATCTTTAATTGGTGGTATCCTGAACTAAGGTCTATCTTAAAGAACATTGTTGTGTCTTTCTATTGATCAAACATATCATCAATCCTCGAAAGAGAATACTTCTTTATTGTTACCTTATTTAAATGTCAATAATATATTCCTAACAACATAGATTCATCTTTCTTTTCGCTAATAACACAATTACTCCCCAATATAAAACACTCGGTCTGATAAAACCTTGATAAATCAACTCTTTAATTAAGCCTCTAATCTCTTAACTCGCTTAAGTCATTTGATACGGAATCATAAGAACATGCTCAATACCTTGATAACCATTAACCTTGACTTCCACCTCTCGCTTTGGAGGTAACCCAGGTAATTCATCTGAAAAGACATCTATAAATTCTCTAGTTGTGGAAATATCATATACTTTTACTTTAATTATTTGAGTATCTATCACATTATCCAAAAGCTATACATCTTTTTGAACTAATCGTTTATGGAGAGAAACAACCTATACCCAATATGATCTAACTAATCAAATGATTATTCCATCAGATTCACCGAGAACATAGTCCCTAGAATCTTTATCGAATATTTACTACTGTCCAACTCACACTTGCACCATGACCCATAGAGTTTACCGCTATCATATCACTCGAGATTAAGTTGAATATAATACTTTATTTTAAAATTTCTTATTTCCTTGCACATAATGGAGGAAAATTCCTAACAGCTTCTACCCTTCTAAGGTGTGATAGTTAAGTCATGTCGGATTCTCTTGGGTCAATTTTGATCTCGACCTTCTTTTCAATATTATCAAATTTCTTATTTATCTTTAGTTTCCGAATCTAAACACAATCAAAATCATCTTACATTACTAAAGGGTAACTTTACTTTCGTATAAGCATCTTCACAGTATATAACAACTATCAGTAAACTTTTGACACCCTAGTGGCATGTATACATTCTTAGCAAAATTAATACTCATTTCATGTCTAGAAACGGCTAAACCTGTAGCTCTGATACCACTAAATGCAATACTCATTTCCCGTATACATTTCCGTACATGAGTTACAGATGTCACATGACTTTTGAAACATTCTCTGTACTTGATAATCAGTAAAAATTTTGTTTTCTTTAAATAAAATCATTTAATAATATATTAGACACGTCTACTCCGATTAGCAATACTAGTTCATATTATCCATATTTAAAATCAATATAAAATAATCCAGTTAATCTATTACAAATCAGTTTCCAAAATATTTAAATAGATCTAATAGGACATTCATAAGTGCATGCCACTAAACTAAGTCAAAAATTTCATCATAGGATGTCTTACTGATATTGCAGTATATTCCTTGATGTTTGGAGTTACTCGGTACTCTTTACTTCTAATCTCAGCTTTTACCTACTCTTGAAACCAACACACACTAAGTATTTACTTAGTGAGGCATAGTAATACAAAATTATTTATACTTAAAAATAAGCATAGCCAAATTTTCAAAATAAAAATGAAAATCGTATAATTCAAATCAATATATCCAATAGGTTTGGCGAACCAATCTTCAATCAAATAATATGATAACTATCTTTAGTATGTCCAGTATCATTTCAATCAATATTTTATAATTTATCCTTTGTTTGCCCAATATATGATGAATAAAATACATGATACATGAGTTGCACCTAATTGCCATAACTGAAACATAAATATATCATAACTATCAAAATACATTATTTTCATAACCTTATAAGTTCTCTAGGGTGCACAAGTAGTACCAATATGATCATTTATAAACAAATTATGAATTCAATGGATTGCACACTTAGTGCTGATAAGGTCATTCATAAACACATTATGAATTCCTTGGTTTGCACACTGAGTGCCTATACGGTCGTTGATCAACATATGATGAATTTCATGGGTTGCACATTTAGTGCCTATAAGATCGTTCATCAACATATGATGAATTTCGTGGGTTGCACACTTAGTGCCTATACAGTTCGTTCATCAATATATGATGAATTTTGTGGGTTACCCACTTAGTGCCTATACAGTCGTCCATTAACATATGATGAATTTTGTGGGTTGCACACTTAGTGCCTATACGGTCGTTCATCAACATATGATGAATTCCGTGGGTTACACACTTAGTGCCTATACGGTCATTCATCAACATATGATGAATTCTGTGGGTTGAACACTTAGTGCCTATAAGGTCGTTCATCAACATATGATGAATTTTGTGGGTTGCACACTTAGTGCATATAGTACACATAGTACTGATATACAAATGCATCATATGCCTTTAACAACATGCATCTATAACTCTTAATTTACATAATAAATGCACTCACCCGGTATGCCTCGTTAGTATGCTTTAAGGATGTCCAACTATTCAACAACTTTATCTTTGCCCTTTTCTTGCTTTACTCGGGAGCTTGGTTACGATCTATACAAGTATCCATTAAGTACACATACCATACCAATGTTAGTATACTATCTAACATTTATACTTTTAATAATACTTAAAAGTACTATTATATTCAATTTCAATCAAAATTCGTCCTACTTTAATTTTCAGACTCACTAGTATCGGTACCCCTACCATGGTATCGATACTTCTATACTATGGTACCGACACTCCCTTCAGTATCGATACCATTTCTGCATTCTGGAATCCATGGTATCGATACCTTCAATATAGTATCGATACCTACATCAGTATCGATACTAATTGCATAAGTATCGATATTGATCATCTGGTTTCCCCAAATTTAAACCTATAGTATCGGTACTATTCTTCTAGTACCGATACCCTTACCCTGATTTTCCATTTTTCAGCTCGATTTTTACCCAAATTTGGTCAAATTTCCTTACTTTTACCTCTAACAATACTATTAAACTTATTTACTTATCTCAACTAACTTCCTTCATTTAGCTTCTAATCTCTTATTTACTTCTTTGACAAGTCAAATATACTAATAAACATCAATAAAAACTCATATTCCAACATATCATTCAAAAACTCATTTTCTTTAATCACCAATATTTCAATAATCAATTAGTTTTATCATCCTTGAACTTTCCTTAAGCCTCTATATCACTTAAGGTTTCAAAGAAAAATTACCTTGGCTATGGAGAGAGCACGTGAACACGGGAAGAAGGAGAAGAGAAGAAAGATAACTAGCTTATTAACTTTCCCGTTTCTCTCTTAAATCCCTAATAAATAAATTTTTATTTCACTCTAAAGGGCCAAAATGCCCTTTCAATCTTCCATTCTTACTAATTGGTCTTAAACATAATTTCTAAAGCATTTCTTATACTTTACAATTTATTCAATTTATTCCCCCAAATTTCAAATTCTTTATTATGGTCACCGACCCGATATTTGGGGTATTACGTATCCATTGGTACATCATCACTAACAATACTTAGATAGAGTAAGTTATTTGCTTTGATTAAACTTTGTAATTTCCACCAATCTTTGTAGAGACGATACTCACTCATCACTTTATTACTTGAGCGATTGTGTATACTTGTACATTATTTGTGTATAATTTTATAGTACTCACAAAACGCAATAGTTAACATTCAAGTTGAATTGGTTCTAAGCACAACAAACTTTTTAGTGGAGGAATACAAGCAACTCATCTTAGTTCTGCATCTGCAATAAATGGCCTTTGATTATGCAAGAGCGTATATGGGTGGTAGTTTCCAGCAGGTCCAATTTTTCATCACGCAATCGCTGATGCCTTTGACCTTCCAAGTGCAGCTATTGCAGCCAAACTGCATGAGAGAAAGTATTAATCCGTTTGATTGTGTCCTAAGGTTGAGATTTGGTGTTTATCTGATGTCTTGTGTTAGATTGGAAGGATCATGTTATTTTGAAATTATTGATCGTGTACTTCGAAGGCTTTAGCCCCTTTTTCGTCCTAGTCTTAGTTGGGTTTTTATGATATTATACTTCCCCTTTCCAATCGCTGGAGTAATGCTGGTTTTATTTTTCATGGTAGCTTGTAGTTTACGTTTTTTTGTGGTGGGTTGTGGTTATAGAGGGTGCAGTGGTTGTTGGCAGCTTTCTTCAGTATCGTATTGTCGATTTTTCCTTTGAATTGAATATTGTGGTTATTTGGGTTGTAATGCTTTGTCTGGGATGTATGTACTTTTTTCCTGCATTTTGGGTAGGGAAGTTTTTAACGAGGCATACATTTTAGAAAGGTTTTGTTCGATTATTAATAATATCTTCCCGAGCAAAAAAAATTAAATCAAAAAATAAGTCTATTCACTAAGTGACAACTTATTATAAAAAGTATAAATTTTATTCAATTAATTTATTATTTTCCAACATATTAATCGAAGACAAGTTTTATAACAAATCTCATCATAATTTTCTTATGCATTATAAAGCTCTTCTTTCAAGTTTCGAAGTTTTTGTTTGTTTGTTCATTTTCTTCTAATTCTCAATTATTTTGTGCACCAAACACATATAATCGAACTAGATGCTAAAAATAACCAAACAAGTTACCCAATTAATGAGTCTATACTGGAATAGAGGGTAGCAAGAAGTAACTACAAAGTTTTATTCAATAAGCTGAAAAGAGTCCAAAGCAGGGCCCTGGGAGGAAACCCTGTAACCATGAGCATGCTGCTGCCTCTAACAAGGCAACTTTAATGATAAGCTCTCTCAGATTTAAGCAGTGGCCCTTTATTCACTTAAAGCTAATACTACAATTACAGTAGTAATTAGTTGATGCACTAGGATGGCTTTCGATTAAGCACGAACAACTTGTCGGATCCTACTACGTGGTTCGTTTGCTTTGAGAAATACCCATGGCCATGCCCCTTCGCCTTCACCTTCGGATAGAGCCAAACGCATTTGTCCATCTTCGTCTTCAGCTCTCTCAATTTCGTTGCAATCAGTTGCGGATGAACCACATACCGAAGGGCAGTACTTAAATTTGTACATACGCATACGTTCCGTGCCGGTCTCCTCTATTTTAAACCAACTCTGCTTTGTGTCGCAACCAGGGTTTCCTTCCTCCCCACCTAGTTCCACAAACCTTTTTTCGGTTGAGTCGTCGATATTTTGAACCTTCCACACCGTTGATGTTTGGCAGAGTCTGTCTCTTTTTCCAGTGAACTTCAAGTTTACGTCGGAGGACACACGGACGACATCATCATTGTGGTCCGCATTAGAAAATATCACGGGGTTACCAAAGTCCGCATCGGATTGTCTCTGAACGACGATTTCCGGGCATTTTCTACCACTCTCCCTGCCTATGGCAAGCCCTCCACCACCATCGACATCACCATCACCTTCGTCCCATATCCCTGACATTACATAGTATGGGACGCCCGTGACGACATAATCACCGTTAATATCCAGCACGGCATTGTTTGCAGCGTTAGCCAGGCCAAACATGACAAAAAAAAGAATTACAGAAGCACTTGTGGTTTTCATGATTAGCTGATTGTGTGTTGAGATGTGTTGTTGGTTTAGTTTTCGATGCCAATTTATAGAAGGTGTAAGCTCCATGAACGTCCATAATTCATTTGAGGTGGTCCAATTAGCAGGACCACTCGTACATGTCTTGTTGAAATCTTCAATATCGCATTACCCACCCCAACAGCATTTTTGTTGTCTTGTTATTTATTGTTCTTGTCTTCTTATTATCCATTTAATCACATGAATGAATGAGACACTCAAAATAATTGATTCCATAAGGTCCCATTGGTAGCAGATATCTCTAGAACGATTTACATCTTCAAGCATTCTGAGTGATTTCCGTAGTATATGTAAACTAATATCAGTAAGCAATTAACAAGATTAATTTCAGAATTTGAGATCAACCATCAACTTTGTGATCAGGTACTTAAACTTGTTAGTTTTTCTTTTTCTTGTTCGCTTATTATGATTAATTAAGTTTAAATTAATGTTAGATGAAAATTTACTTGACTATGAAAAATTATAAAATAATAGTCGATTTAGAAATGTTAACGAATTAATCCCTCGTAATTAATGACCGTTAACATTTAATGGTGGAGGTGACGTGTCAGTTAAAATTTAACCGAAAGAAAGACTCCTCAGTTAACTTTTTGGTATAATTATATATTTGGTCCTTGTTACTTATCCAATATGTTAATTTAATCCTAATTTTAGTTAAAATTCAATAAATTTAAGGGTAAACTACTCAGTTGACCACTTAACTTTAGCCCTTTTACTTTTCCATCTATCTTTCAATTTTGTTCATCACACCACATAATATTTAATTTTTCAACCAAGTCACTACCCGTTAACGGTTGACTAAAATGATGACATGGTAGTTAAACGGAATTCGCATAATTATAGTTATGTGGGTTGATTGAGACAATTAAATAGTTAAGTGGTCAAATGAGTAGTGGCTTTTAACTGCCACATCATCATTTCTGTCAACGTTAACGGCTAGTGGCTTGATTGAAACAATTAAATAGTTATGTGGTGTGATTTTTAAAAGATTGTTGGCAAAAGTAAAAGGACTAAATAGACAAGTGGTGAACTGAGTAGTTTACCCTAAATTTAATCCTCTAATTAATTTACGACATGTGTTAATCTCTAATTTCAAGGCTAAGTTTATTTTAATTTATTTTTAATTTAATAGGTTTATTTTGACACGTATCATCCAATGTTTGATAAGGTGGATAAGGGGAATCAACCCAAGACCATTGGGGATTATAGCAACGGCAAAACTAGTGAGTCAAGGAAGCAATATAATATATAATGGACAACAAATGTATATATCTTTATATAGTATGTAAATGATTTACTCAAAACTAATAATATTTTATATATTTAAATATATATTTTATTTTTGTTTTAACTTATTAAATATATTTTATTTTTATTTTAATGTAAAATATATCTTATCTTTATCAACACTTAAAAATATATTATTTAAAATTTTTACATATATCGTAAAAAAATCTTTTATATTTCTTTTAACTTGATTTTAAAATATTTTAAAAACTTTATTTTTACATAAATTACAAATTTATATTTATTAAATATATTTTATTTTAATTTTAATGTAAAATACTTAAAATTAATAATATTTTATATATCTTAAATATATCTTTTATTTTTTTAACTTATTTTTAAAACATTTTAAATATTTTAAATAATATATTTTTAAGTGATAATAAAGATAAAATATATGCACAAAGTGATGATAAAGATAAAATATATGCATGAACCAACTTACCTTAGTGGTTAAAGGAATCATTGTTGTTCTTAGAGGTCACAGGTTCGAGCACTAGCAGCTGCAGCTGGGTGATTTGCATTCATTGTAAACTAGTTGAGAGTATTTAGAACATATACTACATTGTAATCACGCTAAATTAATAAAAAAGATAATATATATATTTACATTAAAATAAAATAAAATATATTTAATAAGTTAAAATAAGAATAAAGATATATTTAAGATATACAAAATATTATTAATTTTGAGTAAAACATCTACATACTATAACACAAGATATATACATTTGTTATCCTCAGTGGTCTTTGGTTTGATACCCCTTATCCATCTTTGGTTTATTTTCTTCTAATAGGGTGACACATGTCACCCTCTGATTGGAAGAAAATAAATCTATTAAATTAAAATAAACTTAGCTTTCCAATTAGAGACTCATAGTGTTACGATTTAATTAGAGGATTAAATTTATTGGATTTAACTAAAATTAGGATCAAATTAACATTTGTGTAAATAACAAGGACCAAATATATAATTATACCAAAAAGTTAACTGATGAGTCATTCTCTCAGTTAAATTTTAATTGCAACATCACCTCCACCGTCAAAAGTTTAACGGCCAGTGGCTTGATTGAACCATTTAAATAGTTGGATGGTTTGTTTGATCAAATTGAAATTTTGGTGGTCAAAATGATTTTTTGATCATAGTTGAATGGTTACCCGTGTAGTTTACCCTTAACTTTTTTAATGAGATAAATTGGTATAATAAAATATACAACTCTTAAGTTTTAGACTTATATTAATTTATTTTCAATTCTAAAAATTACTTCATATAATATTAATATTTTATTAATTTAAACTTAAATCTCAAACTCAATCTCCTTCTATCCTAAAAATATAAAATGCAAAGAAAATCAGCAATATCTTAAATACTTGAATTAGACATTCAAAATAATTGATACCACAATGTCCCATTTGGAAGTAGATATTTTTCCTGAAGATTTTGAGCCTACGGCAGCCTTGCGTTTGCATAATTTTCAAGAAAATATTTTAAAATTTATTCAACGATTTCAATGATAAAAGTAAACTTTATTTTCTGAAAGGTTTTGAATAATTATACGTTGTCAATGACTAAATAAATTCAGAACAAATATTATCATCGTGATCATGCATCAATTTTGTGAGGTATATAATCTATTGCTATGCATTATTATTATTATTATTTTTGGCTTATTATGATTATATCAAGTTTCAATTGAAGATAAAAAATTATTTTAACCATGAAAGTTACAAAATAATCTTTGTTTTAAAAAAATTAACAAGTTGATTCATTGTCGTTATTTTGAATGACTACCCAACTAAAGAGTTGTCAATATGACTACCATTTTCAAATTTAAACCAATATGATCACTTAACTATTTAATTGGTTCAATATAACCACTTACCGTTAACATTTAACAGAAGTGCTTTTGTGACAGTTAACAAAATTGGTATGATTACATATTTAATAAATTAATCATCCAATCAAGAGATGACATGTATCAGCATATAATCCTGACACGTCAATCTCAACTCTTGATTGAAAGATTTTTTTTAATAAATTTTAATTTATTTAATTAAATTTATTTTTTATCTTGTCAAAAGGTGACATTTGGGAGGAATTGAACCTGAGTCACTTGATTGGTAGAAGAACACCCAAGTCATTAGGCCAAATGCTTCGATTAAGTATTGCAACAAACTTTATTTATTTTATAATATTATTAATGATAGAAAAATAAAGAAATAGAATCATCCAAATGAGGATTTGATCATAGACCAATTATAAGAGCACATAAATCAGTTAAACAAATAGAAATATTTTTGTAATTAAATAGATTATATGTATTATAAATTGTATTTATATGCACTGTCACACTGCTTCTTTTTTATGACCTGGTTCTCTTTGCTGAGCCTTCCATGGCGCAATTGGAAGTTATTAAACACATTCTCTCCACCTTTGGTAAGGCCTCCGGACACAAGGTTAGTATCTCCAAAACAACTAGTTGTTTCTCTCGCAATGTGCCTGAACAATATCAAATTATAATTAGCACGAGATTTCAATTATCCGGAGTTGATGATTAAGGGAAGTATTTAGGTGTGTCGTTGCTTTATAGTAGAGTTACTTCAGCCACTTACGAATACTTGCTCCAAAAAGTTCAGGATCAACTTGTCGAGTGGAAAACCCGTCATCTTCCTTTACTGGTCGAATTGTACTGGCAAAAGTTGTTTTAGCGGCTATTCCATCCTATGCAATGCAGACTTCATATCTCCCAAAAAATATTTGTGATTCTATTGAACGGTTGATTCGTAAATACATTTGGGGTGGAACGTCAGATAGAAGAGTTCTGCATCATGTTAATTGGGAGAGGCTTTGTCAACCTACGGGCTTGGGGTTGATAATGGACCAAATTGATTAAATGTACAAGTATTGAAGATCAAATATATAATTATACCTATTCTCTTAACTGCGATGTAAGTACTACCATTGAATGTTAGTGGCATGTAGTTATATTAAACCAATTAAATAGTTAACCGGTCATATTGACTCAATTTTGAAAATTATGGTTATATTGACACCTACTCCATAGTTGGATGCTCATTAAGTAGTTTACCTTTTTTTCTAACGGGTGCTACCGTGAGAATTAATGTAAATTAGTATTGTAAAAAATTTACATTTAAAGAACTTGATGTTCTACCTTAACTTGCTGACACACTAAGTACCTGCTGACACACTAAGTACCTAGAGACAAACTTGGACACTTCTTTTTTTCATGTACGACCATCAACACAACTGTCGAAGTTCATGGTTCATGTTGTTATTATCTAGATAGATAGAGAACAGACTACAATGTACCTCATAAAGAATCTTATTATGTGGCTACTCATCTGCGGGTAGACACAAATGACACCTAAAGAATAACACATCCTCATCTTGTAACTCAAAATGTGGTGCCTCCTTAGAAAACTCACTCCCCTCGAGCCTTCAAACTATTGTCAGCACTCTCTAAACTCTTAACTTCGCTTACTAACTCGGGTTAAACTCATACCTCATCTAATAAACCACCATCACTAGTGAAAATTAGGCGTACCAATAAAGATTATGATTCCAACATCGATTTCCTGCTCAAGGCATTCGTAACTACATTTGTCTTTCTCGAGTGGTAGTCGATCACACAATTGTAGTCCTTTAACAACTCGAACCACCTACGCTATCTTAAGTTCAACTCCTTTGCATGAGTAGGTACTTAATGCTCTTTTGATCAATAAAAATGACCCCAAAAAGATTATGCCTCCAAAATGTTAATGCGAAAGCTACTGTAGTAACCACTAAGTCATGGGTAGGATAATTACTATCATGTGACTTGAGCTGATAGAATGCATATGCCATAACTTTCCTCTCTTCAATCAAGACATATCCTAGGCATTGTTAAAAAGGGTGAAATCCTTACCCGACTCCAGTTGAGTCAAAACATGGTCTGAGTTAAGATGACCTTCAACTGATCAAAGCTTTTCCTTCATTTCTTATCCCACATAAAGGGAACTCCCTTCTAAAGCAATTTGGTCATAGGGGTAGCTATCATCGAGAAACCCTTAACAAACTGATTATAGTACCTGGCAAAACCCAAGAAACTATGCACCTCTATCGTGCTCTTTTGATAGTTAATGCACAACCTCATCGCTCGTCATTTTTCTTGACAAACAAAAATTTTGCTCCCCACGGTATATGCTTAGTCGAATGAAACCCTTCTCTAGCAACTACTATATTTGGAACTTTAACTCTTTTAGCTCTGTTGGAGCTATGCAGTATGAAGTAATTGACACTAAATCCAAACTCGACAACACTTCAATGCCAAACTCTAACTCTTAATCGGGCGGTAGCCTTAACAACTATTCTGGGAACATGTTAGGAAATTTTCGTACGTTGAAAATATCCTCGAGTGTAGGAAATCAAATCTTGATATCGACTACATGAGCCAAGAAGCCCTTACAACCCCAATAAATTAGTCATTGGGTCACTATGGCTAAAACAATCCTTGATACACACCTCAACCTCTTACTAGTCATCAATACCTTAGTGCCATCAACCCTTGTGAGTTTGAGTTATCGAGTTGTGCACCGTAAGCTCGCATTGTGATCAGATAAACAATCAATCCTAAAAATCATATCGAATTCTCGAAATGGTAACTCTACTAAGTTGGCTAGGAAGGTTTAACTTTGGATCTCTACTAGACATCGACGGTGAACCTTGTCAATAAGGACGTCTAATCCTAGGGGGCTAGATATTCAGACATATCTATTAGTCCTCTACTAGATGTTTCTCTTCTGGACAAGGTTTTAACACGTATAAGAGTGTGTGGATCCTAGGTCTTTTAAAATAGTAAACGGAATAAAAATACCATAAATGTACCTGAGATCACATATACTACATCACACTCCTCTTGAGTCTCGTTGCAAACTATCTTGAGGCCATTCTCGTCTTAAACCCAACCAATTATCTAGTTGTATTCATATTGAACTGTTTGGATGTAGCGTCACCACCTCTCAAGGACCTTTTGCCTCATTGAACAGATTGAGTGGGCCTTTAGGTGGACGTAGAAGCTACAGTCTAAGCCTTATGGAAATCTTCTATAAAATGCTCTAACGAACCATAACTAAGCACCCCACTAACACATCACAAGGTGTCTCTTACAACAAAATGAGTAGACTGAATGACACGGGGTCCTCATCGATCCACTAGTGCTAGCCCAGAAGTTGATAATAAGGGTCTCTCACGGGGCTTAGATCTACCCTCATGGTTTGAACTATATCTTGGCCTCTTACAGTGGCTTGTTGGGGAGCTCTAGGATCCATGAGAGTCTTTGACACTCTTTGCCAAAGTCTACAAATATCTCATCTGCTTTGAAGCTCTCCTACTATGCCTCGTAGACCTACTCAATAGTATATCTCTCATACTCTGGACCCTTTGAATCATCTTCACTTGGCGGGTCAACTCAAAGAAGATCCTAATAGGGCCAGTCACAAGGTGAGTAAGGATATCGAGGTATAGAGCCTCCCTAAACTTTCTACAATGGTGGTTCTTAGTCGCCACTAACTCTGGTGCATACCAACTCAAACAGAGGAACTCTCACTCGTACTCATACACGGATCGGTCACCCTAAACCATATACAGGAAATGATCACTTAAATCATCAGTGTGAGCCTCTCCAATGTACTTCTGTCGAGACTCCTATATGAAATATACCAAGTCGGTCTATCAGGCTCTAAAGTCATATCTAAGATCTCCTACCAGTCTATGTCATCACTCTTTACAAAGCAGTTATGCACTCAAGCTTACCCTCGGGGTAAAATATAGCTAACGAACCGTGTAAAGGGTCTCTCGAAGCATCGACTATGATAGAGCTGTTATCCATAAAACTAAAGAAGTTTATGGTCTTGTACCAATGAAGCCTCTCGACTGAAGATCCTTATAGTCCCTATAGGTGAGGCTGACAGTGTTGGTGGGGCTGATGGAACAAATGATGCTCAATGAATAGTACGTACGATGTGCCTAAGTGCTAACATCAAGTCTCTAAAGAAGGTCACCTTGTCGACCCTTTTATCTCCTTAAATCCTAAACTCCTCATAATCCAAGACAAAATCGTAGCCAGAGTCATCAACTAAGAGATACGACTCATGTCTTTTCCTATATTACTAGTAGTGGAATTATTAGTCATAGGTTATCTAAAATTCAAAAGAAAATAGAGGTTATTATCGTCATTCTAGTTATATAAGTACTCTTGAAACTCTAGAGGCATGCACACACGTAGACGTTTATTGACTATAACCTACGAATCCTAGGAAAGAATGAACCTACCACTCTGATACTACTAAATATAACACTTTAGTTTGATCCAAACTGAAGATCAAATTATTAAAGCATTATACAAAAGTAGTGAAGTGGCTAATCTAAATTTTCTTTTAAAATCGACATTGAAATCATCATTAAAATATCATTATTAAAATAAAGATAAAACAAGTGTATAATAAGTTTTACAAAAAAATGGAGCTCCCAAATACATCTCAAATTTATAAAATAAGTATTTCAAAATATAGAGTTACGATTAGGATACACACGGTCTATGAATAGTATGCCCTCTAAAACAAACACAAGAAATATTGTGTGCCTCGAACGATCTAGAATGCAAGTTATGCGATAAGCTCCCCAATGATACTCCTAATAACTTGTGCACGAAAACAAATTCTAAACGTTGAGCTCACAAGCTAAGTGTATATTAATAATTATATTACACTACATGCGTTCATCATATGGGCATGCTAGCAAGTACAGACATAAGCATACAAGAATAAGAAACACACATGCTAAGGTAGCCATCATAGGTGTGGTTGGAGAGTTTGCTACATCTCAGGACTCACACCCTTCTAGTCTACTTATGGTACCCTCATGTACCTAGGGTAATATCCAGAATTCATGCATTAGAAACATATACCCAACTAACTTACTCCTCGTGAGTACTCGTGACATCTACGCCCAACTAGTTGAGATATATCCAGATATTCAAAGCAAACAAGAAGATCGTCATACTTGCTAAAGTAAATCAGGTGTCCTCGTTGTTTTTCGAGCATTATATAAAGGCATAAGTTCTTTTACATCTTACTTCATAATGTTCTTATGATTTTACCGTAATTATTTGTTGTTTTCACTTATAAGATTATTAGAGAAGTATTGGCAGTCCTAAACCCCTTCCTGAGCCCTTAACCCCACGTTAGGCTTCTTGCTCAAATTAGTGCGATGGTACCAATACTAAGACTATTAGTATGTATACCGACGTTACATTATTGATAGCCTCCCTTGGTACTGATACTAGTTTTATATTCGATGTAATAAGAATGCCTTATAGTTAGTATCAATACACTTATATGGAGTATCGATACTTCTTTATCAGGGTGCCAAAACCTTCTTAGGTATCGATATCAAATGTAGGTTCGATGTTTGGGAAAATAAATCAGTATTGATACACTTACTTAGGGTATTGATACTTTTTCTTTGAGTAGTATTGATACTTCTCGAGTGTCGATACCAAAATTGGCTACTGAAATTTATAATTTAACGATGGTATCAATAGCCCACCCTTAGGTATCTATACCTAGGGAACATTATTGATACTCTACAAATAGAATATCGATACTACCCAACCAAAACTCTATTATTTTGGCTATCTGAAGAACAATATTAATATTATTCATCTTGTACCTATACTCAAACCTATAATTTCTCTATTTTACTTGAAAACTACACCCAAATTTCACCCTTAAGCCTCCCTAAGGCCCTTAAACGTTATTTAAATCTAATGCAAGTTAAAATGGGTCATGATAGGTAAATTTTCATGTCGTATAACATCACAAACCATAATATACCATGGAATCACTTACATACTCTATGAACTCATACAAGCTAACCAACATATACAATAACTTACAAGTGATATCGGTAAGTAAGAAGTGTATTACATTGATCCTAAAAAAATTAGATTTAAAACAGATCTTAGTCAGGAAAAAAATCAAATCACAAGATAAAAGGATGAAAAATAATTTATTGAGTTTGAATTTAAAAAATTGAACCCAAAAATAGACTCATGATATTAAAAAAACATTAGGATAGAATGTTAAAAAAAAAGTCAACGGTTGACGATCGATCATTGGCAGGTAAACGATCAATAACTAGTCGGCTCGATCATGGTTAGGTCGACTCAGAGAAAGCTCAATCGACTTGGCACAAGTGTTCTGGATTGGTTCGGAATGTCTAGACCGATCCAGACTGGATTTTGAACCTCCCTCGCTACCAGAAAACCCCCACGCGTAAGGGACAGCGCGTGGGATGCATACGAATCCTCCACCGATTGAAAAAATCTCAAAATTTCCAGATTTTTAGTTCGAGGACTGATGAGTCCATTGTTGGGGTTGTTTCACAGTGAAAAACGAGGGAGGGTGGGTTTTGAAATCGGTCGGTCCTTCTCCAAAAACGGATGGTGGAGGTATGAAAACAAAGTAATAACATGGAATAAAATCAGTAAGGTTTTGACCAGAACTATGCGAGGGACCTGATGGAGATGGCGGTGTAGTCATAGATTACCATGATCGACCGAAAATTGAAGAAATCTAGGCAGTTTCTTGGGTTTCTGACAAGAGATTGAGGCTCTCTTCACGACTAACAGTGGGGCTTCTTACAGTGTGGTTGGTTGGGTTATGGTTGTGGGTGAACGATGAACATGACGGTGTGGACGGTGTAATGTACGACTACAAGAGAGGGCTGATCAAAGCTCGAAAGGATAGGGGACTATTTAAAGGCTTCAGGATTTTTGGTGTTGCTTCTATCGGGAGAAAGTAAACTTTTTGGGTTTAATAATCTAATTCAAATTTATTTAAGAGATATTTTAATAAAATAATCTCAGACAGTAGCCTACCCTTGATGGTAGGAGTATGGTTGGCCAAACTCTATGCTCTGATTTCAAATCTCCATAACAGTACCTTTACCATTTTTTTCTTGGCTCATAGATGTGGGTCAATGCAAGTTTAGGTCCTTGAACTTTTAGAAATTTTAGATATAACCCTAAAATCTTTATGATCTCAATTTAATCCCCAAAATTTCCTAATTAAACATTTAAAATAAAGCTTAAAAATTGGGGTGTTAAACCTCTCCCCTCCTTAAAAGAAACTTTGTCCTCGAAATTTACCTGAGTCAAAGAAAATCAGAAACTGAGCTTTCATCAATTCTTCAATCCCTTAAACAGCTTTTACATGACCATGATTTTTCTGTTGAAACTTATCCATAAAAAATCACTTACTTCACAAAACCTTCTTATCATAATCAAGAAACTAAACATGATCCTCCTCAAATAAAAAATCAAATCTTAATCAATGTCCTTAATGAAAATAACATGAATGGAGGTCAGAACTATATCATCTCATCGTAGACATATATAAGACACCCACGATGCTTTCAGGTTTCAAAAACAACTTAAGTTGGTAAATGACTGATCTGATCATCATAGGTATCCAAAATAGTTCAGAGAATCCACGCCTTAGTTTGCCCTTTATGCCTAATTTTGGAATTTCTTCCACATAGATACTTGGATAACACTTAATCTTCAACAATGAACTCAATTTGAATCCTCCAATATAACAGAAGCTTTTGAAAGATAATACTTGCTTACCTTCAGTGTAACATGCAAACATAACTGTTTTTTTTTCAGATATATCAGAAACACCTTGAGATTTACACTTTTATCATGTACATGAATAATTTCCTTTAATCTCATATTGATAATATCACTAAGGAATGAGGCTCAACAATATCGATTTAAATATAAAAAAATTGGAATAAGATTTCAAAAATTATTCAATTCAATTAATCTTTGCAGAAGTTTAGGGGAAATCACATTGTTAAAGCTTGGATCGAATATATTTATCTTCAATCCACTTGGGTAGTAGTTCTTAATCCCAAAAAAATCACTTATAAGGTTTGTTTTCGAGCTTATCCTCATAAAACCTTTGGGGTAACAAAAATCAAATTCAAGTCGAGAATCGGGTTAGAATTTTGATCAAATAACCCGTACATTACTTGTAGATGATTTCTAGAATCATGTTGAATGCTAACAACTATCCTTTCCTTTATCAAACCTTAACATTCAGAATACTTTGATACACTTATTATAGAATGAGAATTTGACATCAGAGTTCCAGCTCAGAAGATTACTGTTATAATCTAGGGGCATGTGTTAACCAGACCTCTTACGACAGACAATCGACAGATCTATGAGTTGATTTGATATGAGGTGTCACATTAGGGCCACCATAGTGATCCATAAAAAATCTAAGAAAATTTAAATTTTTTGTTAAACCTTTTCAACCATAAAACATTTTATAAATAAAAAAAAACTCAAAAAGAAATCACTCATATAATAAAACATAATATGATAATGTCACATATCTATTAAATTACAGACTCAATATAAAAACAAATGTGACCTACATGCCCATTAATTACACTTGTATCGTACTCTACAAGTAACGCTAAAGGAACTCCCAAAGCTGATGTTGATATACCATATAATCAATTTCTTTAACCTAAAATGATAAGTAACAAAGTGAGCTTTAGGAGAGCTCAGTAACACATAACTACTAAATTATTCTAAAGACAAGAAGATAAATAGCAAAACATAGAACTTGCTTATTGATCAAGTCATATACAGGTTCCGGTGATGAGTTGAGGTTTATTATTTAAACCTCCGGTAATAGTCATGAAACCTATAGTTCAGAGGAACTACTCATAGGAACTGATTTAGGAGATTGAGAACGGTATCTAGTGTGTTCCCACAAAACCATAAATAAATGTAAACATAGTTTAAAAACAGTAGGTTATCTCAGTCAAGTAGAAGGTAGGAGTCACCTAAGGGGAGTTTCTCAGATCCATACAAACTTACCTAATGCACAAAGCGAAGAAGTCACCTGAGGGGAGTGCCCCCAGGTCCATAAGAACTTTCCCAATGCACAAAGCAAAAAGAAATGCCTGAGGGTAGTTCCCCCAAGTCCATAAGGACTTACCCAATGCACAAAGGAAATGAGACACCTGAGGGGAGTGCCCCCAGGTCCATAAGGACTTACCCAATGCACAACGCAAATGAGCCCCCTGATGAGAGTGTCCCTTGGTCTATAAAGAATTACCTAATGTACAAAGCAAAGGGATCGTCCTAAGGGATTCCTTAGGATCCATAAGGTCTTACCACTAGGTCCATTGGGCGAAGAGCCCACCCAAGGGTCGCTTTAGGTTCATAAAGAATTTTCAGCTTGATCCGAGCTAACCCTGTAAAACTGGATAATACATCCAAGAAATACCCCAACATAAATTAGATCATACGATAGAGTTATTTCATATATCAAAGTCATACTTTTTATAATCAGAGAAAATATCTTTGTGCATATGGAACACACTAGAGGATTCATATATTTTTCGGATGTACTAGGTAATTACAAGAATGAGAAACACAAACTTATACAAGTTGATCATATTTAAGAAACGAGATCCCTATTAAAAGGGTTCTATTACTAACAGATCTAAGTAGGCATTCAAAAAATAAATAAATAAATACCTTAGGATCATTTAAGGTTCAGTTATATCTTAGGATATTTAGGATTCAGATATATCAAGAGTGATTTCATCATTTAGGCTAGTGGGGGCATTTTAATCGTTCTAATTTTTTAAGAGAATTTGGTAAAATCAGCCCAATAAAGATAAAACGTTCATTTATAGTATTTTGGACTTCTAACGACATATCAATTCTTCAGTACAATCAAACTGAACAAATCTCAGCAATGCAATATTTATCAAATATTCGAACAGAGATACCTTGTGGATGTTCATTTCATAGTATCAATAACATGTTATAACTGAACAGATCTCCATAAAAAATCTTCATTGAGCAAGTCTCAAAGAGACATACAAGTATTCACGTGATATTTATTTTATTCCAGTATTACAATGGTGTCAGAAAATGGCAACAATTTCGATTAATGTTTCCTAACATATAGGGACGATACCAAATTCATATTTGTCAGAATACCCATAGTTTATCTGAGTCTCTCACTTGTTTCAAATTTATGAGGATATCTAGGTCGTTTCAATAAACAAAGCTATTTATTTAATTTGTCATTCAAGGTATTTTGGATCTTATATAGTGCAAGGGCATTTTGATCATTTTACAACTTGAGATTATTTTGGTCATTCCAAAGCTCAAGGTCATTCTGGTCATTTTTTCAATTTATTCTTATGCTTCATTTCCAGTAATTTAGTTATAGGGTGATTATTCTAGAATAAAAAATTCTAAGTCTTTTTCTCTCATAGAGGTTAAAAATCCATTGTCAGGATTTTTCTAAATAGATTAAGTATTCAATATGTGAATCATAACTTTATTGGAGCATGAAAGGCTTTTTCTAGGATTATTTCCACTTTTAGGGTTAGTTTTGGTCATTTTTATCTCGCAAGGGTAATTTTATAATTTTTTATCATCAAATTTTTGGTATTAAAAACTCTTTAACGAGAAATATCAAAATCTAATAATTTTAGGGTTAATCGCTTTATCGAATAACCACTTAACTTGAATTATTTTTTATCAGTCTTCAACTCCCTTATACGAGTTATCCGAGTTTTTTTTAAATAGATCGGGAACTTAAACCGATGATTCAAAGACTTATATTAGGTCTAATATAAATTTCCATATATTTTCCACTATCAGAGGTAAATCATGTAATATTTATATCTCAATGGCATTTTCATCATTTCATTCAGTTCTATCATTGGTATTACTTTTGATAAATTAGCCTTCAGGGACAATCCTTCTCCTTTTACATCATAGGGGTATTTTGTAACTTTTTATCCATGTATTTTTCGATATTTATCCTTTAACAAAAAATAAGAATTTTCAGATCCTTAGGTTAATTAATTTATTGATTAATTAATGAACTTGGATTTATTACATATCATACTTCCAATTTCTTATGTGAGTCATTCAAGTGTTATACCATTTATTAATTTTTTTACCGTATTTAGTTCGAGTCCAGTGGTAATTAATAACACATAATTGTCCAATAATATTCAATTATGCAATGATCAATATAAACACGTTCCGTAAAGCATGCAAAAAATAGTAATATATTGTCTTGATTTTTGAGTTATATCGGTCATCACTCTTCGACTTGGATTTGACGTTAAAAAATATCTCGAATACATAACAAAATAATGACATCAAAAACGGATCTTAATTGGAAAACATATTGAAGATAAAATATTGAAAAATAGTTTATAGGATTCGAATTAGGTAAAATAGACCCTAAAAATAAACTCATGATATCAAAAAATATCTATATAGGTGGTCCAAAAAAAATCAACGCCCGATCAATGGTCAATTAATGACCAGTCAACAGCCAGTTAAGTCAGTCACAGCTCTATTGGATCGACGCAAGTGGTCTGGATCGGTTCGGGAGGTCTGGACCGGTCCAGAGTGAATTCATGAATCTCTTTCGCTGGCAGACAACCCCTTGCATGTAAGGCGCGTGCTTCACCTCCTCCGGACTAAAAATCCTGAAATTTCTAGATTTGCAATTCGAGGACGAATGTGTTCGTTGCTTGGGTTGTTTCGAGGTGAAAAAAGATAGAGGGTGGGTTTTGAATTCGATCGAACCTTCTCCAATGATGGATGTAGGAGGTACGTCAATGGAGCAATGACGTGGGACAAAACCAATCGGGTTTTGACCGAAACTACACGAGGGACCCAGTGGTGGCGTTGTAGTCGTAGGTTGTCGTGATCGACTGGAAATGGAAGAAAACCTAGGCGATTGCTTGGTTTTCGATGAGCGTTCGAGGCTTCCTTCATCGCTAACGGTGGGGCTTCTCAGAGTGTAGTTGATCGGATTTTGGTCGCGGGTGAACGACAATCACGACGTTGTGAGTAGTGCAAGGCACGACCACCGAGAGAGGGTTGATCAGACCTCAAACGAAGAGGAGAATGTTTAAAGGCTTGAGGGTTTTTGGGTGTTAGTTCTCCTGGGGAAAGTAAATTTTGGGGTTTAGAAATCTGATTCAAACCTGTTTATGAGATATTTTAAATAAAATAATCTCAAATAGTAGCCCAGCTTTGATGGTAGGAGTATGGTTGGTCACACCCTCTGCCCTAGTTTTAAATTTGTTTAAGAGGTATAATTTTTAAAATAATCTTCAATAGTAGTATATTCACCAAGTGACACGACTTATTATAAAGAGCATCAATTTTATTTAATTAATTTATTATTTCCCAATATTAATCGAAGACATAAGTTTTATAACATCTCTTATCACAATTTTCTTATGCATTGTCAAGCTCTTCTTTCGATTTTTGATTTTTTTTTTTTTATTTTTCATTTTCATCTAATTCTCACTTATTTTGTGCATCACACACATGTGATCGAACTAGATGCTAAAATTAGGTCTGTAAATAAACCGAACGAACATGAATGAGGGTGTGTTCATATTCGTTAGTTTAACTTTAACCGAACAAATGAACGAACACAAACAATTAAATGAACAAAATTTTTTGTTCGTGTTCGTTCATTAAGAAATTTAGCTTGTTCATGTTCATTCGTTTAAATGATAAACGAACACAAATGAATGAATGTAAATGAACACAAACAGACGAACATAAACGAACGAACATAAAATTAATTGGGTTTATATTTGAGAGGAATTTTTTTCTTTTCAAATAATTTTAAGATTTTATTTTATTTAATTGATTTGAGTACTTTTTATTTGGGTTTAAAATTAATTTAGTTTAAAAATATTAATGAGTTTAAAGTTAAAAATTATTAAGTCTTTATATTTCAAACGGGCATGGAGAATATAAAAATAAATAAATGAACGAATATAAAACGAACAACATATCAAACGTTCACCAACGTAAACGAACGAACGAGCCTTTTGTTCGTGTTCATTCATTTAATTAAACGAACATAAAATCTTGTTCATATTTATTCGTTTAGTAAATAAATGAACATAAACGAACTTCCCGCCGAAATCGTTCATGAATGGTTCGTTGAACATTCGGTTAGTTTACATACCCACTAAAATTAACCAAACAAGTTAAACCATTAAAGAGTCTAATACTAGAATCAATGGCAGCAAGAAGTAATTCAATGGCAGCAAGAAGTAATTAACTACATTGTTTTATTCAATAAGCTGAGAAGAGTAAAAACCACGGCCTGAGAGGCAAACCCTGTAAGCATGAGCATGCTGCTGCCTCTAACAAGGCAACTTTAATGATAAGCTCTCTCAGATTTAAGCAGTGGCCATTTATTCACTTAAAGCTAATACTACTATTAAAGTAGTGATTAGTTGATGCATAACGATGGCTTTCGATTAAGCACGAACAACTTGTCGGATCTTATTACGTGGTTGATTTGCTTTGATAAATACCCATGGCCATGCCCCTTCGCCATCGGATAGAGCCAAACGTATTTGTCCATCTTTGTCTTCAGCTCTCTCAATTTCGTTGCAAGCAGTTGCGGATGAACCACATACCGAAGGGCAGTACTTAAATTTGTACATACGTTCCACGCCGGTCTCCTCTATTTTAAACCAACTCTTCTTTGTGTCGCAACCAGGGTTTCCTTCCTTCCCACCTAGTTCCACAAACGTTTTTCCGGTTGAGTGGTCGCGATCTTGAACCTTCCACACCTTTGTTGTTGTGCAGAGTAAGTCGGTTGGTCCAGTGAACATCAAGTTCACGTCGGAGGACACACGGACAACATCATCGTTGGAGTCTGCATTAAAAAATATCACGGGGTTACCATAGTCCCTATCGGATAGTCTCTGAACGACGATTTCCGGGCATTTTCTATCACTCTCCCTGCCTATGGCAAGCCCTCCACCACCAGCGCCCCATATCCCCGACACTACATAGTATGGGACGCCCGTGACGACCTCTTCGCCGTTTCTATCCAGCACGGCATTGTTTGCAGCGTTGGCCAGGCCAAACAGGACGAAAAGAAGAAATACAGAAGCACTTGTGGTTTTCATGATTAGCAGATTGTGTTTGAGATGTGTTGTTGGTTTAGTTTTCCATACCAATTTATAGGTGTAAGCTCCATGAACGTCCATAATTCATTTGAGGTGGTCCAATTAGTAGGACCACCTAATTGGACCACCTCGTACATGTCTTGTTGAAATCTTCAACATCGCATTACCCCACGCCAACAGCATTTTTGTTGTCTTGTTTTTTATTGTTCTTGTTTTCTTATTATCCATTTAAGCACATGCATGAATGAGACACTCAAAATAATTGATTCCATAAGGTCACATTTGGTAGCAGATAACTCTAGAACGATTTTCCTCGTACGGTGTTCATGTGTTCGCATAATTTTTAAGAAAATATTTTGAACTACTTTATATGAATATTTACATCTTCAAGCATTCTGGTTGAGTGGCTTCCATTGTATATGTATATGTAAACTAATGGCTAAACTCACGATATAATGTTTTCAAAATAAATAATTCACGATCTAATGCACTCCCTATATTATTTGCTGAAATAGGATGAAATCAACAGTGTGACCGTAGGTCGCCATGCCTTCCGGGCAACCTACTACGTCGCCATGGCTTCCCGGGAGCTGCACAGAGATAATGGACGTCTGCATGTGCCATGCACGTCCCCAACACCCCAACACAGGTCGCCATGCACGTCCCCAGCACCCCAACACAGGTCGCCATGCACTACCTACAAGCTATGCGTTCAGACAGATACCGAATGAATCATATTGGCCCAGAAAAAGATCATGACGAATGGCTGCCAAATTCAATGCTTATCAGAAGTCCAAAGGGTCGACCTGAGTCCACTCGTATTCATACCAGTTTGGATTTCCATGTGATGAGTGTTCAGAATAGTTAACATTTGCTCGTTATTTCTTCGGTTTTGTGGATTTATTGCTGTTGATTTGGTCGTGTTGTGCTTGTTTTCGTACAGGTCATTGTTTTCCAGAATTTGTGAAAAAACGGGCGAATTCTGCATTTTTTTATTATTTGGTCACGGCTGGAGACATGGGCACGACTCTGGGCACGACGCGGTATGACGTGGCAGTTTCTAGAAGGTCCAGTCAGCGGCGGTTTCTAGAAGACTTCTTCCGCACGCCTTCTGGAAGATTGACGAGTAGAGTTGCATTAGGAGACTAGTTTAAGTTTGAATTTAAATTTAAAAACAATTATCTTTTGTATTATTTTATTATTTTCTTTGCTTATCCTTTAGGCTTTGAGAGGCTATAAATACCCACTTGGGGTAAGCCTAAAATCATCATTCAAATACATTATTCTTTTCTCTCTAGTTTTTATAAAAGTTTTCTCTTTTCCTTTTCAAGTTCTTTTTTATTTTTCTTTATTTTCAAGTTTTATTTTTATGCTAAGTATGACTTTTGTCATGCTTAGCTAAACTTTTCATGAGCCGGGAGCTGTCGCGATGATTCAATTCCAACGGGAGAATTGAAACGGTCCCTTAATATCTTCAGAATCTCTCTCTCAATCTCTGCGCTTATTTTTCAAAATCAAAACAGTTTTCAAAATCGAAGATTGACTTTGGTCAAGAAGTTGTTGCGATTAAACGTGTGGGAGGAAGATTCGGCTTATAGAAAGCAATTCGACTTCCTGGGAACACACTTGGCGAGATAGCTTCGCCAAGAGGGAATTGAGATCGGAATTGACGGTTATAGAAACAACAATCCGAGTCGGTCGCCACGAACTTAAACGGTATTTGATCTACGACAATAGATGTTGTTAGAATCAACTACCGAAGCCGGAATCAAAGATTGCCTTGGGTATTCGGTATACAAGATAGAGTCACAAGGATAGCCCTTGTAGACAAAGTAACCGACGTGAATCCCGAAGAGAAAATCTTGTTCGATAATCTAAAGAAAATTGAATCAAAGCGAAGCTTGAGGCTACTTTTACCGTATTTATTCACAATCTTCATCTTCTTATTTTTACTTTAATTACTTTTATTTAATCACTTTATTATCTTTTACTAAAATCCCCCCATTTTTACTGTTTCACGCCTGGCATAAATAATTCAGACAGAAATTTATAATTTTCTAAGTCCCTGTGGAATCGACCCTTACTTCTCCTTGCTACGCATTTCCTTAATTTATTGATTGAGAATAAGGAATTATTTTGACATCCAAAACGACAGTTGTCAAATTGGCGCCGTTGCCGGGGACTTCGCCAAAGTTACTAATTTTTGTTTGTTTTTTATTTATGACCAGGACTAATCCGGGCACATTAGTGGAGAACAACCCGGAGATCGAAGCTGAAGCTAGGAGACTCCACGCACAGACACTTTGGGAAAGAAGGAGACAACAATCAAATCCAGAAGAAGAATTAAATTCAGGTAATACAAATCTGATGGCCGAACCTACTATTCGAGAGTTAGCCGCGGCACCCACTGAACAAGGACCTATGTGCATTAATTTTCCCCAAGGCGAAACTCCATACCAGTTGAAAATTGGCCTTATTCATCTCCTCCCTACATTCCGCGAATTGCCAAACGAGGATCCACACAAACATCTCAAAGAATTTCACATGGTCTGCTCTAGCATGACACCACAGGGAGTAACCGAGGACCAAATAAAACTTAGAGCTTTCCCTTTTTCCTTAGCCGACTCGGCTAAGGAGTAGTTATTTTATCTTCCTCCTAATTCTATTACTACATGGGCTAATATGACTAGTCTTTTTCTTGACAGGTTTTCCCTGCAGCAAAAGTAAGTGAACTACGAAGGAGAATACTTGGAATCAAGCAACTTGATGGAGAGTCGCTCTACGACTACTGGGAGCGGTTTAAGAAGTTGTGTTCTAGTTGCCCACAACATGGGCTAACCGAACAAACACTCATTCAATACTTCTATGAAGGATTATCTCCCCTGGAAATGAAGATGATCGATGCTGCTAGCGGTGGAGCCTTGGTGAATATGACTCCTACCGAGGCTAGAGACTTAATATCGACGATGGCTGCAAATTCCCAACAGTTCCGCGCAAATAATGAACCTTCTCGAAGGGTTCATGAGATAAGTTCATCTTCCTTGAAAAGTAAAATAGATAAGTTAACTGAAGTCGTAAACTCTCTTGTTGCAGGAAAGACAGGACAAAACCAAGTATGTGGAATATGTGCATTGCCTGATCATCCAACAGGCGGTTGTCCACTGATTCAAGACGATGCAACAGCTCAATTCAACGTAGTCGAAAACTTCCTGGGACCTCCCCAAAGAGCTTATAATCCTTATGGTAATACAAACAACCCATGATGGAGGGACCATCCGAACTTCAGTTATGCGCAGAACCCGAGACCGAATCAAGGCTATCAAGCGAGACCTCCACCACCGCAACAACCGCAGAAGTCATCATTAGAATTGATTGTCGAGAGGTTAGCATTATCCCAGGAGAAATTCTAGACTCGAACTGAAACCCACTTCCAAGAGATGGACAAGCAATTGAGCCAACTGGCTCAAACCGTGGGGAGATTAGAGTCACAAAGGAGGCTACCATCACAAACTGAACCGAATCCAATAGAGAATGTTAGCGCCATCACCCTCTGAAGTGGTACAATTGCTGAACAACCAGACCCTAAGGAGGTAAGTGCAAGATCCCGGAAGAAAGAAGAAGATTCGAACTCCCAAAGTGAAGAAGAAGCAGTTGACGCAGAATCCCAGAAAGAGAACGATGAAGAACAAACGGACGATCCGAAGCCATCTCCCTACGATGTGCCACCGCCTTTTCCATCAAGGTTAGTTAAAAAGGATAAAAAAGTTGAGGAAAAGGAAATATTAGACGTACTTCGGAAGGTAGAAGTTAACATACCTCTCCTCGAAGTTATCCGGAAAGTTCCAAGGTATTGTCGGTTTCTGAAGGATCTCTGTACGACTAAAAACAAGCTTACCGGGGTCGAGAAAGTGGATTTAGGCGCGAACGTCTCAGCAGTTTTCCAACGATCGCTTCCACCGAAGTATAAAGACCAAGGTATGTTTTCAATACCTTGTAAAATTGGTAAGGTTAAAATCAAGCGAGCTATGTGCGATCTAGGTGCCTCTATCAATGTAATGCCTCTCTCCGTCTATAATTTAATTTCCACCAAGCCTTTGAAGGAGACGAGAGTTACACTTTAGCTAGCCGACAAATCAATAATTTATCCTGAAGGACTCATAGAAAATGTTCTAGTGGAGGTAGAAAACTTAATTTTCCCTGCTGATTTTTATGTGATTGATATGGAAAATGATCGTAGCAACATTAGTTCTGAAATCCTACTCGGTCGTCCTTTTCTGAGCACGACAAATGCAAAGATTGATGTTCGAAGCGGTATTCTTACTATGGAGTTCGACGGTGAGATCTTAAAATTTGATGTCTATAAAGCAATGAGATATTCGGATAACGTTCATAGTATTAATTTTGTTGGCATTTTTGAACTTGTTGATGATGAATCTAACTTTGTTGACGATTTATGCAAGGAATCAGATGATAAAAAAGACGACATAAGGGAGTTGAAAAATATTTCAGTTGTTGATTCAAATTTGATCTCAACTCCTTTAAAAACTAAAGATTTACCTTCCTTTTTGCAGGCACCAAAATTAAGTCGAAATCATAAGGAGCCGTTTGAAGAAATCATTTTTGGTAAAAAAGATGTTTTGACGGCCATTCTTCTGGACAAGTTTTTAAAATTGGGAAATATCCGAAGAAATCTTTGTGAGAATTTTCAAATTTCTCATAAGGAATTTCTTAGTTGGAGAAAGCGAATGAAGCGAAAGTGCTTGTCACGAAACCTGTAGTCTGAACCAGGTCGTCAAGCTAATGACGTTAAAAAAGCGCTTCATGGGAGGCAACCCATTGTTTTCAATTCCGTTATATTTTTATTTTTTTTCTTTTATTTTTTTCCGATTAAGCATATTTTATTTAATTTTGCAGGAATTTCAAACTTAAACAACGAAGAATTGAGATATTATCGTCCGAACAATGCCAAATTCTACCCCTAGGAGCATGTAACGGTGAACGTTAGCACACTTCTAAGGAGACCGGTCGACAGTAAATCCGGGGAGTACTCTGTTCCTTCTCTTGCACTCTAATTTTTTTCTTCGTTTTGAGGCAAAACGCTTTAAGTGAGGGGGAGTAGAGTATAGGATTGAATTTCATTTCGCTTATCTTTATGCTTTGAATCTAGTATGTGTTGGTTGAATTGGTCGAAAATTTCATTAATTATCTTTGTCTTGTTGAAATTTTTTGGAATGCTATGCTTGCTTGGGAACACATAATTGTTTAGGTTAGGATATTCTTGATAGCGAATAGCATGAATTGTGATAAGTTGGTATTTTTGTGATATTCCATGACTTTGTTGGTTGAAATGTGATTAGCTCAATGCATGAAACAATTTGGTGAGATTTGAGCCTTTACAAGCATATCATTTTCGCTCTCATTTTGTTTGATTGAGTGTGTCGAGTTTGGCATTGGTATTCTAGAACCTGCATGTTAAATACTGTCGAGATTACACATGAACATGATGCTTAAAAATGATTTGGGCACCTTAGGATTAACCATTCGTTTCCCCACTAAATAGCCTACCCATGCATATTTCCCTTAGTTAAACACTTTTGAGCCTATTCCCGCTTCTTTGTTTTCACCATATTCATAAACCCGAGCCTTTTTATTTTATCCCTCTTTTCTACCTTTTTCAGGGTAAGTGAATAATTTTTACCATTGTATTCTCCATCGAAAAAATGTTGAATAAAAAAAAAAGAAGTTGTTCGAAAAAAAGAGAGAATGTTCGAAAGAAAAAAAAAGAACACAAAAAAGACGTGAAAAAAATGCAAGACAAAACAACAAAATTGTGAAAAATGCATTTCGATAAGAAATTTGTTGTTTGATATTTTGTTTTTTTTTCTTGTTGTGCTTAATGTTTTGATGGAGTTGAGATTATTATTTGTTAGTTCCTTGCCTTAAACTTTTAGCCTTATGTTTAGCCTTTTCCCCACCTTTACCTAAGCCCCGTTACAACCAATAAAAGACCCTTTGATTTATGCATCATTCTTATTAGTAGTGGAGATTGATTTACTTACAGGCTTATGGTAATACTGTGTAAATTCTGACATTGAGCGTTTCTTTACCCCAAACACATGGAGTGATTTGAGTGAATCCCGGTAAGGTATTGAGTTATGAGCATTGAAATTAATGAATGAATGGATATTACAATTGCACTTGACTTGTTCTAATTGGTGATATTCAATTGATTGATTTCTTGACTTGAATAGTTATTGTGGTCTCTACCTTGCTTCCCTAAATGTGAAACTTGAGAAAGAACGTTTAATGAAGTTTTTGACTGATTTGGTTAATCATACTTGAGGACAAGCATGAGATAAGTGAGGGGGAATTTGATGAGTGTTCAGAATAGTTAATATTTGCTCGTTATTTCTTCGGTTTTGTGGATTTATTGCTGTTGATTTGGTCGTGTTGTGCTTGTTTTCGTACAGGTCATTGTTTTCTAGAATTTGTGACAAAACGGGCGAATTCTGCATTTTTTTATTATTTGGTCACGGCTGGAGACATGGGCACGACTCTGTGCACGACGCGGTATGACGTGGAAGTTTCTAGAAGGTCCAGTCAGCGGCGATTTCTAGAAGGCTTCTTCCGCACGCCTTCTGGAAGATTGACGAGTAGAGTTGCATTAGGAGACTAGTTTAAGTTTGAATTTAAATTTAAAAACAATTATCTTTTGTATTATTTTATTATTTTCTTTGCTTATCCTTTAGGCTTTGAGAGGCTATAAATACCCACTTGGGGTAAGCCTAAAATCATCATTCAGAATACATTATTCTTTTCTTTCTAGTTTTTATAAAAGTTTTCTCTTTTCCTTTTTAAGTTCTTTTTTATTTTTCTTTATTTTCAAGTTTTATTTTTATGCTAAGTATGACTTTTTTCATGCTTAGCTAAACTTTTCATAAGCCGAGAGCTGTCGCGATGATTCAATTCCAACGGGAGAATTGAAACGGTCCCTTAATATCTTCGGAATCTCTCTCTCAATCTCTGCGCTTATTTTCAAAATCAAAACAGTTTTCAAAATCGAAGATTGACTTTGGTCAAGAAGTTGTTGCGATTAAACGTGTGGGAGGAAGATTCGACTTATAGAAAGCAATTCGACTTCCTAGGAACACACTTGGCGAGATAGCTTCGCCAAGAGGGAATTGAGATCGGAATTGACGGTTATAGAAACAACAATCCGAGTCGGTCGCCACGAACTTAAACGGTATTTGATCTACGACAATAGATGTTGTTAGAATCAACTACCGAAGCCGAAATCAAGATTGCCTTGGGTATTCGGTATACAAGATAGAGTCACAAGGATAGCCCTTGTAGACAAAGTAACCGACGTGAATCCCGAGAGAAATCTTGTTCGATGATCTAAAGGAATTGAATCAAGCGAAGCTTGAGGCTACTTTTACCGTATTTATTCACAATCTTCATCTTCTTATTTTTACTTTAATTACTTTTATTTAATCACTTTATTATTTTACTAAAATCCCCCATTTTACTGTTTCACGCCTGGTATAATAATTCAGACAGAAATTTATAATTTTCTAAGTCCTGTGGAATCGACCCTTACTTCTCCTTGCTACGCATTTCCTTAATTTATGATTGAGAATAAGGAATTATTTGACATCCGAAACGACAGTTGTCACCATGCTAGAGAGAGAGGTCAAGCAAGAGATGCAGATTATGTAGGGTGAAGGCCATTCAAAAACAATTGTCCTAATTTACCAAGATATAGGCTCATCATTAGTAATGATATATGTTTTCTATGAATTTCTATGTATTTATAAGATTTAGTAATGATAGTAATGATGAAATTATTAATATTTAATGATTTGATAGTAATGATTTAGTAATGATTAGTATAAAATTATTATTAATATTTAATGATTTGATATTAATATTTAGTAATGATTTGATAGTAATGATTTATACTTGAACAATGATTTGATATTTAATGATTTGATATTAATGATTTAGTAATGATTTAATTTAATGATTAGTAATAATGAAATTTTATTAATTTTATGATTTGATAGTAATGATTAGTAATGATTAATAATAAATTTATTATTAATATTAATGATTTGATATTAATGATTTAGTAATGATTTGATAGTAATGATTTACGACTTGACAATGAACAATGTTGGTTCAATTAACCATATTTCGTTATAACTAGTAATGAAATTATAAATTATTTAGTAATGATTAGTAATAATGAATTATTATATTTAATGATTTGATATTAATGATTAGTAATTATGATAATGAAATTGTTATTAATATTAATGATTTGATAGTAATGATTAGTAATGATTAAATTATATTAATTTATGATTTGATATTAATGATTTAATGATAGTAATAATGAAATATATTAATTTTTAATGATTGATAGTATGATTAGTAATAATAATTTATTATTAATATTTAATGATTGATATTAATGATTTAGTAATGATTGATAGTAATGATTTACGACTTGAACAATGAACAATGTTGGTTCAATTAACCATATTTTCGTTACAAAACTAGTAATGAAATTATAATATGATTTAATAATGATTAGTAATAATGAAATTATTATTAATTTTAATGATTTGATATTAATGATTTAGTAATGATTAGTAATAATGAAATGTTATTAATATTAATGATTGATAGTAATGATTAGTATAATGAAATTATTATAATATTTAATGATTTGATATTAATGATTTAGTAATGATTAGTAATAATGAAATATTATTAATTTTTAATGATTTGATAGTAATGATTTAGTAATGAAATTATTATTAATCTTTAATGATTTGATATTAATGATTTAGTAATGATTTGATAGTAATGATTTACGACTTGAACAATAAACAAGGTTTGGTTCAATTAACCATATTTTCGTTATATACTAGTAATGAAATTATAATAATGATTTGATACTAAAAATCATTATAAATATGTCAAATTTGTTAAGGTTTGAAAAAACTAGTCTAATTTCAATATTAAATTTGTAACAAATAACAAACTAGTTTACAATTATTGCCGATGTCAGGGTGTTGTTGAATGATAATGTTGGGGCGGACGTCTGATGCGTTGTGGCCGTTGCGGTGCTCAGGAGTATGGTACCCATCCTCCTCATTCGTTGGGGGCATTTGAACTGACATGTGTTCAAAGTCATACGTCGACGAAAACATGGGAGAGTAGATGGATGCATCAGGCTGCACAAACTCTGGTATGTATGCATCGCGAACGGTTGTGGTGCGCTATTATCCACATCGGTCATTTTCGCTTCAGGTTGTTGAGATGAACTCCCACTCCCACTTGGTAGAGAGTATTCAGCTTACCAAATCTTTTCTTAAACCTCAAAAATTGTCGCCTCTACAATTGTTGTCAAGAATGGCTTTCCATTATCCAAAAAATAAGCAAGGTAAGCCGAAGTCTCAAAATAAAGTCGTCGCTTGAATGTCGTCAAGAGTTGGCATGAATGAAGCCCTATTGTTCCAAGCATTAATGTAGGTGTATGCTTCTCAACCCAATTAACATTTTCTTAAACGACCATCAAATCTGTGCAGCTGGTCATGCGTCTCAACCAATTCACCTGACACGACCATCTAAGATTTGGAGGAGGTCATGATCCATGGACTCCGCGGAATAGGTTGGTGGAAGTGGAATGCCTCAACACTCTATCCCAAATTGGATCTCAACAAAAGCAAAATTGATCAATGGTGTAACAACACACCAATATGAAACCCATCTAAAATATCGTCGGTATCAACGCAAGTATCTTCATTCAGGTATGGTCTCCAATTAAACTGTAAAATTACAAAAACAATAAAATTATTTAAATCAAATATATAGTTAATTTAAATAATAATTAAAAATAACAGATATACATACCTCTTTTTGCCTTAATGTCGATCTTCAGCCTGAACTCTTTAATGTTGTTGTGCACCAACCCCATGCCTTCAATTTTATGCCTCCATCTGTATATCAATCAAAATAAAATATGATCATTTTTTATAATTAATATTTTATATTAAAATAGAGAATTCATTTACCTTCCGGCAAGCGGAAAGTCAACCGCAGTCGACTAATCGTGTCAGAAACGGAAGTCTATGCCAAGCCCATGATTGTAGCAGCAACAGACATCCACGATTTCTGTTGTTTATTATCATTCACGATAATGACGCCTTGCACATCTCACGATACAAGAACGCCAATATCGCCGATCCCCAGCTATATTGCCTACTATTCTCAAATTCTTAAAAAAGAAGATACTGAGTGTGAACATAACTACCGGATTTATCCGGCATTAAAATACCCCAATCAACTGTAATATATGCTCGTGTTGCATATAATTTCGTGCTCGTACTATTTGGTTGAAGCTGAAATTCATTCTTCAACCATGAAACCTCACACGCCACCCTTTACACTCTGGTGGTACGGGCGTTTCCCAAGAAACAAGCTACAAAGTTGTGCACATATTAAACTCATGTGACATTACACTGGCATCCCATTTGTTTGGACCCCGAGTTGCAATCCACATCCTCAGAGTTATCGTACATTCGCCACACGGCAAATGAAACGTGTGCGTTTCTGGTCTCCAACGCTCAATCAAGGCACTGATCAAACCTGTGACCAACTTGTAACTCGCACAAATGTACATACCAAAATCCAGCCTCTGCAAGTTTTTTTCTATCAATCTGTGTGGCTTGGGCACTTTATGTAGCCGAAGACGAAGCTCGCTGCTCGTCCTCCTGCAATTAATATTTCAAAAAATTTATCAATCATAAAATATATTCAAATATTTATTAATTATAATTCATTAAATCTGTAAAAAAAATTAAACAACAATATTAAAAAATCATTTAATAATCTAATATAAACTAACTAACTAATTTACAACACTAAACTTTAATAATAACTTATAATATAATAAACTAATAAACTAAACTAAACTTTTTAAAATATAAGTTAAACGTAAACGCTAAACCTTAAACAACTAATAAAATATTCTTTTATAACTAAAATATAACTATTTTTTCATTATAATATACTACTAATAAACTTACTAACTAATTTTTTATATATAAAACTCAACAAACAAATAACTTAACTATTTAACTACCACAAACTAATTAAATAATTTTTTTTATATAACTAACGATTAACAAAACAAACTAATTAATTATTTTTTAACTATATAACTATCAAATCATTAAATAATTTTTTATTTATGTATAATATACTTAAACTAACAATCATATAATCCTAAATTAACAAACTAATTAACTGATTTTTGTTTTACCATAAACCCTAAACTAACAGACTAAACATTTATAATAATAAACTAATTTAAATAAAAAAAAATTATCTCACAAGAGCCTTATCTCCCTTCTTCTTCTTCCTTTCCTTTCTCTATTTCTTTCTTTCTCGGCTGCAATTTCTTATCCCTTTCTTCTGCTGCAATCTCTTCTCCCTTTCTTTCTTTTATGTTCTCACGATAATGCACACCCCATATATAATTTAGGTGTCACCGGCTGCCTCAATTATTTCACCAATAATTGTACAATTGCAGCTATGATAGCAGCTGATTTCACGCTATAATGGTTCAATAATTGCACCAATAATTCACGGCTCAAATGGTTCACATGCATGCATTGATGCATGAAGCAGGTGATTTCACGCTGCAGGCATGCATCGGGAGCAGGAGGGGAGCACGTGAAGGAAAGCTTGGTCGACGGGACTGCTTGGTGACCTACAAGGTCGCTGGGAGTGCATGGCGACCTTGTAGGTCGTTGGGAGTGCATGGCGACCTCTGTTGGGGTGTTGGGGAATGCATGGCGACATGTGTTGGGGTGTTGGGGACGTGCATGTGCCATGCAGACGTCCATTATCGTTCACTATCCGTGCGTCCCGGAAGCCCCTGGCGACATGTTGATGCAAATAATATAGTGCGATCATGAATTATTTATTTTGAAAGCATTTTAGCCATTTAGAAATGTTAACGAATTAATCCCTCATAATTAATATTTCAATTTGATCAAACAGACCACCCAACTTTTTAAATGGTTCAATCAAGCCACTGACCGTTAACATTTAATGGTGGAGGTGATGTGGCAGTTAAAATTTAACCGAGAGAATGACTCCTCAGTTAACTTTTTAGTATAATTATATATTTGGTCCTTGTTACTTATCCAATATGTTAATTTAATCATAATTTTAGTTAAAATTCAATAAATTTATGGGTAAACTACTCAGTTGACCACTTAACTATTTAGCCCTTTTACTTTTTCCATCGATCTTTCAATTTGGTCAATCACACTACATAACTATTTAATTCTTTTCAATCAAGTCACTACCCGTTAACGGTTGACGAAAATGATGACATGGTAGTTAAAAGGAATTTGCATAATTATAGTTATGTGGTTTGATTGAAATAATTAAATAGTTAAGTGGTCAATTGAGTAGTGGCTTTTAACTGCCACATCATCATTTCCGTCAACGTTAACGGCTAGTGGCTTAATTGAAACAATTAATAGTTATGTGATGTGATTTTTAAAAGATTGTTGGCAAAAGTAAAAGGACTAAATAGAGGGGAACTAAGTTGTTTACCCTAAATTTAATCCTCTAATTAATTTACGATAGGTGTCAATCTCTAATTTCAAGGCTAAGTTTATTTTAACTTATTTGTAATTTAATAGGTTTATTTTCCTCCAATCAAAGGATGATATGTGTCATCCAATGTTGGATAAGGTGGATAAGGGGAATCGAACCCAAGATCATTGGGGATTATAGCAACGGCAAAACTAGTGAGCCAAGGAAGCAATTTAATATATAATGGACAACAAATGTGTATATCTTGTATTATAGTATGTAAATGATTTATTAAAAATTAATAATATTTTATAAATCTTAAATATATATTTTATTTTTTTTTAATTATTAAATATATTTTATTTTTATTTTAATGTAAAAATATATATCTTATCTTTATCAACACTTAAAAATATATTATTTAAAATATTTAAAATATTTTTACATATATCGTAAATAATCTTTTATATTTCTTTTCTTTTAACATTTTAAAATATTTTAAATACTTTATTTTTACATATAAAATTAAATTTTATTATCTAAATATATCTTTTATTTTTGTTTTAACTTACTTTTAATATACATTTTAATATGTAAATAATATATTTTTAAGATGGTTCTAGAGTAAGTACTAGTACTGCCAGCAGGGTGATTAGCATTCATTGTCAACTGGTTGAGAGTATTTAGAACATATACTACTTTGTAATCACTTTAGATTAATAAAAAAATATAATATATATATTATATACATTAAAATAAAATAAAATATATTTAATAAGTTAAAATAAAAATAAAAGATATACAAAATATTATTAATTTTGAGTAAAACATTTACATACTATAACACAAGATATATATATTTGTTATCCATCATGTATCAAATTGCTTCCTTGGCTCAGTGGTTCAGTTGTTGCCATACCATCCAATGGTCTTTGGTTTGATGTCCCTTATCCACCTTTGATGTCTCTCTTATTGGAAGAAAATAAATCTATTAAATTAAAAATAAATTAAAATAAACTTAGCCTTCAAATTAGAGATTGACAGTTTCACAATTTAATTAGATGATTAAATTTATTGGATTTAACTAAAACTAGATTCAAATTAACATCTTGTGTAAGTAACAAGGACCAAATATATAATTATACCAAAACGTTAACGGATGAGTCATTCTCTGAGTTAAATTTTAATTGCAACATCACCTTCACCGTCAAAAGTTTAACGACCAGTGGCTTGATTGAACCATTTAAATAGTTGGATGGTTTGTTTGATCAAATTAAAATCTTGGTGGTCAAAATGATTTTTGACCATAGTTAAGGGGTTACCCGTGTAGTTTACCCTTAACTTTTTAATGAGATAAATTGGTATAATAAAATATACAACTCTTAAGTTTTAGACTTATATTAATTTAATTTCAATTCTAAAAATTACTTCATATAATATTATTATTTTATTAATTTAAACTTAAATCTCAAACTCAATCTTCTTCTATCCTTAAAAAATAAAATGTAAAGAAAATCAGCAATATCATAAATACTTGAATGAGACGCACAAAATAATTGATACGACAATGTCCCATTTGGAAGTAGATATTTTTCCTGAAGATTTTGCGCGTACGGCAGTCTTGCGTTTGAATAATTTTTAAGAAAATATTTTAAAATTTATATAAAAGTAAATTTTATTTTTTGGAAAGGTTTTGGGTGATTATACATTGTAAATGACTAAACAAATTCAGAACAAATATTACCATCGTGATCATGCATCAATTTTGTGAGGTATATAATCTATTGCTATTTTTTTTTTCTTTTTTTGGCTTATTATGATTATATCAAGTTTCAATTGAAGGTAAAAAATTATTTTAACCATGAAAGTTACAAAATAATCATTGTTTTAAAAAAATTAACACGTTGATTCATTGTGGTTATTTTGAATGACTACCCAACTAAAGAGTTGTCAATATGACTACCATTTTTAAATTTGAGTCAATATGATCACTTAACTATCATTGTGCTTATGTGACAGTTAACAAAATTGATATGATTACATATTTAATAAATTAATCATCCAATCAAGAGATGACAACGGAAGTGCTTATGTGACAGTTAACAAAATTGATATGATTACATATTTAATAAATTATCATCTAATCAAGAGATGACAACGGAAGTACTTATGTGACAGTTAACAAAATTGGTATGATTACATATTTAATAAATTAATCATCCAATCAAGAGATGACATGTGTCAGTATATAATCTTGACACATGTCACATCTCAACTCTTGATTGAAATATTTTTTTTATAAATTTTAATTTATTTAATTAAATTTATTTTTGTCTAGTGAAATGGAGACATTGGGGAGGAATTGAACCTGAGTCACTTGATTGGAAGAAGAACATCCAAGTCATTGGGCCAAATGCTTCATTTGATTAAGTATTGCAACAAATTTTACTTATCTTATAATATTGTTAATGATAGAAAAATAAAGAAATAGAATCATCCAAATGAGGATTTGATCATAGACCAATTATAAGAGCACATAAATCAGTTAAACAAATAGAAATATTTTTTGTAATTAAATAGATTATATATATTATAAATTGTATTTATATGCACTGTCACACTGCTTTTTGATGGCCTGGTTCTCTTTGCTGAGCCTTCCATGGCGCAATTGGAAGGTATTAAACACATTCTCTCCACCTTTTGTAAGGCCTTCGGACACAAGGTTAGTATCTCCAAAACAACTATTTGTTTCTCTCGCAATGTGCCTGAGCAAGATCAAAATATAATTAGCACGAGCTTTCAATTATCCAGAGTTGATGATTAAGGGAAGTATTTAGGTGTGTCGTTGCTTCATAGTAGAGTTACTTCAGCCACTTACAGATACTTGCTCCAAAAAGTTCAGGATCGGCTTGCCGAGTGGAAAACCCGTCATCTTTCCTTTATTGGTCGAATTGTACTGGCAAAAGTTGTTTTAGCGGCTATTCCATCCTATGCAATGCAGACTTCATATCTCCCAAAAAAATATTTGTGATTCTATTGAACGTTTGATTCGTAAATTCATTTGGGGTGCAACGTCAGATAGAAGAGTTTTGCATCATGTTAATTGGGAGAGGCTTCGCCAACCTACGGGCTTGGGGGGAGCTGGAATTAAGAGGATTCAAGCCAACAATGAAGCTTTTCTAATGAAAATTGCTTATGGTCTGGTAACGAAGGTTGATCAGCTATGGGTTAGGATCTTGCGTGCAAAATATAAACTAAAGGAGGCGGTGCCAATTTCCATTGACAGGCAAGGTTGAAAATATGGTCCCGATGTAACAGCCGTTTACTTCCGTTAGGAAATTATATAAATGGTCATTGAACTTTTCAGGCGCTTACATTTAGGTCCCACCAACATTTAAAACTTGCAACACAGTCATCAATTACATTCTAAACTCCAAATTCCAAAATACTTCAATTACATTCTAAACCTCAAATTCCAAAAATACTACAATTACATGCCCAACCCCAAATTCATAATCCATTCTCAAAATCTGACATAACAAATTGAACTTAAAGCAACAACCTTAAACTCTCAAAACATAACCCTAAATGCTAAATTTTCCCACCAATTAACCCAACATAATAAACAACATTTAGTTCATTTTGGGTCAATAACAATAAGGGATTATGTTGGGTTTAGGATTTAAAAGTTAGATTTAACCAACTATAAGTGAACAATACTCAATTCGATTCGAATTTTTTTTTTTACTTGAATTGATTCAAAAACTTTGATACAAATTGACTTTAAGTTGTAATTTCATAAACTCCACTTAAAAAAATTTCAAGTTAACATTGAGTTATAAAATACAACTCGAATATCTCAAAATTTTTAGTAATTAGTGGATTAATTTTTAAGTTTGAGTCAAGTCCATTTTTTAAAGAGGGTACTTTGTATTACGAACGTTTACAAAGTAAACCACCTCGATGACCTCATTAAAAAAACCCTAATCCTAAATGGGGAAAAAGAGTGTGCCTTGAGGTGGTAGAGGAGGTAAGATTCAATAAACACAAAGTTGAACATCACACAAACCCAAACCCATCCCTACAACAAACCCCAAACTCGTTCCAAGAAATTCAACACAAACAAACTACTTAAAATGAACTTAGAACTAAAACGAGATCGAACACCGACTGCATATCCAAAGTAACGAGCCAACACCTCAAACACAACATCACGCGCAATTAGAGCTTGAACAAAGACTAGCCCTGAGTCATGGAGAACCACACTTGCTGAAAAACTGGCTGCCAACAGACTCGTCCAAGGACCGAAGCATATCACCAGAGATTAAAGATTGTACGAGCCTACCCTGTTAACCCTAATAATAATAAAAAAATCCACAAAAATAAGCTGGAAAACAGAAGCTTCAAGCTAAACCACCCACAATAAACATGGGAAACAGCAAACAAAATTTATTAAGTGCCCAAATCCCACCACTTTCATTGATCAATGGACCATCAGAATCAAACACATGAACATCGTGCATAACCCCTTCAACAGCAGCCCTCCTTTCCACCTCACATTCCACTAGCCCCATACTCACTGCCTCTCTTTCATTGACAATGACGCTCATCTGGCAGAGCGAAGAAGCGTAATAACCATATTAAATCAAAGGAACTTCAGCCGCTTCCCCAACGTTTGCGTACCACGCTCCGCCCCCCGCCAGAGAAACTGCCTCACCCACACAGTTGAAGCTCAAACTACATCAGGCTGCCAATAGTCTCGAACAAAGATAGAAACAAATAACCAGATAACTAAAACTTTTGAATCCAACCCAACTGACCCAAAACATCTCTTGTAAACGCAAAACGATCAAACACAACACACTCAAACCATGGAAACAGCAGCACCTACTCTGTCTCCCCTTTGCAAAACCCAACTACAAGATCAGCAAGCACAAATCACCCAGCTTCCCAAAATATAGACGACACCAACGAAACTAGCCAAAGCTAACACAAAACATCTGCAACAGCATCACACAATCACATGTGGAAGACCCTCAATGCACAAGACAGACCCACCCACTAACACACGGCCACTGAACCACCACAACCAACAAATCAGTAAACGGAGAAGGGAAGAAAACCAGCAGATAACAACTTGGCAACAACAATGAGAACACCACGAACAAACATCTCAAGACCAAAACCTAAACCCTCACAACCCCTGACAGACACACACCAATCTCAAACAGATTAGAAGACTCTAAGTCCCATGACTATGAATGATACATGTATATCACATATGCAAAAAATATGAATAAATATATGTATTGTATATGGTTAAAAAACTATTTAAATTAGAATCAAATAATATTATAGTATTATAAAAATTTATAATTAAATTTAAACAGAAACTTGAAAATTCAATTTAATCGACTTGAATTAAATTTTATAAACTCAAATCGAAAAAATTTCGAGTCAACTATTTTATAAACTAAACTGAATTAGAATAAAATAATATGATAATATGATAAATATTTATAATTAAATTTAAACAGAAACTCAAAAATTCAATTCAATTCGACTTTATTTTAATTTTATAAACTCAAATCGAAAAAATTTTGAGTCAACTATTTTATAAAATGAATTGAGTATTTACGTCCAACATAACCATAAACCCTAAACCCAACCTAATAACTTATTGTTCACTTATAGTTGGTTAAATTTTTTTGAAACAGTTATGTTTTGAGAGTTTAGGGTTGCTGCTTCAAGTTCAGTTTATAATGGTAGATTTTGATAATGGATTATGAATTTGAGGTTGGTCATGTAATTGAAGTATTTTAAAATTTGAGGTTTAGAATGTAATTGAAGCATTTTGGATTTTGGGGTTTAGAATGTAATTGATGACTGTGTTGCAAGTTTTAAAAGTTGGGGGACCTAAATGCAAGTGCCTAAAAAGTTTAGTGACCATTTATATAATTTTTCCTAACGAAAATGAAACGGTCGTTATGTTGAGGACCATATTGCAAACGAACTAAATATTCGGTGACTGTATTGCATGTTTTAAAAGTTGGGGGACCTAAATGCTAGTATCTAAAAAGTTCAATGACCATTTATATACTTTACCCTTAATTTACCTATAATTGTATGTTTTTTTTGTTAATATATTAAATAAAATCTTTTATTTATGCTCTTCACCGTTAATATCCAGCACGGCATTGTTTGCAGCGTTGGCCAGGCCAAACAGGACGAAAAAAAAGAATTACAGAAGCACTTGTGGTTTTCATGATTAGCTGATTGTGTGTTGAGATGTGTTGTTGGTTTAGTTTTCGATGCCAATGTATAGAAGGTGTAAGCTCCATGAACGTCCATAATTCATTTGAGGTGGTCCAATTAGCAGGACCAGCTCGTACATGTCTTGTTATTTATTGTTCTTGTCTTCTTATTATCCATTTAATCACATGCATGAATGAGACACTCAAAATAATTGATTCCATAAGGTCCCATTTGGTAGCAGATATCTCTAGAACGATTTTCCTCGTATGATGTTCATGTGTTCGCATAATTTTTAAGAAAATATTTTGAACTACTTTTATGAATATTTACATCTTCAAGCATTCTGGTTGAGTGGTTTCCATAGTATATTTAAACTAATATCAGTAAGCAATTAACAAGATTAATTTCAGAATTTGAGATCATCCATCAACTTTGTGATCAGGTACTTAAACTTGTTAGTTTTTCTTTTTCTTTTTCGCTTATTATGATTATATTAAGTTTAAATTAATGTTAGAAGTTAAGACACTTGATTATGAAAAGTTATAAAATAATAGTCGATTTAGAAATGTTAACGAAATAATCCCTTGTAATTAATGTTTCAATTTGATCAAACAGACCACCCAACTATTTAAATGGTTCAATCAAGCCACTAACCGTTAATATTTAACGATAGAGGCGACGTGGCAGTTAAAATTTAACCAAAAGAATGACTTCTCAGTTAATTTTTTGGTATACTTATACATTTGGTCCTTGTTACTTATCCACTATGTTAATTTAATCCTAATTTTAGTTAAAATTCACTAAATTTAAGGGTAAACTACTCATTTGACCACTTAACTATTTTGCCCTTTTACTTTTTCCATTAATCTTTCAATTTTATCAATCACACCACATAACTATTTAATTTTTCAATCAAGCCACTACCCGTTAACGGTTGATGAAAATGATGACATGGTAGTTAAAAGGAATTTGCATAATTATAGTTATGTGGCTTGATTGAAACAATTAAATAGTTAAGTGGTCAACTGAGTAGTGGCTTTTAACTGTCACATCATCATTTCCGTCAACGTTAACAGCTAGTGGTTTGATTGAAACAATTAAATAGTTATGTGGTGTGATTTTTAAAAGATTGTTGGCAAAAGTAAAAAGACTAAATAGACAAGTGGTGAGTTGAGTAGTTTACCCTAAATTTAATCCTCTAATTAATTTACGACAGGTGTCAATCTCTAATTTCAAGGCTAAGTTTTTTTTAATTTATTTTCAATTTAATAGGTTTATTTTCCTCCAATCAAAGGATGACACGTGTCATCCAATGTTGGATAAGGGGAATAGAACCCAAGACCATTGGGGACTATAACAACGGCAAAACTAGTGAGCCAAGGAAGCAATTTAATATATAATGGACAACAAATGTGTATATCTTGTATTATAGTATTATACAATCTCCCACTTGAAGACTGATTTTAATCTATATTCACACCTTGATCAATGCAGTAGCATTTCTGGTCTTGTTATTCTTGCATGCCAACCGAAGCTGAACATAACTTCAGTTTGTCCGTAGTCACTGTTTTTGTCAACATGTCTGCCGGATTTTGAGCTACACTAATCTTTTCAAGTTTCAAAATTTCATCTTCTAGAAGAGACCAGATAAAATGATATCTCAATTGTATGTGCTTCGTCCTGGAATGAGAAAACAGATTCTTTTCTAGATGGATAACACTTTGACTATCACAATACAAGACATTATTTTCTTGTTTCTTGCCTAACTCTTCCAAAAAAACTTTAGAGCCAAATCATCTCCTTGCTGGCTTCCGTAACAACGACATATTCTGCTTCAGTTGTGGAGAGAGCAACTATCTTCTGTCGTTGAGAAACCCAACTCACTGCAATTCCTCCTAGAGTATATACATACCCTGTAGTGCTTCTTCTGATGTCGACATTTCCGGATAAGTCAGCATCTACATAATCCGTCAGTATCGTATCTCTACCTTTGAAACAAAGTGCTTTGTTTTTGGTACTCCGCAGATATCTGAGGATCCATTTGACTGCTTCCCAGTGTACCTTTCCCGGATTATTCATGTACCTGCTAACAGCTCCCACTACTTGAGCAATATTTGGTCTGGTACAAACCATGACATACATCAGACTTCCAATTGATGAGGCATACGACACCTTCACCATGTATGCACATTATTCTTCCGTCTTTGGTGATTGTTCTTTGGAGAGTCTAAAATAAACACCTAAATATGTACTTACTGGTTTAGCATCTTGCATGTTGAACCTGGAGAGTGCTTTGTTGATGTACTCAGCCTGTGATAACATCAAAGTCCACGAATTTGTGTCTCTCTTAATCCTCATCCCAAGAACTTGCTTTGCAATGCCCAGATCTTTCATTGCATATTGCTTCGACAATTTTTGCTTCGAGTTTATAATCTCTTGCATGTCTGAGCCTGCAATGAGCATGTCATCAACGTACAACAATAAAATATTAAAGTTGTTGTCGAACTTCTTGATGTAGCAACAATGATCTGCTTAACATCTGGTAAAACCACTGCTACCCATGAAACTATCGAACTTCTTGTACCACTGTCTAGGAGTTTGTTTTAAACCATACAAGCTCTTCTTCAACCTGCATACTAGGTTTTTCTTGTCTGTCTCTATGAAGCCTTCTAGCTGTCTCATATAGATTTCTTCCTCCAAATCACCATGAAAGAAAGTTGTCTTTACATCTAACTGCTCAAGATGTAGATTCTCTGTAGCTACAATTTTCATCACTTAACTATTTAATTGGTTTAATATAGCCACTTACCATTAACATTTAACGGAAATACTTATGTGACAGTTAACAAAATTGATATGATTACATATTTAATAAATTAATCATCCAATCAAGAGATGACAACGGAAGTGTTTATGTGGCAGTTAACAAAATTGATATGATTACATATTTAATAAATTAATCATCCAATCAAGAGATGACATGTGTCAGCATATAATCCTGACACATGTCACATCTCAACTCTTGATTGAGAATCAACTATTTTATAAACTAAACATAATTATAATCAAATAATACTATAATATGATAAATATTTATAATTAAATTTAAACAGAAACTCGAAAATTCAATTCAATTCGACTTGATTTAAATTTTATAAACTCAAATCGAAAAAATTGAGTCAACTATTTTATAAAATGAATTGAGTATTTAGGTCCAACATAACCCTAAACCCAACATAATCACTTATTGTTCACTTATAGTTGGTTAATTTTTTTGAAATAGTTATGTTTTGAGGGTTTAGGGTTATTGCTTCAAGTTTAGTTTATTATGGCAGATTTTGAGAATGGATTATGAATTTGGGGTTGGGCATGTAATTGAAGTATTTTGAAATTTGAGGTTTAGAATGTAATTGAAGCATTTTGAATTTTGGGGTATAGAATGTAATTGATGACTGTGTTGCAAGTTTTAAAAATTGGGGGGGCCTAAATGCAAGTGCCTGAAAAGTTTAGTGACCATTTATATAATTTGCCCTAACGAAAATGAAACGGCTGTTACGTTGGGGACCATATTATAAATGAACTAAATGTTTGGTGATTGTATTGCATATTTTAAAAGTTGGGCGACCTAAATGCTAGTATCTGAAAAGTTCAATGCCATTTATACACTTTACCCTTAATTTATCTATAATTGTATTTTTTTGTTAATATATTAAATAAAATCTTAGATTTATGCTGTTCACCGTTAATATCCAGCACGGCATTGTTTGCAGCGTTGGCCAGGCCAAACAGGACGAAAAAAAGAATTACAGAAGCACTTGTGGTTTTCATGATTAGCGGATTGTGTGTTGAGATGTGTTGCTGGTTTAGTTTTCGATGCCAATGTATAGAAGGTGAAAGCTCCATGAACGTCCATAATACATTTGAGGTGGTCCAATTAGCAGGACCACCTCGTACATGTCTTGTTATTTATTGTTCTTGTCTTCTTATTATCCATTTAATCACATGCATGAATGAGACACTCAAAATAATTGATTCCATAAGGTCCCACTTGGTAGCAGATAACTCTAGAACGATTTTCCTCGTACGGTGATCATGTGTTCGCATAATTTTTAAGAAAATATTTTGTTGTACTTTATATGAATATTTACATCTTCAAGCATTCTGAGTGATTTCCGTAGTATATGTAAACTAATATCAGTAAGCAATTAACAAGATTAATATCAGAATTTGAGATCAACCATCAACTTTGTGATCAGGTACTTAAACTTGTTAGTTTTTCTTTCTTTTTCGCTTATTATGATTATATTAAGTTTAAATTAATGTTAGATGAAAATTTACTTGATTATGAAAAGTTATAAAATAATAGTCGATTTAGAAATGTTAACGAATTAATCCCTCGTAATTAATGTTTCAATTTGATCAAATAGACTACCCAAATATATGCACGAACCAACTTACCTTAGTTGTTAAAGAATAATTATTGTTCTTAGAGGTCACGGGTTCGAGCACTAGTGGCTGTAGCAGTGTGATTTAGCATTCATTGTCAAATGGTTGAGAGTATTTAGAACATATACTACTTTGTAATCACCTTAGCTTAATAAAAAAAGATAATATACAATATATATATATATATATATATATATTCATTAAAATAAAAATAAAATATATTTAATAAGTTAAAATAAAAATAAAAGATATATTTAAGATATATAAAATATTATTAATTTTGAGTAAAACATTTACATACTATAACACAATATATATACATTTGTTATTCATTATTTATCAAACTGCTTCCTTGGCTTAGTGGTTTGGTTGTTGCTATACCACCCAATGCTCTTCGATTTGATACCCCTTATCCACCTTTGGTTTATTTTCTTTCAATAGGGTGACACATGTCACCCTCTGATTGGAGAAAAATATATCTATTAAATTAAAATAAACTTAGCCTTTCAATTAGAGACTGATAGTGTCACAATTTAATTAGAAGATTAAATTTATTTAATTTAACTAAAATTAGGATCAAATTGACAACTTGTGTAAGTAAAAAGGGCAAATATATAATTATACCAAAAATTAACTAATGAGTCATTCTCTCGGTTAAATTTTAACTGCAACATCACCTCCATGGTCAAAAGTTTAACGGTCAGGCTTGATTGAACCATTTAAATAGTTGGGTGGTTTGTTAGATCAAATTGAAATCTTGGTGGTCAAAATGATTTTTCCCATAGTTGAGTGGTTACCCGTGTATTTTACCCTTAACTTTTTTAATGAGAAATTTTGGTATAATAAAATATACAACTAAGTTTTAGACTTATATTAATTTAATTTCAATTCTAAAAATTACTTCATATAATATTAATATTTTTTAATTTAATCTTAAATCTCAAACTCAATCTTCTTCTATCGTTAAAAAAATAAAATGTAAAGAAAATCAACAATATCATAAATACTTGAATGGGACGTTCAAAATAATTGATACCACAATGTCCCATTTGCCATTTGGGAGTATATATTTTTTCGAAAATTTTGGGCTTTAAAATTTATTGAATGATTTCAATGATAAAAATAAATTTTATTTCTTTAAAAGGTCTTGGATGATTGTACATTGTCAATGACTAAATAAATTCAGAATATATATTACCATCGTGATCATGCATCAATTTTGTGAGGTATATAATCTATTGCTATGTTTTTTTTCCTTTTTTGGCTTGTTATGATTATATCAAGTTTCAATTGAAGATAAAAAAATTATTTTAACCATGAAAGTTATAAAATAATTGTTGTCTCAAAAAAAATTAACAAGTTAAGTCATTGTCGTTATTTTGAATGATTACCCAACTACAGAGTTGTCAATATGACTACCATTTTTATAGTTGAGTCAATATGATCACTTAACTATTTAATTAGTTCAATATAGCAACTTACCGTTCACATTTAACGGAAGTGCTTATGTGACAGTTAACAAAATTGGTATGATTACATATTTGATCCTCAATACTTGTATATTCAATCAATTTTGTTCTAATTTTAATTTTATTTAATAAATTAATCATCCAATCAAGAGATGACATATGTCTGGCATATTATCTTGATACATGTCACATCTCAAGTCTTGACTGAAGGATTTTTTTATAAATTTTAATTTATTTAATTAAATTTATTTTTTATCTGGTCAAATGTTGACATTTGGGAGGAACTGAACCTGAGTCACTTGATTAGAAGAACACCCAATTCATTGGGTCAAATGCTTCATTTGATTAAGTATTGCAACAAACTCTATTGTTTGTGATAGAAAAATAAAGAAATAAAATCATTTAAATGAGGGTTTATTTGAACCTAGACCAATTGGCAATTATAAAATATAAGAGCACCTAAATCAGTTAAACAAATAGCAATATTTTTTATAATTAAATAGATTATATGTATTATAAATTGTATTTATATGCACTGCCACACTGCTTCTTTACTGATGACCTGATTCTTTTTGCTGAGCCTTCCATGGCGTAATTGGAAGTCATTAAACAATCTCTCTGCTTTTTGTAAGGCCTCCAGGCACAAGGTTAGTATCTCCAAAACAACTATTTGTTTCTCTCGCAATATGCCTGAGCAAGATCAAAATATAATTCGCACATGCTTACAATTCTCCAGAGTTGATGATTAAGGGGAGTATTTAGGTGTGTCGTTGCTTCATAGTAGAGTTACTTCAGCCACTTACGATACTTGCTTCAAAAAGTTCAGGATCGTCTTGCCGGGTGGAAAACCCGTCATCTTTCCTTTACTGGTCAAATTGTACTGGCAAAAGCTGTTTTAGCGGCTATTCCATCCTACGCAATGCAGACTTCATATCTCCCAAAAAAATATTTTTGATTCAATTGAATGGTTGATTCGTAAATTCATTTGGGGTGGAACGTCGGATAGAAGAGTTTTGCATCATGTTAATTGGGACAGGCTTTGCTAATCTACCGGCTTGGGGGCGAGTTGGAATTAAGAGGATTCAAGCCAACAATGAAGCTTTCTAATGAAAATTGCTTATGGTCTGGTAAAGAAAGCTGATCAGCTATGGGATAGGATCTTGCGTGCAAAATATAAACTAAAGGAGGCGGTGCCAATTTCCATTGACAGGCAAGGTTATTCAAAGCTTTGGAGAGGTTTGTCGGTTTTTTGGGAGGGTTTTCGAAGTAGTTTAGTTAGGGTCCTATGAGATGGTGCTCAAATCGGCTTTTGGTACGATTCCTGGCTCGGAAACTTGGGCCCTTTAATTAGCTATTATTTCCCTCAAGAAGAGGTTCCTCCTCCAGGTATTACTGTGAACTTGCTGGTTAATGGTAAAGAAGAGTGGGTTGGTGTTACATCATGGCTCACTTGCCTGAATCAGTGAAATTATTTTTAGATGCAGTTCAACCCCCCATTATTAACGGGTCCGGACATGGCGGGGTGGAAGCATGACGCCAAGCGGTGTTTTTCGATAGCCTCGGCGTATAATACAAGAATGCATTTGGATACTGGAGCCTCGATTGCCCCTTGGGATATGATTGGTACTTTCTGAGGGCTCCCATGTGTGAAAATGCACTTATGGGCTATTTGTAATCGAAGGTTACTTTCGAATGAGGAACAGGGTCGTCGGCACATAACGTATATCAGTAGTTCTTTGTGTGGTGCAGCCGTTGAGAACAACTCTCACCTCTGCGGGAGTGCCCAATTGTTTTGGAGTCGTGGAGAACCCTGGTGAAGCCCGATCGCTTAACAGAATTTTTAAAGATGGATCTTTGTCGACTGGGTGGACAAGAACCAGTGATGTCAGTGGCCGAGTTCCCATTGCAAAATCTCTCAGTAGGCTATTGATCGGTGAAGTCCATCCCATAAGGAGTGTAATTAGCCTTGAAGATGGTAGGATATAGTCATTATTCCCCACGTCAACCACTGAGTCACCAAACGTCATGATTGCTGGAACAAGAGTGGTCGATTCTTGTGCATACCCCTTGCTTACTAATGCAAACGCAAACACCATAAACATGAACCATCTACTATAAACCTCTATTTTCATTATCATTTGATTGTATTTTGGAAGCTTTGAGTTGTGTGTTAGGCCTTATAAGCTAACCAAGGAAGATGGGGGTTGATAATGGACCAAATTGATTGAATGTACTAGTATTGGAGATCAAATATGTAATTATACATATTCTGTTAACTGCCATGTAAGTACTATCATTGAATGTTAATGGCATGTAGCTATATTGAAACCAATTAAATAGTTAAGTGGTCATATTGTCTCAATTTTGAAAATTATGGTTATATTGACACCCACTCCATAGTTAGATGTTCATTAAGTAGTTTACCTTTTTTTCTAACTGGTGCTACCATGAGAATTAATGTAAATTAGTATTGTAAAAAAATTACATTTAAAGAACTTGATGTTCTACCTTAACTTGTTGACACACTAAGTACCTAGAGACAAACTTGGACACTTCTATTTTCATGCTCGACCATCAACACAAATGTTGAAGCTCTTGGTTCATGTTGTTATTATCTGGATAGGCAGAGAACAAACTGTAATGTACCTCATAGAGAATCTTACTATGTAGCTACTCATTGGCGGGTAAACACAAATGACACCTAAAGAATAAAACATCCTCATCTTGTAACTCAAAAACTCACCCCCTCGAGCATTCAAATTATTGTCAACACTCTCTAAACTCTTAACCTCACTCACTAACTCGGGTTCAACTCATACCTCAGCTAATAAACCACCATCACTAGTCAAAATTAGGCGTACCAATAAAGATTACAATTCCAACATCGATTTCCTGCTCAAGGCATTTGTAACTACATTTGTTTTTCTCGAGTGGTAGTCGATCACGCAATCATAGTCCTTTAACAACTCGAACCAACTACTCTATCTTAAGTTCAACTCCTTTGCGTAAGCAGGTACTTAATGCTCTTTTGATCAATAAAGATGACCCCAAAAAGATTATGCCTTCAAACTTTTATGTGAAAGCTACCGCAATAACCACTAAGTCATGGGTAGGATAGTTACTCTCATATGGCTTGAGCTGACAGAATGCATACGCCACAACTTTCCTCTCTTCAATCAAGACATATCCTAAGCATTGTTAAAAAGGGTGAAATCCTTACCCAAATCCATTTGATTCAAAACATGGGCTTGAGTTAAGATGACCTTCAACTGATCAAAGCTTTTCCTTCATTTCTCATCCCACGTGAAGGGAACTCCCTTTTGAAGCAATTTGGTCATAGGGGTAGCTATCATCGAGAAACCCTTAACAAACTATTATAGTACCTGGAAAACCCCAAGAAACTATGCACCTCTGTAATGGTCTTCAGCGATTCCTACTCAACTATTGTTTGAATCTTTTGAGGGTCAACTCTAATGCCATCTGATGCCACGACATGACCCAAAAAGGAAACCTGTGACAATTGAAATTCACATTTATCGAACTTGGTAAACAGTTTTGTTCGCTAAGCGTTTGTAGTATGATATGATGCTGTTTGTCGTGCTCTTCCTTTGATCGCAAGAGCATAAGGATATCATCAATGAATATCACCACTAATTGGTCAAGGTATTGGTGGAAAACTCGATTCATCAAATCTATAAATATCATCAAGGCATTGGTGAGTTCGAACGACATTACCAGAAATTTTCATAGTGGCCATATCGAGTCCTAAAATTCATCTTCACTATGTCAGAATCTTTAACCTTCAACTGATAGACCTCAAGTCAATCTTGGCGAACACACATTCTTCTCTAGGATTAATCGAAAAGGTTATCGATTCTCAAGAGGGGATAATGGTTCTTTATAGTTAATTTATTCAACTTTTGATAGTTAATGCACAACCTCATCGACTCGTCCTTCTTCTTGACAAACAAAAATTGTGCTCCCCACGGGTATATGCTTAGTCGAATGAAACCCTTCTCTAGCAACTACTGTGTTTGTGCCTTTAACTCTTTTAGCTCTGTTGGTGCTATGCAATATGAAGTAATGGGCACTAAATCGAAACTCGACAACACTTCAATGCCAAACACTAACTCTTAGTCGGGCGGTAGCCTTAACAACAATTCTGGGAACATGTTAGGAAATTTTTGTAAGTTGCAAATATCCTCGAGTGTAAGAATTGAAATCTTGATATGGACTACATGAGCCAAGAATCGCTTATAACCCCTATCAATTAGTCATTGGGCCACTATGGCTGAAACAATCCTTGCTACACACCTCAACCTCTTACTAGTCGTCAATACCTTAGTACCATCAACCTTAGTGAGTTTGAGCTATCTTGTTGTGCACCGTTAGCTCGCATTGTGCTCAGATAAACAATCAATCCTAAAAAATCATATCAAATTTCTGAAATGGTAACTCCACCAAGTTGGCTAGGAAGGTTTGACTTTGGATCTCTATTAGACATCGACGGTGAACCTTGTCAATAAGAAATTCTAATCCTATGGGGCTAGATATTCAGACATCTATCTATAAGTCCTCTACTGGATGTTTCTCTCCCGAACAAGGTTGTAACAAGTATAAGAGTGTGTGGATCCTAGGTCTTTTAAAATAGTAATCGGAATAAAAAAATACCATAAATGTACATGAGATCACATGTACTACATCGCACTCCTCTTGAGTCTCATTGCATACTATCTCGAGGCCATTCTCGTCTTGAACCCAACCAATGATCTAGTTGTATCCATATTGAACTGTCTGGATGCAGCGTCACCACCTCTCGAGTACCTCTTACCTCATTGAACAGATGGTGTGGACCTTTAGTGGACGTAGAAGCTACAGTCTAAGCCTTAGGGAAATCTTCTATAAAATGCTCTAATGAACCATAACTAAGCAACTCCACTAACACACCCCAAGGTGTCTCTTACCAAAAAATAAGTAGACTGGATGACATGGGGTCCTCATCAACCCACTAGTGCTTGCTCAGAAGTTGATAATAAGGGTCTCTTATAGGGCTCAGATATGCCCTCATGATCTAAACTCTGTCCTGGCCTCCTACAGTTGCTTGTTGAGGACCTCTAAGATCCCTGAGAGTCTTTGACACTCTTGGCCAAAGTCTATAAATATCTCATTGGCTTTGAAGTTCTCCTACTATGTCTTGTAGACCTACTCAAAAGTATAGCTCTCATACTCTGGACCCTTTGAATCATCTTCACTTGGTGGGTCAACTCAAAGAAGATCCTAATAGGGTCAGTCACAAGGTGGGTAAGGATATCGAGGTGTAGGGCCTCCCTAAACTTTCTACAATGGTGGTCCTTAGTTGCCACTAACTCTGGTGCATACCATCTCAAACGGAGGAACTCTCGCTCGTACTCATACACGGACCAGTTACCCTAAACAATATATAGAAATAGATCACTTAAATCATCAGTGTGAGACTCTTAAAGAAAGTATACCAAGTCGGTCTATCAGGCTCTAAAGTCATCTTTAAGATTTATTATCAGTCTATGCCATCACCCTTTAGAAGAGAAGTTATGCACTCAAGCTTACCCTCAGGGGTAAAATATAGCTGACGAAGCGTGCGAAGGGTCTCTCAAAGCCATTGGTCGTCCACATAACTAAAGAAGTTCATGGTCTTGTACCGACAAAGCCTCTTGACTGAAGAGCCTTATGGTCCTACAATAGGTGGAGCTGACAGTGTTGGTGGGGCAGATGGAACAAATGATGCTCAAGGAATAGTATGTACGATGTGCCTAAGTGCTATCATCAAGTCTCTAAAGAAGGTCGGCTTGTCAACCTTTTATATCCTGAAATCCTAAACTCCTTAGATTTCAAGACAAACTCGTCGCCATAGCCATCAACTAAGGAGACACGACTCATGTCTCTTCCCATATTACTAGGAGTTGAATTATCAGTCATAGGTTATCTAAAATTCAAAAGAAAATAGAGGTTATTATCGTCATTCTAGTTATATAAGTAGTCTTGACACTATAGAGGCATATACACATAGACATTTACTGACTCTAACCTACGAGTCCTAGGAAAGACTGAACATACCGCTCTGATACCACAAGTTTAACACTCTAGTTCGATCAAAATGAAGAACAAATGATTAAAGCATTATATAAAAGCATTGAAGTGGCTAATCTAAATTTTCTTTTAAAATTAACATCGAAATCATCATTAAAATATCGTTATTCAAAATAAAGATAAAACAAGTGTATAATAAGTTTTACAGAAAATGGAGCTCTCAAATATCTCAAATGTATAAAATAATTATTTCAAAATATAGAGTTACGACTTGGATACACAAGGTCTATGAATAGTATATGCCCTCTAAAACAAACTCAAGACATCTTTGTGCCTCGAACGATCTAGAATGCAAGCTATGCAATAAGCTCCCCAATGATACTCCTAATAATCTGTGCATGAAAACAAATTCTAAACGTTGAGCTCACAAGCTAAGTGTCACATTAATAATTATATTATACTACATACGTTCATCATATGGGCATCCTAGCAGGTACATACATAAGCATACAAGAATAAGAAACACACATGTTAAGGTAGTCATCATGGTGTGGTTGGAGATTTTGTTACATCTCAGGACTCACACCCTTCTAGTCTACTTATGGTACCCTCATGTACCTAGGGTAATATCCAAAATTCATGCATTATAAACGTACACCTGACTAACTTACTCCTCGTTAGTACTCGAGACATCTACGCCCAACTAGTTGAGATATTGTAACATCCTAAAAATCAAGTTAGTGACCAAATTGTAAGATTTTCAAACTTTGTGTGTAATTTAGAAAAGTTGGAAAAAGTTTAAGGAATTAAGTGGTCATTTTACCAAAAAATTTATTCCATAAATGGATTTAGTGAGTGATCATGTTGTAAATTTGGTAAAGTTTGGTGACCAAAGTATAAACTTTGAAAAGTTTAGGGACCAACATAATTTTAAAAAGTTACAAATGGGTCACGAAAATTAGAAAATAAATATATTATTTTCACATTTTTAAATGTTGGAAAATAATATTTAAGGTTTTAATTCCATGGTTAATTTGGATTGTTTGATTAAAGTGGCTGAATTGTAATTTTTGGAAATTGCAAGGGAAAAATGGTAAAGTGGGAAAATATTTTGTCCATCTTTGACTATTGGAATATGATAAGGTTACTGTAGCTTGGTATTAATGTAAATATCAAGTTCATTAAGGGTAAATTAGTATGAATATTTTAATTTCAATGGTAAATTAGTAATTTAGTATTTAATGAATTTTTAATTCATTAAATATTAAAATAAGATGATTAATTGTCAAAGCTTCGTCATCTTCTCCAGCATCTTTACGTGAACTCTTCCAAGGTAAGGAAAAAATATTTCTTTTCAATTTTTGAGTTAATTTCTTTGGAATGTGAGTTATGTCGTGAACTAGAAAAGTGATATACGCGAAAAACGCTATCATTCGGTACTAATATTTCTTTCTAATCTTGTTGGATTTCAAAGATCCCAAATCTAAAGGTTTATGTTCATTATAGGATTCATGAAATTGATGATGAATTTTGATGTTTTTGAGGTTGTAGATTCATATTCAAGCTTGATTGATGGTTATAACATGTTCAATCTTCCTAGAATTAATTCTTAAAAATTTGGCCAAATTATAAGTTGGAGAACTTTGTGTTCTGATGAGTGTTGATTAGAAATCTAATTGTAAAGATGTTATAAGGTTGATTGAAAGTTGATTTCATGCTTGAATCGAATCAAAATCGAGCAAAATCATGGAAAACCTAGTTTTTGATCTTTAAATCATTAGGCTTTGGTCTTAAAGGATGAGAAAAATTATGGAAAAATTATATAAGGTCTGCAAATGATGTAGAAAGTATTTTTACAAGCTTTAAAAAAATTAGGGACCATTTTGTAATTTTCTAAAAGTTAAGGGACCAATTCGTAATTTTGGAAAAAGTTGGGAATGGTTGTATAATTGTTTAATAGTTGATGTACTACACTGGAAAATGTTGTTTTGGAATTGTATGAGTGTTTAGATGTGAAATATGACTATTTTGAAAGTTTGAAAATATTGGTGATTTAAGTACAATATTCGCATAGTTGGGATACTTAAATGTAATTATGCTTTTGTAAAAGCATTTGAATGGTAATAATTTCAATTCTGGAATTTTGGTATTAAGAATCTAAGTGATAGAATGGTGAAGGACCATTTTATATAAATTGGAAAAGTTAGTGCCAATATTAAAAGGAATTATTAAGTGTTAAGTATTTTGATAGAAAATGTGTTTCAAGTATATTATGGATTTGTTTTGGAGAAGTGTTTACGTTAGTACAATACTAATATATGTATTCTTATGAAATTGTGATTTGTACAGATCGTGATTGATTTGTGACTAAGACAAGTCAAATATAAAAGGGTTGTCGTGGATTATAGTGAAGAACACATTTTTTATATATAAAGTGTCAAGGTGAGTGCAATTTAATTTGTACTTATATTATCGAACAAATATTAGCTTGCGATGAGCCAGTGATGGAGTTACTATGGTAAGAAGTGACTTCTAAAATATTATTTGATTGATGATCGATGTGATTATTATGTGTGCATGAGTACATGAAAATGAGTATATGCAATATGTGATACATGTTATATGATATGAGATAGATGTTTACATACATGTGGTATTTGACAGAAGAAAAGAAATATGTGATCATAAGAGCAATAATAATAAGTTATGAGATTACTTATTTATATGATACAAGTGAGTTGAACTGCTATAAATGATAATGCCCATGTTATGTTATATGAGAGCTAGTGGTATAGTTGGCATGCCAAGAGTCGAGGGTTACATATGTCCTACGAGACATATGATAGGTTCTTAAGGACACATATTACATCCTTCGGGATGATAGGTACTTCAGACACAGATGACATCCTTCGGGATAATAGGTACTTCAGGAGATAGTTTATACGAGCTGTGGTGACAGCATATGTGTGCACAACCTCATAGTACTCACATACCTTGAGTTCTCAATAATGTTAATGGGCCTACAAAAGATATCAAAAGTATATATAGGCTAATACATGAGTTAATAAAATAGATAGTATAAATACACTGTATGTAATACATATGCTTTGTTATATGAAATGTTTTATGTTTTATATTATATTCTTTATATGCCTCACTAAGTCAAAGACTTAGCGTGTGATTGTTTCACATGTAGGATCAAAGAAGTCGGAAGAGCAAGGATAGACATCTGAGACAGCATAGCTATATCCGAGATCAGATCATAAGATATTTTATAGTAGGTTTTCTTTCTTATATTAAATAGTGTTGTTTTAAACCGTTTAGGCGCTAATAAGTTTTATAAAATGTTTTGAGATAATTTATGTAAATTATTTAGTTGTATGTAGAAAAAGTTTAAAATTATTCACTATTTTATACAAGTAAATGTTTTGATACGTCAATGTGACACCTCGGACTCGTATATGGGTCGGGTATGGGTTAGGTGTGTTACATTGAATGGAATCAGAGCTATGGTTTAGTTGATTCTAGGCATAAATTGAAGTCATAAATGTTTTAAAAAGTTTACATGCCAATAGAAAAAAATATATGATGAAAACTTCTGATCTGATAAGAGTAATAAGTATGATGTCTTCTAATAGAGTTATATGGTTATGTCTTATTAGATGTCGGATCATGATAGTTCCCGAAGTGAAGCGGGAGATGATATAATGAGGGAAGTAGCAATTTACCGGCCCTGGCCAGGCAAGATGAAGAACAGACAACTCCGGGAGTGGCTGCAAAAGATCAAAAAGTGTTTTTTAGGACGTTGGGCGCTGTCCTGACGCGTTTTCAACCTCTTGTTTCCTTAACTCAAAGAATAAATATTGCGAAAGAGTTGAAAGAACTAGGAGCTCCTGAATTCAAAGGTGAAGCCGAGGAATATCCTGTTACTGCGGACCTTCGGCTCAATGATGTGAAGATTATGTTAGATGGACTCAACTGTTCTGATATGTAGAAGTTAGATGGAGTGGTCTCTTTGCTTAGTGGAAAAGCAAGAGTCTGGTGGACAAATGTAACCTTGAGGATGATCAGCGATCAAGTGACATGGTCCTTGTTTTTAGAAGAGTTTAAGCACAAGTATATTGGAGATCAGTTTATAAGGCAAATGAAGCAAGAGTTTATGAGTCTGAAGCAGTTGAATCGCACTGTATATGAATATGAGTGTGAGTTTAATAAGTTGAGTCGTTTTGTTGCTGAGCTTATTCCAACAGAAAAAGATACTTGTGAATGGTTTGTTGAAGGCTTGGGCCCGAGATTGAAAGAAATATTAATCGTGTTAAACTTGTCCTCATTCCAAGAGGTTGTCAATCGTGCTAAAGCTTTAGAGAGAGCTCAGAATGAAAGGTTTGGGGATCAGAGGGCCCAACCATCCAAAAGAACTGGGGCTTTATCAAGTTTTACACCACCTAAGAGAGGTAGAGATTCTGTTTTTCGTTCTCAGGCGAGGTCTGAATCAATGGCATCTTTCACTAGAGGATCAAATTAGATGAGAGCTAGACAGACTCAATCAATAGGGTCTGGTGTTGGGAGAGCAAATTAGGGTTAAGTGAGACAATGTCAACTTGTGGAAGATATCATAGTGGTATATGTAGAGTAAGAGTCGGAGCTTGTTTCCAATGTGGGGAAACGGGACATTTCATGAGAGATTGTCCAGTGAGGTCCGTAGAGCCTTCACAGTCAGAGCGATCTGTTTCAATGTCTTAGAGAGTAAGAGGTAGAGGTAGAGGAAAAAGTCAGCCTGAATCTTTTACTCAACAAGAAGTGCGCTCTGTTGCTCAGGTGTATAACCTCAAGACCAATGATGAACATGATGATCCTGAGATAATTGCAAGTACCTTTCTACTATATGATAAATGTGTTATGATATTGATTGATCCAGGGTCCACATATTCATATATTTGTAGTAAATTGGTGAGAGAACTGAGAATTCAATTAGAAGCCACTAGTAATGATGTGATAGTAACAAATCTATTAGGGCACAGTGCTCGGGTAAATAGAGTGTGTCGAGGGTGTCCCACAAAGATTCAAGGAATCGAATTCCCTGCTAATTTGATGGAATTACCCTTTGACGAATTCAAAGTGATAATGGGAATGGACTGGCTATATCGCTATTATGCTAATGTTGATTGTAGACTGAAGATGGTAACATTAATCAGTCCTGACGGAGTGGATGTTATAGTGTTCAGTGAAAGATAGAATCCATAGAACATAATATCAGTGATGTCAGTAAAGAAATTATTGTTACAGGGATGTCAGGGTTTCATTGCTAATGTGCTGGATATTAGAACCAAGGAGAAATTAGATTGAAGAAATTCTCATAGTCAGAGAGTTTCCAGATGTTTTTCCTGCAGAGTTGCTAGATCTACCTCCAGATAGAGAGGTGGAATTTCAGATTGAGATAATGCCTGGAACAGAGCCTATTGCAATGGCACCATACACAATGGCTCCAAAAGAGTTGCAAGAGTTAAAGATTCAGTTACAGGAATTATTGGATAAAGGATTCATCAGACCAAGTGTATCACCTTGGGGAGCTCCAGTGTTATTTGTTAAGAAGAAAGATGGTTCCATGCGTCTCTGCATTGATTATAGGCAGCTCAATAAGGTGATTATCAAGAACAAGTATCCTTTCCCTAGAATTGATGATTTGTTTGATCAGTTAAAGGGAGATTTGGTCTTTTCTAAGATCGATTTGCACTCTGGTTATCATCAATTGAAGGTTCAGGAGAAATATATTCCAAATACCACATTTAGAATGAGGTATGGCCATTATGAGTTCGTTGTTATGCCATTTGGGGTAACGAATGCACCTGATGTATTTATGGATCTGATGAATATAATATTTCAACCATATTTGGATCAGTTCATAGTCGTTTTCATTGATGATTTATTAGTGTATTCAAAGTCCAATGAAGAACATAATGCACATTTGAGGGTAGTTTTGCAAACTCTAAGAGATAAGAAGTTATATGCCAAATTGTCTGAATGTGAGTTTTGGTTTGGGCATGCGATTTCTGCAGAGGGAATTTGAGTTGATCCCCAAAAGATAAAAGTCATTCTAGAATGGGAAATTCCAAAGAATATGTCTGAAGTGCGGAGTTTTCTGGGTCTTGCGGGTTATTATCGAAGGTTTGTTAATAATTTTTCGATGATATCTTTTCCTTTGACTAAGTTGATGAGGAAAGATGTGGCATTTGTTTGGACTTTTGAGTGTCAAGAAAGTTTCGAAACGTTGAAGAAGATTTTGACAGAAGCTCCAGTATTGGTTTAACCTGAATCTGGTAAGAACTACGTGGTTTATAGCGACACATCTCATAATGGTTTGGGATGTGTGTTGATGCAAAGGGCAAGGTGGTGGCTTATGCGTCGAGATAATTAAAACCGTATGAGAAGAACTATCCAACGCACGATCTAGAGTTGGCTGCAGTAGTGTTTGCTCTGAAGATTTGGTGTCACTACTTATATGGTGAATATTGTTATTTATATACCGATCATAAGAGCTTGAAGTATTTGATGACCCAGAAAGATTTAAACTTAAGACAAAGGAGATGGGTTTTTAAAAGACTATGATGTGGTAATTAAGTTTCACCCTGGAAAAGAAAACGTGGTGGCGGATGCTTTAAGTCGGAAAACGTTTGCAACTTTAAGAGTTTTAGATGCAAAATTGTCATTGAATGGAGATGGAGCTCTATGTGCAGAATTAAAGATTAAGTCCATGTTGATGGATCGAATCAAAGAGTTGCAGGGCAAAGATGAAAAATGTTTGAAGAAAATGGAGCAAGTAAAGAGTAAAGAAGTTGAGGTTAAGCCTGATGGAAATTTGTATTATAAAGGGAGACTTGTGATTCCTGAGAATGAGGAATTGAAAAAGGATTTGTTAACGGAATCCCATTGTAGTCCATTGACTATGCATCCAGTTGGAAACAAGATGTATATGGATCTCAAGAGTCGATATTGGTGGTCGGGAATGAAAAGAGACATTACGGAATTTTTATCCAAATGTTTGACATGTCAGCAAGTTAAAGCTGAACATCAAGTTCCTTCAGGATTATTGCAACCGATCTCTATTCCTCAGTGGAAATGGGAGAATGTGACGATGGAATTTGTGATGGGGTTACCTCTAACTCCAAATAAAAGAGATTCGATTTGGGTGATAGTTGATCGATTGACCAAGTCAGCACATTTCATTCCTGTTCGAGCTGATTTTTCTATGGAAAAGTATGTTGAACTGTATATTAGAGAGATTGTTTGATTGCATGGTGTTCCTATTTCGATAGTTTCTGACAGATATCCTCGATTTACATCGAGATTTTGGAAATCTTTACATGGAACGCTAGGAACTCGATTGTTAGTACAGCCTTTCATCCTCAGACAGATGAACAGTCTGAGAGAACTATTCAAATTTTGGAAGATATGTTGAGAGCATGTGTAATTGAGTTCAAAGGATCATGGGAGAAATATTTGCCACTTTTGAATTCTCTTATAATAATAGCTATCAGTCCAATATTAGATGCTCCATATGAGGCTTTATACGGAAGAAAATGTCGTACTCCACTAAACTGGTATGAACTCAAAGATCGAAGTGTTGTTGGTCCGGATTTGATTCAAGATGTAGAAGAGAAAGTTCGAGAATTCAACATAATCTCAAGTGGCCTCTGATAGACAGAAATCGTATGCTGATCTAAAAACAAAAAGAAATTGAATTTCATGTTGGAGATAAAGTATTCCTGAAAGTTTCTCCTTGGAAGAAAGTGATTTGTTTTGGTCGGAAAGGAAAACTTAGTCCCCGGTTTATTGGACCTTATGAGGTTGTTAAAAAAATGGGACCAGTGGCATACCAATTATCTTTACCACCTGAAATGGAGAAGATCCATGACGTTTTCCTCGTTTCAATGCTTTGAAGATATATATCCGATCCTTCCCATATTATTGCACCAGAAGAGATAGAAGTTCAGCCTGGACTGACTTATGAAGAAGAACCGGTCCAAATATTAGCTCACGAGGTGAAACAACTAAGGAATAAGACTATTACATTGGTCAAAGTATTATCAAGGAATCACAAGGTAGAGGAAGCAACATGGGAACGTGAAGAGGACATGAGGAGTCAGTACCCCCATCTCTTTGTGCAGTGAAAATTCGAGGACGAATTTTCTTAAGGGGTCCCAAAAATAAGGTTAGTGACCAAATTGTAAGATTTTGAAACAGTGTGTAATTTAGAAAAGTTGGAAAAAGTTTAAGGAATTAAGTGGTAATTTTACCAAAAAGAATTTTATTCCATAAATGGATTTAGTGAGTGATCATATTGTAAATTTGGTAAAGTTTGATAACCAAAGTATAAACTTTGAAACGTTTAGGGACAAAATGTAATTTTAAAAAGTTACAAATGGGTCACGAAAATTAGAAAATAAATATATTATTTTCACATTTTAAATGTTGGAAAATAATATTTAAGGTTTTAATTCCATGGTTAATTTGGATTGTTTGATTAAAGTGATTGAATTGTAATTTTTGGAAATTACAAGGGCAAAATGGTAAAGTGGGAAAATATTTTGTCCATCTTTGACTATTGGAATATGATAAGGTTACTGTAGCTTGTATTAATGTAAATATCAAGTTCATTAAGGGTAAATTAGTATGAATATTTTAATTTCAATGGTAAATTAGTAATTTAGTATTTAATGAATTTTTATTTCATTAAATATTAAAATAAGATGATGAATTATCAAAGCTTCATCATCTTCCCCAGTATCTTTACGTGAACTCTTCCAAGGTAAGGAAAAAATATTTCTTTTCAATTTTTGAGTTAATTTCTTTGGAATTCGAGTTATGTCGTGAACTAGAAAAGTGATCTACGCGAAAAAAACGCTATCATTCGGTACTAATATTTCTTTCTAATCTTGCTGGATTACAAAGATCCCAAATCTAAGGGTTTATGTTCGTGATAGGATTCATGAAATTGATGATGAATTTTTATGTTTTTGAGGTTGTAGATTCATATTCAAGCTTGATTGATGGTTATAACATGTTCAATCTTCCTAGAATTAATTCTTAAAAATTTGGCCAAATTATAAGTTGGAGAACTTTGTGTTTTGATGAGAGTTGATTAGAAATCTAATTGTAAAGATGTTATAAGGTTGATTGAAAGTTGATTTCATGCTTGAATCGAATCAAAATCGAGCAAAATCATGGAAACCTAGTTTTTGATCTTTAAATCATTAGGCTTTGGTCTTAAAGGATGAGAAAAATTATATAAGGTTTGGAAATGATGTAGAAAGTATTTTACAAGCTTTAAAAAAATTAGGGACCATCTTGTAATTTTCGAAAAGTTAAGGGACCAATTCATAATTTTGGAAAAAGTTGGGAATGGTTGTATAATTGTTTAATAGTTGATGTACTACACTAGAAAATGTTGTTTTGGAATTGTAATGAGTGTTTAGATGTGAAATATGACTATGTCGGAAGTTTGAAAAGATTGGTGATTTAAGTACAATATTCGCATAGTTGGGGTACTTAAATGTAATTATGCTTTTGTAAAAGCATTTGAATGGTAATAATTTCAATGCTGGAATTTTGGTATTAAGAATCTAAGTGATAGAATGGTGAAGGACCATTTTATATAAATTGGAAAAGTTAGTGTTAATATTTTAAGGAATTATTAAGTGTTAAGTATTTTGATAGAAAATGTGTTTCAAGTATATTATGGATTTGTTTTGGAGAAGTGTTTATGTTAGTACAATACTCATATATTATTGTTATGAAATTGTGATTTGTACAGATCGTGATTGATTTGTGACTAAGACAAGTCAAATATAAAAGGGTTGTTGTGGATTATAATGAAGAACATCTTTTGGATATATAAAGTGTCAAGGTGAGTGCAATTTAATTTGTACTTATATTATCGAGCAAACATTGGTTTGCGATGAGCCAGTGATGGAGTTACTATAGTAAGAAGTAACTTCTAAAATATTATTTGATTGATGATCGATGTGATTATTATGTGTGCATGAGTACATGAAAATGAGTGTATGCAATATGTGATACATGTTATATGATATAGATAGATGTTTACACATACATGTGGTATGTGACAGAAGAAAAGAAATATGTTATCATAAGAGCAATAATAATAAGTTATGAGATTACATGTTTATATGATACAAGTGAGTTGAACTGCTATAAATGATAATGCCCATGTTATGTGATATGAGAGCTAGTGGTATAGTTGGCATGCCAAGAGTCGAGGGTTACATATGTTCTATGAGACATATGATAGGTCCTTCAGACACAGATGACATCCTTCGGGATGATAGGTCCTTCAGGACATAGTTTATACGAGCTGTGGTGACAGCATATGTTTGCACAACCTCATAGTACTCACATACCTTGAGTTCTCAGTAATGTTCATTGGCCTACAAAATATATCAAAAGTATATATGGGCTAATACATGAGTTAATAAAATAGATAGTATAAATACATTTATGTAATGCATATGCTTTGTTATATGAAATGTTTTTTGTTTTATATTATATTCTTTATATGCCTCACTAAGCAAAAGACTTAGCGTGTGATTGTTTCACACGTAGGATCAAAGAAGTTGGAAGAGCAATGATAGACATCTGAGACAGCATAGGTTTATCCGAGATCAGATCAAAAGATATTTTATAGTAGGTTTTCTTTCTTATATTAAATAGTGTTGGCATGTAACTAAAGTTTTAAATCGTTTATGCGCTAATAAGTTTTATAAACTGTTTTGAGATAATTTATGTAAATTATTCAGTTGTATGTAGAAAAAAGTTTAAAATTATTCACTATTTTATACAAGTAAATGTTTTGGTACGTCAATGTGACACCTTGACTCGTATCTGGGTCGGGTACGGGTTAGGGGTGTTACAGATATATCTAGATATTAAAAGCAAACAAGAAGATTGTCATACTTGCTAAAGTAAATCAGGCGTCATCGTTGTTTTTTAAGCATTACATAAGGGCATAAGTTTTATGACATCTTACTTCATAATGTTCTTATGATTGTATCGTATTTATTTGTTGTTCTCACTTGTAAGATTATTAGAGAAGTATTGGCAGTCCTAAACCCTTTCATGAGCCCTTAACTATAAGTTAGGCTTCTTGCTCAAATCAGTGTGATACCCTCCCTTGGTACTGATACTAGTTTTATATTCGGTGTCCTGAGAATGCCTTATAGTTAGTATATATACTCTATGTCAAGTATCGATACTTCTTTATCAGGGTACCAATACCTTCCTAGGTATTGATATCAAATGTAGGTTCAATGTTTGGAAAAATAAATCGATATCGATACACTTACTTAGGGTATTGATACTTTATATTTGAGTAGTATTGATACTTCTCGAGTGTCGATACCAAAACTGACTATTGAAATTTACAATTTAACGATAATATCGATACCCACCCTTGGGTATCTATACCTAAGGAACATTATTGATACTATATGAATAGAGTATCGATACTACCCAGCCAAAACTCTATTATTTTGGCTATTTGAAAAAAAAAATATTAATACTATTCATCTTGTATCTATACTCAAACCTAGAATTACTCTGTTTTACCTGAAAATGACACCCAAACTTCACCCTTAAGCCTCCCTAAGGCCCTTAAACGTTATTTAAATCTTATATAAGTCAAAATGGGTCATGATATGTAAATTTTCATGTCGTATAACATCACAAACCACAATATACCATGGAATCACTTACCTACTCTATGAACTCATACAAGCTAACCAACACATACAATAACTTACAAGTGGTATCGGTAAGTAAGAAGTGCATTACCTTGATCCTAAACTGTTAGAACAACTCAAGGTTCAACCAAGATATTTAACCTCAAACTATTCAAAAATGATACAATAAAATATTTAACCCTTAAATTTTAGAATTATTTAATTTGACTTCAATTCTAAGATTTAATCCACTTATTATTTTTTAATATTCTATCAAACTTAATCTTTTTCAATCTAAAAAAATGATAAAACGTGAAGAAAAGTTTTAATATCCACCACATACATGCTTTGATAAAACTTTATATCGCACTACCCCACCCAACGACATTCCAGTTGTCTTGTTATTTATCGCCCTCGTTCTCTTATTATTTATTTAAGCACGTGCATTAATGAGACACTCAAAATAATTATTCCGTGGGTCTCATTTGATAGTAGATATCTTATCAAGATTTTCGTCATACGGTATTTGTGTGTATGCATAATTTTTAAGAAATTATTTAAAATCTATTAAGTGATTTTAATAATAAAATTTAAGATAATTTTATTTAAAGATTTTTAAGTTTAAGTAATCATATTTTACTTTTGCATAAATCAACTTACTTTAGTGGTTAAAAGAATTATTATTTTTTTCTTAGAGATTATGAGTTCGAGCACTAATAATTATATCAAGGTGATTAAACGTTCATTGTCAAATAGTTAAAAGCAATACCAACTCTAAAGGAGCACTCTGAGCAATTGCTTAGGCCCCCCAATTCTTTTGTCTTGATAATTAGGGCTCTTAATTATTTTATATCTATAATTATGGCACTTAATTTTTACAATTTCATAAAATTTTTAGTTTTTTATTTTCTTTTTTCACTTCTCTTATTAATTTATCCAATTTTAAATTAAATTTAACCAATTTTTTTATCTTTATAATTAGGGCCCTAATTTTTATAATTTCATAAAATGTTTAGTTTTTGACACACTTTTCTCAATTTCTCTTATTTATTTATTCATTTATTTTGAATTAAATTTAATCATGTTTTTCTATTTTTTTCAAATCTTACTCTTCAATTCATCAAATATAAAATTAAAGTTAGGGTAAATTATACTAGTGATCATCCAACTATAGCCCCTTTTCATTTTGACCATCATTTTTGAATTTTTGTCTATCAGGTCACCCAATTATTTAAATGCATTCAATCGAGTCACTTACCATTAAAAGTTAACGAAAGTGTTGATGTGGCAGTTAGTAAAATTTATATAACTCTATATTTAGTCCCTATTACTTACATATTCTATCGATTTAATCCTAATTTTTTAAATTTAATTTAAAAAAATCACTATCCAAACAAGAACTGTAACGTGTCAACTGGTCATTTTAGCAAAACGTGTCACCACTTGGTTAGAGAAATTTTATTAAATTAATTTTAATATTTCAATTAAATGATTTTTCCACCGATTTGGCTCCACCGTTTTAAATAGAAAATAAATCAAATTGAAGATGGCGATTGGGTGAATCGATCGAACCAATACCCATAGGCATTTCTAGCAACGCCTCAACCACTAGTGTAAAGCCTTTATTTGTTAAGTGATTTCAAAATATTGTATATATTGCGTTTTAGATTATTGCAAGAGAAAAATATGAAAATGAAAAGGTTTTGATGCAAATTCAAATGACATATTTGAAAAAATTTATAACATTATATATATATATACATATATATATATATATAACTCTTTTAGTTTTACATAAATTTAAGACTGTTAGATGAATGAAAACAGATGACTGATAATAAAAGTATGAAATGTGACGATATCTACTAGAAAAATAACAAGTAGTCAATCTCAGTCATCTATCTTCACTCATCTAACAGTTCTAAATCTATGTAAAACTAAAGAGTTTTACATTGTGTAAGTAGATCCTAACTATATATATATATATATATATATGGTTTTTCAAAAAAAAATGCTAATGTCATATATTTAAAGTGAATGTATTTAAGATTTATATATTTGTAAATTAAATTATATTTTTATATTTTTCATAATTATTTTTAAATGATTATAAATTTAAATAAAATGAGAAATGATTTTAAAAATCATTTGAAGATAAAAATTTAAGATTTGAATTATAAATTTATCTTGTCACTTAAGTTGTGCTCGTAATTTTGAGTTCAAAATTTTAATATAATTTTATTTTTTAAAAGGAAAATAATTTAATTTTAAAAATATAGAAATTTAATTTTAAAAATATAAAAATGAGAAATAAATTTGGTGTAACCAATTTTAATAATTTTTTATATTTTCATAATTGTTATTAAATGATTATAAATTTAATTTTTTTTACTAATAATAGATATTTAATGATTTATTTCTCAAAAGTTTTATTTGTCACGATGATTAGGTGCACCCATTTTAAGTTAAAATCCTCAATTTCAATTCTTTTAATCCCCTTTTATTTTCTTCTTTCTGTCATAATATAAAAGATAATATATAAAACCTTTTGCAATCAAAAGCTCAGAAATGGAGTTTACCCCAGTGGCTTAGGCGTTCCGTGAATTGTCCATCGCCCTTGGTTTGAATCCTTTTGCATCGTACATGCATTTAATTTTATTATGTATTCAATTTTTTAGTTTCCCAATTATTTATCCTTAAGTTTTACGCATATTTTAATTTGACCTCAATTTTTAAAAAAATATATTCTATCGATTTGAACTTAATTCTTAAACTCAATCTTCTCGTATCCTTAAAAAATGAGAGAATGTGAAGAAATCATCAACATCCATAAATACCCAAACAATAAAAATCCATCAGGAAAAAAAAAGAAACAAAACATCTCACAGAATTGAGGTTTTTTTTTACTGTAAGATTCAAGATTGGATTTATGGTTTTAGAAAGAGAGGGACGTATAATTTTATGTTAAAAGAATTTAAGTTTAGGGGCAAATTAAAATTCTGGAGTGACTGCCCCCTCGATCCATGCCTACTTTTCGATGAATGTTGTCTACTTGGCAAAGTGCGTTGATAAGCTATGGCAGTTATTTTGTTGTTGGATTATGTATTGGACTGTGACTAGACTTGACCTAAATATTATAATCAAATCTTGATAATTATATTAGTTATTGGAGTGACCCAGAAAAAAATATGGCAAACAATTCAACAAAATTAAATTAGGAAGTACTAATTATGCATAAAACTGGTTTGATATTCCATGCTACAATTTTAAAAATAGAAAGAAAAAAATTAAAGTTCATACTGAAGTGTAAATATCAAGATCAATATCTTTTGAATGACCAATACCTCACGACACCAATCATATGAAACAGATAATCAAAAAGATGGGGTGAGCTGGAAAATTTATGATGATCCAATGATGTAAAACCAAAAAAATCAAGGGATAATGCCAAAAAAACACCCCTAATGTTTGACAATATAGTCATTTTGGTCTCTATTCTTTTTTCGTAATATTTTAACTCTCAACGTTTCGTTTTGGGATAGAAAAACCCATACGTGGATGAAAACCTTTAGTCAACTCACAATCAATGCCTTGAGATTATGTGACAGACTCACAAGGCACTATTGTTGATGTATGAGTACCATACGCAAAATTCATCAATTTTTTATTTAATTTTATATATTTTTATTTAACATTTTTGTTCAATTAGATGATGATATGTGTCATCACCTCATTGGTTTAAATTTAAACAAACAAAATATATTTCCACGGAGACATGAACCTGAGCTGCTATGCGTGAAACCCCAACACATGTTACAACTATAACAAGTCTTGTTTTTAATATTTTTTTTTTTTTGCAAGAAATAATAATTTATTGGAACCAAACTATAATAAATATGAAAATAACTTAGGTATCACGTTAAACCATCAAGAACAAAATATTAGATGCGAAAACATACCTGAATTAATTGATAGGTTGAAATCTTTTAATCTTTCTTTGGTTGTGATCTTCCAAGAATATAGAATCCTCTTGAGTATTATGAGAAAGCAGCCATGGAGGCTGAAAATGATGAAAGGTCGATGGCCTGAGTTAACAAATGAAGAAGGAGATAATGTAAAGAGAGAGATGACAGAAGAAGCTTTTTATTGAATAGTGGAAAAAAATACTCTGCTCTCAACCTAATACAAAAGTATGACTTATATAGCCAAGTAGCCAACAAACCATAACAAACTAATAACACTCTAACTTCACTCTACTTTTCAACTTTTTAATTTTCTTCAAAATGAACTTGCTATTAGAGAGTTTATCAAATAAAAAACGCAAACTTAATAAGTTGGAATTCAACCGTCTTGCCGTTTTGATGAACAATTTTACCGGACAAATTCTCTTTCACCTAAAAACATCTTCTTTCTTCAACTTTCCTAAGCTTTTCTTCTTCTTCTTTTCAAGAGTTGTTTTTCATCTTCATTGTTCTTCCTCTTCACTTATTGGACTTTCTTTTTGTTGGAAGCAAGGCGGTTAAGCTACGAGCTCCCGGATCCAATCTGAAGCCTCTCTCGGGCAAGAAAACATCCTCTTTTCTCTGGTTAAGGAAGGCAAGGTTGTTAAACTCTTAACCCTCCCCAGAGATTTTCTTCTATAGTAACTTGGTTATTAAGCCTCAAAGTTCCATGTCAAACTTTGGAGAAGAAATAACAGTCAATGTAGAAACCAAAATGTCAATAGCTGAACAAAGCAATGTTGTATCAATGTCAAGCATTTAACATCAACTTACAAAGAACTTGTCCTTACAAACCAGTCAACATTTGCTTCCAACCAGTAGTGTAACACATAACATAACAATAATATCACTGAAGCATTTAGCCAAACACATTGGAAACTCATATAACGCAAAATTGCAATATCCTTACCACACAAAGAACCAACCAGCATAGTATCCAAACTTCAATAAGAAATCCAAGCAGATAGAACCATGTCATAACAGAACGCCAACTTTCAATAGCAACAAGATATCAAAATCAACAAAAGTCAATCATGTTAAACTATAGAAACACGAGAACTAACTAAACAAAGAAAGGCCACTACGAAATGTGAGAAAGCAGCCATGGAGGCTGAGAGTGATGAAAGGCCGGTGGCCTGAGTTAACAAATGAAGAAGGAGATAATGTAAAGAGAGAGATGAAAGAATAAGCTTTTTATTGAACAGTGGAAAAAATACTCTGCTCTCAACCTAATACGAAAGTATGGCTTATATAGCCCAAGTAACTAACAAACCATAACAAACTAATAACACTCTAACAAGTATAAACATACCTGAATTTATTGTCTATACTTATAACTATTCCTCTCATCTAGTTATAAATACAACTTTAATAGTATATACACTGTTATTTCCATGATACTTCTATTACATTATGACTTTATAACATAATTATATAGTCACTTAATTTATGTCATATGTTTTCATAAAAATATATTATCATAATTATATATTTTAATCCAACATGTAATCATGGAGACCAAAGGGTGGAGAGGCCCTCGAGTTCTGCATCATGGGAGGCAGGTGTGGATAGACAAAACAACATCTCAAATATAGGAGAGAAGTTTGCAAGAGTTGACACAATGATGCTTCATGAGGTGGCTAAGCAGCCTAGATATGTAGGCTCTGATAGAAAAATAAAAAAATATAGATCTTTGGAGGAAATCCATAATAGAGCCTCATCAAAATCAGAAAGAAATAAAAGACTCGTGCTATTAAAAAGAAGAAGCTTTGGAGATCACTCAGCTGGAAGAGAAGTCTTTGTCAGATTCGATATGCAAGCTAGACGGAACATCAATTAGAGAAGCAAAATTAACATTGGAATTAGACAAAAAATAGGGGATTCAGTTTCTAGGCGTCATTAGAAGACTCAGACTGTGCTTCTCTGGAGTTCTAGAAGAAGTTACGAGGTGGTCAGGGGTGGTTGGAAGTCGTCTTGTAATTCTAGGGGTTGGCAGACTTGTAAGAGGTATGAGGGGTTACTAGTGATACGGGCTAACAACAATTTTTTTGAGGTTAGTTCCTAAGTAGTAGTAGGGGCGGAACTAGAAATTTATTACAACGGGTGTTGATTTGGTTCCTAATAGGGATGGTAAACGGGTGGCCGGGTGCATATAACCCTTCCTTCATCCCCATACTCATCTAATATTTTCATATCCACCACCTACCTAGTACCCACGATAAATAAAAATTTTAAATCCACACCTGCCCACGTGGATTCATTCTCAAATTCACCTCACCCCCACTACCCAATTGGATACCTACCACTCATCTCATATACATTTGTACCCTCCTGTACCTGTCAATTTGAGATAGGGGAAACAACGATCTTCAATTCTAAAATGATTATGCTCTAACATTAGGTTAAATTATAAGTCATGTCTTATAAAATCTTAAGATTTACAGAATAATCTCTAAAATTATATCTAAATTCATAATAGTCTAAAATTTATACGGTGAGTAATTAGTATCCGGGTGGATGCGGGTGGATAAGGTCTCAAACCATCACCTACCCACTACCCATGGCGGGTATGAATTTTTACATCCGTATCCGTCCACTATCCACTAAACTTATACATATCCCCTCAGTTAGAGCGGATCTAGTACGAAACCCACGAAATTGTACCGTCTGTCATCTCAACCATTCCTAACGCTTTGGAGGGTGAAATAATAACTATTTGGTGTTATTCAAATAGCAAACCACGTATAGAATTAAGAAATTATGTCGACAATTAGCAAACCACATTTTATGTTATTCAAAGTACCCCTATATGAGATGATATGTGTCTATTATCATTTGGTGTCTCTAGGCCAAAGCCTATGTCCACTTTGAGGAAGGTGTCAAATGAGTATCCATCACAACATGAGGTAGAATTAAGAATTATAGCCACATTTCTCAAAAGATAAATAGATCTTCGAACTGAGAAATTAATTCCCCATATCCACATAAGTAACCAACAACAGTTGAGAAAATTGGACACTAAACAGACTCACCTCCAATTTCATTCATATTATCAGTGCCAATCTTCATTCTAAAGATATGATCAAGGGTGAGTGTGAACAAATCAACTTTAACAGTATAGAATTATTCTAAAGCTTGAACTGAACTCACTTATACGACGAGAAAACATCCCAACGGCTCCAAATCACTCCAACTATTAGAAACGGCCACAAACACATTCCAACATATAAATACAAGTTCAAGACACTTGAAGAAGGGAGAACACCTATCCAAGCATTCAAACACAAGAGAAACGTTTTTCACTCTTTATTTTCTTTCTCTTATAAATAGTTGTGTTTTTGTGAGCTTTAATTTTGTAAACACCTACCTTTAAGTGGTTTCTTTGTTTACTTCTTTTTACCTTTTGTAAAAGGATTTTGATTCTAGCTAAGCCTTTGAAAAGCTAGGGAGTTTGTAAAGGTTCAAAGGCTAGGGAGTTTGTAAAGGTTATCTTTTGTCCTTGAAAAAGAAAGAACAAATTAGTGGATTTGTAAGAAAATCATAAGTGAGGAGCTTAGGTAGTTGATGTAGACTTGGTTGATAAGTCGAACCACTATAAATTGCTATGCAAAATTGTCTATACTTTCTTTCTCCTTACTCCCTAAACATTTTTTGCCAATTCACCCCTCTTGGTACAATTTTCGGTTGTCAATTAAGCTTCATAAATGCGGGCCCAAATAAAAGATATTTGAATATCAACATAACATAACAGACAAACGTTATAATGCTAGAGTAACTCGGGCATCCAAGTCATTCTCGAGTATCAAACAAAGGCTAGTTTTATGTCACTTTATTTCATAACGTTATTAGTCGAGTTGATGATTATCAGTGATATCCTAGATTAAGGGTTTAAGTATTTAAGCAAATCAATTAATGGACCAAATTGAACTCATTCAAACTTGATGAGGTCAAGGTAACATTTCTCAATACTTTAGACCACTAAAGAATGCAATTTCACCCTTTTTCATTGAACAAAATAGCGAAGGGATTGATCATTTCTTTCGAGGGATCGATCATTTTCCCCGATGGATCGATCCTTTTCATAACAGAAAGTTTGGGATCGATCCTTTTTGTCGAGTGATCAATCTTTTTTCCCGAGGGATCTTTCCTTTTGAAAAGGATCGATCATTTGCACAACAGAAAGTTTGGGATCGATCCTTTTGGTCGAGGGATCGATCTTTTTTTCCTGAGGGATCGTTCCTTTTGAAAAGGGATTGATCATTTGCACAATAAAAAGTTTGGGATCGATCATTTTGGTCAAGAAATCGATCTTTTTGAAAAGGGATTGATCCTTTGCACATCAGAAAATTTGGGATCGATCCTTTTAGTCGAGGGATCGATCCTTTTTTTTTGGGAAAGACTTGTCGTGAAACACCCAAAAATCACCCTAACAATTCCCCTAAGACTAGTAAACATGTTTAACGTCTTATTTAGTGTCTTAGAGGTTAAAAGGTACTATCTTTCATACTTGTAACACACAAATAAGAATCTTGCCATGGAAATTACTCTAGCACGCTTTATGAACTAAACAAACCCCCACATGCTTTTCTTACCCCATGCATGCAACCATATTCATTTAGATGACATTGCAAGTGGTGTGGAAGAGTTATAATGTGTTACCCCAGCTCTTAACAACTCAAAACCGTCTATAGCTTACCCAAGGATAAATATTTCCTTGATCTAGCTCTAGGGGGTTCTTGCACCAATTCCCACCAACCTAAGCCACAAACTAATTCCAACAAGAAAATGAAGGAGGCTAGATGTCAAACGACGACTATAACAAATAAAAATCAAATGGAAACATTGGAGGAAAATCTTGGAGCTTAAAATCCTCCATAGAACCTTCATGAAGTTCAAAACCACCATTGGAGAAGATATTGAGCTTCATGAAGCTTGAGGGCCCTAGATTAAGAATCTTACCTCTAGATTTAGTATTGAAGAATAAGATGAAGAAAGGTGCAAGCTTTCCCATTTATCTAGCTTGAAAGAAAAAGAAATAATGAGTAGAAAAGAGGGAATAAGGAAGGAGAAGTTTTGGGGAAGAAAAAGAGAAAAATGGTCTACCCAAAGCTCCTTCACCCATGTGAAATCATCTAAAATTCTCCCAAATCAACCATGTTTTCCTTCAATAGTAAAATTACACTCTAAGTCATTCTATCTTCTTCCTAATCTTAAAAAACCCTTTTTATTTATACAAGGTTAATTTCCCACCCAATTAAACTTAATTTGAACCAAAAGAACCTCGTGATACAAATGATCTATTAAATAAAATATTGGGTCAACACAAAACTACTAGGCCGATATTCGGGTTGTTACAGCAATCATCAAATCGCCCACCACAATCATTATCCAAGTTTGTGTTAACCCCTATACCTATCAGGGAAATTTCTAGTTTCAGTTTTTCATCAAATTCGTTAATCCTTTTCCTAATTCTTTTTTCATATCTTTAATCTATTTTTTTATCTTTCTAACGAGTATTTGTTTGTTTGATTATGTGTAAGAACAATTTTGCTAAAAACCCTAATTTTGGCAAAGTTATTCCTTATTACATTTGTTGTCCTTCTTTATCCTTATTGTCTTAATATTCCTTCGTCTTAATCTTGTTCTTATCTTAATTTTCAACAACTCTAATTCCCCATAAACCCTAGTTGTCACCATCGACTTCTCCACCACCCTCTCTCGTTCTTTGATCGAAACTAGATCTTTCTATGTTTGTTTCCTTAGAAGAGCAACATTCAACAACCCTCTGCCATTCTCTCTCACACAATACAAACTATAACTACACTACACAATAAGATAAATTTAAATTTTAAAATAATATTAATTATAATAATTTGACATCAATTATCATTTTTCCTTAAATAATATGTTGATCAATTTAATGAAACATAAAGATTATCATAATCATCCAAAAAAAAGTCACAGTAATATAATTGCACTCAATTACACTCAAATTCAATAGTAAAATAATTTTCCAAATACACCAAATCTTAATTAAGATTATAATCAAGCAAAGCATTCGATAAATTATTTATATACTTTTTGTTTATCAAGATAAAAAGCAAGCATGAACAAAAAATATGTTCATTATAGAAAACACAAGTACATGTTTGAATTAAAGTGCAGTTTATGTAAACAATCTCCTTCGTAGACTTGTCCATAAACTTCTTTATTAGAAAAATTAGAAGCTTAAATGATCTTTTTCAAAAATTTAAGAGCTTCATGCACCACCAACAAGATGGACAGAAAACTTATCCCAATAGGACCACACAAACAAGAGATGGTGCTAAATGCATCTTGGACTCAAATCCAAGCTCATCTCAACTGAAATCCACAACAGATTCCAAAACAACAATCTTCTCTAATAATGCACTTGCAAAATAAGGTTCACCATTCTGATTAATAGTGAAAAAAAATGCACTATGGCCACTTCCAACATGAACTATATAACCATGAGAATCCTTGGAAGGAACTAGACTGATGACCATCATCAGAAAGAACTGTAATGGTTCACAGCCTTTGACTAACAATAAAACAAAACAAAGAACTAGTACCAGTGCCAATAATCAAGTATTTCAGGAGGAACTTTGATACAAGATATTACCCTCCAAATATCCTAGAAAAAAATCGAATATAAGAGTGTAGAACACGCTAACAACAGTGTCTAGGTAACACAGATTCTAGATTTTCCATTTGGAAGGTGTAATGCATCATCCATAGCAAAAGAAAAATATGCCTGGACTATAATGCAACATCCATACCCAACATAAAAGCATCAAACCACAAATCCTACTGGTTCAGAAATGAAAATCATGAAATCCAGCCAATATCATCCATGTCAAAAGCATCACCAATAGCTAAAAGTCCAAAAATTTTAATGCTAAAAATGATAACCACTTAAACATAATTAGAGAAAAAAGGATATAGTAAATAAGCTCAAATCATGCTCCTGATTTTAATAAACTCACAACTTCAAATCCTTTCTAGCAAATATATAATCAACAATCCCCAAAATAAAAATGTAATACAACTACTAAAGCTCAGTAAACACTAAATCCCATAGAAGAAAGAAAAACAGCCGTAATTAGAAAAACCTAATCAATGCGAATTCATTTTTTCCATTAAAATTCACTCGTCCTCGGTGGCAGACTCTCCATTCTTCTTGTTGTGCTTCCTCGCATACCTCTGGTTCCTCAAGAACTTTGGATCCATCTACACGCATTCAGAAGAAAGACAAATTTTATAAGATCAACAAGAATACAAGTCTACTGAAAAATCAATTGGACACAAGAATGATACCCCTTTGGTAGAAGTATGGCGGTGCCTCTTGGGCTTCTTGATGCCATTCTTGTGAGCCTTGTATGACTGATTGTGAGCTGTGTGGTTCTTCGACTTAGCCATCTCCGCTCAACCAAAATCTGACGGAAGAGAAAGCTGAGGCGCTTATTAGGGTTCTTTTTGGATTTTATAGGTGAGGATATTTTAAACCCTAATTACTTGGTCTGAGACTTTGAAAGACGATAATGCCCCGGAACTAACATTTATGGGTAAATTACACTTACTCATTTAATTTTATTTTCTCTCTTATTTCACTTGTCCTTTTAATTTTCTCACTGAATTTTAGAGATTAAATTTTTTTTATCACTCAACCGTTAATTTTCTAATAACGTTATAACGTGACAAAATAAAATAAATTTTTAAATAATGATTTTCCATGTCACCCTGCCCTCACTCTTACTCTCACCCACCTCATCCTCACCTTCACTGACATCTCCAACTCATTCCTTCATTTCCATCCATTCTCCGACAACCGAACTATGCCTCCCCAATCGTTTACACCAGGGCGGATGTATGTGGCTTTTAGAGGAGCCACTATACACCATTATTTTAATAAAAATGTTTAATTTAATTTATTAATAAAAAAAAAAAAAATTACATACACAGATTTTTTAGAATATGAATATTAAAATTTTAGATATCATTTTTTTATTTTTAAATCCGGTTTACGCGCACCCATAAATCTAACCCCAAATCAATAAAAAGTCATGTAAATTCCAGTTTTTGCACAGAGAAATGTTTTGCACTTGCTTTACCTTGTTGGGTTTAATTGGGTTTCTCTCTCGATGGCTTGATGGTTGGCGGTAGTTTCACAATCGGAGAAACGATTCATTTTGTTTGTTTACATGGAAATCGGGTCTTCCAAATTGCGTTCTCCATAAGATTTATGTTTTAAAGTAATTTTTTTAAACATGCAAAAATTTTAAACTGAAGAAGATTTAGTCTAGAATCCAACAATACAGAGCCATTAATATTGTCTAAAAGCAATCGACTAAACTCAGCGATAATGACGAAGGGAGAGGGTTCTGTTCCTCTTCCAGGTTGCCCTCCGAGAAGGCCGATTCTTGTGGTGCAGGCGACCCTTGCCGTGGAGACATCTGTTTTTATTTCCGGCAGACGTGAGTCCTCGAAGCTCCCCGCGCTTGTGAACGGGGTTACAGATCCAATTATTATGTAATTGATAAAAATTCGAAATAGATTGGGAATGCAGACGAATTGCTGCCATGTTTCGTTCACTTTTGTTCTCAAGTTGCTGACGAATTGCTGCCATCACTTCCCGGTGTCACCACCTCCTTTACCCAGCAGAATATGTTCATCATCAAAATCATCAGCAGCATCCCTTTTTGTAAACCTTAAGGTTAGGGATTTTGACTATACTAAGACCTAAGTAAATGTAATTTTTTATTTTATTTTTTAATTATAAATCCTAAGACCTAAAAAATGTAATTTTTTATTTTATTTTTTAACTATAAATCTATGTGACATATTTTATTATTAAAATAAACGACATCGGTATATTGTTACTAAATGGTTTAGTGACTTAAAAAAGTTTAATGTCTAAAATTTAATGAATAAATTAAAAAAATTAAAAGTACGATTAATAAAATAAGATAGATAATAAAATCCAGTGAGTAAGAATATAATTTACCCAATATTTATATATGAGCCGAGTTTCGGCCTTGTTTTGGCTTCATAAAGTTTTTTTGCATTGAATTTTTTTTTCCTGGCACACCTTTTCGAGGGATTTTTTGACTCATTTAAGAATAATTTATGAAATATAGTTCATTGAATAAATATATCAAACTTTTAATATATGCTATTTTCTCATATTGAAGTGTTATTAATTAAACTTTTAGTTTGTTCATATATTCGAAAATCACTTCATATAGTTTATATATTTTCGTATTGATTCAAGTAGTAAGTAATTTGATATCGTTTTAGAAAATATCAAATTTGAGATTTCGTGTATACAAAAAATCATTGTTAAGCGATTTATTCATCAAAGTCAAATATGTGCGTTAATTAGTCTGAATTAGTCAATACAAAATCTTAAAAAATAAGGAAGGTAATAAAAAAAGGACTTTGTATAAACTATTAAATGATTTTGATGGTAATAAAGAATATTAACTTTTCACAAAATCCTCACTATGAACAACTATATCAACAGGATATGTGTTGTACCGGATCATCATCGCCGTCCAAACTTACACGCATGTTCTGTATTTGATACACACGGTTGGACCAGATCATTCCTCCCTCATGTGTCCTGCCACGTAAAGAATTTCATCACACCGCCAATGGAAATAGACGTTTTATTCTAAAATCAAACGGCCACGCCAACCCCCTTATGACGCCCACCAACCAATAACCGTCCTCCACGGCGGCGACACTTTTTAAAGTAACCGGCGATTCCGGTTACTTCTATCTCCATTCCACCGCACACCTCAGCACCGTCACCGGCCAAATCAGTCCCATTTAGCCAGCTCAATACTATATATAAATCAGAATCCCGGAAAAATATTTTCAAAAACCACCAAACCGAAACCTTGAGAAGAAAAATAAGAGAACTTTCCTTCTTATAATTTTTGTTTCAATTCTTCAATTTTCAACAACAAAAAAAAGGAAAATGTTTATTGTAGATTGGTTTTATGGGATTTTAGCATCTCTGGGTTTTTATCAGAAGGAAGCAAAGATCTTGTTTCTGGGGCTCGATAATGCCGGGAAAACTACTCTGCTCTATATGCTCAAAGATGAGGTAAGTTCTTTTTTTTCTTAGTTTTCTCAATTATTTTTTCAAAGTAATGATCAAATATGAATATCTTTTTTCTGGTTTGGTACTTATCATCCGCAAAGTAATAAATGGTAGCTTAGTGTATTGAATTTGATTGAATCGTGAGTGAAGTTTTGGGAGTTGAAAATTGCAGAGACTTGTTCAGCATCAGCCAACACAGTACCCAACATCAGAAGAACTAAGCATAGGGAAGATCAAATTCAAGGCCTTTGATTTGGGTGGCCATCAGATTGCTCGTAGAGTCTGGAAGGACTATTATGCCAAGGTATTTGCATTCATGTGTATGTGTATTGTGTACCTATGTGTGTGTATAGGCAACGGATGCATGATTTTCGCCTGAGGACGAATTTATAAATTCTTAGGTGTGAAAATAGATTACACTTGAATATAAGGAAAATATCTAAATTATACGAGAATTTGAAATTTTCATGAATCAGTCAGCCGGTTGGTCCATCCTTGTATAAAGACACTTTTGGTTTGTTGGTTTTATTAGAAGTCAAGTGTTAATCAAATATTATCATCATATATGTTGTTAATGGATGGTTGATGATGGTGAAAAGACTCAAAAGTCATCAAAGTTTTGCCTAATCTTTGGTTTGAATCCAAATGATGAGCATTTGCTTGGTTGTGTGCCATATTTTTGCTGTAATTTTGAGGATAGACAATTTTTTTCGTCATTTAAAGAGCTTTGATATTGAATGTTTTGATCTGCATGGGTATGGATAACATTGGTAACTTTCCCTATGTGATTAAAATCGTTTTGGCATGGTTTTATGCCTTTTAGGGTTTGGACCGATTCGTTCAGAATGTCCAGCGTCGTGTGATTTCAGACCCTTTTCATCTTGAGGAAAATATTTAAGCTTCCTTACTGTCGTTTGGTGTACCATCCCAGATTCATGACTTAGTGTCATTTGTTAAGGTTCCTTAATGCGAGTTCTATGGGGAAAATGGATTGTCCTAGTAATATAGGTCGTTTTTACCGAGAATGTTGATGCACTTGTTCATACTAATGATGATTACTTTATGTGAATTGGTCGAAGATTATATGATACAAAGGAGTTCTCAGTTTGGAGATAGGGGCAGAGTAGGGGTTTGATATTCCATACTAGTTAGAAGTCTCCTCCTAAAAGTGATATTGTATGGATATGAGCAATTATTCGATTCGAGTTCCATATTAGCTAACGATATACATGTAATAACCTTGAAAGACTCCAATTATTTGATTCTTCAATTTGGTTGTTTTTGTATGTTGCTCAACTGAACTGTATGCAATCTCAATTGTAACCTAGGTCAATGCCGTGGTCTACCTGGTCGATGCATATGACAGGGAGCGATTTGCAGAGTCGAAAAAGGAGCTCGATGCCCTCCTTTCGGATGAATCGTTAGCAGATGTACCTTTCCTCATTCTAGGGAACAAGATCGACCTACCGTACGCAGCTTCGGAGGACGAATTACGCTACCATATGGGGTTGACAAACTTCACAACTGGGAAAGGGAAGGTTAATCTGGAAGGCACCAACGTGCGTCCACTCGAAGTTTTCATGTGCAGCATCGTGCGTAAGATGGGGTACGGTGACGGCTTGCGTTGGCTCTCTCAGTACATTTAAGTAAAAAGCAAAACCAATAACACAGTTGTCATGTCTACAGGAAAACATGTGTGGTCCTTGTTGAGAAGCTCATTCTAATGTAGTATTTAGGTTCGAAACTATGTTTATTTGGTTATGTTCTTTGTAGAGAGACAAGATTACTTTGGAGTTAAGACAGTTCCATTTTGTAAAAAAGAGGGTCTAATTCTGTCAGAGGTCCCTGTAATTTTATCAGATTTGTTGTTTCAAATTCAATGCATACACAAAATTATGATTTTATTTAAAACTTATCTCAAAATATTAAATTCAATTCAGATTTAGAAACACATAAGTTTATAAAACCATATCAAATTTAAAATTCATTCAAATTGGTTATCTAATATCTGAATTCAATATCCATTACACACCAAAATTTGAAGTTTTTCAAGTAGATATATTTGAACTTGAAATATTAAAGAACAAAATTAAAGATTTTGTATACATACTGGAACTTTTTTAATACATCAAAATTCGCTTAAGATCTAATAGAATATGGTGATATTTTTATAAATATGCTAAAATTCAATTTAATTATTTTAAAAATCACATTTTATGCACTCATTTAATATGTGTATTTTTAAAGATGGTTATAAAGTAGTATATATTTAGAATTATTATAATTATCGACAATGGATACAAATTTTGCAGAGACTACCTCTGTTCAAACCCGAGATCTTCAAAGAGATCAACACTCCTTTTAATCATGAGATTATTTAATGATTTACTAAATGAATTGTTAAACATAAATTTTATAAAAAAAATCTTTAAGAACTTGAACATATATATTTAAAGATGGGATACTAAATTGAAACTTAAACTAAGTGTAAAGTATGATTTTTTTAAAAAAAATAAAATAAAATTTAAGTATCAAAACGAAATAACAATAATTATGTATTAAACATATAGTTTACCCAAAAATGAGAGGTCCATGTGTTTTCAACCCAAGCATCCAACACCCGTTTTGAAGGGGAAATAATTTGGCTTCGCTCGGACTCAAATCGGAGACCTCCAGTATGTTAGACTGATGTGATAACCAACTACACCACAACACCTCTGAATGTTACTTATTTGATGTGATTTTATTAATATACACAATACAATAAAAAAAGAACTAACAAAAAGCATTTGTCACAAGACAGTTGATTTTTTACAATAATGTGGTGGAGAAAAAAGAATAATGCATACGGGAGATTACTTGCTCGAATAGGGTGATTCTTACAGTGTAAAACGGAGTCGCATTGGCCTCCCGACATCGCACCTCTCCCCCTCAAGGTCGCATGGAATTTCATGCGTCTCCCTGAGGTCACCCCGATTAGCATGACATTCCCTCATGTGACTCCCTAGCCCCGAGGTCGCATGGATGACCATGCGACTCCCCCAGAATGCCATGCGTCTCCCACTCTCCTAATGCCAAGGTTGGTCGGTCGTATATGGCATTCAAATGATAAAAGCTTAAACCCATACCCCTACCCCTATCCTATCCCATACCCTCCACTGCCAAGGTCGATCGGTTATAGATGGCATTCAAATGATAAAAGCTTAAACTCATATCCTTACCCCTATCTCATACCTTGTAATAACAAGTTGAACATAAAAAAATTCTATATATATATATATATATATATATATATATGTAAAAATGAAATCGGAAGTGATCATCTAAAAGCAATTGCAAATAAGATTCATAAAGGGAGCATTTCAGAAAATTTGGTGTGTTTTTTCTTTCATTATTCTAATTTGAGTATGCATTATATAGTAAATTGGTTTAAATTTGTGTTACTTTATCTCAAATTAGTCCAATAGTTTGTTTTTTTTACAGAAAAAACGGTGAATTAAGTTTGAAGAAATTTTATTTGAGGTATTTTAATATTGATTATTATGTTAATATTTTTTATAAATATTTATTTAATTTACTATTTTTTTATGTTAATATTAAATTTATATTGTATAATATCATTTTTACGATTTATGATCATAGTGTACCATAATTTTTTATTCTAAATAGAAATTTTCAATTTGTAGAGAAAATGAGCTAAAACTTTTTCACGATTGTCTATCATAATGGACATATTATGGAAAATGAGATCGGAGTTGTTTTTAAGTCTGAAAAACATATAAATATGATGTTCAAATGAGACATCACATTTGTAGAAATGAAGCAGAGGATAGAAAGAAAAATTTGAGCTACAATTGATGGTTTGAAGTGCAGGTTTATGGTATGTCCCAATTCAGTGAGATATGTTACAGTACCAGTTGAAGAAGATGATGATATTGGAACAATGATTGGATTATATGAGTCAACAAATATTACAGTTATTGAGTTATTTGTTAATGTGCGTAAGATATCTGATGTTCCTGGGTCATCAAGAAATGTGGATGGAATCTCAAATGGCTTTCGGAAGTGAGTTCATAGACCCAAGATACAAATTGATAAACAGTTTTATGGAGTTAATGGAAAGTGAAAATGAATTCGGTAGAACATCCGCAGCAGCAAAGTATGAGGAGAGAAACATATATCATTCGAAATTGACTATTGATTTGATGTTGAAAATCGATTGGGAGAAATCCATGATAATTCCAGCGAAGATGAAGAAATTGAGGAACCCGTTTTGGCCGACGATGATAATTTTTGCTGTGGTGGTGCACCTAACCTGGCCACTGCTGAAGTTCTGACACTGTATCAACCTACTCTTCACATGTACGAGATAGATTATGATGTGATGAGGGCACCAAAATTCCCAAACATGTCATATATACCTCCATACCATATGGTTGAATCATTCGAAAATTCTGGTGAATTTTCGGTTGAGATACAATTTAGAGGAAAATATGAATCTACGATGGCGATTAAAGAGTATTGCATCAAAGGCCAAATTAATGTCCATGTTGCAGAGTCCAACCAAAAAACCATATACCGAAGTGTCTTAAATATGGCCCATAGTGCAAGTGAAAGATTATAGTGTCAAAATTTCAGAGGCACAAGGCTTGGGTCATCACAAGGTACATTGGTCCTCACAAATGTTTGTGAAACTCAATTGAACAAGACCACCGACTATTGGACTCCAATGTAATATGCGAATACGTGAAGGTGTTGGTTGAAAAGAATCCAATAATCCCTTGTTCAGTGTTAGATGCATCGATTCGCAGTCAATTTGGATACCAAGTAAAATACGATAAGGTTTGGAATGAGAAAGTGAAGGCAATGAAGCTGACATATGGAGATCGGGATACGTCATACAATGAGCTACCATATTTGCTACAAGTAGTGAAACGATTCATCCCAGGAACCATAGTGAAGTTTCAAACCATGCATGCATATGAAAAAGAAGGTCAACTTGTTACAGGGAAGAAAAATATTTCATAAACTCTTTTGGGCATTCATGTAACATCCTAAACATCGGGCTAGTGACCAAAAATGTAAGATTTTGAAATTTTGTGATTTAAGTGGATAAATTGAAAAGTTCAAGGATTTAATAAGAATTGCTTTGTGTAGGATGGATTAGCAAAGATTAAAAGAGGAAATTGCATATTGGTCATTAAACAAGAAATGAATTAAAAATATCTTAAGTGGTATAATATATATATGTGGGAAATAGGGAAAGGAAGAAGTATCTGGAAATATTTTTCTCTTCTTCTTCCTTTAGCCATGAAGTTCCATTTCAACGGTGAGTCCCTTACAATTTGTTTGTCTCTTTAATTTTAAGTTTGGTTTTTGGTCTTTGGATGATCCATAAGCTTAAGCAAAGTTTAGGGTTGCTTAAAACTAAAAGATAGATAAGGTATGGATGATTAAGTAAATGAGGGTTTGTGAGTAAATTGTTGAGAAAGAGTTAGTAAATAAATTTTGAAATAAAATTTGACTTGTCATATGATGGAATAAGAAATCTAAAGTGTTAGAAAGGATTAAGAACAAGGTTGATTAATTGGTATGATTTTTGGTTTCAAGTATGCAAGTGAGATTTTGTATGTTTAGGAGTATTAAAGTGAGATAAGTTGGTTTGGGTGAGTATAGTTAAGTTTGAAGTACTGAAAGGAGTTAAACGTTTTGGTAAATTTTTGGGTTAAAATAAGTATGTTTTGGGCTAGGGGTATCGTTACTGTATGAACAATACCGATACTTCAAAGCAATATGAGTGAAACCTGGGTTTGGGGCATCAATACTAGAAGAACAATATTGATGCCATAAGTTAAAAACCCAATGAACCCTTTAAAGAGTATAGATACTGAAGGAGTAACATCGATACTAAGGGTACCGATACCAATATACAAGTATCGGTACCATTTTTAGAGTCGAATTCCAGAATGGGTAAAGGGTATTGATACTAAAGAATAATATTGATACCGTAGTAAAAAAGTATCGGTACAGTGACTAGGGTATCGATACTATTCAGATTGAAATTGTGAATTAAGTGTTTCATTTAGCTTATGCTATTCAGGATTTATTTATAGTGATGAGAACTCGGACATTTATATCAATCTTTATTGTGTAGATATCGAACGAAGACAAGTATTTGATGATTCAAAATTATAGGACTAACCAAGAGTGATAAGTGTGTTGCTTTGACTAAGTAAGGCCAAGGTGAGTGCATGCTACTATATATATGGTGTTTTATGGAAATAAAACTTACGATAAGTCTATTTCCAATGTTTTGATTGCATGATTCTATAAATACAAGCATATTATTAATATGATTTTTATGTGTACATGAGTATAATTATATGTATATGTGTTACATGCATTATTATACATGAGTTATGTGTTACATGTCATAATATGTGTTAAATGATCTATGTGATTATATGAGAATATGATATAAACTATGTGATAATGATCTATGAGTTTAAATGTCTATGTGATATAAGTTATGTGAAATATATAAATGGTAAAACCCGTAGTATGTGATATGAGAGTTGAGGGTATAATTGGCATGCCAAGAGTCGAGAGTTCTACGCGGTTTGGGACAATTCTACGTGGTCCTTCGGGACAATTCTACATGGTCCTTTGGGACATTTCTACGTGTCATTCAGAACAATACTATGTGGTCCTTCGGGATATTTCTACGTGGCACTTCGGTGCATATTCTACGCGACACTTCAGTGTAATTTATACAAGCTGTGGTGATAGCATTTGTGCACAACCTCAATGCACTCACATACCTTAAGTTCTCAGTAATGTACCATGGGCTATTAAAAGATATAACATGAATTAACATTGTAAAATGTGATATGTCTTGTTGATTAAATGCATGATGATATATGTTTTTGTTGATTAAATATATAACGTTTTTGTACATTATGAAAGTATGTGATTACATGTTTCATTATTTCATTTATGCATTATATGCCTCATTAAGTCAATGACTTAGCGTGTGAGTGTTTCACACATAGGATTGAAGAAGCCAGAGGAGCAATGATAGGAAGTTAGGACATCATATCTTTACCAGAGATCAGATCAGAAGTGATTTAAACAGTAGGTTCTTTTTTATATTAACTATTGTTGGCATGTAATTAAATGTTTGAATTATATATGCTATGATCGGTTTTGTAAACCTTTTTATTGTATTTATGTAAACTATTCAATTTTTATTTTAATGAAAGTTTGAATTTTCAACTATCTTGTAAAATTCAATGTGACACCTCGGATTTGTATCTGGGTAAGATACAGGTTGGGGGTGTTATAATTCAAGTCATGCATAAAAGGATTTCCATTTTGCAAACGTATGGTCCAAGTAGATGATATGTAGTTGTATGGTCAATATAAGCATGTATTGTTGATTACAGTTGCGCAAGATGGTGAACGAAATATATTCCCAATTGTATTCGCCATTATTGAAGGAGAGACAACATAGGCTTGGGTTTTTTTTTACCGATGTATGTCAATATGACATTCGAGAATATGGAGTTTGCTTGATATCCAATTGAGGAACAAGAATTTGGCGCTGATTGAATGACCAAGAAGTCATTAGATACCTCCGCATGCATATCCCACATTTTGTATCCTCCATATTGGTAAAAATAGTATTTATCAGCATAAGGCTCGCGTTTGTAGCGAGATAGTAAGCATAGATAAGTTTTATTTTCAACATATGTGTATTGATTTATGTGGATTTTTTTAATTAAGGTTTAGCACAATATATATATTATGAAACAAGATACGAACTACAACGATCAAATTTTGATAAGAGGTTGGAGAATTTGAAGCTATTTTATGATGATCAGCTTGTTTGGAAGTGTCCTTCAAAAATACCGTGAGAAAAATGGTCACAAGCATACGACAAGGGTCAGTGATACGGACACCACAAACCTTGTTAAGGCCATTAATTCAGTACTAAAAGGTACATGCCATCTTGCAATAGCGAGTGTGGTGAAAGAGACATACTTTAGGTTGTCTAAGGTTTGGTCCGATAAAGACAAAGAGATTGAGTATCTCATAAACAAAGGTCAAACTTGGGCTCCTACAGTGGTGGAAGCAATGAAAGTAAACCAGCAATTGGCAACCTCAATGTTTGTTCATAATTTCGACCGAGTTGGTCATTCTTTTATTGTGTCATGCATACGCCGCAACGAATTAGGAGAATGCAAAACATTTAGAGTTGATTTACGACATAAATGGAGTGGTAGTGACGCATACAATTATGTTGATGATTGCTTTCACCTACATAAGATATTAAATGTCTATAGCTATGCGTTCAGACAGATCCCAAATGAATCATATTAGCCAAAAAAGAATCATGACGAATGGCTGCCAAATCCAATGCTTCGTAGAAGTCCAAAGGGTCGACCTGAGTCCAGTCATATTCATACCAGTACGGATATCAATACTAGAGAAAAAAGTCAACCAAAAAGATGCGAATTATGTATGGGTGAAGATCATTCAAAAAATAAATGTCCAAATCTACTAACATATAGGCCTCATCAGTAATCATATATTAAATTAAAATATTCATTTTATTGTTATTTATTAATAATATAATTTTTTATTCTTATCTAACAAAAAAATAATATATATTTTATCTCATCTTAACTTTTAAAATTTAATCAAATTGATATAATTACACATTTGGTTGGTTTGACTTATATATTCTATCAATTTAATCATAATTTTAATAAATTAAAATTACTTTATATTTTTTATCTCACCCCATCTTAAATTTTAAAATTTAATGAAATTGATATAATGTTATATTTTGTCACTTATACTTTTATATTCTATTAATTTAGTCGTAATTTTAAAAAATTAAAATTAAATTTATATATTTTATCTCATCTTAAGTTTTAAAATTTAATAAAATTGATATAATTACACATTTCTTCACTTTCACTTATAGATTCTATCAATTTAGTCCTAATTTTAATAAATTAAAATTAATTTAATCTTCGATTAGATCATGTCACGTGTTAGTAGTGTCATATATCATGACACGTATCGTCACATGATTGAAGGTTTTAATTTACTTTACTTTAATATATTTAGCGTTTCCGCCAACCATTGGGACAAGGTTAATTATTTGCTTTAAAAATATATATTTTTAATATTAATTTTAAAATATAATAAGAATAAAATTTAAATATTTAAGTTAAGGTAAAAAATTCTAAAACAATATTTACTTATATTTAGAAAATACTAATATAATTTAAATATTTAAGTTTTACATATAATAACATTTTATTTACTATTAATCTTTATACAAACAACAATTGACTTTATAATTCTTGTTGATGTCGGGCCGTTGCGGTTGCTCAAGATTATGGTACTCATCCTCCTCATTCATTAGGGGCATATTAGCTGGTGTTGTAAATATATTCTCACCACTATGCTCTCGAATTCCACCAATTTGCTCTCATATCCTTCCTAGAAACATAGACTGACAAATAGTAGTATTTGACATCATAGATGTCATTTGCTCAAAGTCATATGTCGATTCAAACATGGGAGAGTATATGGGTGCCTGAGGATGCATCAACTCGGATATGTATGCCGGAATAGAAGAATCATCAAATGGTTGTGTTGTTTTTGCTTCAAGTTGTTGAGATGAGCTTCCACTTCCACTCGGTATAAATTTATCGGTTGTACCAAATTTTTTCTTATATTTCTTGAACTATTTACTTTCTCCTAACGTTATCAGGTATGACTTTCCATGATCTCAATAATACTGAAGGTAAGTCGAAGTCTCAAAATTAAAATCATCATCTTGAAGTGGATCGAGAGGTGGCAAGTATGAAGCTCTGTTGTTCCATGCATTAATGTAGTTTGCGTGCTTTGCAACCAATTCACGTTGTGCTTACCCCGTCCATCTAATATGTACAAGGGGTAATGATCCCATGGAACAAGTGGAATAGGTTGGTGGCAGCCGAACTACCTCAACACTCGATCCGCAAAATGTATCTCAACAAAAGCAAAATGAATCAATGATGTAACAACACCCCAATTTTGACAGCCCTCTAATAGCTCTGGTGGCACACACGCTAAAACTTCTTGCTCTATATATGACCTCCATATAAACTATAAAATTAAAATTTGTAAAAATTAATTAGATGTGAAATTATAAAATTATAATAAATAAATATTATTTTATATTTATATATTAAAAGTAGGCCTCCAAAAATTAATTCATTAGGCAAAATTATAAAATTATAAATTATAAATAAATATTATTATATTATATTATATTATAAAATATATATTCTTTTTGCTATAAATGTTGATTTTCAACTGAAACTCTTTAATATTATTATGCATTAGTCTCGTTCTTTCTATTTTATGCCTCCATATGTATATCAAAAAATATTCGTTATTTATTTTTAATCACAATAAATAAATTCTAATTAATAATTTAAATTAAAATAGAGAAAAGAAATATTACCTTCCGGCAAGAGGAAAGTCAAGCGTTGTTCGACTAATCGGTGTTAAAAATGGTAGTATGTGCCAAGCCCAAGATTGTAGCAACATCAGACATCCAAAAATTTCTATTGTATTAATATTCTTGACGCTTACTGACGTCTTGCACATCTCACGGCACAAGAACAACAATATCGTAGATCCCCAACTGTACTGACGCATATTTTCAAAATTTCTCAAAAACGAGAGATATTGCGTGTGAACTAGATTACCGGATTTATCCGGCATCAAAACTCTCCCAATCAACTACAAGATATATGCTCTAGTTGCATATAAAATTTCTTCTTGGGTACTATTTTGTTGGAGTTTAAATTGATTTTCAAACCAGTACAGCCTCAAACGCCACCTTTTTAAATCTGGGCTTACCGTCGTCAGCCCAAGAAACTCATTGCAAAGTGTTTCCACGTTATTGTAATAATTTCTCTTCACCACTGACATCTCATTTGTTGGAACCCCGAGTTGGAAGGTCATACCTTTTAGGGTTATCGTGCATTCTCCGCACAAAAAATGAAATGTGTGTGTTTCTGGCTTCCAACGTGCACTTATCAAACCTGATACCAACTTATACTCTCGAACAAATGTATCGATACTAATTTTGCATTCGAGTTTTGGAAAATATCCAGTATCGATACCCTTATTACAGAGTATTAATACTACCCCATTGGTATCGATAGTCCTTTGAGTATCGGTACCAATATAGCATACTGGAATCAATTTGAGACCCCGAGTATCAATAACAATCCCCCGTGGTATTGATACCGCATAAATAGTATCGATACTCTCTGATGAGTATTGATACCCCTTCTCATTTATTCAAATTTTTAGCCTCCCACGAAGAATAGGATCGGCCTGAACCTCTGTTTGTACTTGTGTAAACACTCCCAAAATTCTCCTAAGGCACCCCTAATATCCCTATTTGGTGTTTAAAGCTTATTTAGCATGTAAAAAACATAAAAGGTCACCACTTTAAGTAAAATAACAACAATTCTCATTTTATGCTTTAAACCCCCCACCCAAGTGCACACAAAGGCTCACACACACAACATGCATCAAAGCTTAACATTTTGTCTACAAGCAGTAGAAATAGGTTAGAAATGTGTTACCTTACTCTTAAGAGTTGTAAAAATGACCTCAAGCTCAATCAAGAGTATTATTTCCTTTGTTTTAGCCTTTAGAGCTTTCACCCACTTCTCTCACTAAAACAAGCAAATGCAAAGGAGTTATTAACTCTCTCAAAGGCTCAAAAAGCTAGAAGTAAGGTTTCTAAGGTTTTGAAACGTTATAGAGATCTCCCTAAGCTCTTGAACTCAAAACTCTTATTAAACCCAACCTTGACCAAACCTCAAGGTTAAGAGCTCATTCTAAAGCTCTAGGAAAGGTGATTCCAACTCTTACCTTTACTAATCCGGAATTGAAGTGTTTAGCAACAAGTTTCTACCTTTAATTAAGCTCAAGAAGAAGGATAAGAGGGTTTGAAAGTAAGGAATAAGATAAAGGGAATGAAAAAGAGGAATGAGAGAGTTCTGCCCGTTTACATCATCATCCTTAATTGATATTCAACCATTAAAATAGTTTGGGGTTAAATTACACTCCTAGTCCCTCTCTTGTGATGTTTAACTAATAAAAACCCTTTTTAAGCCTTGTTGGGCTCAAGCCCAAGCCAAACCAACCATAACTTAGCCCAACACTCTTGGTTGGTTTCTTAGTTTATTTAAAACTCATTCAGGTTTTACCCGAAACTACTAATCCGAGAATCGGGGTGTTACAACTACCACGTTAGAAAAGTTAATGGGATTAAGTGACACATCAGCAAAAGCTAATGGGAGGTAACAATATATACCAAAATGAAAACAAACTAAAAGTTTGATGACTGTATTGCAAGTTTCGAAAGTTACGTGACCAAAATGCAAGTGCTCTAAAAGTTCAGGGATTATTTATATACTTTACCCTTGATAAAATTTAAAGTTCAATTGTATAAATGATAAAACACTTAAAGTTTTGTGGTATCTAATGTAATATGTTCTTTCTAATATCTTTAGCAAATGATCTTTAGGAACTTTTGTCAAGAAAGAGCCAACTTCTTTAATTAATGAAGCTTCTAAAAAACTTGACTCATTCGAATAGAAGTATTCGATCAAACTATATTGCATAGATAATATCTTCAAACAGACTTTTTGAGAGACCTACGTAATCTGTAAAAACAAAATTCTAAGTCTACCTAATATGTTGACCTACGTATAATCATAATAACTTTATAAGTGATGCTATCAGCTAAGACCATTATCATTGATTATGATTTTATGTTAATACAGAAAAGTTTGAGAAATTAATTAAAAACATTCATAATCTCTGTATCGTTATCATCATCTTTTATGAACGTTTATTTCAATATAAAAATATTGATCAACGATCATTTCATCATTGATTGTGATTTTCTATCCATACCAAAAAGAATGAACTACCAATCGATTAGATAAATTTTCTATCATCACCAGAATTAAAAAAATAATTTTAATCAAATTTGATTTAGAAAAATATTTATCCAAGATCTTGAACAATTCTAGAAAGGTCTACTTAACCTACTATTTGGAATAAGGTTAATCTCTTCCTCGGAAAAATAAAAGTATTAATTTAAGAGAAAATAACTTCAGTGACAAAAAATGCATTATAATATATGATTTTAATCAATTTTTTTGGATTTGCGAAAATAACCAAAAAATTAGAACTCCAATTTCGCAACACAGTTTCCAAATTCGCAACTCAGTTTCTGAAATCGCAACGCGATTTCCCAAATTCGCAACGCGATTTTTAGATTCGCATTGTGATTTTCAAATTCGTAACATGAATTTGTAATTCGCAACACTGAAGTCAAATTCGTAAAGCGCGTTTATTTTCGCAACGCAAATTTTATTTTCGAATTCAAAACACGAATATTAATTTCGCAACAAAAATGTAAACAGTATATCCCGTAAATCGTAACTCAAAACCTAAAACCCTAAATCACAACTCAATCACATCTCCATCTCTCACTCTCTACGGCGACATTCATCCCCATCTCCGACGACATCCGTTCCCATATCCGACGACCCCCTCCATCTCCATCTCTCATAACCACCCTCTCACAACCATTCACGCCCACAAATGGAAAATCAACCACCGAGGGTTATTAGCTTTTTTAATTATTTTTATTTTGAAATTTTTGTATTATTATTAGATTTTTCATATTTAAATTGATGATAAATTTACTCGTAATTTCAATATATAGATTAACAATTTCACTTAGATTGCTTAGTAAATTCATTTGGTTGCTGTCAATACTGCTAAACTGTTTAGTCCTTAACCCTGTGAAATTAGTATTTGTCTTTTGGTTGAAGTAATGCAATTCATTCAAGTTTCAATTTGCAGAAGAAGAGTAGTTTTTGAAACTTAAATTCGCAACAGGAAAATCACAACACGAAAATCGCAACGCGAAATGAAATTCGCAATGCAATTTTAGTTTTCGCGTTGCGATTTTCGTGTTGCGAATTTCATTTCTCGTTGCGATTTTCGTGTTGCGATTTTCCTATTGTGAATTTAAGTTTCAAAAACTATTATTCTTCTGCAAATTGAAATTTGAATGAATTGCATTACTTCAACCAAAAGACAAAGACAAATACTAACTTCACAGTGTTGCGAATTTAAGTTTCAAGAATAAACTACCACTCTTCTAGAATGTTGTCCTTGAACCTGAACTAAACCTATATGTTGTCCTTTTAAATGTTTATAATTACTTCTGGAATGTTATCTGATGTATTTTGTGAACTATGATAGAATAATGACTTGAGTGAATACCGGGCTAGTTTGAAATATATTTGGCTATATTTTCCCTGTTTAATATCATGTCTGTTTATTGTGTATAATTTGTAGTTTTTTTGGTATAGTATATCTAACTTGGTACATTTATTGTTTTTGTTAGGATTTTTTTTTGGCTTTATTGACTTTAAGGAATAAGTTAAGCCTAGCCACTACAATTGTGTCGACACTTACACATGTCCAAAGAAATTCGCGTTGCGAATTTAGAAACTGTGTTGCGAAATTGGAGTTCACGTTGCGAATTTGTTGGTTATTTTCGCAAATCTAAAAAAAAGTTGGTTAAAATCGTATATTATAAGGCATTTTCGGTCACTGAAGTTATTTTATCTTAATTTAATGCTCTTAAATCAAATGAATGATTTTGAAGGTTAATTAATATCATTGCGTCGTTTGATAAAAAGATAATACTTATTAATTGAGATTTCTTAATTAGTTATGTATATTCCTAAAAAAGTAATATGTATTTTGATGGTCTAAAGTTATATATATTTTAAATTATTTATTTATAATATTAATATTTTATTTTTAAATATAAATTATTCTAAAAATGATTTTATAGTTTAATAAAAAATTTATATTAATTAATATTATTTAAAATTTAAATTTGTTTAGTTAAATATAAACGAGAAATTAAAATATAATTATCTTATACTTACTAACATAACTTAATAATTAAAAATTATAAAAATTATATTTACACACAATTATGTCATCGTAGCCAAATAAACCTGAAAATCAATAAAAATATTAAAATGAAAAAAATATATAAACCACTCCGGCTACTTTCTCTTTTTGATTTATGTTAAATTACAAATTTGATAATTAAATTTTAATATCTCTCCTATTTCACTCAATCTATTTTAAATCTTTTTAATTTTCTCACTGAACTTAATATATTAAAGTTTTTTGTTACTCGGTCGTTAAATAGTTAACGCGTTAAAATAGACCATCATATAGATGCAAAATGATGTTATTTTGGTGAAAATTATGTTTTTTTAAACGATGTCGTTTTTTAACGCCGTTAACTTTTTAATTGCGGAATTATCAAAATAAGAGAAAAAGTAAAATTTAATGACCCAAAAACTCGATTTATTAAGTTTAGTGAGGAAATTAAAATCTTTTAAAGTTCAATAAACAAAATAGGAGAGAGAATAAAGTTTAGTGATACAAATTTGTAATCTACCCTTTAATTTAATGATTTAAACTTCTCTCCTGAAAAAACGAATAAATATATAAAACTTCAAAACCCCAAATTTCTCTAGGGTTTTTCTTCTTTCGATCCATTTCTATAAAATCTCAAATTTCTTGGACGTTGTCCTTTCCCTGATTTAGTTTTTGAAGAAAGCAGCTGCCGAATATGTCTTTGAGACCTAGCACTAGAACGGAGGTCCGCCGTAACCGCTACAAAGTGACGGTTGACGCGGAGGAAGGTCGACGTAGAAGGGAAGACAACATGGTTGAGATCCGTAAAAGCAAGCGCGAAGAGAGCCTGCAGAAGAAGCGTCGTGAAGGCCTCCAAGCTCAACAATTGTCCGCTTCTCTTCAGTCTTCCAACATCGAGAAAAAAGTAATCTAAAAATCGTTGAAGCAGAACTTCGAATTTATCCTTTACTTTCCTCGGAAATTTTATTGATTTAGGGTTTTTTTATTGCAGTTAGAGAGTCTCCCTTCGATGGTTGCCGGCGTTTGGTCTGCTGACGGCCCAGCGCAGCTAGAAGCGACAACACAGTTCCGGAAATTGCTTTCAATCGGTGATTTTTCAAACATTTGTGAATTATTTTGTTAATTGTTAATCGGGTTTATTGAAGGAAACTTTGATTTTTTTTTTAATAAACAGAGCGGAGTCCTCCAATTGAAGAAGTGATACAGTCTGGCGTCGTTCCTCGCTTTGTCGAGTTTCTTATGAGGGAAGATTTCCCACAGCTTCAGGTACAAATTCTTGATAGCTAATAACCATTTGTTGGAGTATATGATATTATTGGTGATACAATGGGAAAACTTGTATTTTGTGGCTGCTTGGGCATTTACAAATGATGCTTCTTGATTGCTAAAAACTTTACAAATGATGCATCTTGATTGCTAATAACCATTGGTCTATCTGGAAAACATGTAGTTTGAGGCTGCTTGGGCACTTACAAATATTGCTTCTGGAACATCTGAGAATACGAAGGTAGTTATCGATAATGGGGCTGTTCCAATATTCGTAAAGCTTCTTGGTTCCCCAAGTGATGATGTTCGCGAGCAGGTATAACTTTCGAAATTTTATCCTTTGAAGTAGCCAAGTAGATTTAAGACTTGCAATTTTGGGAATATTGTTGTTTTAACTAGTATTGATGATTAAGAGCTTTGTATTGAGTGATATTTTTGTAAATATTTAGGCAGTGTGGGCATTGGGGAATGTTGCTGGAGATTCCCCTAGATGTCGTGATCTTGTTCTCAGTCATGGGGCCTTGATGCCGCTATTAGCGCAGTTGAATGAGCACTCGAAGTTGTCAATGCTGAGAAATGCGACCTGGACATTATCAAATTTCTGCAGGGGCAAGCCACAGCCTCCATTTGATCAGGTTATCATCTTTTTTGTGCATTGTCATTTTGTACCCATCTTTTTGTTATGTCTTTAATTGAGCTTTTAAATGTTGGATATCTGTTGGCTAGGTGAGTCCTGCTCTTCCTGCACTTGAGCGTCTCATTCATTCAAATGACGAAGAAGTTCTCACCGATGCCTGTTGGGCTCTATCGTATCTGTCTGATGGCACAAATGACAAAATTCAAGCTGTGATTGAGGCAGGAGTTTGCCCACGACTTATTGAGCTCCTACTGTGAGTAGAACACCTAAAAACATCATTGGGGTCTCTTCTTTAATTTTCTGTAACCAAATGGTTTATACATTTTTTTGCAGTAATCCGTCTCCTTCAGTGCTCATTCCTGCTCTCCGTACAGTCGGAAATATTGTGACGGGAGATGACTTACAGACTCAGGTACACTTTAAGATTCTGATTAGTTCTTAATATTTTGTTTTCTGCTTCTATTGGTTTTTATTTTATGATTCATTTTCAGTGTATTATTGATCATGGTGCATTAACATGCCTTTTGAGCCTGTTGACCCATAACCATAAAAAGAGCATAAAAAAAGAAGCTTGCTGGACTATCTCAAACATTACAGCCGGAAACAAGGAACAGATTCAGGTGAGTAATCATGCAAGTATTTGCTTCAAGCATGCTTCTAATTGTCTGAATTTATTCTCTTTTACTACTGGACCCCTTATGCTATGTTTACTGTTATATGTAAAATTGTTATAGGCTGTGATCAATGCCGGGATAATTGGTCCCTTGGTGAACCTACTTCAAAATGCTGAATTTGATATAAAGAAAGAAGCAGCATGGGCAATTTCAAATGCTACCTCTGGTGGTACTCACGATCAAATCAAGTATGTTATTTGTCCAACTTATATGTTTCCCGGTTTTGATTCCTTGGTTCCATTCTTATTGAACCGACCGCTAAATCATTGTCCTGAGGTGAACATGTAGGTACCTGGTCGGTCAAGGATGCATAAGACCTTTGTGTGATCTCCTAGCATGCCCCGGTCCAAGAATTATAACAGTCTGTCTAGAAGGGTTGGAAAATATTCTGAAGGTCGGTGAAGCTGAGAAGGCTGCTGGCGGCGCAGAGCTTAATTATTGTGCCCAGTTGATAGAAGATTCCGAGGGATTAGAGAAGATTGAAAATCTACAGAGTCACAACAATAACGAAATCTATGAGAAGGCAGTCAAGATTCTCGAGACTTACTGGTTGGAGGAGGATGAAGAGACACTTCCTCCCGGCGATGGTACCCAACAAAATTTCCAGTTTGGAGGAAATGACGTCAAGGTTCCATCTGGTGGATTCAACTTCAATTGAAGGTTTGTTTTCTTTCGTCGGATTTAACCCCAACCCCAAAGGGCTGTTTATTTAATTGCTTGCCGACTTTAACTGTTAATAATCCCATCGCAGGTCTCAACGGGTCTGATAAAGCAAGCAGTTCGTGACGGTGTAATGATTGATACTTGGGGTCAAAGTTCGGTCGAGTTTGGTCAGGGCACCTCCATGCGTCCGGTTATCTAGTCGGTCCGGTTTTCACCGTGGTGAACGGGGTACCGAGGTATGTCTATGAAAATATGATATATCCGAATACGGAGAGAGTGATTACTGTTGTGAGAGCAATAAATTGCATGTGAACTGGTACAACATAATGCCTTGGGAGGTTCCATGAGTTTTTATCATTGTATAAGTAGGGACCTTCCACTCAAATGGCTATGTCGGTTGCAGTAGCTGCCATGTATTTGTGTCTGAATTTGTTTCGGTCGTTATTTGCTGTCTACTGTCACATGAAACAGAGTTTCAGTACTGAGTATTGATTGATAAACCTCATTACTTTACGTGTCTGTATTTTCCATCTACAATATTAACTGATGGAAAAAAAGTAAAAGAATATATGTAAATTATAAATAAATTGTAATAATTATAAAAATATATATATAAAGAACGGGGAACATATGAAAATTTTGGGGGGTTAAAAGAGGTGAGAATTTTTTAGGGTTTTCGTATTTAATGAAGTATTGAATTTACTTATTGCATCCTGTCTGTTAATGTGTTTTGTTTGTTGGAAAGAAGATTCAATTTAATTAACCAATCAATTTTTATTTCCCGACTTTTGAAAATCCCATGATCATGAATAAAATCACGTGCCATTAAGTTTTGTCTCGTCTTGATTTTGACATTACATAACCAATCTTTGTTTTTAAATTTAATAGAGGGCATTGATATATATAAAATATAAAATTCTTATAAATCTATATTTTAATATGTTTTTTAAAAGCCAGGTTGAATAGATAATTAGTGAATTAAATGACTAATTAGGGTGCGTTTGGTTCACGGAATGTAAGATTACCAGTGGGAATAAAAGATTACCAGGGAATAGGATTATTGGGAATGTTGTATTTTGTGTTTGGTTGGTTTAGTAGGAATGTAAGATTACCGTGTTTGGTTAAAGGAATAAAAGATTATTGGAATATATATTTGACCAAATTGTCCTTATTATATATTTGTATAATATTACAAATTGTAAAATATTTATATATTTTCTTTAAAAAATTAAATTCATAATATTTATATAATTTTTTTACAAAATTAAAAATATAAAAAAGGTTTAATGAAATGATAAAAAAAATTTAACCCCTGAACTTTATATAAAATTTTAATTATAGATTTATTTTTTGTAAATCTAAAATAATTTAAGTATAAATTTGTAATTTAACCTTCGTATAATTTTTATTATTCAATGACAGAAGAATGATATTTTTGAAAAAAAATAAAATTTTAAGGGCATTTTAGTCTAAAACGCTGGTAATGTTACAATACCTAAGGGAAGGGAGGTAATGACATTCCCGGTAATATACTCCAAAAAATTTACTATTGGTAATAAAACATTACCGGGAATGAGATTCTCGGTCAACCAAACATGGGAATGTGGGATTCTCATCCCATGGGAATCCCACAATCCTTGAACCAAACACCCCCTTAGGGTAATATTAATTTTGAGAAACATTGAGGAAATGAAGATAATGAGAGAATATTTAATAAAATAAAGTGAATGCTATAATGATCAACAAAGTAGAGAGCAAATGATGATGATTTTGTTCCATTTTTTTTTTGGAAACTAAATTGTAAAAAAAATAGAAGTGAAATAATTAAAATAAAATTTTCAGAAATTAATTTTAAGTGAACTATATTTTCAAAAATTGTTTTGGGCGGCTTCTTTAAACTCATTGTTTCATTTTATTATAAAATTACTTTTTTAATAAAATTCTATTTTAATTTATGTGATGCAATCTCACCTTCGTAGGTGAAGTCGAGTCGCTCATGTTCCCGATCGAATTAAGGATGTCCCGAACTAGGTAGAAGTAGACTTTGAATTGAAACTCAATTGAAATGATGCAGAAATCATGGACTAAAGGATGAAGTGTTGGATGGTGGATAATTAATGGATTTGAAAAGTATGGATGTTTGGGATGGAAGTAAGGGATTAGATAATAGAACTTGAATCAATTAAGGACTAAGAGGAACCGATTTTATGATACATGCATCACAAGACTCACATCAAAGGAAGATGGACTAACAATTCCAATTGATTTACACGACCAAGCCTTGGAAAAGAAGAACAACAGAGCAGCAGACTTGCGACTGCTTTTTGAATGGGATCCTGATGTTATTTGGCCGACATGTCTTCTGGAGTTACAACTGACCGTCTCTTAGCTTTCCAACGGTTCTTGAATCGTATCAATCTAATAACAAAAACTCAAGATACACTCATTTTAGTGAAGACAGCGCATGTAAAAATTCTTATACGGTATTAATATGAGATTTTGTAATTATTACGAATTTTTAATATTTTTATTGATTATTTGTAACATAATTTAATATAGGATGATGCATTATCTTTTAGGATTGGATTTATTATTTTATTAGGAATTAATATCGAGTTAAAACATCATTCATAGTTTATTATTATTTTTATTAGGAATTAGAATTAAAACATGTTTAGTTTATTATTATTATTTTTATTCATTAACTGTTTAGGAATTTTAGAACTCCTCCCATATAAAGGAGGCTTCATTCATTGAAAACATATCTTTTCTTGAATATAATACATTAAGAGTTTATCTTTGCAAGTTGTTAGGATCGAAGAGGCTCAATTGAATAACCGAAAATTGCACAAGAGGGTGAATTGACAATAAAATGTTTAGGGAGTAAGGAGATAAAAAAGATAAGATAATTGACACAAGGATTTATAGTGGTTCGACTTCTCAACTAAGTCTACATCCACTACCTTAGCTCCTCACTAAAGATTTTCTAACAAATTCACTAATTTGTTCTTTTTTTTTCAATGATCAAGAGTAACCTTTACACTCCCTAGTTTTTCACTTGGCTAAACTAGAACCAAAACTCCTTTACAAAAGGATTAAAGAAGTAAACAAATAAACCTCTCAAAGGTAGGTGTTTACAAAGAATTAAGCTCACACAAACATAATATTTACAAGAGAAATGAAAATAAGAATGAAAAACTCTTCTCTTGTGTTTGATTGCTTGGATAGGTGTTCTAACCCTTCTTCAAGCGTCCTCAACTTGTATTTATATGTTGGAATGTTGTTGTGGCCGTTTCTACCCGTTGGGAGTGTTTTGGAGCCGCTGGGGATCAATTTTCGTGCAAAATAAAACTGCCCAGAACAGAGGGTATCAGTACTCCTAAAAGGAGTATCGGTACTACCTTTGTTCATATTTAAATCAACTAGCCGTTACTAGCCATTGGGGCCTGATGGTATTGATACTATGCCTATGGTATCGATATTACTATACAAAGTAGTATCGGTACCCGTTAGGGTATCGGTACCATTTTTGCATTCTGGAATTTGAGCAATGGTGGTAGTATCAATACTCCCTCTTAATAAACTATTTATTAAAAAATATATCAATTGTTGGAAAACTGTATGAAAATGTTCAGCTCCCCCATTTTCATTAAGAAATTGAATTTTTCAAACCATAATTCTTCCCCTTTTTGTTATATCAAAAATAATTCAACTTTAAAGTCTAAAATAACTTTGGAGAGTAATTGGTATATTTGACATTAAAAGCATTTGAAAAATCAAAAAGCTCCCCCCTCAAAAAGTGCATTCGAAACAAAATTTACCTTTAAAAGCTTGACACTAAAACAAAAATTGAATTTCAACAAAGAGTAAAAAACATGTTAGTAACACATGAAATTCAATATATCAAAGTCAAAACACTTTATGCAATACCAAATGTTGAAATTAAGTGCATATGCATAAAGTCTTCCAAAAATGTTATGCATTTGAAAAATGGATATCAATTGATAGAAATGTATCATTTATAATAAATCACTTGCATAATCATTTAAAATTAAGGTCAAGAATTTAAAATTTGTAAAATCAAAGCATTTGAAAAGTTGATATCAATTGTTAGAGAGATATCATTTGTATTGGAAATAAATTTTGACCAAAATTCATTATGATGAACTAAAAATTATGAAAAATCATTAAAACTTTAAAATGTTCATTATAACACATTTTTAACATACATGAGATGAAAAACAAAACTTAACCATCTAAGATCAAAACTCATGCATGCCAAAGAAACAAATGAGCAACCAATTATGCAAAATTTAAAAGCTTTTAAGCTTAGAGGTTGCCCATTCCTTTTTTAGTGTGGCTAGAGCATCTTGATTTCTTTATTTTCATCACAATTGCTCCCACACACCTACAAGAGACATTTAAGTAGTTTTGGTATCCAAATTGCTTTGGATCCTTGAATGTTAGTTTCAATGCCCCTTGTTCCCTTAGGAACCCATACTTGTCTAATTTTAAAAGATTTTCTTTTCTTTATGGGACAAGCATGTTCCATATGACCATGGAAATGACAATTTGAGCATTTTGCCATTTTTAAACATAATGAGTTATTTTGAGAAATTAATTCTTTTTCTTTTGTTAAGCTCTCAAGCTTAACTTTCAAATCGAAATTTTCTTTTTCTAAATCATTGATTTTGATTTTTGAAATTTCTAAATCATTTTTCAAAATTTCATTTCGATTTTCAAAATCAATTTTTTCTTTCAAAACCAAATCATTTTCAATTTTGAGTTTTGAAATTAATTTCTTATGTTTGGAATTCATGGTCTCAAATTCCAAATGCAACTCATTATAAGCATCTTGTAACTCATCAAAAGAATGTGAATTTAAATCATTTGAGTTAGAAGATACCATTGAATCTCCTTCGATGGCCATGAGGCATAGATTGACTACTTCATCTTCATCATTGGAGTCATCTTCATCGCTCCAAGCTGCCAAAATGCCTTTTTCTTGGATGATCCCTTCATCTTTCGGAGGGGACATTCATACTTGACATGCCCCATTCTTTGACAATTGAAGCACACCGGGGGACTTTTCTTCTTGCTCGATTCATGCTTCACTTCATTGGAAGACATGAATCTCTTGAACTTTTTGAAGAGCTTGGACATCTCTTCTTCTTCATCATCGTTCTTCATCCACCTCTTCATTTGAATCTCGATAGCTCTCATTGGTGGACTTGAAGGCAATGCCTACCTCATTCTTTTTTTCTTCCTTCTTCTTGTCCTTCTTTTCTTCATCATCTTCCTCTTCCTTCACCATCAACTCATGAGTGAAAAGAGAATCAATCAACTCATCGAGAGTGAGAGACTTTAGATTCTTAGCCTCAATGATCGTCGTCTTCTTCGATTGCCAAGACTTTGGAAGAGAGTAGATCATCTTTCTTACAAGCATCTCTTTAGGGATTACTTCTTCAAATCCCTTTAGACTGTTAACAATCGCGGAAAATTTATCTTTCATATCTTCGATGTCTTTATCGGGTTTCATCTTGAAATTCTCGTAGCTATGATTAAGAAGACTTATCTTGGTTTCCTTCACTTCATCGGTTCCTTCATGAGTGACTTGGAGCTTATCCCATATATCATTGGCATTAGAACAAGAGGAGACTCTTCCATATTCATTCGGGCCTAATGCACAAAAAATGATGTGCATAGCCTTAGCATTGAGCTGGAACTTTTTCTTCTCTCCATCACTCCAATCGTCTATCTCACTGGGTGGAGTGGAGTAACCCTTCATGATTGAGTTTCAAGCTCTTAGATTGTTAGCTTGAATGAAGAGCATCATCATATTCTTCCAGTAGATATAATTTGCTCCATTAAAGTAGGGTGGCTTGTTGATCGGTTGTGAACTTCAATGTAATAGGCACAAGAGGTTGAAGCCATCTTTTTGTCGGTTGTGTAGGGAATCAGTAAAACTTCTTCTAAGATCGTCTCAAGGTGGTTAAACCTTCTAATGAGACAAACTCTAATACCAATTATTAGGATCGAAGAGGCTTAATTGAAAAACAAAAATTGCACAATGGGGTGAATTGGCAATAAAATGTTTAGGGAGTAAGGAGATAAAAAGATAAGACAATTGAAACAAGGATTTATAGTGGTTCGACTTCTCAACTAAGTCTACATCCACTACCTTAGCTCCTCACTAAGGATTTTCTAACAAATTCACTAATTTGTTCTTTCTTTTTCAAGGATCAAGAGTAACATTTACACTCCCAAGTTTTTCACGTGGCTAAACTAGAACCAAAACCCTTTACAAAAGGATAAAAGAAGTAAACAAATAAACCTCTCAAAAGTAGGTGTTTACAAAGATTTAAACTCACACAAACACAATATTTTACAATAAAAATAAAAATGAAAATAAAAATGAAAAACTCTTCTCTTGTGTTTGAATGCTTGGATAGGTGTTCTAACCCTTCTTTAAGTGTCCTCAACTTGTATTTATATGTTGAAATATTGTTGTGGTCGTTTCTACTCGTTGGGAGTGTTTTGGAGCCGTTGGAGATCAATTTTTGTGCAAAATAAAACTGCCCAGAACATATGGTATCGGTACTCCTAAAGGGAGTATCGGTACTACCTTTTTTATATTTAAATCAACTAGCCGTTGGGGCCTGATGGTATCGATACTATGCATATGGTATCGATACTACTATACAAAGTAGTATCGGTACCCCTTTGGGTATCGGTACCATTTTTGCATTCTGAAATTTGCGCAATGCTAGTAGTATCAATACTACCTAGTGAGTATCGATACTTCCCTTACCTTGGTATCGGTACCATATGAACAATATCAGTACTATTCATGAGGTATCGATACCGTAAGAACATTATCGGTATTGCTTGTCCAGAAAATTGTTTGTGCTCAATTCCAAGTAAAGTGGATTTTGAATTATTTTGAAAACTTTGAAAACTTTGAACAAATTCAATTCAAGTCCAAAAACATTTTGCCTTAATTGTTATATCAAAATATAGTTCAACACAAGTGTTGATTCCTTGTGCCTTTGAAACTTCTTTTCATTAAGTTCTTTGTGAGAGAGATCTTCACACTCTGATTTGTCTCTTCATTGCGATTAGGAGGGTTAGTTAGAGCCATTTATCGAGTTTACCATTTCATTGTGGCTAGGAGGGTTCGATAAGACAATTATTCATCTATTTTCATCTTCCACAACTTTATCATCTTCTTCTTCTATTCAAATCATTTCACTTTCTTTATCGAGTCTAGAGCTTTTTAGGTTTCATTCCTTAACGAGAACAATAATCTTTCATCCGTTGTCATTTCTCTATCATATTATAAAATAATATTAACCTGAATCTTATAAGACACTTCAAACACAAGGTGGATTGGATGGAAGATGACTCACTATTTATATTGAGATAGGAACCAATGTGGTAAAAAGATGGATGAACGCCACACTCGAAGAGTGATAAATTCAATAGAGAAACGCCACAAGAAAATCTTGATAAGTCAAAAATAAAAGTGTGACAAACTCAATTTGTATTTAACTAAGGAAAATAACTTGTTACAAAATGAAATTTGATGGCCTATTTATAGGTTTACATAAGATAAGTCAAAGGATGGATAAATTAAAGCAAATACATGAATGAATTTGATTAATTTTGGTGCACTTCCAATGGTTGTTTATTCAATGCATGAATGATTAGGTGAAGGGTTGCTGTTTCAATGAACTAGATTAATGAATGGACTTTTGATTCTTTAATGAACGTACATGATGCTCATTCATATATTTGAGACACGAATGAATGTTCCTAGGCTCTAAATTCACTCATTCGATTGTCCATATATGCGTAGGAGATGAATGGTTGTTCTAGCCATGCATTGAAATAAGTGATGCATGAATTGTTCAAGAGTCTCCAAGCTTACATGTATAAATAACCAATTTAATTCCCCAATTCCCTCTTTCTGCAAACTTCCATTTGACATACCTCTTGTCCATGCCAAATTATTAAGCTCTTTCACCCATAAATTAAGTGGCAAATGAAAAAAAGAATCAACCATAAGTGAGTGGTCAACATTTCCTGTAATGAAATTTCAACCTGCAGAGTCTTCAATAAATGATCATATCTCAAGCTCCTAATATTGGATTGATGTGATTCAAAAGACGTTGGAAATCTAAGAGATAGAGGAATAGGATCCAAGAGATTCCAAGATCCAAATATGTTTGGATCCTAACTAAAAAATGAAGACAATCTAACTGATATTCTTGATCCTTTTTTTCATGCTTGCTTTAATATTTGGACCGACAAATTGAACCAATATGCCAAGCCATGTTCATGTATGAATATAATGCACATAAAACCTTCAAATGTGGAATATATATAAAATTGTTACGTAATGTAAATATATGGCTAATAAGAACCCCTCCAAATCAATGAAACATGTTCAACGATGGAGGCTTTTCCTTATGATCAAGTAAGACCTCCACTATACGTGCTTTTCATGAACATAATTAATTAGGACCTGTAGATATCTGTCTTTGTTACAAACATCTCAGATTAAGCTCGTAGGAGCTTCTTGAGGCTTCTTGCAAATTGATAATTTGCCTCGATCAAATGGCCTCATAAAATTTGCCAAGAACCTTGCCAAGCTTGTGGACATGCTACATGATTCCCTCCTTTAAGACGATTCGTCCTTGAATCGAAAATGTCTATAGAAGATAGGACGCCACTCTTGACCTTGCGCCTTACCATATATGTATCGTTTCCTCCCTCTTTTGGAATAATTTTCCTCAAATCAAAAACATTGACGAGAGAATGAACATCATTTTCAAGAAAAATTGAGTCTTTTCCATATGTGGAGTAATCTAATTGAGCCCCTCGTAGTGGTTCGACGAAATCCTGAAATGGAACAACACAATTACAAAATACCATGTATCTGTAAGGCAAATTTTATTTCACCCTCAATTGTTTCAAGGTCTTGGAAATGATAGTAATTGACTATCCTTTGAACTTGATTAGGTACTTGATAGAAAATTCCTCACGCAAAATCCATATTTGAAATTGCCAAGGGCTCCTTCGTAGGACATCTTCATTTTTTAACCAATGTAACTTAAACGGTTGAAGACTCTTTGTTGCCTCTCAATTTTATTTCATCAAGGTCGAACTTTATTCATCCGTGCAACTTCCTTCATCTTTGATCTTGCTACAAATATGCTCATCGGTGTGGCAACTAGATTCAAGAATTTTTTTTCCTGTTGTTGTTCATCTTTGCTCATCACTCCAACACTTGAGAATTGTTTGGTGGCGAGCAATTCTTCTTTGTGAAGTTTTTTTTGCCCACATTTTTCTTATTTGATTTTGAGTTCACTCGAAGAAACTTTCTTCTTGTTTTCTTTCCTCCTCAAAATAATTTTTTTCGTTCGCTTTTGCAACGAAACTAATTGCAACTTTTCAAATTTTTGATGAAAAACTTGGTCTGATAAATCAAAATTTCGAGACATGTTGTACTTTAATTAACTAGCTTTGATATCAAATGATGTGATCTTGCCTTCATAGGTGAAGTCGATACGCCGTGTTTCCGATCAAATTAAGGATACCCCAAATTAGGTAGACTTTGAATTAAAACTCAATTTAAATGATGCGAAAATCATAGATTAAAGGATAAAGTATTGGATGACGGATAATTGATGAATTTGAAATGTATGAATGTTTAGGGATGAAAGTAAGGGATTAAGTAATATAACATGAATCGATTAAGGACTAAGAAGAAACAATATTATAAAACAAAATTGGCATGAATCTTATAAGCCACTTAACAAACACAAGGTGGATTGGATAGAACGTGACCCATTATCTATATTGAGATAGGTCGAAAGCAAAAGTGAGACAAGCTCAACTTGTATTTCACTATGGAAAATGATAAATTCAACTTGTTACAAAATGAAATTTGATGGCCTATTTATAGGCTTGCATAAGATAGGTGAAAGGATGAAAATGATAAAACAAATACATGAATGAATTTGTTAAATTTGGGTAAATTTCCAATGATTGATCATTCAATGCATGAATGATTTGATGAAGGGTTGCTTTGGTGCTTCAATGAACTTGCTTGATTAATGAGTGAGCTTTGATTCTTCAGTGAACATACACGATGTACATTCATATATTTGGGACATGAATGAGTGTTCTTAGGCTCCAAATTCACTCATTTGGTTATCCATATATGTGTAGGAGATGAATAGTTGTCCTAGCCATGCATTTGAATGGTTGAATAGGTGAACGAATGAGTTGTCCTAACCAATTGAATTCCTCAATTTCTCCTTGCTGCAAACTTCCATATAACATACCTCTTGTTCATGTCAAGTGATTAGGCTCTTTCACCCATCAACCAAGTGGAAAATGAAGGAAATAACCAAACATGAGTGAATGGTCAACATTTCTCATAATGAAATTCAAGTATGCAGAGTCTTCAATAAAATGATCGTATCTCAAACTCTCGATATCTGTTTGATTTGATTCAAACGGTGTTAGAAAATTAAGAGATGGAGGAATACGATCCAAGAGATTTCAAGACCCAAATATGTCTGAATCCTATCAGAAAAATCATAAAATAATCTGACTGATGTTTGCTTTAATATTTGGACTTACAAATTGAACCATGATGTCAAAGGAAAAAGGGGGAAAAATGTAGAGTGAACTCAGCAGTAGCCGTGGATATTCTTATTCTATTTCTTTACTTTTATATTTTAAAACTAAAATATAAAAAAAGGGAAAGAATTAAAATAAAAGTTTTAAAAAACCTGTTTTAAATGAATTTAGTTTTCAAAATTTATTCTGAATGCCTTCTTGAAAATTTTATTGTAATTATTGTACTTTTAATATTTTTTTAGTTTGATCTTTAAAAATATAAAAAAATTAAAGTTTAGTCACTAGAAACTATGAATAATATTGTTAAGATCGATTTCAATTACTAATAATTCTAATGATTATCATAACTTTCACTTTATTTTACTAATTGATATCGTTATTTCTTAAAGGAATTTCAACTACAATATTTTATTAATGGGTAAACAACACATTTATCACTTAAACTATCAGTTCTATTTCGTTTTAGTATCTAAACTTTTATTTATTTCAAAATCAGACCTTACGTTTACTTTTTGTTTTGTATTGGTATCTCGTCGTTAAAAACTTAGCAGAACTGTTACAACATGTCAATTTTTAATAACTAAATTATATCATTCATCACTCAACTCTTTTATCTCTCCTATTTTGGTACTGAAGTTTATTTTTTTAAAATTTATTTACTTAACTTTCAAATTACTCATAATTTAATTATTCTAACTTTCATTTTTCTATCTTGATTATGTATTAATAAAATAATAATAAAAATTTAATGTCATAAAAATTATTAATAAATTAAATTAGAGTGATTAAAACACGAGTAATTTAAAAGTTAAGATGTTAAATTAAAAATATTTAAACTTTATTGACCAAAATAAGATTAAAATAATAATAAAGTGATGAATGATGTAATTTATCCATAGAAAAAATGAAACTGAAATAGATATGGGTGGAGTTATTTTCTTACCGACAAATATTGACTTGTTTGAGAAGGTTTCAATGAGATGATTCCTTTTAACAGCCGTTTGATATTCACTTTTCATCGGCTTTGAGTTTTGTGAACCACAAAAACCAACTAATCTTTCCTTTTATCCTATTTTCATTATAATATAATGTGATTTATAATATACAATTTTTTTATAATCATCCATATCTAATCTATTAATCGATTAATTCAGATCGGATACTACAGAGGCAATGACGACCTTCCCAACCCATTTGTTCTATTCACATTCGTCAGTATTCAAACCCCTTAAATTTTAATATTTTATATTGACAAATCCTTTGAATAATGTTTTGAAAGAAAAATTGATCGTGCATGAAAAATTATTTTTTCAATTAAAATATTTATTATAATTTTTATTAGAAGTCGTCTGAAATGCATAATAATTTTAAAAGTTGTCACGATTATAGGCGTCTAATGTCTTCTTCATACTTTATGCATGTAGGATGATATGAAAACTAATGGTATACCATAAATCATAGAATCATCTAAACTTTTTTAAAAAATCATTATAAAATTTCAACAATTTTTAATGGATATTGGGACAAATATCATGTTTGAAAAAAAGTAAATTTTCTATATCTTGTATGGTAAATATTTTTCAACACATTATTAAAACAATTTCACCTTGGATGTGATTTTAATGATAAAATATATATTATTATTAGTGATGAACCCACCCTCAAATTTTCTGAAATTTGATTTTTTTTCTTTTTTAGAACTTAAAGTTTTTTTTATTGATATATGTGTGTCCATCCTGAAATTTTATTGTGCACACACTGAAATTTTATTGTATTCATCTAGATATAAATAGTTTATATTATTAATACATGTGTGCCTACTCTAAAATTTTTCTAGATTCGCTTTTGATTATTATCTCTAGAGGTCCTGAATTCAAGCAACCACAACAGTTGCATTGTCAATAATTAAAAAATTTATGAGCAAATACTACTTTATAATCACTTCATATTATTAAAAAGAGGCTTAAGTATAAAATAAGTGCACAAACTATACCCTTTTTTTAATATGTGCCTAAAATATTTTTTTCGGCCCATCCAACTTCCCAAAATTATAAATGTTACCACTTTAGGCGCCTGACGTTACAAACGTTACCACTTTAGGTATCTGACATTACAAACGTTACCACTCTAGGTGCATCGGTGTAAAATACCATTAAAAACTCTCGTTAAGTGACACGTGTCACAATATGATAATTTTAAATTTTATTTAAAAAATTAAAAAATATTTTATTTGCAAAAAAAACCCCATTTTTTCTAACATACAAAAAAAACTCTTAAAATATCTTATTTTAGTCCAATTTACTCCAATTGCGGGTCATCTCCGGCTAGGGGTGAACAAAACTCGTCTCAACTCAAAAAATTGATGTTTTTTCAATTTCAAGTTATTTGAGTCGAGTTATTTGATTTATTCGAGTCAACTCGAATTATAAATTTGTTTTTCGAGTTAAAGTCAAGTAGAAATTTTGAATTTTTGAGTTTCTCGAAAAACCAAAAATATGACAAAGTATTTTGAAAGATTTACAATTTAGTCCATGATTTCATTATTTCTTCAATTCCTCCTTCATTTTAAGTCTATTTTTTACCAAATTTGAACCACATCCTCCTAAACTAGGCCTATAAACGAATCGAACATTCAACGAACCATTCGTTAACCGTTTGACGGGAAGTTCGTTTATTTATTAAACGAATGAACATGAACAAGATTTTGTGTTCGGTTAATTAAATATTGAACGAACACGAACATAGGGCTCATTCATTCATTTACGTTTGTGAACGTTCGATAATATGTTCGTTTATGTTTGATCATTTGTTCGTTACTTTCATTCGTTTATGTTCGTTCATTTATGTTTAACTCAATCTCTCTAGAACCATTTAAAATATTAAGGTCCTATACATTTTAATATGATACCCATTAATATTTTAAAATTCAATTAATTTTAAATACAAAAGAACCCAAAAAATTAAATACAAATTAACTATGAAGTTGCAACTTATACTAATGAATTTTATGTAATTATTGTTGTTGTGGTTTATGTTCATTTATGTTCGTTTTCGTTCGTTTACGATCATTTATTGTGTTTGTTTATGTTCGTTTACATTTATTTGTTTGTGTTCATTTATGGTCGTTTACATCCGTCCGTTTATGTTCGTTCATTTGTGCTTATTTATCATTTAAATGAACGAACATGAATGAACACGAACAAGCTACATTCCTTAATGAATGAACACGAACAAGATTTTTTTTGTTCGCTTATGTTCATGTTCGTTCATTTGTTCAGTTAAAGTTAAACGAACGAACATGAACATACCTCGTTCATGTTCGTTCGGTTCGTTTACAGGCATATCCTAAACCATAGTATAATTCATGTATATTTTCAATCCTTCTTTTTAATAACAAATTTTTTATTTTTCAATTTAGTCCTTCAATTTTTCATAATCTCCTTATTTATTCAATTAGTCGTTTATTTTAAGTCATTTTTACCAAATTTAAGCCACATATTCTTAAACCATAATAAAATACATGTGTACTTTCAATTCTTCTTTTTGATAACAATTTTTTATTTTTAAATTTAATCCTTCAATTTTTCATAACCTCCATATTCTTTCAATTTGTCATTTATTTTAAATTCATTTTTTTACTAAATTTAAACACATACTCATATACCATAATAAAATACTTTTGACATCTATTCGAAAAAATCGTTATAGATTGAACACTTATTTTATACTTAATCCTTAAAAAGAATAAAAAGATTGAAAACAATAAATATAAATGATTTTATATCAGACATGAGAGATGTTATTTCTGCTATATGATTAGGTGAATCAATGACATCGCTATCTCATTCTATTTCTTTTGACTTTCATATGCCCAACAGTAACAATTTTGAGTTTAATTATCCAAAGTACAATCTCAACCTTGAAAAGGTCAATACTGTTTCAAATGAGAACAATAATAAATGTGTTTTATTTTAAGATAATATTAAAAATTACTCTTTACAATTGATGTTGTGGTGTTTTATTTTATAATTATATTAAAAATGCTATTTTAAACTAAAATTTAAAAATATCCTTTACCTGAATACTAGAAAAATATATTCTTCACTTAAATTAACCGAATAAAAATGGAATAGTTATGTTGTACGGCAGTCTTAATATACAACTAAGTAAAGGTCTTATCGAAAATATAATTATTTTTTAATATTTTCGGTTAAAGATTACCTAAAACATTTTTTATTGAAAATATTATTTTTGATAACTAATTTCCGGTAGAACTCAATATTAACATTTTCGGTAGAAAAAATAATGTTTTAGGTAGCGCTTTACCGAAAATATTAAATATTTTAAGTAACACCCAATATTAACATTTTCAATAAAAAAAAATAATATTTTAAGTAAGATTTTATCGAAAATATTAAAAGAATGATAATATTTCTAGTAACATATTTCTTTAACTATATATTAAAGCCGACGTACCTCGTACATCTCGTAAAAATAAACTCTTTCAAATCCAAAAAATTTTCCGGGAAAACAAACAGTCAACGGAATTACTAAAAATTTGGAGCCCAAACAGAAACCAATGAAGGCAAAAAGAACAATGGCGCCCTTTTTGTTCATTTCACGGACAATTATGAGGGGATTTGGAGGGTGGCAACAAACGATAAAAACTAAATCTACCAGTGGTATTTTCGTCATTTCACAAGCCCGGAGTTAGGGTTTTGCATCCCGTTTTATAAAGCGGTATCTAGATCCGCCCTGCGTGTGGCGTTTCGTGTCTGTTTACTTTATTCCCCTCTGCTTTATTTTCCTTCATTTTTCCTCCCAAAACCTCCATTTTATTTGATCTATTTAACCTTATTTTCTCATCCAATCACCTTTTATTCTCACTACCCATTTCTATTCTTCGTCTTCCAAAACTTGGGTTGGTTTCAGATCTTCGGAATATGCAGTAAACATGTTGGATCAGAGTGAAAAGGTGAGTTTATCCGGTTCGTTCTTGAGCTTTGTCTTCACATTTCTCTTAGCTGATTCTCATTTTTTCCCCTTGTTTTGTTTTGCAGGAACAGAGTTCTGAGGATCAAAACAAGAATTACCCAGATTGTATTTCACCAGAAGAATCACCGGATCAAGCCATTGGCATTGAAACAAAGAAGAATTGTGCCGATTGTGGTACTTCCAAGACTCCTCTTTGGAGAGGAGGCCCAGCTGGTCCCAAAGTATGTTTTTCAAATCCATTTTAACGTTTATTTTCTCTTTGATTTGATCTGATTTGGCGTTTAATCTTCTTCTTTTTTCTGTTTGTTTTTACAGTCACTATGCAATGCGTGTGGGATCAGAAGCAGGAAAAAGAGGAGAGCAATTCCGGGATTAAACAAAGGAGAAGACAAGAGATCAAAGAAAGGAAACAACAAAAATTTCGGCGATAATTTGAAGCAAAGATTGCTTTATTTAGGGAGAGAAGTTCTGATACGAAGATCAAAGGATGAGAAGCAAATAAGCAAGCTGGGAGAGGAAGAACAAGCTGCAGTCCTTTTAATGGCGCTATCGTACGGCTCTGTTTATGCTTAATTTGTGGAATATTATTATATTTTAGAACAAAAATAATAGTTTCTGTGATGGGTATCTAACAATTTTCAAGTGTAATCTTTGGTTAATTTGTAGTTCTTTTTAGTGTTGACTAACTCTGTATTGGTAATCTGTGGAAGTTTTTACTCTGATTTTGTTAATCAAAATGTATTAGTAATTTGATATTTGTGTTATGAATGTATGGTAAAAGGGAAAATGAAATTTTCTGAGGCGCCAAACAGCATAAAGTGGAAATTACTTTTTTGGTGGGGATTCAAATCCATTTCCAAATATACGCTGAAGTGGAGAATTTGAATTTTAAAAGTTTTAATATAATAGTATTGGTTATTTTTATATTTATTCCAAATATGTGTTGTTTGAATTCCGTCTTTTATTATTGATATCATAATTAGGGATGAATCTGAGTCGGGTTGGGTTGGGGTTTTTAATCTACTCGACTCGAGAACAAGAGATCCTTCACCCGAGATCTGATCCGACTTGATCAAAATAAAGTTTCGCCTAATCCGAATCCGACCCGACATATAAATTAGAAACCCGACTTGACTCGAAATAATAAAAAATATTATTTTTATTCAATAAAAAAAGTGATTTAATTGAAAAATATATATAGAGAGGGGTATTATTATAATTATTTCTAAATATATAAGGTATAATTATATTTTTTTCGGGTCGGGTCGGATATTTTTCACTCTAAACCCAAACCTGACCCGAACTCAAAATTTTTTAAAAAAAACTTGACCCAATCGTGTCGAGTTGGGTCGGAATCCGTCGGGTTCGGGTCTCATGCCCATCCCTAATCATAATGGCTATAGGATTTATGAAATAAGAAAATACGAGAGAACAAAGATGAGTAGTTAGGTAAGTCAATCAAATGTGCTTGCTCAACCAATTTTTGAAGGTGTTTATGTACGGTTTGTGTTCGTTTAAATTTTTTGTATTATGTTTGTGTTCGTTTATTTATTGTTCACGAGCATGTTCATTTAATGTTTGTGAACGTGCTTGTTTATATGTTTAGAAATGTGTTCATTTAACATTTATGAAAATGTTCGTTTAGTGATCGTTATATGTTCAATTAGTGGTAAAATTATGCCATTAGTAGTTAAACTCTTTGAAATTAACAATTTAATTTTCAATTTTTATCATGTGTTCATTCTAGTCACTACCATCACCAATATTTAAAATGTAAAAAAAAAGACAAGAAAATTTATGTAAACGAATTTGTTCATGAACATAAGTAAACTAGTCGAAAAACGAGCTCATAAACGAGCTTGTTAATGAACATAAACGAACGAAACACACATTTGTTCGTGTTCGTTCGTTTATTAAATAAACATAATTTTTTTTGTTCATACTCGTTTATTTAGCTTAACAAACGAATATAAACTAATGTTATACGAACGATTCACAAAAAATTCACCGAACCCTATGTTCATTTACACCCCTATATCTAAGTTGTTCATCTTTATTTTCTCATATTTTCTTATTTCACGGGTTGTATATATGTGGGAGCATTCCTTTTTCATCTCCTATAGTCTTTTCTTCTCACTCCCTTTGGATATAATTAAAATTAGATTTAAAATTTGTCAAAAAAGTATTTATTTTACAAATATCCTATCTTCGAATATATTAAAATACAAATATTTGTATCTTCGAATATTAAAAAATACGTGCATCCAATTAAAGACACTTAAGAGACACGAGACGCTTAAAGAGTTGACTTATAAATTGGTTTGAAGTTTTTTTTTAAGATAGCGTAAGGTGATTATAAAATAGTATATGTTTAAAATCTTTTTAGTCATTAACAACATACGTACATTCATAAATATTTTTTTTAAACCCAGGAATATTAATGAGAATAATATTTTATTTAATCATTAAGACCATTTAATAACTTTAACTTGATTTGAACTTAAATATCGAAAGTTGATGACATTATAATTTAGGATAAAATACACAAATGGTCCCTCAATTATAGGACATTACTATTAAAAGTTACAAAATTATCATCTGACTATAAGATGTTGCTTTATTGAATTTTTCAACCATTAAAAATTACAAAACGATCACTCGACTATTCATATGTTTCAAATTTACCTTTTTCCATTAAAAAGTTGATTGTATAAGCTGAACGTTTACTCACTGACTGAGATATGATAGTCGTTTGAGATTCTAGGATCATATTTTATCATATCTCAGTCAGTAGTTTAACGTCCAACTCAGACTATTGTTAATTTTTTAACAAAAAAGGACAAGTTTGAAACATATGAATAGTCGGTGACCATTTTGTAACTTTTAATAATCGAATGATTCAAACATAGTATAATTAGATAATCATTTTATAACTTTTAATAATTATAAGACTCAACAAAACAACATCTTATAATTAATATATATTCATGTACTTTAAACTACAATTTATTAGATTGACGTGGTAATCCTATGTTGTGTACTTTGAGTGTAGGATACAACACTAATTCATAATTTGAAAGATCAGGCTCGATTGGGAATCATCGTTGATGAGATTAAGGCAATTTTGGCCCTATACGATATGCGTGTTAATTATTTATTCTAAGACGATATCAGATTTGTTATTTTAGGAACTACGATATTTGCTAAAGAACTTGAAATTCATCACGTTGAAGTGATGAGTTCTAAGAAAATATATTTTTTTATTAAAATTTTTCACCCCGACACAATAAAATATAATAAAAAAGTATATTTTATTAAAATTTATCATTTTGACGTGATAAATTTGAATAAAAAAAATATTATTTAAATAAATATATTATTTCAACGTGATGAGTTTCAAATCATTGTAATAAATACCGTAGATCTCTAAATAATTTATTTTGTGCTATATTAAGCTAAATAATTAGTCCGGCTACGATATCAGACCAATTTTGCCGAGATTAATGACCATGATTAGGGCTGAGGTTTGTTCCAATAAAGTTGACAGCCCAGACCTATAAACCATAATTCTAAGTTTTCAAATTTCAATAACGTCACTAAATTAAGATATTTTTATTGAAATAAAATTCAATTATAAAAAATTAAATTACACTAACGATCACCTAATTTTAGGATTCTTTCTCTTTGATCATTAAAATAAAATAAAAAATTTGGAGAGGAGGTAAAAAAATGGGATATGGATTTGAAGAACAATCGAGAAAAAGAATATGTATTATGTAGAATGTTAGAATAAATTAATAATTTTGTAAAAAGAAAATTAAATTGATTGAATGTGTGAAAGATTAAGGATAAAATATATAAATAGTCTTCAAACTTTTAAGCCGCTTATATTATGGTCCCTAACTTTTGAAACTTACAATACAACTATCAAACTTTTAGTTCGTTTTCATTTTGATCTATACCATTAATTCTGTTAGTTTTTGATGACGTATGACACTTATTAACTTTATGACGTGACAGCTTCTTCTTCCTCCTCCTCTTCTTTCTTTCTTCCTTTCTTCTTCTTTCTTTCTTTCTTCTTCCTTCCTTCTTCCTTCCTTCCTCTTCTTCTTCTTCTCACACACTCTTTCAATGAAATCTCAGATCTAAAACCTTGTTATGTCTTGAATTCTTTTTTTCTCTCATTTTTACAAGAAAATTCAGATTCTCTCTCTACTTTCTCGGGAAAAAATTTTTACCCTAAATTCACCCAAACACAGATGTATCCTACATAATTCTATCAATGCTTCAGTTGACATTCATTTGCTTAAACCATCACATTCATTGACAACAAGCCTCAAAGTTGGCATTACAGTTGTACTTTGTGCTATGTTAGGCCCAACTTTATTCAAGAATAGTATCAATGCCTCTTCTTCTGAAAGGGGTGCCACTGGTATCCCTACAGCCCATACGGTTAGACAACGAGTTGTCATACCATCTTGCATCCACTGTTGTTACTCGGCTCAGGGATTCTAACTTCCTCTAAAGAAAATCTGTCCCACACATCATGTAGGATTACAACATACTTCCGACCAAATCATTGCTGCTCGCCTGACTTTGTTTTCTTCTCCGACCAAATCGTTCTTTGAATTCAATGCACTCGCAATAGCATCTTGTAACTTTGTAACATTGAATTCCTTTGATACAGTCACCCAAATTACTTTATGGAATCTACTTTCTTTCAAAAGATCTTTAATCAACGTAAAAGGTATAAAACAAGTCCAACTACATGAATCTCTATAAATCTAGGTCTGGCATTTTCTAGGCACCAGTTACCTTAAATTTCATGCAGATTTAAGAATAAAAGCTCCAAAACTTGGCTAATCTCCTCCCCGTAACCACTACAATTTAGATTTCACATCTAAATCCACACATTAAGGTAACTAAAATCAATGGACAGAGAAAAAGAACTCATGAAATGACAAGGTTTTGGATCTAAGATTTCATTGAGATAGTGTGAGAGAAGAAGAAAGAGAAGAAGAAGAAGAAGAAGAAGAAGAAGAAGAAGAAGAAGAAGAAGAAAAGAAGAAGAAGAAAGAAGCTGCCACATCAGAAAGTTAACGACGTTAAGTGCCCCGTCAGTAAAAACTAACGAGAGGTAACGACATAACCAAAATGGAAACGAACTATAAGTTTGATGATTATATTATAAGTTTCAAAAGTTGGGTGACCATAACGAAAGCACACTAAAAGTTTGAGAATTATTTATATACTTTATCCAAAGATTAAACATGTTACTAATATAAATTTTAGGGTAAACTATACAGTTGATTACTTAACTATTTAGTCATTTTATTTTTGCCACCGATCTTTTAATTTGGTGTAGGACATCACTTAATTATTTAATTTGTTCAATAAGATTATTTGTCGTTAATATTTGATGACAATAATGATGTGACAGTTAAAAGAATTATTATATTTATACATTTAGTCCTTAATATTTACACATTATCTCAATTTGGTCCTAATTTAAATTAAGGACTAAATGTATAAATATTAAGAACTAAATGAATAAACATACAAATTCTTTTAACTACCACGTTAGCACTGCCATCAAATATTAACGAAAAGTGGGCTGATTGAACAAATTAAATAGTTAAGTGGTGTCCTACACCAAATTGAAAGATCAATGAAAAAAGTAAAAAGACTAAATAATTAAGTAGCCAACTGTATAATTTACCCTAAATTTTAAAACTTCAAAAGTCGGTCAAGGTGAATTGATTATTGGTAAAGGTGACTTGTTTATTGGCAAAATTAGAATTAATCGTATAATTTACTGACTAAGAAGTAATTTACCAGGAAATAAATAAAGTGAAGTACTTAAATAGTTACTAAATGAAATAATCTTCTTGGTCATTAAAATTTTGGAAGTTACAAAATAATAATTAAATTTATTGAACTATTATAAAATATTCATCAGATGTTATAAGTAATAGTGACACATTTCGATAACTTCGAGGATCATTTTATAATAATTGGATAAGTTTAATTATATTTTGTAATTTCCTAAACTTTGTTGGTTAAAAATACTATTTTTTATAATTTAGTGTCCATTCATGTATTTTACCAAAATAAATACGTGAATCGAACTTTATATTAAAAAATACAATGCTTGAGGAAATGATCACGTGCAGCGTCTTAATATACAGTTAAAAAAAGGCGTTATCAGTAAAAATTTACTGAAAAATTATTATTTCTATCGGTTTTGTTATTAATAGGCGTTTTACCGAATTTGTTAATAAAACATGTAAAGCGCTATCAGTTTTGTTATTTTTTTTCTACCGATTTTGTTATTGTTTGGTATTTTACTGAAAATATTAAAAAATATTAAAATTTTAAATAAAAATAATAATTTTTTAAATAATTTATTTTTACCAATTTTATTATTTAAATAATAATAAAATCAGTAACAATTTTTTTTAATCGTATATTAAAGTTTCGCACGGTAAAACTCCCCGCTTGAGTTAAATAATTTCAAAAATTTTCCAGCTCTTTCTAAGCTGTCCTGTTCGAACACTAATCCAGCGCGTTTCTTTTTCACTGCTAATATCGCTTTCGATTCGCTTTCGTTGTTTCGATCCTTCTCCTTCGAAATTCCAGATTTTCATGGCGTTGAACAAGAGCTACAATCCGCTCTTCGTCTTCAACCTCGCACTCATTCTCACTCTTCTACCCTTCTCTTCATCTCAAACCGTCGACGTTGCTCCATCACCCCGCCGATTCTTGCAATGGGGTCTACTTATCGCTTACAGCTCCGGAACCAAGCTAAACCCACGGATCCCAAGCACCAGCCGTACAGATTCGAGTCCGTTTTAAAAGTGCTGAACAACGGCGACGAGAAGCTTAAATCGTGGAAGGTCTTTGTTGGGTTTCGAAACGATGAGTACTTGGTTTCGGCTTCGAACGCGGTTTTGGCCGATGGGACGAGTTTGCCTGCCAATGTTGGGAACGGTACCGTTTTTGCTGGGTACCCGATGACCGATCTGAAAACGGCGATTGAGACTGCCGGTGATTTGAATCAGATTCAAGTTCAAGTTAAGCTTCTTGGGACTCAGTTTGGAGTGAAGCCTCCTAATGTACCTTTGCCTGAAACTATTCAGCTTGCTAATGATGTTCATTTGTCCTAAGCCTTCTATGCAAGGTAAAAAATGGGTAATTTTGTTTTTATATTTTATATGTATGTTTGATTGTTGTGTCCTGCATGGATTTTTTTGGATTTGGTCAAATTTCAATGTTTGGTTTGGATCCATAGATCATCATATATAAAAGAGTAGAAATGTTTGGTGTTTTTATGATTTCTGATTTGATTGAAGTGATCATTTGTTTAGAATCTGAACATTTGTCAATAGAATAGGCACCTTATTTTTAGGGTCTGAATCTCTTCTACTAGGGTTTTTTTCTGTTGTTGCAATGAAAATCATATTTTGTTTAAGATTTTATCAGGATTAGCCTCTTATCCGGTTTTTTTTCGATGTTAGTTACTGTTTCTTAACCAGGTTTGAATGGAAATGGAAGCTTTTTGATCTTGTTTCAAGTTCTTATGGCTCTTAATTGCTGATCGTCAATGTCGGATCATAACTTTGAGCATTAGTTTAGTTATCTTGAGTCTTGACCATGGTTGAATAGATATGGAAACTCTTTTGATCTTGTTTTCAAGTTCTTATGGCTGCAATTTTGACTGATTGTTGTTGTTGGATCACAACTTTGAGCATTAGTTTAGTTTAGTATAGTTTTCTGGACCATGTTTAATAGATATGGAAACTCTTTGATCTCGTTTCAAGTTTTCATGGCTGCTATTTAGACTGATTATTGTTGCCGGATCACAATTTCCGGCATTAGTCTAGTTGTTGTTTCATCTTGTTTCCAATTTTTTTATGAATTTTCTTTGGATATCCTGTTTGTGTATTGATGGACATATATTTTCTGTTGCTGGTTCTTCCAGGTAAAAGTGAGATGCAAGTTTGTTGCACCAAAGATCCAAAATTCAAAGCAAATGTTACGGTAGACGATGAGTTCCTACCTCGGCAAGCGGTGATCTCAGTATTATGTATGATGTGACGAGGACATGATACAAATTACTGGGCCAGGTTACTATCTCAACCATAACCCCCTTGGGCGACTCGATAATTGGAAATTGAGTTTGATTGGATGAGGGATGAATTTATATATATAATGAAAGGGGCTTATCCATATGTTGTCGATTCAACGGACTGCTTATTTGGTCCGCAAGGGCAGTACTATAGGGATCTGGATTTTGCTAATGTGTTAAATTGTGAGAGGAGGCCAACGATTATTGACCTGCCTCCGACAAAGGCCAATGATATACAATCCTTGGGCTGATCCTGAATTGTTGCCGGAACGGTACGTCTTGCCACTAACAATGGACCCTAGCAAGTCAGTTCAGTATTCCAGATGCAGGTCTTTAAAATGCCACCGGACCTCAACCGTTCTGAGATCTCTCCTCCTCAGAATTGGAAGATCAACGGCATTGAACCCTGATTACAAATGTGGTCCTCCGGTCCGTGTAAGTCCCAGCCAATTCCCCGATCCTAGTGGGTTGCCATCAATACGACCGTAGTTGCTAGCTGGCAGGTGGTTTGCAATATTACACAGCCGAAGAATGAAAGCCCAAGTGCTGCGTATCCTTTCCGCATACTTCAACGAATCAGTCATCCCATGCCCGACTTGCGCATGTGGGTGCCCTAGCAACACTGGCAACACTTGTAGAACTAATGCAACGGCTGTTCTTGTTCCACCGGAGGCACTTCTTGTTCCATTTGAGAACCGAACTGCTATAACCAGGGCATGGGCCGATCTTAAACACCTAACAGTGCCGAATCCTATGCCGTGGTGACAACTGCGAGTCAACATAAACTGGCATGTTTACTTGGACTTCTCTCGAGGATGGAGTGCTAGGATCACAATCTTCAACTGGGACGAAATCGCCTTCCCAGATTGGTTTGCTGCGGTACAATTGGATAAAGCAACCCCGGTTTCAAAAGATGTATTCCTTCAATGGAACTGCCTGGAATTGGATGGTGTTACAATACTATATTCATGCAAGGACTTCCCGGATTAAACTATAGTTGCAGAAACCGACGGAGCGAACCCGGAGAGAGATCCTAGGGTGCCCGGAAAACAACAATCGGTTATCTCATTCACCAAGAAAATTACCCCTTCCATTAACATTGCTGCGAGGGATGGATTCCCCTCGAAAGTGTTCTTCAACGGCGAGGAGTTGCACTCCCTTTGATGTTTCCGACAAACGGCGGTCATCGGAAGGGTTCGACGGCGGTAATCTCAATCTTCCTAGCTGTTCTTGTGTTCATCTTGGTTTCAACAATAGAGAAATTAACCATTACTTGGTTTTTAGTTGTCCTTTTCTGCTGCTTCTTCTCTTTTGTTCATGTATGAATAGCTTGGACAACACGTGGATTTACATATAGGGCAATGTGGGTAAATTTTCCCCGGCTGATTTTTTTTTTGGTATTATGTAATTATTTACAACCGAATTTTTAATCTTTCTTGTTTAATTAATAATATTATTTTTATATAATTATATAATATGATCTATCGATTGATTAGTCTAAATTGAATATTATAGTAGTCTATCTTCTCAAGTATATTTTGCTTAAAACTGACAATTAATTATTTAATTAATATTATTTAAAATTGAAAATCAATTTAAAATTTAAATAATTAAGAAATAAATGATAGTGAATAAAATATATTTTTTAAAAATTTGAGTTTATAAAGAATTTGGTTTAATTAATTACATTTGCAGTGTTGAGTTTAAAATAGATTTTCTTTTATAAAATTCGTTTAAATTTTTTGCATGCTTTTGGGTTTTTTATAATATAGATAAGACTTATATATCATGCTTATGGTGTTCATTTTGGATACGGATGTTATCCTATTGAAATTTCAGATATCCGAAAAATTTTAGATTATTAAAATTGTAATCAAAAAAACCGTATTTTGAATATCCGAATCTAATCTGAATAAAAATTTTAATTATAAAAAATAAAAATAAAATTAATAATTTATAAATTTATACAACATATTAAATACCTTTATTATATTATTAAAATATATTTAAATAAATCTAAAACAAATTTTTAATAAAAAATAATAAATATTTACCAAAAATATTTATCAACCCACGTATACTTAGCAACCACAAGAAGAAAGTAAAGAAATATTAAAATTATTTGGAAAAATTAAAATTAAAAGCAGATTAAGGCTGCAAGGCAAAACAAAGGCTGGACTAGATCGAATTTTTTTACACACTTCTATGCTTACGTATATACATCTTATTAATATGATTATCCAAACCCAAATCTTTAGAAAGAATATTATTTTTTTAGAATTATATTACTAAACTCAATATTTTTAAAATCGGACCGAACATTGAACCGGTGAAAGTACTGATTCATTGGTTCAACCGCGGTTAAATCGGATTTTATATAGAATAATATTTTTTTAATTTTACATAATAATCAAAGTAATATATATATGTAACATTTTTTTTAAGTTTACAATATTAAAAGGTATAAAAATATCACAAGTCATACATATATAAATTAAAACCATAAAATCAAGTGAAACAAATGATTCAAATCAACTACAACATAATATTTAAGGTAAAACATTAAATAATAATATAATTATATAATAAAAAATAAAATTGGGGCTTAAAAAATCATAACAAATGATGTCATTTAGTTTAATTTTTTTTTTTTAAAAATAATCTCACATGGCTAAGAAACATAGAAGCATCCCAAAAGTTTAAAGAGTAAAAAATATGAGAACAAAATCCACATGGCTAAGAAACATATAAGAGCATCCCAACTTACTTCTATAAATAATAGAATAATTTGACATTCAAAATCATACATATTTTTGTGAGCACAAAGCGAACTATTCTTTCGCTTCAATTGAGCTCAAATTTTAGGCTTCAATCGAACTTCTAAATTTTTTTGAGTTCGAGCCTTTTCGAGTTCAAGTTTTAATATTATATTTCGAGTTCGAGTTGAACTTGATAAATTTTAGCTCGTGATTTTTTGAGTTGAGTTGAACTTACTTTTAAAGTTTTTGAGCTCGAGTCGAGCTCAGCAATACTCGAATTTGACTTGGCTCGTTGAACAAACCGTCGTTTGGCTTAATTTTTTTAAAAGAAAAAAAGTGAACCGGCGGTTTAAACCGTTGTCGATTTTCAACCGGTTCTATCGTTTTCAGCTGGTTCATTGTCAGGCCGGTTTTGTGAGGTAACCGGACCGGACAGATCACCGATTCACAGTTCAACCGGTTGAACCAACCGTTCCGGTACGATTTTGATAACCATGCTAAAACTATTTGATGAGTTGGTATTTTTAAGGTTACATAACATAAATTCATTCAATTATTCATTTCTTTCAAGAATTGTGTCATGGATGTTAAAACATGCCAAATTAGTCACCTTGAATTTCAACTAAAATACCTAATTGTGACAAATAATTAAAAATGAGCGGTACTATTTTGATATTAATCTTTAAAAATAATATATTGAGTAAAAATTCCGAAGAAGGGGAGGACCGTTTCCACAATTTAGGAATACTTAATGGTAAGTTTGTAAAAAAGCAAATAAAATAAAATAAAGTAAACAACGTGTTTATAAAAAAGCTGAACGCCTGCATGACTCTTATACCCGAAGTTCGGTGGAGAGTCTCTGCCCTATATTTTCTTCCTCTTCCTTCTCTCTTTTAATTTCTTCGCTTTTAGGGGTTTTTTTGACAATTAAACTACCAGTTTATGACTCTTTAGGGACTTGATTCAATAAATTCACAATCCGCAACTACTTGGATCGAAACTCTAACGAGGGGAAAACGTAGCGTTCTTTTCTCAACAAAAAGGGGGAAATGGAGTCAAGGTCTTGGAGATCTCGATTTTCCAATTCTCTTCTTCGTCTTCCTCTAGGCGTCATCAACCCCGATCTGGTTTGTATTTTTCTTGTATTTGGGGGAAAATAAGGAATTAAATGATTTTTTCGGAATTTTTTTATCAATTTTGATTTTGTTGTGTTTTAGATCGTTTCTGGGAGGAGGATATGAAGAATTTGATGGAGGAGGATTTCAAGGCGGAGTTTTTATGTCCTTTCTGCGCTGAGGATTTCGATATTGTTGGACTTTGTTGTCACATGGACGAGGAGCATCCCCTTGAAGTGAAAAATGGGGTAACCTTTTCCTACTTTCTCATGAGAGTTTATTTCTATTGATTAAATTTGTTTTTTCTCTTACTGAATTTGTCAGGAATCAATATGAACTATTTTTAGGTAGTTTGCATGTTGATGGAGGAGTATTTTTTAACTTTATACAAGTAATAGAAATGCGTATGTTGTTCATAATTGGGAAAAACGAATTGAAATGGGAATGGGTTTACAGCTGAGTTGATGTTGATGTTGTTGTTCATAATTTTGCTGATTATGTGTCTTTCATTGTGAATTTTACTGCTGCTAGAGCTACAGATGTTGCTTGCTATATCATTCTCATTTCTGGTGATTATGTGTCTTTCATTGTGAATTTTACTGCTGCTAGAGCTACAGATGTTGCTTGCTATATCATTCTCATTTCTGGTGTATAACGTGAAGCTGCTTAGGTTTAAACTCTAAAATCAATTGGATGAATTATGTGATTCTTCTTGCATTTGTACTTTCTTTGTTTTTTCACTTCGAAACTAAATGTGCTTTTGGTCTCTTAGACACTACATTGCTTGAGAGTTAAATTTGAATTTTTCTTTATGGGCGTTTGGTGGAATGTTACCTTTTCAGGTGTGCCCAGTTTGCGTGAAGAGGGTAGGGATGGTATTGTTAGCCACATTACCATGCAACATGGGAATTTTCTTAAGATATCCTTTTTAATATGCTTTGTCTGGGTTTAATTCGTTTTGACGTCAAGGCTGTTATATAATATGTGCTACTCTAAGAATGCTACCACTTCAATTTGATTTGATGTTTACCATGGTGTTTAACGACATTTTCCATGGCGATGCAATGCATGCAAAACTTGAATACATTTTGGCTCACAATTGCCAAGCTTATATTTTGGCTACGTAAAAGCCTCTTCTTTTTTATAGTTTGATTTTTTTGGTATGTTTAACACTCTTTGTTTGTTTGTGAGTTGGAATGTCTTGATGAAAGGTTCAGGTTATTCCTTGACTGGATTTACGTACAGCGCAGGCGAAGTTTACGAAAGGGTGGATCGAATTTGAAATTTTCTATGTTGAGAAAAACTACGAGAAGGAAACTTGCATGACCTTCTTGGGGGATCTTCGTGCAGTGTTTCTTCCTCCAATGTTGAAGCCGATCCATTATTGTCATCCTTTATGTTCAATCCACCCACAGCCGATGAGCCTTTATGTTTTTCAGTCTCTTTCAATTGCTGAACCAAGCACAGAGAAGGAAAGCTCAGATAAAGAATCTCTAGAAAGGTAAAATTACTGTCATTTATTCTTGTGATACGAGTCATTTTGTTTCTTTATCTGGTCCTGTAAAAACGACATAGCTGTTGGTAGTCCACTATGCCCTCGATATATGAATGACTTTGAGCAAGTAGCCAATGTTATGAATGTTGTGGCTTAGGCAAAAATTACTTTGCTTTTATAATTGGTCTCGCTGGCCCATAGGTAGATACGAGTACTTCAGTCTTACTAAGGTTGTTTGATTGTACTCGTACTTCCCTTGTTGGAAAGGCCTATGAAGGCAGCATTGTCGTTGATTGAGGAAATTTAAACAGCGGTGGATGTTCAGGGTTTGCATGCATTTCACTTTCCTGTCGATACATACTTGTGTTTCTAACAAATAGTTTATCATGACAGAAAACCTCAACAGCCACTGTCGGACAAGGAGCACGAGGAGAAGACTAGAAGGTGAATTCGTCCGAGGACTTTTGATATCGACTATACTCGAGAATTTTTAAGTTAATGAGGTATTTTAGTCTGGGAAAATATAATAATAGGTCTGAGATTAAAGCATGAAGAGGAAGATGTTCACTCTACCTCAGAATAGCAATCGGTTGGTTAAAGATCGAACAACACTTTGTATTCCTATTGGACGTAGGGCTTTTGTGCATTATGGAAAGATGGAATGACTTTTATCCTATATATATATGTATGCATGCTTGGAATTAGTTGCTTTATTAAGTATCTATTTTCGAAATAATTATATTTAAAATTTCAGTCTTTGTAGTTAGTGTTCAATAACAAATGAATTCACATGGCCACCTCTGCAGAAAAAAACATTGTTTCGAAGTTAGTTTAGCATTATTTTTTTGAGACATATACGAAAATGGATTAAGAATAAAAAGAAGTATATTGAAAATAATAAAAGTTCAGAAATGCGAGAATAATAACATTCATCTGATAAAGAAATGGTTGTTTGAAGTTTGTTTTGGAGTTTCATGGCACAAGATTTACCTGTAAATTGAAGATGTGGATAATAAAAGATGGCAATATAACCCAAGTCAGATGAGTTCCGGTCCGACACGATATCGGATTTTTTTTTTAAAAAAAAAATTAGATTCGGGTCGAGTCATATTTTTTAAGGGGTGAGATTAAGTCGGTTTCGGGTGGAGGGTAAAAATTTCGACCCGACTCGAGAATAATAATACAGTTTTCTTAATTTTTTATTATTTTAATTAAGTCCTTATTTATATCATGTTGGGTTGGATTTATTTTCTAAAAATTCGAATCAGGTCGAAGTCTGGTGGAAGGTATATATTTTTCGTGTCGAGTCGGGTGGAGGGTATAAAATTTTTGGGTCGGGTCGAGTTCGGGTGGATGGTGTATATTTTCGAGTCGGGTTTGATTGACAAAAAAAGACCTTAACCCGACCCGTTGCAATATCTAGATAATAGTCCCACATCCCACATTTGGAAGGCATAGTTTATTGGGCTAATTTTTACCCGAAACGTTGCACTAAAGCTTGGGGTGAAAAGGTTGGGCCTGGCGCACCCCACCCAATCTCAGTTTAAGTTGCTTCTTAAGTTGTTTGCTACTTTTCTATAACTTTACTAAATAATGAAAAGATATATGATGATTTTTCCTAATTATACTTGTAACTAGGTCTTTTATTAGTACTATTGTTTAATATTTCAAATCTATTAAATTATTTTGTATTATTTTTTTGCATTTTAATTTGTTTTACAAAATAAGTATTGATAAAATAATGTATGTGATTAATTATTTGACCCAATAGGCTAACGCAAACATTAATTTGTAATCTACGACATTTGCTACAAGTGTAGGGCTGTAGGGAAACCTCGGTGACAAGTTTACCCAGATAATATTTTTTAATGGACCTAGGTTTGTGGGTCCTGTCCGACCTAATTATTTAATATTTTTTCGAACTCGTCATGCCCACACGATGAATTACTTTAATATATATATATATTGAAATTAAAATAATATAATAATTATAAATTTTATTTTTTAAATCATAGAACTTGTCATGTGGCGTGACGAGTTTCGTTTAAATTTAAAAATTATAGTCTTTAACTAAATGTTAGACAATGAGCAGATTTTTTTTTGTTGAAAATTTCATTGGACCTCTTCATGTGGGGATAACGAGTTCCAACAGGCTTTTACTAATTAAAAATTATTTTATTTATTTTGTAAACATTTTCATGTTCATATCATTTAAAAAAATCATGTTCATCCTTTAAAATTTATTCATCGCCAGGAATGATTTTTTTATAAATAAATATTTTCATATTCATATCTTTTAAAAAATTCCTAAATAATAGTTAAAAATAAATATTAAGATTTGACAAATTTAATAATTTTATTTATCTTGTAAATATTTTATCACGAGTTAATATTTCAAATTTATTTTACTAAATACAATCACTAATAATAATAATAAAGTTTGCATATATTTTCTTAATTCTTGACATTGTCGAGGAATGGTTGACTTTGATTTTCATCTTCGGGTGATAATGATAGAGTATTTAAGGTATTTCACGCCATCATTAGCGTCATTGACTCAAAATGTACACCAAAATCACTAGATGATTGAGCATATAGAAAGTGATCCCATGGACTCGCAGCTTCTGTCGAAGGTGGTTGAAAGGGTGGCATTACATCCCATTTCGAATGGCTCTCCATTGAAGCATGATATGGAGGATATACACCATAACTTGCTTGGGATGCGAAATAATCCGTAGAAGCACAAGAAGAAGATGTTGATGCTACTGATGATTTATTGGCGTTTGCATATTTTGCCTTCATTTCGTTTCATTTGGTCCTATCTCCCGACGTTGTTAAATATGATTTCCTAATTGTTTCATAATTTTGGAGGTAGGGAGATATTGTGAAATTAAGATCATCTGGTACAAACTCAGAACTAATAGATACATATAAATGCCTCTCATTTCATTGTTGTATGTATGCAACATGCTTCCCAATATGAACATAGGGTCTCATGCTAACTAACTTTCCATGCTTGGAAACCCTAGTGGCCTCACTTATAACTATGTGAGCTTGGGTGAGGTTAACAATAGCGGTGGAACCATAGCCGGTGTTAGTAATGACATGATGATGGTGTTTTTGCATAACAACGATGGCGATAATGAAGAGATAATTGACAATGTTGCAATAATAACAACATCAGAAGTGACCGGCATGACATCGGACACGGTGTAGAATAAATATGTGATTCATTATTAATTTTCTAGTTATTTAGTTTTTTATTATCTCAAGGTATTTAACTTTTTTTTCTTTCTAAATAAATGCATTGTTAGACTGTTTAGTTTGTGTGAAAGATATTTTCAATTAGCTAAAAATAACCCCCAAGACAATGGGAGTAGAGAGTAAATCTCACCACTCATTTTTCAAGCAAAACCCAAAATTTTAGGTCGAAACCAAAGATCAACGCCGTTCAAGCCCAACTATTCACCGCCGGTGTGTTCTTACGTGGTACGGAGTGGGTCGAGACATCCGGGGTGCCTTATTGCTGGCATGATCCCCGGTCTATAGAGATTCCGAACAGAATACATATGAAAACAATTAATTATGCATCTACGTACTTGCAACGTTGGCGGATATTAAGATCAAACGTTGATTAGAAGAATGAGAATAAAAGGACAGTAAGGTTATTGTTTATAGACTAGAAAATGGATCTAAGTGTTAGGGTCTGGCTAAGTTCACTTAGTAGGTTAAGAAGAATAAACGTAGAAGATAGACAGGAATTTTGTGCACCTTTGGTAATTTTCATTGAACCAAAGTGTCGGATTCACCAAAGTGTCGGATTCCTAGAAAATTTACTGTTCTATTCTACAAAAATTTTGATTTTATTAAATTTAATTTTAATATATAAAGATAGAGAAAATAATCTCAGTGACCAAAAATCCCAGATAATATACGATTTTGACCAACTATTTTTGGATTTGCGAAAATGACCAACTATCGCAACGCGAAATGGAAAATCGCAACGCGATTTTCAACTATCGCAACGCGAAATGGAAAACGCAACGCGATTTTCAACTATCGCAATGCGAAATGCAACGTGAATTTGCGATAGTGGAGATCGCAATGCGAATTAGAGATCGCATTGCGATTTTGTTGGTCATTTTCGCAAATCTAAAAAAAGTTGGTCAAAATCGTATACTATCTAGGATTTTTGGTCACTGAGGTTATTTTCTCATAAAGATATTGTGTTAAACCCGATTTAAAACTTATTTGAGGAAGATGATGTAATAATATAATAAAAAGAATGATGAATTGAGGATTATCTCTTCACAATGGTGAATTGAGGATTACTTATAATTTTTTTTTATAGAAATAACTAATTTTATTCAAAATAGGAAGGCTTAATGCCCTAATAAGTGTCCAAATTATGTCTTTTTTGTCAAATAAGTGTATACAATTTTTTACACCCATCAGGGTGCCTAACGTTACAAACGTTTCCCTTTTAGGCACCCTAACGCTACAAACGTTATCCTTTTAGGTATTCAAGTCGTCAACGCCGTTAGTTTTTCCCGTTAAGTGCCATGTGTCAACACCTGATAATTTTGAAATTTATTTTTTTATAAAAAATATTAAAATTTTATTTAAAAACCCTAACTTTCTTATATTATAAAACAACCCCAAAATACTAAATCTTAACCTTAATCTGCCGCCAGCTTCTTCTCCGATCACCACCGCCTTCGCCAACGTAGTCTTTGACATCATCCTAGTTACATGTCGTCGTAGTTGTAACCGATTCACCGTCAAAATCGCGTGGGATCACGATTTTCATCCTAGGGTGTGAGATTTAAAACGACGATTTGGGTCGATTGATTTTCAACCTATCACAATTTCAGAGGGGTTACGGTCACCGGGGAGAGGGGAGGTCGGGTGGAGCTTATTCGATGGTAAAGGGCGGCGATCGATGTGGGTTTAGGGGTTGAAATGAAAGTTTTCAAAGTTTAGGGGTTATTTCAAAATTTTTGCTTTTTCTTTTTTTTAAACATATAATTTTATTTTTTAAAAATTTTATATATATTTTTTAAAATTACTAGGTGTTGACATGTGTCACATAATAGGGAAAACTAAAGGCGTTGACGACCTGGGCACCTAAAATTGTAATGTTTGGAACCCGGATGGGCCATAAAAAATTGTAGGCACTTATTTGACACAAAAGGGATAGTTTGGGCACCTATTTGGGAATTAACCCAAATAGGAAATATCCCAAATTATAATAAAGATTTACAATCACAATTGTAAATTAAGCACATAATTAGGAAAATTTCCTATAATCATTGAAACAAAACTAGCAATTTAAGATCATAATGACCATATAAGGAGAGATTAAAAATCCAACCAAGAAACTCGAACAAAGATAGATACAAACAGATCTGATCGTATCGATAAATGAACCACAAAATGAGATCAAGCTATTGAAAGACCATCGATAAACATGAAATCAGACACAAGTGACGTGAAAAGCTATCCACGAACGCAAATCGGGTATCCAATTCCAATACGATGGTCCAAAGCAATGAAGATCAACAAGATATCAGATAAGCGTCATCTTGATCAGTTGCGATAGAAAAAATATAAATGAAAAATGGTCAAACAACCCAAAAACATGCCAAAAACATTAAAATGTATTATAAAGGCAGATGAAAACGTGTCATACAGGCAGACTTATTGAAAATAAAAAAAGAAAAGAAAACAGAGATACAATATAGAAAAAAGACAATAAAAAATATTGGTAGTAGGCAACCAATATTAAAGTTGGTATTACTGTCGATCAACAAAGACAAAAAAAACGATATAGCGTCACACCAATAAAAGAAAACTATATTTTTTTCATCAACGTTATTTTTACTTATAAATAATTAATGAATAAAAATAAAGAAGTTATGTATTGATAATGAAACCCTAATTTATTTATATTGTTTATGATTATAAAATATATTAGATGATATTTAATTTTAGGTTGATGTATGATGACACATGTATAAAATATCACCAAAGTATCTTAACTAAAAGTCTTCTAATCACGCACGGATTAAGTGGTCTCCGTGGTAAAGGAATTGTTGTTATTCATTGAAGATCCTGGTTCGAGCACTGAGAATGTCAAGAGTGTTAGCTTTCAATATCAAAAGGTTGAGAGTTATCTTTGAGCAGATATTATATTGTATTTACCCCAAATTAATTTTAAAAAAAGTTTCCTAATCACTAAAGGGGTCGATCTTATAACACTTAGGTGGCGTTTGGTTTGCATGAATCCCTTGAAATTGGTGGGAATTGAAATTCAATTCCATCACTTTCCCATGTTTGGTTCAAGTTTTCCAAGGGAATTGGAATCCCTGAGGGAAAGTGAATTCCATCCAAGAATGGATGTAATTCAATTCTCTTGTTGAAGGGAATTGAAATTTGACCATACTACCCTCATCAATCTTTTGGTAATTTATTCATATATTGAATAAAAATATTTTTTTATTATTTCGGGTCGGGTCGGGTTTCTAATTCATATATTCGGGGCGGGGCGGGTGAAACTTTATTTTGGTTGGGTCAGGTTGGTTTTTTTAAGTGTGATATTCGGGTCGGGTCGAGTTCGGGTTTAGGGTGAAAAATACCCTACCCAAAAATATATATAATTTTACCTTATATATTTAGGAATAATTACAATAATACCCATCTATATATAATTTTTTTCAATTAAGTCACTGTTTTTATTGAATAAAAATATATTTTTTTTAATTTCGGGTCGGTCGAATTTCTAATTCATATATTCGGGTCGGGTGAAACTTTATTTTGTTCGGGTCGGGTCGGGTTTAAGTGTGATATTCGGGTCGAGCGGGTTGGGTTTTTTTAAGTGTGATATTCGGGTCGGGTTTTTTTAAGTGTGATATTCGGGTCGGGTCGGGTTTGGATTTAGGGTAAAAAATCGGACCCGACCCAAAATATATATATAATTTTACCTTATATATTTAGGAATAATTATAATAATACCCCTCTATATATAATTTTTTTCAATTAAGTCAATGTTTTTATTGAATAAAAATATTTTTTTTTATTATTTCGTGTCGTGTCGGGTTTCTAATTCATATATTGAATAAAAATAGTTTTTGGTAACTAATTAACATACTCTGATTGGAATGTATCGCAATATTTCTATATCTTTTGGTAACTTATTAACATATTTTGATTGCGATGATTTTAACTTATGATGTTTATTAGCATGATTTTTAAAATTTATTGAAATAAATAATCAATCAATAAAATAAAAATTTAATATTTTTTTAATTTTTTATAATATATTACTACATGTACCTTGTAAAACAAAAAACAAAAAAGGGCAATTCTTCATTTTACATTATTGAAATCAAATTCATCTGATATGTCTGCGAACCAAACCGAATATGAAATTGAATTTCAATTTCATTTCTAGCCAACCAAATAGAATATGGAAATGGATTCTAATTCATGACATATTCCAATTCCTTCACAGATTCAAATTCTCTCATAAACATTTCAGCGAACCAAACGCTACCTTAGGATGATAATTAAACACCTCATGTTAAATAATTTTATCCAAAAGTCTAAAAAACATTCATCTAGATCACAAAGAGATAAGAGAATGAGGGTCTCCTACTTCATCCCTTAGTACCCTTGAAGTAGCACACCAGCCCACTATTTACGGATAATGAGAATCTAGATTCTCATTATCCTACTTATTATCGCTTGTTTCAAAACATCCAAAATAGCAGGAATGGAATTTTCAATCGACAGAATCAAAAGCCTTTTGTAAATCAATCTTAAGAGTACATCTTAAAAAAGAGTAAAAACCTACCAAAAAATTTGCATGGTGTTTGTGTAAAAAAAATAGATTTTGAAAAATATTTTTTCGAAATAATATATAAAAGAATAAAAATAATTTAGACAATATCATCTTAACACTAAAAATATTTTCTTAAAAATATTTTTTTAAAAATAAAATTTATTTTCTAAAATTATTTTTGATGAAACAAATAAATCATAAATATAATTTTTTGTTGACGATTAAATTCAAATAACTACAAATTCTTATTTTAAAATATATATTACATTGATTACATTTTTGTAAAAAATATGAAAAATTTATTTATTTATTTTAAATTTATGAATTTTATTTTATAATAAATTAAAGAAAATTAAAAATTAGATCACATGTCAAATATTTATTAGTTGATTGATTTTTCATAAATTTTTTAATGATTGTGATAGGTGTCGGATTACACACTTAAAATGATAAAAAAAAGTTAACATTCCAATATTTCTAGGGGTTAAATTTAGAATATTTTGATGTTTTGGTATCATATTGTAAGCTCTTAAAGGTTAAGGGATTTTTCACATAATTTACCCATTAATGGTTTGAAAACCATTTTCCCTCATTTTCCCCTATACGTGCAAAAACTTTCCCCAACTTTTTCTCTTTTTTTTCCTTCTCTCCTAACCGTTCTTATGCTTTTTCTCCGTTTTGCCGCAATCCGTGCTGTCATGTCTCTCACCGTCGGCATCTTTATTTCCGCCTCATCGTCATCATTCACCTAGCACCTTCAGTTTGTTGTTTACCGTTACCGTTAGTGTCGGGTGAAGGAACTTGGTTTCAGGTTTCATTAAAAACCCATTTTCTGACGTTGTTTTCTTAAATCGACTCTGGTAAGTTATTCCCCGTTTTGACATCTGCATGGGATTAATTTCCCATTCTGACTTCTGTACGAAATAAATTTCCCGTTTTGACATTTGCATTAGATTAATTTCTCATTCTAACATCTGCATGGGATTGATTATACATTCTGACATCTGCATGAGATTATATCCTCGTTCTGTTTTGCTTGGGACTCTCATTTGATAGCTAAATCCCCATTCCGATTTCTGTTTTTGGTTGGGATCATCTTCAAAGGGAAAGTCCCCATTCTGTTTAACTGTACCAAAAGGTAAAGTAGTGTGCTATTGTTATTGTATTCTATTAATTTAATTCGGATTTAATGTTAAACTTTATTTTATTATTTTGTATATACTTGGATATCTGCTTTAATTTAGAGGACACACTGAGATTCATAGTTCACTTTCTAGTTTTTGTCTTTTCAGATTACTCAAACTTTTAGGATTTTTGATCGGTACTTGGAGGATCATTAGTAGCCATTTTCTTTCAGACATTGTATGAATGTTTTCTTTTTGGTCTTTTTATTATTTGTTTTCTGTTGATTATACATATATTTCTGTATTGTTTTTTATGGGAGTTGGGACATTAAAATAGTTTATTGGTTTTGGATTTAGAACTCGTGGAATATTTTAAGTATTATGAACTCCTGGATTTTGACAGTTTATTGACGATGCATGTTAAGATATGAGATTTTCTTGGTTGCTTTTAATCAAACGTTGTTGTGGTCTCTGAGATTCGACCGTAATATCTAGGCCATGTCTAGAGAGGTTACATTTAGTGGTATCAGAGCCAATGTTTAACTCTCGGACTGTGTTGCTCGTTAAATTTTATATTGTTCTGTAAAATGATTCTTACATGTATAAAAAAATTTGGGTACAAGAAATATTTTCTAAATTTTGTTTTGACCGTAAATTATGATTAATGATTTTAAACTTGTATATTCTTAATTATGAATATTTTATTTCGAGACTCCAGTACCATATCTGACTTTAGATTTTTTTACTCTTTTATTTCAGATATCTCACAGTAGTTAGTATGCATCCCCGTAAGAGTACATGTCATTCTGTAACTCCCCGCATATATGATAGTGCTTGAGGTCATGGAGGTTAGACGATTATTTCTGAAAGAGATCCTCTCATTCCTGAGGTCAAGTCGTCTGATGGGCGTACTCGAACATCTGATTCTTCTGACCTGACTAGACATACTCGAGTGTCTGATTCTTCTAATCCGACTGAGCGTACCAAGCATACTGAGCATACATCTGTCACTGGAGTCAGAGCTACTAATGAGTTAAATGATGTTGTTGATTGAGCAGTTTTGCATTTACTTTATAGATTTGCTGGGGTCTAGTCAGAGGATACTGCCACTACTGTCTTGTCGACGATATTACGTAATGGGGCAGAATTTTTCAAAGGGCTTTCTCGAGCATCCCGTCTGTTGAGGAATACTAGATTGAGGATATCGAGCATTTGTTGGATGAGATGGATTATCCGGTTGAACGAAGACTTCAGGCTGTTGTTTTACTACTGAAAGATGATGCCCGAAATTAGTGAAATTCTATGAAGATGATACTACGAGGGATAAGCTGACTTACGAGTTTTTATAGAGTTTTTCGAAGCCGATTTGTGGGTAGTCGTTATCTGAAAGAGTGAAAGCAAGAGTTATGTATCTGAAATTGGGTGATATAAATAATTTAGGAGTATGAGATGGAGTTTCTGCACCTCAGTAAGTATGCTCTGGACTTATCACTACCGAGGAAGATAAGTGCCTACTTTTTAATAGAGGTCTACGTATGGGGATTCGTAGCAAGATTGCTACCCTCCATGAAAGGGAATTTGTTAAGCTTCTGGACAAACTAAGACTGCTGAGGAGATGAACGATGTTAGTAGAGAGCATTACAATTGAAAATGAAACAATCAAGTTCTGAGGGTCCTTTTTGTTCTTCTGCTCATCTTGGAAAATGATTAAAAGATGATACAATGAGGGTTGATTTTGGGTTTTGATATGTTGCTTATTTTGGTCAGTCTGAGAGTAGGGGTGTTTCTTTTGCACAGCGGGTTGTTCCTACTTATACATTCTGTAGCAAGCAGTATGATGATGAGTACTTCAAGAAATAAGGAGCATGTTTCAGGTGTGGTTCCACTGAGCATTTTATGAGAGATTATCCGTAGTATACTTTGACTTATTAGACTCCTACTCAACTTATCAGACACATGTTCGTTCTTAGGGATCATCTCAGACCTCGAGGGGTCGAAGTCAAAACCGACATATCTCATCTAGTCATGCACCGGGTTCTTCAAGAAAGTGGAGATCTACCTGGGTAGAGGTTCTATGAGGTCCGAGTCTAGACAACATGCACTTGTTTATGCTATGCGGTGTCGTAAGGATCGGGATGAGCCATATGTTATTGCAGGTACTTTTACTGTTCATTATGCTTATTACTTTTCTTTTCTTGATGGTGGGTCTACCCAGTCTTATGTTGTGAGTTCCGTAGCCTATAATCTTGATATTCCAGTCTGGCACACTACCTGTCCTATTATCGTTCAGTTTTTTATTGGTCAATCTGTAGTAAATGACAAAATTACAGAAACTGTTCTCTCGAACTTTATGGAGAGACTTTCTGACAAATCTTATAAAATTTCCGTTTGATGAGTTTTATCTTATTTTAGGTATCAATTGGTTGAAGAAACATCGGTCGGATCTAAATTATGAACGCAAGAGAGCGGTTATGAGAACTCCTAATGATAAAGAGATTATTCTGATTCGTAAGTATCAGGGTTAACTTTCTAATGTTATACCAACCTTGACAATTGAGAAAATGATTCGGAAATATCTCGTGGCATGCGTTGCTTATGTTTTAGACTCGATAAAGTCTAATTCTGGAATTGATCAGATCCGCACTGTAAGAGACTTTCTGGAGGTATTCCCAGAAAAGTTACTAGTGTACCACCTGAGAAAGTAGTTGAGTTCAGAATTTAATTGTATCCGGGTACTGCACCGGTGTTCATGGCTTTTTATTGTATGTCACCTAAGGAATTGAGGGAACTCAAGGTTCACTTATATGAGATATTGGATCGGGGGGTTTATTCAGCCCAATACCTCTCCATGGGGAGCTCCCGTGCTCTTTGTTAAGAAAAAAGATGGACCATGCTTGTATATTGATTACAGGAAACTTAATAAGCTGACAGTTAAGAACAAATACCCGTTACCACGCATCGATGATTTGTTTGATCAATGGTATATTAATTTTTTTAAATCGATCTTTGGTATGGGTATTATCAGCTTCAGGTGAAAGATTTGGATGTTTTGAAAACGACTTCCATACTCAATATGGTAATTATGAGTTTTTAATGATGTCATTTGGATTGACTAATACTCTTGATGCTTTCATAGATATGAGGAATTGGGTCTTCCAACTGTATATGGATAAGTTTTTCGTTGTTTTCATTGACAATATCCTGATTTACTCAAAGTCTGAGAATGAACACGATGAGTATTTGAGGGTTGTTTTGTATACTTTGAAGGAAAACAACTCTATGCAAAGTTCAGTAAGTGTGAATTCTGGGTTAGCGATGTGATGTTCTTAGGTCACATTATTTCGGCTAAGGGTATTTCCGTTGATCCGAAAAAGATTGAGGATATTTTGAATTGGAAAAAATCAAAGAACGTGGTCGAGGTTCGTAGTTTTCTGGGCTTAGCGGATTATTTTCAGAGGTTCATTGAGGGGTTTTATATGATTTCAACTCCTTTGATAAAACTTCTGAGGAAGAATGTACCATTTTCCTATGATAAAGCTCAGCATACTACTTTCGAACAGTTGAAATTTGTTATTACCCAAGAACATGTTTTGATCCAACCCGAGTCTGGAAATGATTATACAATTTACAGTTATGTTTCACGTACTGGTTTGGGTTTTTTTTCCTGATACAGGATGATAAAGTGGTAGCTTATGCATATCGTCAGTTGATGTCATATAAGTGTAACTACCCTACGCATTATTTGGAGTTAGCTACAGTGGTCTTTGCATTGAAAATCTGGAGGCACTACCTTTATGGTGAAAAGTGTTATATCTACACCGATCACTAAATCCTAAAATATTTGTTGACTAAGAGGGATTTGAATTTGAGATAGCGTCGCTAGTTAGAGTTTCTGAAAGACTATGATTTTGAGATTAAGTATCACCCTGGGAATACTAATGTAGTTGCTAATGCTTTGAGTGTAAGGCGACTACTGATTTGAGGGCAATGTTCGTCAGTATGAGCCTATTTGATGATGGTACCATGTTAGTTGAACTCCAAATTAAACCTACTTTGGCAGTTGAGAATAATTCAAAATAATCTCTCGATGCATCTCTATTTCCATTTGCAAAACGAGTTGAGCAGGGTTCTGATTCTGAGTATACCTTCGATGAAGACGCTGTATTATGTTTTTGAGGACGTAACTGTGTTCCAAATAATCATGAATTATGGAATGCTATTTTATGAGAGGTTCACAATAGCCCCTATTATATGTATCCCGACAGTGTCAAGATGTATCATAATCTCAGAGAAAGGTATTTTTGGTCTAGTTTGGAAAGAGATGCCACTGAGGATGTGGCTAAGTGTCTGACCTGTCAGCAAGTAAAGGTTGAGCATCAGTTTTCATCTAGGTTACTTCAACTCATTCAAATTCCTGAGTGGAAATGGGAGCGAGTAACTATGGATTTTGTCAGTGGTGATACGATCCAAGAATGACTTGGTATGGGTTATTGTTGATCGTCTCACTAAATTTTCTCATTTTATTCCAGTTCAGACAGATTGCACTCTGGATAGATTAGCTCAGTTGTATTTTCTGATATTGTTCATCTTCATTGGGTTCCTTTATCTATTATTTCTGATCAAAATTTGAGGTTTACATCAATTCTAGAAGGCTCTTCATGGGGCCTTGGTTACCCGATTGAATTTCATTACGACTTATCAGTCGTAGTCTGATGGTCAGTATGAGCGGGTTATTCAGATTCTAGAGAGTATATTGAGAGGGTGTGTTATAGATTTTGGGGTAGTTGGGATATTCACTTGCCTTTGGCTGAGTTTGCCTACAACAATAGTTATCAGAATTGTATTCAGATGGTACCGTGTGAGGCTTTGTATGGTCATAGGTGTCTACATCGTTATGTTGGACTGAGTTATCAGAGAGGAGAATTGTAGGACCCGGTCTTATTAAGGAGACCGAGAGTACAATTAGATTGATTCAAGATAGGCTTAAGGTTACTTTTGATAGGCAAAACTCTTACACTGATCTAAAGAGATGGGATATTGAGTTCAGTGTAGGTGACATAGTCTTTTTGAAAGTATCTCCGTGGAAGAAGGTTATCAGGTTTGGTTGTAAAAGCAAGTTGAGTCTGAGGTTTATTGGACCTTATCATATTCTACGTCGAGTTGGTCCTGTTACTTATCAGGTTGAGTTACCACCTGAGCAAGAGTGCATCCATGTTATCTTCCATGTCTCTATGTTGAGACATTACCGTTCTAACCCGTCCGATATGATTTTTGTTGAGTATATCGTGTTGAGACCCGATTTGAGTTATGAGGAAGAGCATATTCAGATTCTTGCCTATGAGGATCGAGTTATGAGAAGTTGACGTATCTCGATGGTTAAGGTTCTTTGGAGTAACCGTGGTATTCTGGAGGCCACCTGGGAGACTGAGGAATCCATTCCAATTTCATCCTTATAACTCTCATTCTAAATTAGTCCTTATACTTTTGAACATTTCAATTTCACCCCAAACTATGAATCTCATTCTAAATTAGTCCCAAACTTTTGAATCTTCTAATTTCTTCCTGAAATTCATCCAAATGTATAGTCAATTCAACAATAGTTTAACCTATTTTTTTTAAAAAAAGCATATAATAATATAACTTGGCCTAACAATTTTATTAACAAGGGATTTGATTAATATATAGGTATAATTTGAGATGAAATTGAAATGTTCAAAAAGTTTGGGGGACTAATTTAGAATGAAGGTCATAGTTTGGTGATGAAAATAAATTATTCAAAAATTTGAAGACTAATGTATAATGATAGTTATAATTTAGATATGAAATTAAAATATTTAAAAGCTTAGGGAGAAATTTAAAATGTGGGTCATAATTGAAAGATGTGCGATGCAATTGACTCTTATTTATATTGTTTTAAATATATTTTTTATTATTTAGAAAAAACAATCAATATATATATATATAATTAAATTTAAATAAAAATTTTAATATTAAGTTATAACCCAAATCATACCGGTCCGCCATAGACACATCGCAAGTTTTACCCGGACCGGCCCGACCCAATTCTTACCATCTCTCACGAAACAGCGAAAGCAAACTTCTCGACTAAGCGGGAAAACATCCCTAGAAAGTTTTTGAAATCTCTCTCTCTCTTCTCCATATCCAGTGTTCTTTTGCTGTTCCAAAGTCCCAAACTTTCCTTCTGTTTCTCTCAAAATTTTCTCGGAAAACAAACAGGAGAAATCCCCCCCCCCCCCAAATTCGCCCACCCCTAAACTCCGGGTTTCCCCCCAGATGATTTCGACTCACGGTCAACGCCGAAACAAACCCTAACTACGGGCGAAATAAGATGACCGGCCACCAGAACAACCCCCAAGGAGGAACTTCCGGCGGTGTCAATTTTGGGAAGTTCCATGGAGTCCAGCCGGAGCGTGATTTGGAAGCTAATTGGGAAGTCGATCTTGCCAAAAAGCTTGAGGACTACCTCTTAAAGATTTGCTCCGGTGAAATTACTGGCTCCCAAGACGATGACGGTCACAGCTCAGTGAATTTCGGCGAAGGTTCTGCCTTAATTTTCGATTCACCCTAAAAATGAATCTTTTTTTCCTTTTAAATTCTTTCTGGGTTTTCTAATTAATATATATTTATGCATTATTTTTTTGTGTAGCTGCATTGCTGCTTCAGGGTTCAGTTCAAGTGTATAGCCGGAAAGTAGAGTATCTATACAACTTGGTTTTGCAGGCTTTGGAGTTTCTCTCTCAAAAGAGGTTTCTTAAAGTTCCCAAATTCTTTGTTTTTTGATATTTTTATTTTCCATTTCAGTAAGGGTTACTCCTTAAATGAAGCAATTTTTTCCCTTAAAAATGGTGCGTATGTTTTAACAGGCAACAAGACCAACCCGATGGCGCATCGGATCTGGCCGAACAAAGTGCTGCACATGCTGCTTCGGACGAAGACAAATTTTGGGACTTAGATGACATCCCAGGTGACCTTTAAACCAATGACTTTTTTCCTTTTGGATTGAAATTATACTGATAGTATCAGCTGAAATGAGTGCTTACATTTGCAGTGGAAGCGAAGATTAGCTTAGATAGTTCGTCCAACAAAGACACTCTGGTTAACCACTTTGTGAAGCCCCCTGCAAATTTAGTTGTCCTTGAATGTGATTGCTTAGACACTTCTGGTGATGGCAGCGAGTTAGAGTCCTATCTGGTATTTATAGTTGCTTCACTCAATAGTATGATGAAGTTTTCAGAACTATGTTGCCTAACTCTTTGTTTGGTATGCACATATTTGTGGTTGTAGTTGGCAACAAATGATCTCTACCGGGATTTTATTCTATTAGATCCATATGATTCGGTGGCAGTCGATGATTATTTGAAGGTCAATGAAGCTGGTCAAGGTGAAAATGGCACTAATAAGGGCAGTTCAAGGCGCAAGACCTTTCAGTCTCCAACAAGGCATTCAGCGGGGACTGGACGTAAATCATCTCACCGAATGAGTAAAGATACTAGTGTTAATCAAGCTCCTAGGGTTGATTGCGATTTTGATGTTGATGGCCGTAATATGGGACGTGATCCATATGCCGCTGATGACTTTGGAAATGTAGATCATGGATTTGATATGGATGATAGGCATTCAGAACCTAGAGACTTGGATGATTCAGATGATGATGATAATGATCCATGGAAACCTCTGAATCCCCATGAACCCGGAAACTTGAAAGTGAGGCCTTTCAGAAAAGGTAGTTAAATTTGGTTTCTTGCATGCTTTTTGTCTACCTATATAATTTTGGTCGGTACCTAATAGTCTTTTCTTTTTCCTTCACAAGCAGTAAAAGCTTCCAGAAAGCACGCGGTAAATTTGACGAAGAGTAATCCTATAACTGCTTTGTTTCCACTTGCTAGATTGCATGGGACCATTAGTCCCGAACTTACAGAAATGTGGGAGAAGCAGCAGAATGCCTTTGAAAAACAAAGGGAATCCAAGTCTCCTCCATTATATGAAAAGGTATATTTACTAAAAGTTTTACTTAGGTGAAGGTGATGGACAGTTGATTTGTAAAACAAGTATGTTTATTTCAGCTTCGTCAATCACTAATTGGGCGAGGATCTGGAGCTGCTAATGCTTTTCCTAGTTTCGAAGAAGATAACGAGGACTATGGATATAATGATGAGAATGTTGATTTTGGTGGACCCGATTTTGGCAAGCCGGAGAACATGCCTATGGATGAAGATTTACCTTTCACGAACGAAAAGGTTAGATTTGTTGTTATATTTAGCCACTAGAAAGTGTGAGATTTTCTGTTGCTCATTTATTGATCTTTCATAGCATTGGGATGGGGATGCTGAGTTTGGAAAGAGTGAAATGTTTGACAATGGAGATCCGTGTTCTCAAGCAAGCCTGGAAGATCTCTGTCGCTCTCACCTGGTAAGCATACTCTGTCTTGTATCCAAGTGATGTTAGGGAAAGTGATCGGTGATTACTTCCAGTTAGCTTGGGCTTGGCACTATAAATTATGCATTGAACTATGGTTTGATGTTGAATTGTTGCTTGGATATCAATTGCTTGAATAAGTTGGATGTATTTTTTCCCGCAGGATGCTCTCCTTGCCAGTATAGCTGAAAACGAGAAGCAAACTGAACTGGCTGCTCGAGTTTCATCGTGGAAACAGAATATCGAGCACAACCTGGAAGAGCAGGTAAATAAAGTTAGCTTTAATTCCATTTCTTGATTTTGGTTTTACATCATTATAATCGCTTTGTTCTTTTCTCCTGGTGATTAAGACTAAGGACGCCATTTCGTTTTTAATAGGATTCACATCCTCCGTTTGATATTCATGAGTACGGTGAAAGGATTATTGAGAAATTCTCGCTTGTTTCCGACAAAGGAGATGTAATGTCGTACGGTGATCTTGTTGAGGGTCAAGAAAAGCATGATGTTGCTCGATCCTTTTCCGCACTCCTCCAATTGGTAATTCTTCCTCATTTATAAGCAGCTCCTTGTAGCCATTTCTTTCTAGGTTGAAGTTGGTTAGTAAATTGTTGTAGTAACACTTTCACGCGAAATTTCACTCTTCTCATACAGTTGAACAATGGAGATGTTGATTTAGATCGAAGCAGACTCGACAGAGAGTCTGTTTGTTATACGAACGTAATCCCTTTCCATGTCCGACTCCTCAAGCATGACAAGAGAAGAGTGGAACTTCGAATGCCCAAAAGAGAGTTAAATTGCCCTCGAGTAAAAACGTAGAAAAGGCGATAGAAACACGTCTTCACCCGAGAAACATCTACCGGTCAACTCGGATTCAGATTACGGTTCAGCAAAGTTGTCGTCACAACAGAACCACAAAGCTTCTGCAAAGCTTGGCAGTGTAAGGTGCACTCCAGAAAACAAGAGGAGACGAAGTTCTCGATTGGTTGAACCCGTGAACTTGCAATCGGCATTGTGACACAAAACATGGTATAGTTGTGGCAGCAATTCAACAGTTCAGCTGAATAGCTGTGAAGATTTATGACCATAGATTCTATAGATTATGTGACAATGTTAGGTATGAATTTATATTATTGGTGGTGTAACTCAGTCCTAGGATGTTTTATCTCTGTCCCAAATGGCTTGTATTAACAATACTGCTACCACTACTACTACATGTTTTCCTTGTAGATTTTGCACTCATTTTATGTAATAATAGTGTCAACTTGTTTACTTAACTAACACGTAAATTAGCCACGTGGCTAATACATTTTTGTCTAACGACATCAGTGTGAGTAAATTAAAAAATTTTAAAATTCAATGAGCCAAATAAGATAGAGAATAAATTTCAGTAATAAAATTTGTAGTTTACCCTTTTACATTAATATATTAAATTTTATGTAAATTGAAACTTCTTAAATATAAAACACTTATTTAATATTATGAAAATATAAATATAAATTAAATAAACATAAAATTCAATTCCAATAATCATTAATTTTAACATGTAAACCATAAACTATCAAAATATTACGATTGAATTCGATTAATTCGGTTTCTTTATCACACCCTATTTTTAACGTCCAGCAAAGGAAGGGTCGAGACAATGCATGCTAATTTAATGTATGCGCCCATCCCACTACATGCCATCCCTAACAGATTCGAATATGTCGAAACGAAAAAACCGTTGCTTTTGGTCGAACGCACGATGGCTGAAGTCACCGAAGTGCCTTAGCAACACCGTACCCCTCCAAAGGGCCCCTAACGAGGAATACCAATGCGCCATTATCACTCTCTCGGTAACAAGAAAACTACAACAGAAGATACCCTAACCGACGGAATGTAATTGACGTCCATGGTTCAAATTCGAGTTCAGGTGTAATGAAATATACAAGTTAGGCACAAGAACTTTAGGATATAGGATTGACAAACAAACAAACAAGCACGCTTCGGCTCAAAACATACCGTTTCTAACCGCAGCTGGGACATGTAAAAAACTCTTGATCTCGAGATCACCACTCTTCATCGTTATAACAAACACGATCAACCGGATTTGAAGAGCAAAACCGCTTTCTGATCTAAATAAAAATAAACAAAGTGGTTTGTCTCATGAGTTACGTACGAACCTGCATCAAAATAAAAGAAACAAATATTAATGCAACACGGTTTTGCAGCGTGGATGGAATTATCATTCTAATTTGTTTTCAACTAAACACGAGATCTAAAACTCTAAGGAAATATTCATCACATAAAGAAACCTGAAAGAAAATGTTCTAATCTATGCATATGGTACGATAACTATAACTCGATATTCGCCTTATGGTAGATTACCCAGAACTACTTTACAAATACGGTAGCACGATAACTAATAACTGAGGAAGTGTACCAATATCAGTCCAAGTTTATAAATAACGCTGTTTTACATAGGCTGTATATCATGAGACAGCACACATCAATGATTATAATGTCTAGCATACAATCCACGAAATCCAGATGGAACACCAAAGAGTATGATTAGGGTAAACTACCAATGCATTCCCAAAATTATAGCAGATAAAATTCTGTGGTATGTAGGAAACATATCACATTAATTCCATGTTCCATAGAACAAGGTTGTTGGAGGTATCAATTAGGTTATTAAACACATTGATGAATTATTATTAGCCCGAGCTTTCCAACTCGTGTCTCGGGCTATATAGAGGTCTTGTCGCTTAGAGTGCGCCTAGTGCCCTTGATAACATTGGCAGTAAATCCACACAAGGCCAACGGCCACACACGCACCACAAATGGAACCAGGCTCTATGAAATCCAGTATAAACTAAAAAATAGTGAAATATAACAAGAAGAGACAAATCATGATTGGATGGCAGACGGATAAGACCATCCTCTTGACGAACGCCAAAGTTCTGAACCATTCATTGAAGAACAGATAAAGTTTGAGACCAAAAATCCGAGTATTCCCTTACGCCGAAAGCAATAAATCTACTAAATTAATTGTTGATCTTAACCCATATTTTCCATAGCAACGAAGAAACAATTACAATACAACACCAGAACTAGATAAAGTAAATGGAAATCTAAATTTCTTTTAAGCCTAGATCTGCTTTTGATTTCATCTAAAATACCAGCATTACTTGAACGAAACTAATTTGCATAAAAATCAAACTTGTGTATATCCATGTAGATAAATTAAATCTAAATGGGAATTTGGGTTACCAAAATTTCGACCAACGATGCAATGCCAAGTGGGTCCGTGTTTCTTATCGAATTCCTTCTTTATGTGCTCCGCCACATCTTTCTCTACATTGTTCTTCTCAAATGCCTAATCGAAAACCCAGAAGGAAAAAAACAGTAAAGAGTTATAAAATTTATAATAGTTTCTAATAAACCAAGATCAAGCGAACAAAACCCAGAAACCAAATCTAATCGAAAACCATTAAAATGGAAGTTCGAGAGAGAGAGAGAGAGAGAGAGAGATAGAGCTAACGGAGATGGCAATATTGACAGCTTCTTTTTGCACGTCGTCTCTCATGTCGGCGCTTTTGATGACGACTTTTCTGGCTCGTAAAGTAGTCGATTCCGCAGTAAGCGCCGGAGAATGTTTCCGTTCATCGGTTGTCGGTTTCACCGTCAGAGCTCCGGTGATGCTTCTCTTTGATTCTTCACTGCTCATTTTTGGAGTTTTTTCTTTCAAAAAAAAAATCTCAGAGCCAATATACGACAGGTAAGAGCAGAGAGGACAGAGATTCAATTTCTCTCTATTCTTTTACTATTGTTTTGTTTTGTTTTGTTTTGTTTGTAATCGTGAGCGGTAAGACAGTGTGTAACTGTACTCTTAGCTTTTTTTTGGGTAAAACTATTCTGCAGCCCCCAAACTTTGCAATTATATCTAATTGGTACCTGTATTTTATTAATCTAGCTAAGTACAAGATAATATATGTTCAAAGATAATTTTCAACCATATGACATTAAACTCTTACATCCTAACATTCTTGGTGCTTGAACCCGAGACTTCAAGAAATAACAACAATTTCTTTACTACTGAGGTCATTTGATTCGTGCCTAATTGGTAATTTTTACCTAAATAGTACTTGAATTACCAATTCCGTCAATAAACTTATTTTTTAATTATTATTTTTCAGTGATGACGTAACACTTTAAAAATATATAGGGTAAATTAAGTGTTTCACATCTAAATTATCAGTTTTGGTCTATTGTAATACCTAAACTTTTAATTTTTCAAAATCATATATAAAGTTTAACTTTTGTTTCATTTTAGTATCCACCGTTAAAAACTTTAGTTTTTGTTTCATCACGTACCCCATTCAAAATTTAACGTTAAATTTTACAAATATTGAAAATGTAGGTACTAACATAGATAAAAATTGATAGTTTAAGTACTAAATGCGTTAAATTTTTAACGATAGAGTACTAAAATTAAAATAAAAACTAAACGCCAGTTATAGTTTTAAAAAATTGAAAGTTTAGGTACTAAAACGGATCAAAACTGATAATTTAGGTACTAAATGCATAGTTTACCCAAATATATATTAAACCTATTGAGTAGTCTATGTAGGGAATGTTGTTTTCCTTTAGCGATCTTAGTTCGAGTACGTGCGTTGTCGATGACTAAAAATATTCTAAATAGATATTAACTTGTAATCATTCTAGTTTATTAAAAAATAAATATTTATTTTAATTTATTTTTATATTTAATAATTGTTAATATGTAAACCTCAAATGGAGCACCATTGACAATAGTTTTAGTAATTTGTAAATATCAAATTAAATTAAATTTATGTGCATAAATTATATAAATTTAAAATTCATATATTATATTCCACATTTTTTTATTAAAATCTAATTAAAATATATAAAAAATAATTAAATGTTATAATATTTTTTTATAAAATTTATGATTGAAATATATATATATATATATATATATATAAAATCTAACTTTGCTTTGAAGGTATGTTTGCTGGGTTGTCCCTGTAAAGGAGGCAGCTCAAATTCTTGTTTATATGTTATTTTCATGATTCACTAATTATGGAAATGATATAAATATTGACTTCTAGATGTGTGTTTAATAATATATATATATATATATAAATGATTGATTTTTTTTATCAAATGCCACATCTGTCAACAAATGAAATCCTCTTCATTACCTCCATGCGTATTACTTCAGCCACTTCCTTTATCATCTTTGGTTTTTGAAGGCATTTCAATGGATTTCATTACTGGTTTACCTCCTTCACAAGGTAAATCAGTCATTATGGTTGTTGTTGATCGTTTGTCAAAATATGGTCACTTCATTGCGTTACCCCCACACTTTACTAGCGCCACTGTGGCTACTGCTTTTGTGTCGGAAGTGGTTCGCCTTCATGGAATCCCAACTGAGATTGTTTCAGACCATGACAGTCGATTTATGACCCATTTTTGGTGCGACCAGCTTATCATCCACAAAGAGATGACCAAACCGAAGCTTTAAATCGTTGTTTAGAAATGTATCTTCGCTGCTATGTATCGGATTGTCTGAAAATTGGCTTACCATGCTGCCTTGGGCCGAGTATTGTTACAATACATCATTCCAAATGTCGGCGTAGATGACTCTATTTGAAGCTCTTTATGGACGGCCACCTCCGACTATTTCTCGTTATATTCGGGATTCTTTCGGTCACCCTCTTCTTGATGCTTTCTTGGTCCAAAGAGACGAGGTGTTGCGTACTCTTAAAATCAACTTGCTTAAGGCTCAAGCACGCATGAAAAGTTTTGCGGATCAACATCGTCGAGACGTAGTCTTCAATGAAGGTGATTGGGTTCATATTAAGTTGCAACCTTATCGGCAGAATTCTCTTCATCTTCAACGCCACAACAAGTTGGGTCTATTGTGGAATTCGGGTTAATTTCCACCAATAATAACAAATTCACCTTGAAAACTATTATCTAGGTGACTAGTGTGAAAACGATTGTATTAAAAATCACCCCAAGGTAGATTCCCAGAAAAGAGTGGAGGGGTCACAGTGATCTCTCTTAAAACCCACTCTCCTTAGACAGAACTACCAAGACAAGTAATTTTAATAGGACAATAATTAACAACAACTATACCCGACAATAGCTATTAAATAAACATAAAAGAGAACACCAAAATTTTAACGAGATTAGGCCAAAATTATGCATACATCCTCGAACACTACTAAAATAATATTTCACTAAAAGAGAGAAATAGCCTTTAATATAGAAGAAGGCTTATATTTGTGGGGATACTAAACTAAGGAGGAGGAGGGCTCTATTTATAACAAAAGAATTTCCCCTCCTCCTTATACAAAACCAATGTGGGATTCAAAATTTGCCAAAAAAAACCAACAAATCTTCACCTTGGCAAATTCCACACACATCTCTCAAAAAATTCAATCTTCAGTAGTGTCTGTAAATTCATCTTTCAATTTGTAACAATATTGACCAAGTCTAAACAATGTTTAAACTTGACCGCAGTTACCACTTTTGTCAACATATCAGCAGGATTCTCAGTGGTCCGAATCTTCTGGATTATGACTCCACCTTCTTCTAGAATCTCTCGTACAAAGTGATATCGAACATCGATTTGCTTCGTCCTTGCATGGTAAACCTGGTTCTTTGCTAAATGAATAGCACTCTGACTATCACAGTGCACTTTGATGTGTTTCTGTTCCATTTCCAATTCACCAAGCAATCATTAAAGCCAAATTGCCTCCTTCACAGCCTCTGTATCTGCCATATACTCTGCCTCTGTAGTAGACAAAGCCACTGTTGACTGTAAGGTGGACTTCCAACTGACTGGTGCTTTTGCAAATGTAAACACATAACCAGTAGTTGATCGACGCTTGTCTAAATCTCCTGCAGAGTCTGAATCACAATACCCAACTACACACTGATAATCTTGTTTGTCCCACTGAAAGACCAAACCAACATCTACGGTGTTCAGAATATACCACAGAATCCATTTCACAACTTGCCAATACTTATTTCCAGGATCATGCATATACCTGCTCACAACTCCAACTGCCTGTGAAATATCGGGTCTCGTACACACCATTGCATACATCAAGCTACCAACAACACTTGCATACGGAACCTTTGACATGTATTCCCGTTCTACATCATCCTTAGGTGACATGGATGCACTGAGCTTGAAATGAGGAGCAAGAGGTGTACTAACTGGTTTTGACTTCTCATTCATGCCAAAATGTTTTAGTACCTTCCTCAGATATTCTTTCTGAGACAAACAAAGCCTCCCCAATTTCTTATCCCTTGATATCTCTATGCCTAGAATCTTCTTCGCTTCACCAAGATCCTTCATCTCAAACTCCCTGTTCAATTGAGTCTTTAGTTTCACAATTTCTGTTTGTCTGCTGGAAGCTATCAACATATCATCAACAAAAATAAGAAGATATATATAGGATCCGTCTTGTAGCTTGCGTAAATACACACAATGATCATATTTGCTTCTTGTGTACTTCTGCCCTATCATAAACTTGTCAAATCGCTTATACCACTGCCTTGGAGATTGCTTCAATCCGTACAACGATTTTTCTAATTTGCACACAATCTCTTCTTTTTCAGCAACTTTGAATCCATCTGGCTGAGTCATGTAGATTTCCTCATCCAAGTCTCCATGTAAAAATGAAGTTTTTACATCCATCTGAACTAGTTCCAAATTCAACTGCGCTACCAAAGCCAACAAAATTCTGATGGAGGAATGTTTTACAACTGAAGAAAATAATTCATTATAATCAACTCCCTTCGTTTGAGCGTAGCCTTTAGCCACCAATCTTGCTTTGTAGCGGATGTTATTCTTGTCAGGAAATCCATCTTTCTTTGTATATACCCACTTGCACCCAATTGCCTTCTTTCCCTTCGGAAGACTAGCTAGTTTCCATGTCTGATTCTTTTGAAGGGATTGCATTTCTTCATTCATGGCGATCCTCCACTTTTTATGTTCTGAACTTTGGACTGCTTCATTAAAAGTGGCAGGAACGTCATCAATTGCAATTGGTGATGCAAAAGAGACCATATCAGCATAACGAGCAGGTTGTCTAATGGTCATCTTTCCCTTTCTGAGTACAATTGATTCATGTTGCTGTAGAGGTTCTTGGGTCTGAACCTCTTCTTCATCTAAATCTTCTTCTACCATAGGAAAGTCAACATCAGTTTCTTTACTGGCTGGGACAATTCTGCTTCTTTCAAACTCCACCTGTTTGGGAGTTCCATCTGTCTGCTCCAATTTTTCTGAAGTCACATTTCTCAACATGGTAGATTCATCAAAGGTAACATCCCTGCTGAAGATTATTTTCTTTGTTTCTGGACACCAAAGACGATAGCCTTTCACACCAGAGGTGATCCCCATAAAGATCACCTTCTTTGCTCTTGGATCCAGCTTTGACTCCTTAACATGGTAATATGTAGTGGAACCAAACACATGTAAGGAATCATAATCTGTAGCAAGTTCTCCAGACCATTTCTCTAATGGTGTTTTACCACCAATAGCAGTCGATGGTAATGGTTGACAAGGTGACAAGCATAGACCAAAGCCTCAGCCCAAAATTCTTTGTCTAACCCAACATTAGACAACATACACCGAATATTCTCCACTAATGTCCGGTTCATACGCTCTGCCACCCCATTTTGTTGTGGTGTATATCTGACAGTGAAGTGCCTGACAATATCTTATTCTTCACAGACTTTCAGAAATAGATCATTTTTGTACTCTCTACCATTATCTGTACGAAGACATTTGATTTTTCTGTCTGTTTGAGTCTCCACCATCTTTATCCATTTAAGGAAAAATCCTAGCACCTCATCATTTGTCTTCATTGTATACACCCAAACTCTCCGGGAAAAATCATTAACAAAGGTGACATAATAGTGTGTTCCTCCCAATGAAGTTGTCTTGGAAGACCCCCATACATCTGAATGAACATAATCCAAAATATCTTTAGTATCATGGATTGCTGTTCCAAATTCCACCCTCATCTTTTTACCTTTGATGCAATACTCACAAAAAACTAATTTGCAAGCCCGAGCACCCTTTAATAATCCTTGATCTATCAGCAATTTCAAGGATTTTTCACCAACATGCCCCAAGCGCATATGCCATAACCTGGTTGCTTCTGACTCCTGTTCATCAGTAGAAGTTGCCACTACTGTTGTCCCAATAATTGTACTACCCAGAAAGTAATACACATTGTTTCTTTTCTGGATTCCCTTCATTGTCACCAGTGCACCAGAGATAATCCTCATAATCCCATCTTTTGCCCTCATTTCTAAACCTTTTGACTCTAGGGTTCCCACAGAGATGAGATTTCTCATTAAATATGGTACATAATGGACACCTGTTAAGGTTCTGATTGATGCATCCTGATTCCTCAAGCAAATTGAACCAATCCCAAGTGTGTCAAGAGGGGAATTATTTGCTGTGTAGATAATTCCACCTTTTAGTTCTTTAAAATCAAAGAACCATTCTCTATTGGGGGTCATATGGTGGCTACAAGCTGAATCTAACAGCCATAAATTGGAACAGCTGGTTGATGGCGTAACACTGAATGCGAAATCTGAATCTGCATCATCATACTCGACCACATTTGACTCTGAGATAACTTTTCTCCTTTCAGGTTTGTCTTTATTCTTTAGTCTAGGATATTTTTTCTTCCAAAGCCCTTTTTCTCGACAAAAGGCACATTCATCTTTGCTCAATCTGGACTTTGACTTCGATCTCCCTCTCCTTCCTTTATTCTTACTCTTCGAACGACCTCTAACAACAAGTGCTTCTGCTTCGACACTTGTGTTTTCTTGTTTGTCTTCATTTCTCAATTCATAACTATACAAGGCAGCTGTTACTTCACTGAGAGACACATCAACCTTCCTATGAAGTAGAGTAGTTTCAAGATACTCAAACTCATCAGGAAATGATCCCATCAATATTAGAACCAGATCTTCGTCTTCAAAAGTCATGTACATATTCATCAGATCAGTCACCAGCTGATTAAAGCTAGTAATGTGATCATTCATAGTGGTACCTGGTACATAGTTGAAGCGGAACAATCTTTTTTTCATGTAGAGCTTGTTATGACCGCTTTTCTTCAAAAATTTCTCCTTCAGTGCCTTCCAGAATTTACTTGCAGAAGTTTCCTTAGAAAATGCATACTTCTACTCTCTAGAAAGACACGATCTAATAGTACCACATGTCAATATATTGATCATCTTCCATTCTTTCTCCTCAACATCATCTGGTTTCTCTCCTTCAATAACAATGTCTAGACCCTGCTGAAATAGGGCATCTAGAACCTTACTTTGCCACATGCCGAAATGACCGGTGCCATAAAAAATCTCCACTGCAAATCTAACATTTGTCACAGCATTTCTTGCCGAAATTGAAGATGAAGAAGATGTTGACAACGATGTGGATGTCTTTGTGTCGTCTGTCATTTTTGCTACAAATTCTATTTAACAGCTGTCAATGCAGAATGTCAATTAGCCCAAGGAAATTTTTTTCTGATGTGGAAGATCAGCCTAAGCCGCAACCATAGAGCATACTAAAATAAACCAAGAGCTCTGATGCCAATTGTTGTAGAATTCGGGTTAATTTCCACCAATAATAACAAATTCACCTTGAAAACTATTATCTAGGTGACTAGTGTGAAACCGATTGTACTAAAAATCACCCCAAGGTAGATTCTCAGGAAAGAGTGGAGGGGTCACAATGGTCCCTCTTAAAACCCACTCCCCTTAGACAGAAATATCCTGACAATTAATTTTAATAGGACAATAATTAACAACAACTATACCCGACAATAGCTATTAAATAAACATAAAAGAAAACACCAAAATTTTAACGAGGTTAAGCCAAAATTATGCCTACGTTCTCGAACACTACTAAAATAATATTTCACTAATAGAGGAAATATTACAAAAAGAGAGAAATAGTACAAATAGCCTTTAATATAGAAGAAGACTTATATTTGTGGGGATAATAAACTAAGGAAGAGGAGGTCTCTATTTATAACAAAAGAATTTCCCCTCCTCCTTATACAAAACCAATGTGGGATTCAAAATTTGCCAAAAAACCAACAAGGTCATCGATATTTTGGTCCTTACAAAGTCCTTCGCTGCATTGGGTAGGTTGCTTACCATCTTGAATTACTAACGTCCGCACAGATTCATCATGTTTTTCATGTTTCTCAATTGATCAAATGTGTAGGTGTGTCGGACCACCAAGTTACTCCATTGCACTTAGTTGATTCATCCTCTACCATGGTAAAAACATGTTTCTCAATTGATCAAATGTGTAGGTGTGTCGGACCACCAAGTTACTCCATTGCACTTAGTTGATTCATCCTCTACCATGGTATTACAACCAGAATCGATTATTTCCACTCGCGTTATTTTTCGTATTGGCCGCTCAGTTGTGCAATGGTTACTTCGCAGGGAGGGGTTTGCTGTTGATGCTGTTACTTGGGAAGATAAGGATAATTTACTTAAGTCCACTATTAAAAACTTAACAAACTTAATGTGTTTAATACTTAAACTATCAGTTTTTACTCGTTTTAATACTTAAACTTTCAAAAAAAATCAAAACTTAAATTTAAATTTCGAACGGTGTTACTAAAATGAAAAAAAAAATTAACTTTAAGTATGATTTTAAAAAAAATTAAAAGTTTAGGTACTAAAACAAAACAAAAACTAATAAATTTACGTATTAATTTACCCTTAAACTAATATAGAAACTCGGCCAGCACTTTATTGAGCTTATTTGGGATGAAATTTACATGAAACAAATTAATTAGGGTTGATTCGAAGCTCTTCAAATTTAAAATGCGTATTTTTTTTAAAGAACCATAAACCCAAGTCCTTACATATCCTTTGCAATTATTTTGAGGGTTTGATGAAAATATGTATGATGTACCGATATAAATATAAGATAACCAAATTTTAATTTTTAAAAATATTTAATGCATTGTGTATGTCCAAATATGTGACAAAAGATAATACAGAAATGATTATATGTATTATTATTTTCTAAAAACAGTTAAAAAAAAGGGAGTGATATAGTAATATTTAATATTATAACTATGATCCAACATGTTTTGTCTAATAAAGAGTAATAATATTAAGCCATTGCACCACCTCCGACAACAAGTGTTTTAGGGTAGCCAAAGATCCTTTGCCTGAAATCATCACCATTAATGGAAGGCCTTTGTGTAGAGAAATGGTGGGTTCCCAACCAAGAAGCTGTTTGGCCTTGGAAATGTCCGGTTTCCTCTTGTGTGGATCATCTTACTTGTCTGGTCTGAATTCTATCTTTGCATTCGGATCTATTGCTTCCTGTACCACCTACAACGATGACAAATATCGAACTATCTTTAGTTTCTTCGAGTTATCCCGGTACGTGCCTAACATGAAGTATGTCTACAATCAAAGACGAAGTCAGAATTAAACAATAAGAATGACTAAATCGATTAACTTTAAAATAAAAAACTTAATTAAGTATTTCATCTAAAATTAACAAAGACTAAAATTGTCATTAGGCAAAAAATTAAGGGGCACGGGTCCCTTCAATGTCCATAAAAGTTTCGTCCCTATCTATACTTGTACAAAAAAAGCAATTATTGAATAATGTCGGGTACGAGTATTTTAATGAAAAATGAAAATTTTCGAGTATTTTTTTTTTATTTTGACCTCGGCGAGTTCGAGCATGGTGAGTTCTCTAGGATTTCCGAGATTAAAAGGACCTACGTGATGGCCTTCCATCAACCGCATTAGGCCCTCCACCCATGCATCATAAGTGAATCAAACGAAAACAAGATTTTAGGATTTTTATTTTGATAGTGAGATTAGAGTTTACCAAGTCCGAATCATATTGGAAACTCCTAATTTGTTTCCCATCACCATAGACAGTCATCGGCTATTTCCTCAATGCTTGGCCACAAAGTTGCTGACGACACGACCGTCGTCGATGTTCATTCGCAGTCCGTACGTGTTGAAAATCCGAGTAATCCTCACCTATTGGAACAACGGTTAACGGATTATGTTGCTCCAATTATTACACCCGTAATCGAGTCTGAGCTTCTTAAAATATATTACTAACCTCAATGCTAAGGCTTCGATGGTAGTCCATGGTCAAGGTCTCTGCAGTTCGTTTGCCCTCGTCTTAGCAACTCTGTACACCTACTGCCATATCAAAATGTGTTAAACAAACATATATAAACTCGATTTTAGGTAAATTGTACGAGTTCTGATAAATTTGATCCGAAATTATATATACCATTTTTCTTATTTTAAATGAAGTTTTTTTTTGTATAAATATACATAAAATGGGAATGAAATAACTAACCAATGGGATTGACATAGCCCCAATAGGTCTCAAACTGGGGATGCTGCAAAGGATCACCATAGACCTCACTGGGGCTGATTTGCAAGAAACGGGCACCAACTCTTTTTGCAAGCCCTAGCGTGTTCAATGTTCCCACCACATTGGTCTTGTGGATCCACCCCATAGCCCCCAATAATCAAAATCAGGGATTCCAAAAATTCAGTCTAAAACTCTTTAAATATAAAAAAAATTAGCAATTTAAATCTTTCGGACATAAATTGACTTGGATTCAAACCAATTCGAACCAGAAATGACCCAGATTTACAACAATCGAAGTATGAAATGATACGAGTTTGAAGTGATCAAATTCGAAATGATCTTAACCCACAATTGACTTGGATTCAAACCAATCCGAACCAGAAATGACCCAGATTTACAACAATCGAAGTATGAAATGATACGAGTTTGAAGTGATCAAAACTCGAAATGATCTTAACCCACAATGAATCGAACCAAAAATACAAAACCATATAGGCCTGTCGTTGAATAGTTGATTGAATAAGGATGCCTTTCGTTGGGTTGTGGGTGATGGTCGGTCGTTATTGTTTTGGGTGGATTATTGGTGCCATGATAGGCCTTTAAGATGTACTTTTCCAAGGTTGTTCAGGCTGGCGGTAAATAAAAAAGCATTACTAGTGGAAGTTGTGTCATTCTCAGGGTCGGACTATGTTAATTGGAAAGACTTATTTTGGAGGGATCTCTTAGATGGAGAGCTTTCGCTATTGAAAAGGCTCAAAGAGGCAGTGCAAGGAGTAAATTTAGTGGAGGGTGAAGATACTAAATTTTTTTATCCATATTATTATTATTAATATTATTATTATTATTATTATTATTATTACTATTATTATTATTATTATTATTATTATTATTATTATTATTATTATTATTATTATTATTATTATTATTATTATTATTATTATTATTATTACTATTATTATTAATATATTAAATACATATAAATATTATTAAAAATAAATAAATAATAAAAAATATAATTACAGGCCCAATTACAATTGGACCGGCCCAGTTACAAACCAACCAGAGCCGGTCCAAATCCAACCAGAAACCCTAAATATTTGGGTTTCCAATTAGGGTTTCCTAACCCTAATCTAGCCAGCCGCCATCTTCAATCTCAACCGTTGGATCTGGTTTGATCCAACGGTCCACCATTTGCCAGAGGAAACCCTAGGGTATCTATACCCTAGGGACACGTCCAGCGCCGCCGCTGCTGCTTCCAGAAGCCCTCACCGCCTCCGCCGCTGCCACGTCCCGAATGATGCTTCCAGAAGATCAACGCCAGCCGTCCATGCAAGGCTACGGGGTGAGTCACCACTGGTAGTCCGGTGACTCACCGAGGCCCCCTCTTCGGACCGGTCTGAGACGAACACCGGTGGTGGCTATAAAAGCCACCACCCATCTGCGAAAAAAAAAGAGAAGAAAAGGGAGACAAAAAACCAGGGACAGAGACAGAACCAAAAAGAAAAAAAAAGGGAAATAGAGAGATATAAAACTACCAACGATCCCAACAGAGCAAAAACAAAAACAGAAGGAAAAAGAGAGGAGAGAAGCTTACCAAGGAAGCCTTGACCGTCGCCGGAAACACTGAACATCGCCGGAGAACCGAAAATACCGAAGGTATATTTATAGATCTGCTCCGATTGGGAGCCATTTAAGGAAAAAGAACATCGGAACCGTCCTTAGGACGGTCCGATCTATCCAATAGTATAAAAATAAATTTTCCGGCCACCGGATGCGGTGGCCGGCGGGGACACTCGCGGCGGCAGACGGCTGCCGGATTCCCTCCGGTGAGGGAATCTAGAGAGAGGCCAGAGAGAATTCTCTCTCTCTCTCTCTCTTTCTGCTTAAAGAAAAAAAAAGAAGAAATGAAATGGCTGGCCCTTCGGGCCAGCCGGTTTGGACCATTTATAGTCCTTCCCGAACGACGTCGTTTCGGGAAGGACTATGCGCGTAATTACAAAATAGTTAAATCCCGTCCGTAGTCCTCCCAACTTGTAAATTTTATATTTTGGTCACTAAACTGAATTTATAATAATTTTAATTCAGTCTTCGAATTTTAATTTCTTTTATTTTAGTCCTTCATATTAAAATAAATATATTTAGGATAAATTACAGATTTAATCCATTATTTTTAATAAATAATATTTTAATCCTTAGTTTATATTTTTAATTTATTTTATTATAATATCCGAATTTTAGATCATTTTATTTTAGTCACTAAATTATTAAATAAAGAAATAACATATTTAATCCCTATAATTTTGATTAATTATGAATTAGATTTTTAATTTTATTTTTACTATAATTTAGTCCGTTATTTTATATGTCTTCATTTATTTTATTGTTTTTAAATATATTGTTTTAATAGTATTTTATTTTTATTTTATTTTATTATATTATATTATTAAATATTTTTATATATTCATAAATATATATATAATAAATAGTAATTTTTAAATATTTATTTTTAATATCGAAGAAAAGGACAGTCTTAATACAACTGGATGTCCTATTCTGATATTTTAAAATTAAAAAGTAAACAATATTATTTAAATTAATATTTATCAATATCAAAGAAAAGAGCTGTCTTAAGGCACCTAGAAGTTCTTTTCTGATATTTTTAAAATATTTTTTTAATTTTGAAATAATAGAATTATAAATTAAATATATTTTTGAATTTTTAAAAAATTTTAATAATAGAGACAATTTATAAATAAAAAAAGTACCAATTTTGGGCGTTGTAGGGGTGCTAATCCTTCCCTAAACGTAACCGACCACGAATCCCTTTTATTATTAAAAAGAACGAATTTTTGGTTAAAACGCAGATCAGTTTATCTTTTAATTGATGTTTTCTTAAAAACTCTTTTAAAAGATATTTTTTTTAGGTATTCGACCTACCTGACCCAAAAGGCCGATGGCGACTCCCAAATTATTTTCAAAACCATTTATTCACATCAATTTCCCCGCCAAAATTAATATTTCGTGCCCGGACGAAAACCGGTTACGACAGCTTGGCGACTCCGCTGGGGACTTGGTCAAACTTTTAAAAAATTAATTATAAATTGTCTCTATTAGTTAAAAATTAAAAATTTATATATTTAATTTTTAAATTCTTTCTTTTCAAATTTTTTATTTATTTATTATTTTTATAATATTTATATGTTTTATTTGCAAGTATTTTATTTTAGTATTTTATTTTTATGTCAAAGGTTTGAACATTTCTCCTCACACACAACACTTGCATCGCATTACATAAAGCTCTATAATTGAGTTGTCCCTTTTAAGTGGGAGTGAAAGCGACGTCTTCGTGAGAATTTATTCTCCGTGTCAGACCTAGCAAGTAACTTTCGGGGTTCATATGCTCTATGTCTTCGTGAGAATTTATTCTCCGTGTCAGGCATAGAGAAATGTATCCCCTCGAATTGAACTTGATCCACTTTAGTCTGTAATGGATTAGGATTGAGGGTTAGCAACCCAAGGGGGCACTAACATGGACAATTCGAGTACCTTTATTCCTAGATCTGAAACCCTGCATATAAAAAACCTTAGAAATTCTTCCAATCCGAAGTCATGCAAAAATTTTGTCTAAAATAGGTGTACACACAGGAGAAATGAATTCTGTCTTTTCTGTTAATTTATTTATTAAATTACATGTTTATTTAAATTATTTAAATTCAGAAAAGCATGTTTAAATAAAGAATATTTGTGTAAATGTTATTATTAAATTTCTTTATTATGTAAACTAATTTATTTTCTTTTTGTGTGTTCTTTATTTTTCTGTTTGCATTGCATCATACAGGATAAAAGACATTGATCCTTGTGTTAATTGTCTCATTGGAAAGCCTTCATTTATGGATAAAAAGTGTTCAAGTCAAGTAATTCTAAACTCAGAAGTAAGACAGTGGGCAGAAGATTTACAAAGACAAGAAGGAGACAGTCTGCAGGATGATTATGTATCTGACTTGGCCAGTTATGCTTCAGTTTCACTAAAAAGAAATGATATGCAAGATTTGCGAAGCATTTGGGAAAGTTGGGATTCAAACAAAAAATTGCAGTTTTATCAGACTTACGGAGACATCCCATATTTGCTCTATGTTGAAGTTGATGATGAATTACTCAGAGCCCTAGTTCAATTCTGGAATCCGGGGTACAATTGCTTTACTTTCAATAAGGAGGACTTGGTCCCTACTATTGAAGAATATACAACTTTGTTACATCTTGAAGGTGCTTTGGAGAATCGAATATATTCAAAGTCAATTAAAACTCAACCCTTTCGAGTTAAATTGGCAAAGATTGCCGGGGTACGAGAAGAATGGGTAGCATCCCGTACAAGACAAAAAGGCGAAAGCGAAGGCATTGCTTGGACCAACATCAGAGAACTTATTCAGAGCCATCCAGATATTAAAGTACGATTCGATCTATTTGCTCTGGGTATATATGGTATGGTCATATTCCCAAAAGTATTGGGATATATTGAAGCTGCAGTGGTAGACTTGTTTGAACAGCTACCGAAGAAGATTAATCCTGTTTCTGCCATCCTAGCAGAGACCTTCAGATCGTTAAATGCTTGCAGAAGGTTAGGAGGTGGACGATTCTCAGGGTGTACCCAGTTGCTATATGTTTGGATCCGTAGTCATTTCTGGAGGACGGAAAAGGTTTCATACCGACGCTTCAATACGGATTACTCACCATTAAAAGAATTTCTAGAGCAGGAATGGCCTAAAGAAATTAAGAAAGATATGTGGATTAATGCCTTTCGAAATCTGCAAAGCAATGACGTTGTTTGGCGAGCCCCGTGGCAAATACAAAGGGAATTCTTTTACAGGTGTGGTGATTACAACTGGATAATGCTGCTCGGATTATGGGGAGGAATTGGATATGCACCACTGCTGGTTATAAGACAGTATGAAGGTCGTCAATTTGTACCTGTCACTGCTGGACTACAGTCATCTGAGTTCGCATTTCACAGCAAAAATTATAAAAGAAATATCATGGAAGCCGTTACAGCTTGGAAAACAACTTTTTGTATTCGAGCTAAAGCAGCAAAAGAAATGCTAACTCCTGATTATGAAGATTGGAGATCTGTCAGAAAAAACGAAAATATTCCTTTACCAGATCAAAATGAGGATATCTCTATGGAAGATCGCATTAAGGTGGTTCCATCAGAGATTGAAATCTTGAAAGCTGAGTTTGAAGCAGAAAGAGATAGCTGGTCGAAAGAGTTAGAGCAAATGAGACAAGACAAAGCTATGTTGGGGGTTGACATTGACTTTCATTCATCACAATGTGCAATGTTGAGAAAAGATAAAGAAAAAGGTGAGGATGAGTACAGAGCCTTACAGAAAAATTACCAGGAGTTATATAAATCCCGAAAAGCATCAGGACCCGGCCAATCGACGGTACAAATGACCAGAGAATTAAACATTGAGAAAAGACGAGTTGAAGATCTGAAAGGAAAGAATAGCCGTCTACTCAAAAGCCTGGAAAAAGGAAAGCAAAAAATGGAAGATTTCGAGGTTGACAGAAGAGAGCGAATTATAAAACACAAGGCTGAACACCGCGAGATCATGAATGAAATGCAAAGAGAAAAGGATCGAGCCAAAGATTTAGAAGAGATGAAGAATGACATCTTTGATAAATTTGAAGGCGAGAAAAATATCATGTTCAAGGGATTTGAATCTGAAATGAACCATTTGATTGCTGAACTTGAAGTCAGAGGCCAAAAGATGGAAGAATCCAATGTTGAAAAAGAAAAATGGGAGCTAGAAAGAAAAAATTTCAACACCAGACTTGAGGTAGAGCAGGAGGTGGCTAGCAATTGGATGCAAAGATGCAGAAACAAAGATGTTCAAATCCAGAAGCTTAATCAAAGAACGCAAGAAGCACGAACAAAACTTGAAGAGGATCTGGATCAGTCTAGAAACAAAAACTCAGAGTTTAATGCTTACATTTTGCAACTTGAAGAATCATTGTTTCAAGAAAAGGTTCGTCTAGGACCTAATGATCTCAAAGAAAGTAATGAGGAAAATGCTTCACTACGAAGACGCATTAGAGATCTTGAAAAAATTCTGCACAATTGTCAAGTCAGAATCACTGAGTTAGAGCAAACTCTTGAAGGAACAACTGAACAATGGCAAAAGTCAACTGAGTTCTATGTCGAAAGAAGTGAAGAAAGAAGCAATATGGTGTTCGAGGCCATGGTTCAAATGAGCGAAGTTGCCAGATATGTTGGGGAATTAGCTGTTGAAGCCAAAATAATTGAGCATCAAGTTGATCCAGTTTCTAAGTATGGAAAGAAGGTGTCATGGTTAATGAAAGAAATTATAGAGCTTAATAGGAAAGCTACGCCCTATCTGTAGTTCTGAACTATTATAAAGAAACTTTTGTATGCCGATGAAAGTTGTTCTATGACAGTTAACTTTTTGGGATCAATTTTTTACATACATACATTTTGCATATATTCATCATTCATTTCATAATTTTCGCTATGAATTTATTTTATTAAGTTAAAATTCATTAATTAAAATTTGAAAAAAAATAATATTAAAAGATTTTTCAATCGCAGTTACTCTGGCCAAAAGAGAAATACTACATCGCTACGGTACTAGACAAGCTACTAAGAGAATTATGGAGGATAAAATACAGCGTATTGAGGAACAGCATCATAAAGAACAAGAAGAAATGAGAATGAAGTTGGAAAAAATTGAAGCCAGTATTGCAAATTCACAAGACAGTATGATGAAGAAGATAGAGGACATGTTTAAAAGGCAGGCTATCAGTGGAAAAATGCATGAATATCCTGTATCTTTCGACCAAGAACCCATATATCCTCTAGGTTTTTCACCAGAACCAATTTATCACTCTGGTACTACCCCTATACAAATCAATGCTCGTACATCTGCATTACAAGAAGCCAAACCACATGAAGATCAACAAGTGGATCCTGCCTCTTCAAGCAAAATTCCGCTTATATCAGATGTGAAAATAGGGGATCTTAATACTGATCATTTGATCCCGGATTTGAATGATCTGAATGAGAAACAAAAAGTAAATGAAGAACTGACCAGACAGATCAAGAGCTTAGAAGAACGAATGAAATCCGTGGAAATAACTGAATCGTTCTATGGGTTTGATGCTAGTGAGTTGAGTTTGGTTCCAGACTTAATCCTTCCCATCAAGTTCAAAGCTCCCGAATTTGATAAATATGATGGTACTACATGCCCTTCATCCCACATTACTATGTTTTGTCGAAGAATGGCAGGATATGTGAAGGACGAGAAATTGTTAATTCACTGCTTCAGGATAGTTTGACAGGACCGGCTTTAAAATGGTATACTCAATTGACCAAAGCCAACATTAGATCCTGGAAAGATTTGGCTAAAGCATTTTTAGAGCAGTATCGCCATGTGACAGACATGGTTCCTGATAGATGGACTCTCCAGAATTTGGAGAAAAAGAATAACGAAACATTCAGACAGTATGCCCAGAGATGGCGTGACACTGCAGCCCAAGTTCAACTACCTTTGTCAGAAAAAGAGGCCACAGTAATGTTTGTCCATACATTAAAGGCTCCTTATCTAAACCATCTAATGGGGAATGCAACCAGAAATTTTGCAGATTTGGTCATTTCTGGAGAATTAATTGAAAATGTCTTGAAAAGTGGCAAGATTGAATCAAATGATGGGTCTAGTTCCAAAAGTTCCAAAAGAGGATACCGGAAAAGGAAATGAAGTCAACAATGCAATTCTTACAGCAAGGATTCATCGAAAAGTGTTACAATAACCCAGCCAAGGGTTAAGAAAGAGGAAACAAACACTAATCGAGTAGAGTCCAGAGGATCTCGAAAGGAAAATGAAAGGTTATCTTTTACACCTTTACCAGTACCATATGCAGAGATCTATGATTCGCTGTTAAAAGCAGATGTTATAAGGCCTTATCCTTGGTTCCCATGCAACCACCATTCCCTCCTTGGTATGATACAAAGGCACACTGTGTTTACCATGAAGGAATTACGGGTCATTCCATTGAAAACTGTTTAGCATTCAAAAGGGTGGTTCAAAATTTGATCAACACTGGGAAGTTGGAATTCAATACACCATCTGTATCAAATCATCCATTGCCAAATCATGGAGATAAAAACGTAAATGCAATTCAGGAAGAGAACAGAAAGAAAGCAAAAACTGACATTTCTGAAATTAAATCTCCGTTTGTTTGGGTATTCCAACAACTCTCTGTAGCCGGTATAATTCCACAACAATTCAGCCAAAGCAGAATGAAGGCAAGAATTATTGTGAATATCATCAGGAGCAAGGGCATAAAATTCAATTATGTCCTGAGTTTAGGGATTTGGTGCAAAAATTGATGAACAACAGGGAAATAGAATTCTTTGAAAAGCCAGGAAGAAAAGAAGATAATGTTTGCTCATCAGAGGATTCTAAACCAAGTCAAGAATAAATGATCCTGTGATCATCAATGTAAAAACATCTACGGTGATTCCTGCACCAATAAAGCCGAAAGTAGTTATCACCACTCCTCTACCATTTCCATAAAGATACCCGCAGGGTACCTTGGAATTATACTACCAATGTTTCAATGGTAGGAGGATCTGTTTCTTTAGAAAAAACAGAAGAGAAAATACAAAGCCTGAGTACAACATCGACGTCTGAAGCAGTGAGCGAGGTCGGTTTCTTTACAAGAAGTGGGAGATGTTACTCTCCCAAGACATCCAATGCTTCAGAACAAGTGAAAGCAAAAGGAAAAGCCATGGCAATACCTCAGAAGGTATTTGAGGATGAATCCCTTCCAGCATTAATGAGCCTGTGACAGAAAAACAAGCCCAAGAATTTTTGAAATTTTTGAAACATAGTGAGTATAGTGTGGTTGAACAACTACACAAACAACAAGCGAGAATTTCTATTCTTGATCTCTTGATGAATTCAGAAGCACATAGAATGCTTTGATGAAAATCCTCAATCAAACATTTATCCCCGAAGATATATCCCTCAATAAACTTGACAGAATTGTGGGACATATAGCCGCTGACAATTACATAACGTTCACAGATGATGAAATACCGGAAGGCGGAATGGGGTCAGTAAAAGCTTTGAACATCACGACACATTGTCATGGTCATGTGTTGCCAGGAGTATTGATTGACAATGGATCCGCTCTCAACTTGATGCCCCTAGTTACACTTCAAAGAATGCCTCTGGATCAATCACACATGAAGAGTTATCAGAATGTGGTACGAGCATTTGATGGTACTCAAAAAGAAGTGCTTGGGAAAATGGAAATACCTTTGTTAATCGGCCCAGTCGTGTACAATATTGACTTTGTGGTGATGGACATCCACCCCACATATAATTGTCTATTAGGGAGGCCATGGATTCATTCAGCAGGAGCCGTTCCTTCTTCATTACATCAAAAATTGAAATTTGTTGTTGATGGACAACTAATATGCGTTAGTGCTGAAGAAGAAATCATTGCGTCTGTAACAAGCGATGTTCCATATATCGACACCAATGATGAGGCTCTTGAATGCTCTTTTCGAGCTCTTGAATTTGTAAATGCAACCTATATTGCAGAAGGAAGCAAAATTCCATATCCCAGATTGTCTGATTGCACCAAGATGACGCTACAACAAACTTTAGGAATCGGAGCTAAAGCTGGGAAAGGTCTAGGAAAGAATCTTCAAGGGATTTCAGTTCCTATCAGTATAAAGATGAAAAAAGACCGTTTTGGGCTGGGATTTAAGCCCAATCTTCAGCAAAAGAACAAAGAGATGAAAAGAAGATGTGAAGACAGAAAGGCAAAATTGAAAGGGGGAGAAATCCTTTGGAAATACATGTCTTTCCCACAGTTGAAGACCATATTCAGATCAGGGGGAACAATTAATGTGGAACAGCAGCTTGTTGAAGCCTTTAAAGAAGAAAAGTTGACGAAAGATCAAGACATAGTTGAAGAAGCTATGAATGGATTATTATCAACATGATCATAAATGACAACAAGACTGGCAAGTACTTGGATAGGATTCGACCATGTCTTCCTGGAGAAACCCTCACCAATTGGACCACTGAAGATCTTCCTATAGTTTTAATATTAATGTAGAGTAATATTCAGAACTAATCTTTATGTTTAGCTCAAAAATATGAAAACTTTTTGTTATCTTGTAAAAGAAATTATGTTAAATATAAGAAATTTTCTTTAAAATTTTTAGATGGCAATCATTCTTTACATTTTCCTACATTTTTACATTTATTTATTTTCATAAATTTACTATATTCTTTCGGAAATGTTCTGACTTAAATTTGCAGGTGTCACCGTGTTAATAGCATGTTTATTCCTAGATTTAATCCAGTGATAAATTTAGAGCAGCCTATATGTCTGGAAGAAATCAATGGTTGTGAAGATGAACTAGAATGTGATGTTCCTACTGAACTATTAAGATTGGTAGAAAAAGAAGACAAACAAATTCTACCCCACAAAGAAGAGGTTAAGACTGTGAATTTGGGAACAGATGAAGAAAGAAAAGAGGTGAAAATTGGTACTACTCTGACAGTCCAGATAAAACAAGAATTGATAAATCTCCTTCAAGAATTTAAAGATATCTTTGCATGGTCTTATCAAGATATGCCTGGTTTGAGCACAGATATAGTGATACACAAGCTTCCAATCAATCCAGAATATAAACCGGTTCAACAAAAGCTCAGAAGAATGAGGCCAGAAATGTTGTTGCAAATCAAAGAAGAAGTGATGAAACAAATCAATGCAGGTTTCCTACAGGCATCTAAATACCCAGAATGGGTAGCCAACATTGTTCCCGTACCTAAAAAAAATGGAAAAGTTCGAATGTGCGTGGATTACAGAGATCTCAACAAAGCTAGTCCGAAAGATAGTTTTCCCTTACCCCACATAGACACATTGGTGGATAATACTGCAGGACATGCATGGTTTTCATTTATGGATGGATTTTCAGGATATAATCAGATAAAAATGAATCCTGAAGACATGGAAAAAACAACATTTATAACCATGTGGGGCACATTCTGTTATAAAGTGATGCCATTTGGATTGAAAAATGCAGGGGCAACGTATCAAAGAGCCATGGTAACTTTGTTTCATGACATGATGCACAAAGAGATTGAAGTATATGTAGATGACATGATTGCCAAATCCCGAACTGAAAAAGAACATATTCAAAATTTGAGGAAGCTTTTCCAGAGATTGAGGAAGTATCAATTAAAGCTCAACCCCGCTAAATGCACTTTGGAGTAACTTCTGGGAAACTTTTGGGATTTGTGGTCAGCAAAAAAGGAATTGAGATTGATCCAGATAAAGTCAAAGCAATTCAAGATCTTCCACCACCCAATACAAAAAAGAAGTTCGAGGCTTTTTGGGAAGATTAAATTATATCTCGGTTCATTTCTCAATTAACTGATAAATGTGATCCAGTGTTCAAATTACTTCGAAAGAACAATCCTGAAGTCTGGAATGAAGAATGTCAAGAAACTTTGGATATTATTAAGAAATATTTATCCAATGCCCCCATTTTAGTATCACCAATGCCAGATAGACCATTAATTCTCTACTTGACGGTCTTCGAAAATTCGATGGGATGTGTACTAGGACAGCATGATGAATCTGGAAGAAAAGAAAAAGCTATATTATCTGAGCAAGAAATTTACTGATTGTGAAGTTCGATATCCACCAATACAAAAATTATGTTGTGCCCTGGTGTGGGCTACTCGAAGACTCAGACATATATGTTATACCATACTACTTGGTTGATATCAAAACTTGATCCTTTAAAGTTCTTAATGGAATCACCAGCTTTGACAGGCAGAATGGCTAGATGGCAGATGTTATTATCCGAGTTTGATATTATATATGTCAACCAAAAAGCGGTAAAAGGAAGTGTCATAGCTGATTTTCTGGCCAGTCGTGTATCAAATGATTATCAGCCTTTGAACTTCAATTTTCCCGATGAAGATCTGTTGTGCATATCCATGAATGAAGAAGTCAGAACAAATGATGAATTTGCAACTTGGAAGCTTTATTTTGACGGAGCATCTAATGCTTTGGGACGAGGAATTGGGGCAGTGTTAATTTCTCCAGAAAATGTTTATTATCCCTTTACAAGTAGACTGGAGTTCTTTTGCACCAATAACATAGCAGAATATGAAGCTTGTGTCATGGGATTGAAAGCAGCTATAGAAAGAAAAATCAAATTTCTCAAGATATATGGAGATTCATCTTTAGTGGTGTATCAATTGCGAGGAGAATGGGAAACAAAAGATCCCAAATTGTTGGAATACCGAAATTTTACACTCAAATTAGTGAAAGGATTTGAAAGAGTCACCTTCAATTATTTACCTCGAGAAGAAAATCAAATGGCAGATGCTTTGGCTACATTAGCTGCTATGTTTCAGGCCACTAAAAAAGTTGATATGATGCCAATCAAAATGCAAGTGTATGAAATTCCTGCACATTGTTATAGTGTGGAAGAAGAGGTAGATGGTAAACCATGGTATCATGATATCTTGCAATATATCAAAAATCAAAGTTATCCACCAAATGCATCAGAAATTGATAAAAGAACCTTGAGAAGAATGGCTGCTGGATATTTTCTTGATGGAGAGATTATGTATAGAAAAAGCAATGATCAAATGCTATTGAGATGTTTAAATACCAGCGAAGCTCGAAACGTCATTGAAGAAGTACACAGTGGAATATGTGGATCACATGCAAATGGTCTTTCCATGGCCAGAAAAATAATGAGATATGGATACTATTGGGCTACTATGTACACAGATTGCATTAATTATGCAAGGAAATGTCATAAATGCCAGATATATGCAGACAAGATTCATGTACCCCCATCTCCTCTACATGTAATGACAGCACCCTGGCCATTTTCTATGTGGGGAATAGATGTCATTGGGGCAATCACACCAAAAGCATCAAATGGACATTGTTTCATCCTTGTGGCAATTGATTATTTTACTAAATGGGTTGAAGCTGCTTCATACACCAATATTAAGAGGTCCACAGTCTGCAAATTCATAAAGAAAGAGATAGTTTGCCGATATGGCCTACCAGAAAGGATCATTACAGATAATGCTCTGAACCTGAACAACAAAATGATGACCGAACTTTGTGCACAGTTCAAGATCAAACATGCAAACTCAGTGGCATATCGTCCAAAGATGAATGGGGCAGTTGAAGCAGCAAATAAGAACATCAAGAGAATCATTACAAAGACTACTGAAACTTACAAAGATTGGCACGAGAAGTTACCTTTTGCTCTATATGCATACCGAACTACTGTTCGAACATCTACTGGGGCAACACCGTTTTCTTTAGTCTACGGGATGGAAGCAGTCTTACCAATTGAAGTTGAGATTCCATCGCTCCGAATATTGAGAGAAACAAAATTGGATGAATCTGAATGGATCCAAGCTAGAGTTGATCAATTGAACCTTGTTGAGGAGAAAAGATTGAAAGCTATTTGCCATGGACAGATGTATCAAAAACGGATGATGAAGTCTCATGATAAAAAGTACATCCAAGAGAATTCCAAGAGGGTGATCTAGTACTAAAAAAGATCTTGCCTATACATAAAGATTTCCGTGGGAAATGGATGCCTAATTGGGAATGGCCATACATTGTGAAAAAGGCTTTTTCTGGAGGAGCGTTGATCTTGGCAGAAATGGATGGAAAAATTCTGAAAAATCCAATAAACTCGGATTCTGTCAAGAAATATTATGCTTGAAGAGAAAAAAGAAGAAAAAAGAAAAAAAATAGAAAATGAAAAAAGAAAAAAAAAAGAGAAGAAAAAAAAAGGAAAAAAGAAAAAGGGGGTCAAGGTGAAAACCCGCAAAGGGCATCTTGTAATCAAAGGAAGGATTTGAGTTGAAAACCTGAAAAGGCGGCTCAAATGCAGGTTGATATTAGGCATCCGGCAATTGAATTCTTAAGATTTTGACAGTTTGGAAGAAACTTCACATCTACAAGCATTTCAACAACGTTTGAGATCTTCCAGACAAAAGCTTACATCATCTCTAAATTGTGTCAACTTGATTAATTTAGAAATACTTATGCTTATAATTTGTTGAGACATTTGAATTTTTATCATTCTTATGTTTTCCATGACTTTGAATACAATTCTATCTATTTCAAGTTCAATTTATTTGAGAGACAATTTATTTTTGGAAATTCAATTTATTCTAATTTAAAGATTTCTGAATATCACTTTATGTTAATACTTTTGAATACATGGAATACAAAGTAGGCAAATCATCACTAGCTTAAAGCCATGAACATTAAGATTGTTACAAGTGGTGCTACCGACAACAAGGTCGAATCCGCCAAATCTACTCATCAATGGCTCCAACCGATCACCATTCAGTTCTTGCACATCTGTTTTCAAAGATATACTAAGACAATAGAAGGCGATCTTTGCAATACTGATTCCAGCAAAAAAGAAACAAGACATTGATATCACTGGGAAACATGTCTCTAAACAGATCCTTATGTATAGTTTTTAAAGAAACCTAGAAGTATTTCCACCTCATCAGGTTCAAGTGGAGCAACTTTATTCCTTCCAACCCATACTAGATTCCATTTTCAGCATTCATTAAGAACATACTTCTGGACACTCTAAGGTGGCTCATTGTCATAAGCTTCAAGAACCTTACAGATCCTTTCTGTCAATTTGGCACTTCCTGTACATGTTTATAAACAGTTTAATTTTATTCTTGGATTCCAAGAAGGCCATCATTTCTTTGTCAATGGAAAAGCATCAGCACATGAAAGAAGCAGAATAAGAGAAACTCTGTTGGCAGATTATGAATATAGCCTTTTTTAGTGTAGCAGCATGGAAATGCTTCAAATCTACAAATTCTGGCTTTACATCGAATAAGTACTGTGATATCCCAGTCCAAGCATTGAATTTGGAAGATGAATTTACCAATAGCATCTTCTGGAAGTGTTCTTTGAGTTATCTGACCTGGTTTAACAGAACCAATCATTGAATTTGGAAGATGAATTTACCAATAGCATCTTCTGGAAGTGTTCTTTGAGTTATCTGACCTGGTTTAGCAGTCCAAGCATTGAATTTGGAAGATGAATTTACCAATAGCATCTTCTGGAAGTGTTCTTTGAGTTATTTGATCTGATTTAACAGAACCAATCATTGAATTTGGAAGATGAATTTACCAATAGCATCTTCTGGAAGTGTTCTTTGAGTTATCTGACCTGGTTTAACAGAACCAATCATTGAATTTGGAAGATGAATTTGCCAATAGCATCTTCTGGAAGTGTTCTTTGAGTTATTTGATCTGATATATAGAATCAATCATTGAATTTGGAAGATGAATTTACCAATAGCATCTTCTGGAAGTGTTCTTTGAGTTATTGATCTGATTATATAGAACCAAGCATTGAATTTGGAAGATGAATTTGCCAATAGCATCTTCTGGAAGTGTTCTTTGAGTTATCTGATTTGGTTGGACAGAACAATCATTGAATTTGGAAGATGAATTTACCAATAGCATCTTCTGGAAGTGTTCTTTGAGTTATTTGATCTGAAGAAGTGCATCAGCAGCCTTAGTCATTTGAGCAGCATATAAATTTGCCAATTCTGCAATTAATGAATTTGGACCACACATCTCTACATGGCTATTGAAGCTTCAGCCTTGAGAATCCCATTTTTGTCAAGTATAACAGTTTATTTCCTCATCAGAATCAGAATTCAAGATTTCTCGGTATTAGAAGAACTATCGATATCTGTGAAATCATCTTGAAAAGTTACTTCATAATCAGATGAGTTGTTATCAGACTCAACATGTTGCCTGAATGCAAGCTTTTCAAGAGCCTATACTATTGAGTTTTATTCTCAAGAGATTTTTGTGACATTATATCTACATTTGTCAAAGATGATAGATTTCTTTCATTTGAAGAAGAAAAATCTATTGGGTTTTTACAAATTGAAGAAATATTCAATTCACCAATCTGAAATCAAACAACTCAACATTCATGCATCATATTTTAAGTGTTTACAAAAATAGGTGCATTTTCATTCATTTTCATCTATGTTGAATTTTTAACAGGAATTTCAAAGATTTTAGCAAAGATTCAAATCCATCATTTGATGGATCATCTTTGCCAGAGAAGGTTCATAATGAGAAGAACTCATTTGAAGAAGGAAGAAGAAGTTCATAATAAGAAGAATTTGTTCAACCTTTTACCTGAATCCATCATTTGGTGGATCATCTTTTCCAGAGAAAGTTCATAATGAGAAGAACTCATCTGAAGAAGGAAGAAGAAGTTCATAATGAGAAGAATTTGTTCAACCTTTTACCTGAATTCATCACTTGATGGATCATTTTTTCCAGAAAAAGTTCATAATGAGAAGAACTCATCTGAAGAAGGAAGAAGAAGTTCATAATGAGAAGAATTTGTTCAACCTTTTACCTGAATTCATCACTTGATGGATCATTTTTTCCAGAAAAAGTTCATAATGAGAAGAACTCATCTGAAGAAGGAAGAAGAAGTTCATAATGAGAAGAATTTGTTCAACCTTTTACCTGAATTCATCATTTGATGGATCAACATTGCCAGGTAGAGTTCAACCTTTTACCTGAATTCATCACTTGATGGATCATTTTTTCCAGAAAAAGTTCATAATGAGAAGAACTCATCTGAAGAAGGAAGAAGAAGTTCATAATGAGAAGAATTTGTTCAACCTTTTACCTGAATCCATCAATTGATGGATTATCTTTTCCGGAGAAGTTCATAATGAGAAGAACTCATCTGAAGAAGAAAGAAGAAGTTCATAATAAGAAGAACTTGTTCAACTTTTGGCATAATTCTATCACAGAAGGAGATAGATTAACATCAGCATTTCTAGAGAAAGTTCATAATGAGGAGAACTCATCAAGAGCTTATTCAACCTTTTGAATGACTCTATCACAGAAAGGAGGTTATCATTATCCCCAGCAGAAAGTTCATAATAAGAAGAACTTATTTGGAGAGAGAGAAGATTTTATTCAATATCTCCATTATGATCAAAGTAAAGTCAAATGGATAAAAAATTTTTATTATCTTTTCATCTTTGCCCTATTCTTGTTAATACAAGAATGAGCAAAGAGGGCAGCTGAAGATACTAATTTTTTTATCCATATTATTATATTATATTATTATTATTATTATTATTACTATTATCATTATTATTATTATTATTATTATTATTATATTATTATTATTACTATTATTATTAAATATATTAAATACATATAAATATTATTAAAAATAAATAAATAATAAAAAAATATAATTACAGGCCCAATTACAATTGGACCGGCCCAGTTACAAACCAACCAGAGCCGGTCCAAATCCAACCAGAAACCCTAAATATTTGGGTCTCCAGTTAGGGTTTCCTAACCCTAATCTAGACAGCCGCCATCTTCAATCTCAACCGTTGGATCTGGTTTGATCCAACGGTCCACCATTTGCCAGAGGAAACCCTAGGGTATCTATACCCTAGGGACACGTCCCAGCGCCGCCGCTGCTGCTTCCAGAAGCCCTCACCGCCTCCGCCGCTGCCACGTCCCGAATGATGCTTCCAGAAGATCAACGCCAGCCGTCCATGCAAGGCTACGGGGTGAGTCACCACTGGTAGTCCGGTGACTCACCGAGGCCCCCTCTTCGGACCGGTCTGAGACGAACACCGGTGGTGGCTATAAAAGCCACCACCCATCTGCGAAAAAAAAAAGAAAAGGAAAGGGAGACAGAAGCCAGGGGACAGAGACAGAACCAAAAAGAAAAAAAAAAAGGAAAATAGAGAGAGATATAAAACTACCAACGATCCCAACAGAGCAAAAACAAAAACAGAAGGAAAAAGAGAGGAGAGAAGCTTACCAAGGAAGCCTTGACCGTCGCCGGAAGCACTGAACATCGCCGGAGAACCGAAAATACCGAAGGTATATTTATAGATCTGCTCCGATTGGGAGCCATTTAAGGAAAAAGAACATCGGAACCGTCCTTAGGACGGTCCGATCTATCCAATAGTATAAAAATAAATTTTCCGGCCACCAGATGCGGTGGCCGGCGGGGACACTCGCGGCGGCAGACGGCTGTCGGATTCCCTCCGGTGAGGGAATCTAGAGAGAGGCCAGAGAGAATTCTCTCTCTCTCTCTCTCTCTTTCTGCTTAAAGAAAAAAAAAATGAAATGGCTGGCCCTTCGGGCCAGCCGGTTTGGACCATTTATAGTCCTTCCCGAACGACGTCGTTTCGGGAAGGACTATGCGCGTAATTACAAAATAGTTAAATCCCGTCCGTAGTCCTCCCAACTTGTAAATTTTATATATTTTGGTCACTAAACTGAATTTATAATAATTTTAATTCAGTCTTTGAATTTTAATTTTATTTATTTTAGTCCTTTTTATTAAAATAATATATTTAGGATAAATAACAGATTTAATCCCTCAATTTTAATAAATAATATTTTAATCCTTAGTTTATATTTTAATTTATTTTATTATAATATCCGAATTTTAGATGATTTTATTTTAGTCACTAAATTATTAAATAAAAAAAATAACATATTTAATCCCTATAATTTTGATTAATTATGAATTAGACTTTTAATTTTATTTTTACTGTAATTTAGTCATTTATTTTATATGTTTTCATTTATTTTATTGTTTTTAAATATATTGTTTTAATAGTATTTTTATTTTTATTTTATTTTATGAATAAATATTTTTATATATTCATAAATATATATATATAATAAATAGTAATTTTTAAATATTTATTTTAATATCGAAGAAAAGGACAGTCTTAATACAACTGGATGTCCTATTCTGATATTTTAAAATTAAAAAGTAAACAATATTATTTAAATTAATATTTATCAATATCAAAGAAAAGAGCTGTCTTAAGGCACCTAGAAGTTCTTTTCTGATATTTTTAAATAAATAAATATTTTTTATATAATTTTGAAATAATAGAATTATAAATTAAATATATTTTTGTATTTTTAAATTTTAATAATAGAGACAATTTATAATTAAAAAGTACCAATTTTGGGCGTTGTAGGGGTGCTAATCCTTCCCTAAACGTAACCGACCACGAATCCCTTTTTATTATTAAAAAGAACGAATTTTTGGTTATAAACGCAGATCAGTTTAATTCTTTTAATTGATGTTTTCTTAAAATCTCTTTCAAAAGATATTTTTTAGGTATTCGACCTACCTGACCCAAAAGGCCGATGGAGACTCACAAATTATTTTCAAAACCATTTATTCACATCAATTTCCCCGCCAAATTTAACATTTCGTGCCCGGACGAAAACCGGTTACGACAGTGTTATCTTCCGATATACCCACAATAGCGTCCGCTATGGTCGCAATCGCATTATACGCGACATGACTGAAAACACGACAGCGATCGTGATTTGAATCATGATTTTGATCTTTTATGGAATGTTATTAATTAATATTTAAATATTAATTTAAAATAGACTTTAAAAGAAACTCAGACACGGTTAAGTAATATTTCTCAAAAATAACACACTATTAACTAATAATTCAATTTACAATTAAATTTTAAAAATATTTTTTTAAAAAATACTTTTAAATTATTTGTTTTAATATTTAAAGAATTGATATTATTGTTAAAAATTGTTTTTAAGAAGATACTTGATTTCAATTATATTTAATTTTTAATAGTATAATAAGAAATGGACCAAGAGCGTGTTTGGGGTGCGACCGCAATCCTTAAAAATTTTAAACTCTCTTATAATTTAAATTTTTTCTTTATATTTTTTATTGATTATTTAATTTCACACCCCTAAAATTTTTATAGCTGCACATCCCTTAAAATTTTTAATATAACTATTTAAATTTATACCACTGACATAAATTCTTGCGTTCGTTTATGATTATGATATAAAATATACCAACTTAAATAATGATAAAAATATATAAAAAAATAACGAAATTGTTGAATATCCACTTTAAAAACATTTTCGATGGTCTAAATAAGACGGGTTGAATTTAAATTAAATTAATGTAAATTCGACTTTTATTTTTTAAAATTTTTTAAGGAGGGTCGTTGGATAATGAAGACGGAGAGTATGGTTACTACTTACTATTTGTTTATATTATGATCCAGGGATGTCCTAGATTGCATTATGAACTGCTCAATCATGTAATTGTCTCACTTTATTCTATTAATCTGCTTAACTTTTCCTGCAAGCTATTTGCATATCGACAAAAATGCACAAGTGAACACAAACCAATGAAGGTCCCCCCCAAAAAAAGGTAAAGTACACAACTAGTACCCCCACTATATGGTGGTTTTTTTATTGAGTCACTGACTATTAAAAGTTACAAAATGATCTCACGGCTACTGCTTTGCTGAGTCCTCCGGCTATTAACAATTATAAAATGGTCATCTGACTATTTATATGTTTCAAACTCATCCTCTTCCGTTAAAATATTAACGATCATCTGAGCTGGACGTTAACTTGTTGATTGGAATATGATAAAATTTCATCCTGAAATTGTTTATGCTATATTTTGAGGATTAAGTCTTCGTTTATTTAGGGATGGCAATAAGTCCCGTTGGGTGGGTTATTCTAATTTAATTTGAGTATAATATTTTTTGTTTGCCATTTAATTTAATTAAGATTAAAAAACATTTAACTCAAAATTTAGTCTGATTTTAAAGTAAATTGTAATCGGTTTTACTTGATTTGTTATAAATATATATAAAAATTATTATTATTATTATTATTAGTTAAAATAAAGATTAATTAAAATATAAATAAGATGTATATTGCATCAATCTTTTCTAATTAAATACGTAGAATATTAATTATATTATTATTCTTGAATCGAGTATTTTTTATTCTAAATTTAAATTTCATTCAACTAGACCTTATACTTAAAATAGACAATTCAACTTAAATTTAAACTTTGGGAAAAAAATTAACCTTATAAAATTGGATCAAATGATAAATTCAGATAAAATACTCATGGATAAGGTTTTATATTATCCTCTTTAATCTAAACAACGAATCCAACCTGAAAGTAAAAAAAAACTCCCTCTGACAGAACAAAAGAACATGATAAGGTTGTATGTTTTTTAAGCAGAAAACAAAAGCATTTTCTTTAACCCCGACGATGCTTCACATGTTCTCTAATACTTCTTGTACGAATTTATAAACTCTATGTAGGACAAAAACTCCCATACCCCAGCATCGTTAGCCATTAGATCCCTCCTCCCTTATTAATAATGTCATTATTCCTTAATCCAGCTGTTAATCTCAAAGTAGTACACTCGAAGCTGTGCATCTGGAATAATAGTGAGCTTTTCCTATATTAATTATTACAATTTATGCCATTCATTTCTCTTTATTTTTAGGCAAAAAGGTTAACTTTTGCCCTCTAATAGACTCAATTTATCACTTTTGTCCCTATCGTATTTTCGCATTAATTTAGCCTTTGAACTTGCTCAATTGTATTTTTCTTTACTCTACCCCTAATTTAAAATCCTATATTATAAACCCTAAACCTTAATAACATGGACAAAAATAATAAACTAAGTCTACTGCATGAACGAATGTAGGCTTACTTTTATTATTGTTGTTTCACGTTTTGGTTTTCTCAGCTCAAGAAGCTGACAAATGCTGCTGAATTTTTAAATTTACTTGACAAAGATGTAAAATTAAAATAATAAATGAAAAGAAAATAGGTTTCGTTAGTACAATGAACCTGGTGAACTGTTGGAATGCACGAGAGTTTGCATTTAAATCATTTTCAATCTTTTGCTTTTATCTGCTGGACGCCTTACATTACATTTGACGATTTCGTATGTTACAACGTGTTACAATAGTACTTAAATTATTTTGCAAGGAATTATACTTCATGATAAGATACAGATATAGAGAGCATATTTTTAAGAGAAATAATTAAAACTTTCAAACATATTTTTATAAAATAGTTATGAAAAGTATCATTTTAATTTTATAAGTCAAATTATTGGGGGGGGGGGGAACTAGGCTATATAAAAATTGGTAGTAGTGACCTACTATAAATAAATTATAAGGGTAATTATGTCTCTAATTAATTATAGCTGTTGAAAATAAAATTGAGATTAAGAAACGGTCCCATAAGGTGGAGACCAAGTCCCGGTTTTACTATTACAACATTTAGTTTACAAACAAGCAACGACTTTACCTGTCGAACACTCGAACTATTCATGCGAACCATCAAAATTCAACCACTGTCATTTATCACCGAACAAAAAGGCAAAAAATAAAAAATCATTGGAAATTATATCTGCTTTACTTTTATCATACTGTGACACGAGCTTTTTAGGTACAAACAAATTCAGATGCATTGCATGATATCATTTAAAACATGGAGATGAAATTATTAAAATTTTCAAATAAAAGAACTGAAATGATATTAGAAAAGGGAGGGTCGTTTTCCATATGAAAGAATTTGGGAAGTGCTGTGGTAGCCAATGGGGTTGTCGTTTGATGGACTTTCCGCACATGGCGGTTAGGTATGGGTCGTGGGCGCACCAGTTGTGAACAAAGCGACAAAGCAGAGTCACCGTGCGGAGCCGAAAACACGAGCCATGTGTGCCGACGTTTCCACGACACTTGGCGTGTAGACCGTGCGTTGTGGCACATGCCAATGCTTCTCATCTGGAATCGCTAGGTCGCTCGTGCCTCACCTTACCGACTGCAACACTTGACCTGGACAAGTTGGACCCAAAAAATATCTAAAACTATAATTCACTTTTTGTGTTATGGACGTACTAACTCAACCAACATTTTTTAGATTTTTTTTCTGTTTATATCAGATTTTAATAAGGAATTTTATCTCTTGTCTCTTCATAATTAAGTAAATCATTCAAAAATACAAGTATTCATATCATCCTCTTTAGGATTGTATGAGATAAAATCTCAAGATTAAAACCAAGTACAATTATTTAAAAAGTATAATATTATTCGATTGTTGAAGATTTACTGTTGTTGAAAAAAACAAAACTTCATTGATTTTTCTAAAGAAAGTTAAATAAAATGGAAAAACATAATAATTATTTTGATAATCTTAGATTACAAAAATGAGGCATTAGAATATTAAAAGATGAAAAAAGAAGCATAAAATCTAAAAATAAATAAATACCTAAGATATTTATTTATGGCAAAAGGGTCACATTTACCTCCGTAGTAGACTTAATTTATTATTTTTCCCCTATAGTATTTTCGCATTAATATAGCTCTCGAAGTTACTCAATTGCATCATTTTATACCCTACTCTAACTTAAAATCCTAAATTATAAACCCAAAACGCTAAACCTTAACCATATTATCTCTAAACTCTAAACCCTAAACTCTAACTTATTATCTATAATTTAGGGTTTCAAGTTAGGGGAAGAGTATAAAATGATGTAATTAAACAACTTTGAGGGCTAAGTTGATGAGAAAATACGATAGGGATGAAAATGATAAATTATGTCTACTATAGGGGTGTGTATGGTTCATGGAATGTAAGATTACCAGTTGGAATATGATTACCAGCGGGAATAAGATTACTAGGAATGTTGTATTTTGTGTTTGGTTCGTTTAGCTGGAATGTAAGATTACATTGTTTGGTTAAAGGAATAAAAGATTATTAGAATGTATATATTACCAAATTGTCCTTATTATATATTTGTTTTTTTAACAAGTTGAATTCTACTATAATATTACTATAATTAATTTATATATATTTTCTTTAAAAATTTTAAATTTATAATATATATATATATATATTTACAAAATTGAAAAGATAAATAGGTTTAATGAAAGGGTAAAATTTTATTTTAACACCTTAACTTCATATAAAATTCTAATTATGGACTTTTGTAAATCTAAAATAATTTAAGGATAAATTAGTAATTTAACCTTCGTAGAAATTTTATTATTCAACGATAGAAGAATGATATTTGAAGGGGGGGGGGGAAATTAAGGGCATTTTAGTCCAAAACGCCAGTAATCCAACAATACCTAAGGGAAGGGGGCAATCATATTCCCCGTAATATACCCCCCAAAATACCACTGTTGAGAATAAAATATTACCGAAGAATAGGATTACTGACCAACCAAACAGGGGAATGACATTCCATTCCCCCGATAATCTCATATTACCTGAACCAAACACCCCAGGGGTAAAGGTATTCCTTAATCCTTTATTTATCAAATATTTTTTCTCATTCTTCTATGTTAATTAATTATTTTCATGATTAATTAAACTAAATTAATTTGAGTGAAATGGAATGATGAATATCCGAAAATGCAAAATTTGAAAACGGCATTGCATTGGTACTTTTTAGGGGTCAAGTCGAGTGTTTGGGCATTGTCTAACCCCATACATGGGTTGGCCTCCAAATGTAAACAAAACGACTACCTTTTGTTTTATACGGGGACCGTACCAGAAGGATTACATCTACTAGCCCATTTTCAAAGAGAGGAAAATTTTCATATACGACATGGAAATTCTATGGTAATGCATGCAAAATATAGCTACAGCTATGGCTATCCAATGGGCGTTTACTCCTCCAGGACGGATGAGGGTTAGACCTAAAATTTCCACATTTGTGCAATCCAACTAAACTTGTACTGTTAACGCTATACCTAATCTCATGCGCTTCACGAGCTTAATATCCACCAAAACAGTAAATTACTGGATTTTATCACACTCGATCATGATGTAAAAATATATATTTAACCCGACCCGATCCGACCTACAACATTCTAGATGTAATGGAAGTCGTGTTCTAAGCACATTCAAGAACATGGTGGCCATTGCCCTGTTAAACCAACCTATTACGGTCGACAAAAACTTATCAATTTCAAAACAGATTTGACCAAAGAAAGCAAAGGGGAGTGGAGATATGCAATAACAACATTCCCTTCCGGATCTTTCACTCGGCATTAATTAAATGGACTTTGAATAAAGTTAATGAAGTAGAAAAATTAATTGGAAAATTCTAAAAGCAGCAATCATTAATGAACAAACGCCATTAATTTAATTTATAAAATTTTAAACTCCAAATGATTCAATGTATAATTATAAATTAGTTAGAAATTTAAAGATACATTATTTAAAATAAAGGGTAAACTATACTAGTGTCCACCTAACTATTGTCCATTTTCATTTTGACCAATATTTTTGAAATTTTGTTAATATGGTCACTCAACTATTTAAATGCATCCAATTAAGCCACTTGTCGTTAATATTTAACGGAGAAACTGACGTGACAGTTAAAATATTTGGTATAATTCCACATTTGTTCACTATTACTTATATATTCGATCAATTTAGTCTTAATTTTAATAAACTAAAATAAATTTAATCTCAAATCTTTAATTTTAAAAGATTTTAAAAGTTACGACATATTATATATTTATAATAAAACAAATTTTTTACTAGAAATTTCGTTTATAATAAAACAAGAATTTTCTAAAGTGTGGGGCCCTTAAAATTTTAGGGTCCTGCGACATATCACATCCTACACATATAAAAGGACATGCTTAAATAGACACAAAATTTTATATGAAAAATCATTTAAAAAATCACGAGTATAAAAAGAGAAGTTTCATTGTCGAAAATAGAAGAATACAAAAGTATTTTTAGAATTCGACTTGACTTCTAACTTTGATCCCTATGTTTATTTCTATGAATAGTTACTTAATCATATGAAAATTTATGTATTATGAAAGCTACTAAAACTATGTTTCTTACTTTCAATCAACATAAAAATAGGATAGACTTCATACTTTCAATCAAACTAAGTTTCCCACTTTCATACTTTTCTCTTAGTTTGGTATCTTCATCAATTTGAGTCAAATCAAATTATAAATACTATATTGATGGTGAAGGTTTTTAATTACACAAATAAAATGAATAAGTCATCATGTGTCAAATATATTTATTAATTTATAAAATAATAATTAAAGATAGTAGATGATTTCCTAAAAATCAAGTACCATTAAAGGAAAGACTATAATTAAAGAATGTACATTCTATCCTCTTCCTCCAAGTAGCCACAGTGGTATTGTTATCCTCTTGAGCGCAATGAGATCCAAAAAATACCTTTCAGCGATTTTCTTTATTTAAAATTTTGATATTTTCTCTTTCACATCTGCATATTCATACCATCTGACCCATACTAATTAATATTTGCTCAACTTCACAATTATGATGGTCAAAAGTATGCGCTTTGATTATTGATCTGAATGCCGCCATGCAACCGCTTTATGGTCGAATTTAATAGAGGATGAGTGTGTCTTACCTTTTTGCTTTTAATTAGTTTTTATGCATAAACAGTGATAAGCATCACTAACGATAAATAATTATTAATTTAATTTAGAAAAATTTAAATTTTAAAAAACTCAACATATAATTATAAATTAGTTAAAAATTTAAAGATAAATTATTTAAAATAAAGGGTAAACTATACCAGTGATCACCTGACTATTATCGCTTTTCATTTTGACCAATATTTTTGAAATTTTGTCAATCAGGTCACTCAACTATTTAAATACATTCAATTAAGCCACGTGTAGTTAATATTTAACGAAGAAACTGATGTGACAGTTAAAATATTTGGTATAATTACACATTTGGTCATTGATACTTATATATTCTATCAATTTGGTCCTAATTTTAATAAATTAAAATAAACTTAACCCTCAAATCAAATAGTGTCATGTATAATGACCCAAAATTTAACTTTTTATTTTAATTTTAAAAGTTACGGCATATTCTATATTTATATAACAAAACAAAATTTATAACAAAACCTTTTTCTTAAAAAATGAACAACTCATTCAATAATTTATGATATTAAATTTAAAGTAAACTAAATTTATCGCCCTTTTGATATAGGTCAATCTTTTAGTGCAAACAATTTCATGCTAAGTCCACCGATAATCTTATCAGTATAAACTTTTATTAAGATTGACATAAAATTTTATGGTACCATAACCTACTTTGGTTTTACGGAAAATAAAGTTGATTAGCCCATGCATATAAAGTTCGTTGGACAAATTATTTTATCCTACTACTATTTGTAAATGACATTCTACTTTATATGCATGGGCTAATCAACTTTATTTTCCGTAAAACCAAAATAGGTTATGGTACTATTGACGAGATGCTTCAGAGAATCATAAATGAAATTTCTAATAAAAATTTTGTTTTTGAGGTTAAGTTTATTTTAGTGTATTAAAATTAAGACCAAATTGATAGAATATATAAGTATCAATGACCAAATGTGTAATTATACCAAATATTTTAACTGGCTCATCAGCTTATCCGTTAAATATTAACGACAAGTGGCTTAATTGAATGTATTTAAATAGTTGAGTGACCTGATTGAAAAAAAAATAAAAAATATTAGTTAAAATGAAAAGCGATAATAGTCAGATGGTCACTGGCATAATTTACCATTCATTTTAAATAATTTATCTTTAAATTTTTAATTAATTTATAAATATACGTTAAGTCCTTTAAAATTTAAATTTTTATAAATTAAATTAATAATGTTCGTCGTTAATGATGTTCATCGTTGCTCGTGCATAGAAGAATCATCCAAACTAATTAAAAGCAAAAAGGGAAGAGACACTCATCCTCTATTAAATTCGACCATAAAGCGGTTGCATGGCGGCATTCAGATCAATAATCAAAGCACATACTTTTGACCATTATAGTTGTGAAGTTGAGCAAATATTAATTAGTATGGGTCAGATGGTATGAATATGCAGATGTGAAAGAGAAAATATCAAAATTTTAAATAAAGAAAATCGCAGAAAGATATTTTTCGGATCTCATTGCGCTCAAGAGGATAACAATACCACTGTGGCTACTCGGAGGAAGAGGATAGAATGTACATTCTTTAATTATAGTCTTTCCTTTAATGGTACTTGATTTTTAGGAAATCATCTACTATCTTTAATTATTATTTTTATAAATTAATAAATATATTTGACACATGATGACTTATTCATTTTATTTGTGTAATTAAAAACCTTCACCATCAATATAGTATCTATATTTTTTAAACCCTGACACCTCTAATTATACCAAAATTTAAATAAGTGTTTGATTTCAATTATAGATGGTTAGGTCTTTATTTAGAAAATCACGAACATTTGAGTTTTTCAATTGTATTATCTTGGTCACACTAACTTTCCTTAAATTTATTAACGTTGTAAAATTTGTTTTGGTTAAAATTAAAAATTTATAAAACAATTATAAAAAATCTTACGGTTTTTGAACTTGTTCATCTATGTGAAATTTTGATATTTTGTTAAGTTTGAGTGTCTCAACAAATTTGAGATTTTATATCGAACTCTTTACACTTTCAGAATTCACGTCAATGTGGAGATTGTTAAAGTTTGACCTCAATTTGATCTGACTCAAATTGATGAAGATACCAAACTAAGAGAAAAGTAGGAAAATAGGAAACTTAGTTTGATTGAAAGTATGAAGCCTATCCCATTTTTATGTTGATTGAAAGTAAGAAACATAGTTTTAGTAGCTTTCATAATACATAAATTTTCATATGATTAAGTAATTATTCATATAAATAAACATAGGGATCAAAGTTAGAAGTAAGTCGAATTCTAAAAATACTTTCGTATTCTTCTATTTTAGACAATGAAAATTCTCTTTTTATGCTTGTGATTTTTTCTTAAAGGATTTTTCATATAACATTTTGTGTCTATTTAAGCCGACTTCCTCGCCCATGTAGGGCTTTGGAAAAAAAATTCCCCGTATAGGGCTCTATCCAAATTATTTCTTGAATTGGGGTGTTTGCTACAGTGACCTCATTGGTCGCCAAGTGTTCCATAGGTCGCCAAGTGCTCCTTGCGACAAAGTCTCCTCTGTTGCAGCAACTCTTCTCTCTTCCCTCACTGTTGCAGCTCCATAGGTCGCCAAGTGCTCCATAGGTCGCCGTGTGCTCCTGGAGACCTATGGAGGTCGCCATGTGCTCATGGAGACCTATGGTGGTCACTGTAGCAATCATCATATTTAAGCAAATAATTGTTCGACTGCACTATGTGAAGACTTTTTTTTTTCATTGCATTATTCAAACACTTTTTCCAAGTAAAAGCCCTTATTTTTCATATTTTTACTTTATAGAATAGTTTTAAAAACTCTAACTAGTGAATGATTTAAGGAAAGATCCTAAGATAGGTGGGGTTCAGTCTTTTTGCCGTCCAAAGAAGACAATTGGGCCTTCTTGGAACTTTACTTTTACAATTAATTTGGGCTTTCTGCATGCTCTCTCAAGTTTGGGTTGAGAGATTATCTATTTAAGGTTTACATTTTAATGTAATTGTTTGACTATCCAATGATTTACTTATACTTTCATCTCAACCGTAAACTTTATTGGATTTTATATTTCAAAGATATTCATGTGAATTAATTAAACTTAATTTTCGATTCATTTTATCCGAACCATCTTAGCTTAACCTAAGCTTACACATGAAGGTGAAAGCAAATCAACAAACAAAAGAATTTTTTTTATTAATATGAGTATTAAAAAAAATTAATGGATCCACAGTAGCACCAAAATAAGTCCACACCTACTCCATTGCAATACTGGATGTCGTTACATGTTCATTAGCACCACTTACCCAATGCATAAATCAGAGATTAAGTAGTGCATGACAATGAAGCCAGCTAAGCTAACCACCACGGTCCGCGTCACCACGATATAAACAATCCAAATGGTCGGTTTTCGCTAAAAGCACAACCACAAATCACAACGCAATGGGGCCCACTGCTACCACTTTTGGCCGGTGATCAGAAATCTCCACGCTCCGATCAGCCATCCAACTTCACTCCAACCGTACACGTGGCGAAATACTATTGATTCGGAGACCCTCGCCTGCCATTTTTTCCCGACAGTGACAAGTGGCCCCAAGAAAAAGGGTACCTTTTTGTGTTATTCTTCCTTGGACCCGTCTTGAACCCGGTTAGTAGTCGTTTTACTCGAGTATCGGACCTCTATTAGAGTTATATGTATGTATGCGTGCAAGTAATCTGTGTAAGTGGCAGTTAGCTGCTAGGAGTCTGTTAGGAGTTGGTTATGCTGTTAGTATGGTTGTAACTGCTTATATTTCTTGTATAAAGAGCCTGCATAATGAGCAGCTTAGGATATGCTTGTGTTGTTGAATATACTTGAGTTTAGTTAAAGAGTGATAACCCAAGATGGTATCAATCGCCGGTGGTTCTGGGTAATTCTTGAAGCATTTTTCTTTCCGCTGCTAGTAGAATTCTTGCGAGTATGGATCTTGCAATTGGTGGTGCGAAGAATTTCTTGAACAAGAAGGTTAGCATCGTCTTGGATGAAACCAACTTCTTGTTGTGGAAGCAGCAGATTTTGTTAACGATCTGGAGTCATCGTCTTGAACGGCTTTTAACCGGAGCCATGGTGCCTCCACCAGAAACTGTCGTAGATGATGATGGCGTGGAACGTATCAATGACAGTTATGAAGAGTTTATTGCACAAGACAATGTTGTAGCTTCTTGGCTGCTTTCGACCATCAGCCCTCACCTCCTTCCTCAGTTCGTGGGAGCAGAAACTGCTGCAGCAGTTTGGCGAACGGTGCTGCAATTCTTTGCAAACAGATCGACTACAGCCTTAATGAATCTGCATTACAAGCTTCACTCGTTGAAGAAGGGCGGGGACAACATGCGTGTCTACCTTACACGAGTAAAAGAGGTGTGTGATGTGCTTGCCTCGTGTGGGAGTGCTATCTCCCATGTTGAACACATTGTTACAATCTTGATAGGGCTGCCTCGTGAATACCAACCGTTCATGGCCATTATAACAACTATGAAAGAAACGTTGTCTTTAGATAGCGTTTATACAATGCTAATGGATGCAGAGTCCCAACTGGCAGGTTTTGATGAACAAACTGATTTACTACCAGTGAATGCGAATCTTTCACAGGGCAATACAAGTCGAGGACATTTCAATGGTTCTAACCGCCAAGACTACAGGCCAAGCCATTCTGCTCATGCATCTGGTATGAGAAACCATGGCAGGGGGCGTGGGCGAACCCGATTACAATGCCAACTTTGTGGCAAGCTTGGACATTTAGTCGATCGGTGCTGGCATCGATATGATGAGGAGTTCACATGTGTAGCAACTGATGGTTATGGTTCAACTAAAGAAGGCCCAGCAAGTGTGCACTATAATTCTGGGAAAACCAGTTCAGGTTGTGAATGCTGTTCTAATGGATGTGTGGATGGTGCTTCTCCTAGCACACAACCACAGGCAAATGTGGTTACTGCAGCTGCCGATCGATGGATAGTAGACTCGGGGACGACACCACGTTACTCCGGATGCATCCAATATGATAAGCCAATCTGAATTTCTTGGGCCAGGTAAGTTAACTGTTGGTAATGGAGTAGCACTTGGTATTGATAGCATTGGCAAAGCTGCTTTATCTTCTACTTCACGTGTATTGATGCTAAATGAACTCTTACATGTCCCGTATATAACCAAAAATCTTATCTCCGTCTCTAAGCTTGCTAGGGATAATAGAGTCTTTCTTGAGTTCCATGCAACGAAATGCTATGTTCGTGATGAAACAACTGGGCAAGTCTTGTTGAGTGGTAAAGAGGCAGATGGGTTATACTCTTTTGAGAAAGCATGTACAACAATCAAAGGTGATGTCAATATAGTTTCGAATTCCCTTCCAGTAGCTGAGTTGTGGCACAGGCGTCTAGGTCATCCCTCGTTTGACACTCTCAACAAAATAGCAAAGGTTCTTGAAGTAAAGCTCTCGTTTGATGTAAACAAAACTTGTGTTGCATGTCATGTAGGCAAAAGTCACAAACTCCCACTTGTACAATCTGTTACTGAATACAACTCTCATTTTCAACTTGTGCATACTGATTTGTGGGGGCCTCCTCATATTTCTTCAAATGGTTTTCGCTACTACATATCATTTGTTGATGCTTATACTCGATATACATGGATTTATCTACTTCGCACTAAATCCCAAGCTGTTATAGCGTTTCAGCTGTTTCAAAATGGTACATACACAATTTGGAGTGTCCATCAAAGCAGTCCAAAGTGACTGGGGAGGGGAGTTTAGATCGTTTTACTGATATTTTAGCCAAGGATGGAATTGTACACAGGTTAACATGCCCGCATACGTCTGAGCAAATGGAAAGGTCGAAAGGAGACATCGACATCTAGTTGAGCTGGCACTAGTGTTGTTGTCTCAAGCCTCAATGCCCATTAAATTCTGGTCATATGCTATGACTATTGCCGTAAGTGTCATCAACAAGCTACCAACAAAAGTTCTTCAAGGAGTTTCTCCCTTTGAGAAGTTGTATGGTAAGCAACCGGATTACAACATGCTTAAAGTTTTTGGGTGTTTATGTTTTCTCCATCTTCGGTCATTTCAGAGACATAAGCTGGACTTTCAATCTAAGCCCTGCACATACTGGGTGTGAGTCCACAACATAAAGGGTATCAATGTCTAGCTCAAGATGGCCGTGTATACATATCGAGGCACGTGGTGTTTGATGAATGGACATTCCCTTTTAAAGAAAAATGCAGCCTCTCAACAAATGCTGATAAAAATATGTACTGCCCCAGGAACTTGAAATCGTTTCAAATATCAGGTTGCTTCAAGATGTGCAAGGTGACAGCCAAGGTGGCAATAATCAAAGTGTTAATGAATTTCTGGAGAGTTCATCACCACCATATGAGGAGAATCCTAATTCACATGCAGAGTCTGGCCTACACATGGAAGACAATACTGACTTACAGGGGAGCAGTAGTGGTCATGTTGAGCAGCACTCGGAACAACTGAATAATGAGGATGTTGAACCTCTCGAAGAACATGGTGATGCAAGTAGCAGTAGCCAAACAGCAATGCAGGAATCTAGTGAACAAGCTGAAACACATCAGCTGCAGAATGCTCATCCCATGTTGACAAGGAGTAAATGTGGTGTTTTTAAACCAAAGGCATTCTCAAGTCACTTTGACAATGCAGTACCTACGAATATAAAGAAAGCAATGCAGTCTTCAGATTGGAAGAATGCTGTTCAGGCTGAAATCGATGCATTACAAAAGAATGAAACATGGACACTAGTTAAGCTTCCACCTGGGCGAACTGCAATTGGCTGCAAGTGGATGTTTAAGGTCAAACACAATCCTGATGGCTTAATTCTTCGGTACAAGGCTCGGTTAGTGGCTAAGGGATTCACACAAGTTCCTGGACATGATTTCTGCGATACCTTCAGTCCAGTGGTTAAATTCAGCACAGTGAATGTAATTCTCACCATGGTTGTGTCTAACGCATGGGAGCTGAGGCATATAGACATAAACAATGCCTTTCTCAACGGAGATCTTAAGGAGGACGTATTTATGCATCAACCGCCTGGCTTTGAGCAGATATCTGATGATGGTTCCATCGTGGTATGCAATCTGCAGAAGGCCCTGTATGGTTTGAAGCAGGCACCTCGCAATTGGCACTCCAAGTTAAAAGAAGCGTTACTGGAAATAGGATTTAACGTGTCACGGGCAGACTCATCCTTGTTCTTTAAAGGCAGCAGCAGTGATCGACTGTATTTGTTGGTGTATGTAGATGATATACTGATCACGGGAGGGTCGTCCAATGGGATTAAAACAGTTGTTGCTATGCTGCAAGACAGATTTTCCCTCAAGGATTTGGGTGCGTTAAGCTACTTCCTTGGCATTGAAGCACTAAGGACTAGCAACTCACTTGTTCTTAGCCAAAGAAAGTTTGCGTTAGAACTACTGGAGAAAGCTGGCATGAAAACAGCTGCTGCATGCTCTACGCCTATGACATTGGCTTGCAAATTGACTCGCGAAGAAGGAGATTTGTTAGAGGATGCGAGCGAGTATAGGAGCATAGTGGGCTCACTCTTTTATCTTTGTCATACTCGGCCTGATTTGTCCTTGAGTGTGGGCAAAGTAGCCCAGTTTATGCATGCTCCTCGAGTAACACATCTTGCTGCAGTGAAAAGAATTCTTCGGTACCTAGCAGATATTGTAAACTACGGGTTACGATTTTCTCCAGTTGACAACAGAGTGGTAATCTCAGCCTTTGCAGATGCTGACTGGGGTGCTAATCTGGATGATCGAAGGTTAGTGTCAGGCTATGGAGTGTTCATAGACAAGTGCCTTGTTGCATGGAATTCAAAGAAGCAACGTTCAGTGTCAAGAAGCACCATGGAAGCAGAATATAAAAGTGTGGCTGATGCTGCAGCTGAAGTCACATGGATCAGCACGTTGTTAACCGATCTAGGCATACAACAGCAAGGAAAATCTGTAATTTGGTGTGACAACACTAGTGCAGTGGCTATGAGTGCCAATCCAATATATCATGCACAATCCAAGCATGTAGAATTGGATGTGCACTTTGTAAGGGAAAGGTGGCTGCTGGGCATATTTGTGTCAATTATGTACCAGCTGCACATCAAGTGGTTGATGGGTTCACCAAACCCCTGTCAAAAGAAGCGTTTGAAGAATTTCGTGAGAAGGTATGCGTTGTGCAGCGATGAAGGAGGAAGGAGAAGATGTAGGGGGAATATTAGAGGTATATGTATGTATGCGTGCAAGTAATCTGTGTAAGTGGCAGTTAGCTGCTAGGAGTCTGTTAGGAGTTGGTTATGCTGTTAGTATGGTTGTAACTGCTTATATTTCTTGTATAAAGAGCCTGCATAATGAGCAGCTCAGGATATGCTTGTGTTGTTGAATATACTTGAGTTTAGTTAAAGAGTGATAACTCAAGAACCTCCATATAAGTACCTTATGACGATGTGAGAAACAAGAGAAAAAGAAAAAATAGTAGCTATTTTTTGTACAGAAGAAGAATCAGAATGCCGATTTCTCGAATTGCAGTAGGATCTCCAGCTGAGGCTGGCCAAGTTGACGCTCTCAAAGCAGGTTTGGCCGAGTTTATTTCAATGCTCATTTTGTTTCGCCGGTTCAGGCTCGGGCATGGCTTTCAGTACGTTTCAACTTTCCTTTCTCATCTCCTAAAGTTTAGCAATTCCCATTATTTTTTCTATCAAGTAATCTAACTGGTATATGTTTCTTTGGCAGACAAGCTCACTGACAACGGTGCCGCAACACCGGCCGGTATCGTATCTGCATGACTGGCCCATGCTTTGGCGCTGTTTGTGGCCGTTTCAGTTGGTGCTAAAATCTCCGGTGGACACGTAAACCCCGCTGTCACATTCGGTGCCTTTGTCGGTGGCCACATTACCTTGATCCGAAGTATTTTGTACTGGGTTGCTCAGTTGCTTGGATCCGTGGTCGCTTGCTTGCTTCTCAAATTTTCAACTGGTGGATTGGTAAGACTGAAAAGCGAAAGCAAGTTTAACCAATGGTTAACTAATATATGTTCTGAATTGTTTTCTTTTTATGATGCAGGAAACACCTGCATTTGCCTTGTCGTCTGGGTTGGGAGCATGGAACGCGGTGGTTTTTGAGATCGTGATGACCTTCGGTTTGGTTTACACAGTTTATGCCACCGCTGTCGACCCAAAGAAGGGTGACATCGGGATCATTGCACCCATTGCAATTGGTTTCATTGTGGGTGCCAACATCTTGGCAGGCGGTGCCTTTGATGGTGCATCCATGAACCCTGCAGTCTCCTTCGGACCTGCCGTAGTCAGCTGGACATGGGACAACCACTGGTCTACTGGCTCGGTCCATTCATCGGTTCTGCCATTGCTGCTATTGTCTATGAAGTCTTCTTCATCGCCACGGACACACACGAGCAGCTTCCCACTTCAGAATTTTAAGATTTCCGGTGTTATGTGTTCTATGTGATCCATTAATAAGGGTTTTAAGAAGTTTGGTGGGTCACTTTGGGTTCATAATTGTGGGTGCCTTTTATTCCCTGTTATTTGTATTTCTCTTTTGTTAATTGTTGATTCCAATGAAACTTGCTCACTTATCATATCAATCCCAGTAACTAAATGTTTCTGTTCATATAAGAAATACACTGCAAATTTCTAAAGTTCAACATATATTATCATGGAATATCGAAGTTTTTGTACTTTTTATTCCATAATTATTGAATTAAAAGGAGAAAAAAACCATAACTTCCTACCTTCAATTTTCTTCTTGTGACGTTTCCCCAGTTTCGACCGTCGTTGCTTAAACAAATGGAGGTAAAGATTCAACCAAAGGAAGGATAGATGAGAAGAACAACCTGAATCGAATCGAAACATGTCAAGTGTCACTAAAATCCACAATTGAAAAAAAAAAACTTTTGGAAAAACTATGTATGTACTATGTACAGAACAGATATTGCCATGATATATAAAGGGAAACCCTGTCACAACATATGATGCCCTGTCTCAGGTTACACGAGAGGCGAAAGCCACATTATTCAAGACTGAGCAACATAAGCATTATCGATTACAAATATGGATCTGAAGGAAAACCAAGGATCTCATGTTTGCAGATGTAAAAGACCGCTCATACCGTGACAAAATCATAATAGCTAAAGGGAAGATTAGCAAAGAAATCCCGTAGAGGTTCTTCTCCTTTATAAATTGAAGTGCTTGGTACATGAGCCACACTGCATTGAAGGGAACAATGGATAAGAAATAAGATGTAAAAGCAATTATAAAGTAAGACAATAACTACCAATTCAGAGCATGTATGAATGTTAATTTAACTCACTTTCACCCGGAGCAAGGCCCATGGGATACAGCACAATGAATGTAGTGTACCTGAAGGAAGTAAACAACTTATAATTCAATAAAACGCCAGCAAGCGATTCTACTTGGTAAGGAAAATTTCAGACCTCAGGTAGGTGAGCCAAGATGGACAACCTCCAAAGATATTCAGTGCATAATGCGAATACCGAATTACCTGCAGATAGGATGTTAAAGTGATATGTAATTTACTTCAAACTCCAAAACAAGCGTGAAAACCGGGAACACAAAATGATGCTGAATGTAAAACCATGCAGCAATAAATTGGGATAGATTATGCACAGGTGTATACTATCATGTTATGAAAGAATGAAATCAGCATAGTTAACTACTGCTACTACCAGAGAAAAAAACAAAGGGGAAATGGGGAAAAAGAGCAAACAATAATGACAAAACACTCAGAAAAAAGAGAGAAAGAAGCCATGAGCCTTACAAATCATAGAAGGAAAAACAGATAATACCACATGATCGTTCAAGAGTTTGACTAATAAAAGAATTACTCGACAAAATGGGTATATGTATGTAAATTGAAGCTTGCAAGTTCTATACAGTAAACCGAAGGGAACATAAACTCAGACAAGAACATTGAGCACTACAAAGACACTGTAAAACTTACTGACACTAGATCGCATCTAGGATGGAAACTATATCTGAGTTGATAGATTTCCCCTTTTACGAGTTGACAGCCTGTTAGATCGATGGTATTTCACCGAAATGGCACATGTAACAATGCATTTGATCATCCAACATCGATAATAAATTTAATTGTTTTAAATGGTTTACTACCATTAACTGTCTTCATATATGTTAGTCACTGTTAAGAACAACAATGATGCATTCATATCTTCTACCATAATTAGGTAACATGCAGTTATGAAAGCTCATTTGAAAATCTGATTGTATTTATAGAACCAAATTCAAGTAGATAGATCAATACAAATGCTCCTCAGTTAGGCTCCAAGCAAAAATGTTATGAAAACAGCAGGTACCTCCTGGACCTGTTATTATCAGATGAAAATAAACTGAGAAGCAAGGATTATCAATACAATTCACTTTTTGAGCTACTGGCCATCATTGTCTCAACAAAACCACCAGACAAGAATGCTAAGATACTCTTGGCTTTATATGCATTGTTCGATGCTTAGGCACTAGGCAGCCAGTGCATCAACAAACAATTGAAAACAATATAAGGGAAAACTGAGAACCTCAGGAATTCGGCAGACAATTGCTAACAAGAAATGTGTTCTTCCACTCCATTGCATCAGAGGAAACAACACTCCACTTGGAACAATCCCTTCAATTATTCCACAACGCCACATCAGAACTCAGAAACCAAAATCCATACTGCTAAGAACGCCTAGAGTATGAAACCCTAAAGAAATTACCTATTGCTCCATGAACAACTTCCAAGAACGCACAGGTTTGCAACAAACCTTCAAAGAAAAAAGGGATAGAATCAAACTATAAATCCATGTCCCCCCACAGTAATGAATCTCCAAGTCAGAGGGGAAAAAGTTAGAATCTAAATTATATGATAAAACCCTTCATATTCCCTGCCATAATAGAAAATTGAAGTTCATCTTCCATCATTTTACAAGGAAAAAAAAGAGGGTTTTAAAAATAAATGAAGAAAGAACTGACAGATTAAGTCTCCAGCAGAAGCATAAGCGCCATTGACAGAGTTGGTGGCGATGAAACTGGTCAAAATTCTGAACAGAGAAATTGTCCTGCAAATAAAACAAGAACAAATGATGTAATGAATTAAGTAAGCCGGAAATGATGAAAGGGAATCAAAGAAAGAGAGGAATTTGAAATTACCATACCAGCCAAAAGCCTGGAGAGAGTTGTAAGCAAAGAGATAGAGCTTAAGCAGCTGAGCCATGTGAATTACATGCGCGTTTCTATCCTGGGTTGGAATTTTTTTAGTTTATAGTTCTAGCTATATTTTGTTTCCCTCTTTGTCCTTTTTCTGTCGAGCGGGCTTTTAAATCTACTTCAGCAAATCAGAGGCTAAAAGGGAAAACAATTAACAGAAGAGACATTATAATGATTGAAATTATGTAACTAATGGTAAAACACGTTGGATCATACAATACCAAATCACGACCCAAGGAAAAACGACATAAAATGTAATATATAATTCTTTTCTGGTCAAATTTAAATTCTCGTCTTTAAATTTAGTTGAATAAATTATAATCTCACCCTCAAATTTTCTTATTCTTGTTTTTGTCATTTAATTTAATCATTAAACGTAGACATTACTCATTACATTTTTTATTCGATAATAGTTAACAATGTTATGATATCACGGATAACACTAAAACAATATTATTTAAATTTTTATTGTCGGAATCGTCATTCGGTTGGTTCGGAATTGGGCTTCGACTTGGATTAAACGAATTGGAGTCGTCATCGATCATTATTTTAAAACAAATAAGTTGATCAGATACCCTATTTCTTACCTGATCTGCGTCTTTCCAAAGATGTGTCGGATTCGGGAGCGGTTACAGTCAAGGAAGGGTTAGCCCCTTGAACTGTCCTTTCAGTACTACACAATTTTCATTGTCTAAAATTAAGAAAATTGTAATTTAAAATTAAAAGGTAAAAATACGATCCCAATTACTTACCTTAGATAGTTTTAAAGATGTGCCCTTAAGAAGGTCAAAAAATCATGTTAGATAAAATGTAAGAAATAAATAAATAAAATTAAAATGAAGAAAAAACAAATTAAACAAAAGATAAAATAAAGAAAACAAAGATAAATAGTAAGTAAAATAAATAAATAAATACAAAACATATAAAATAAAGAAAAAGAAGAAGAAAAAAGTATATAAATAAAACAATAAAAAAGTAAAATAATATATATATGTATAATAAATAATAAAAACATAAAAATAGTAAATATATATATAAATTAATAAATATAAAAAAAATAAATTATATATATATATATAGTAATCTAAAAAAAAAAATATATAAAGTAAAAAAGAAAATGCATAAAATGTAAAAATATTACATGAAAAAAGAAAAAAAGAAAAATACAAAGAAATTAAATAAAATGAATAATAAGGGAAATGCGTGTATAAATAAAGTTAATAAATAAAATAATAATAATTAAAACGTAAATATAAGGGACCGAATCAAAAGGAAAAAACAAATTGATGGGCAAATTTTGAAGCAAAAAAAATGATTTAGGGAGAAAATTAAATACTTAAAAACAGGAACACGCTCAGGGGTAGATCTATGCTCAATACTTCGAAACCCCACCCCTTTTGGTCATCGACGCAACCCACGTTTTGGGTTATTCGAATCAAATTTCAAGAAAATAACATGCACATGCGAGAAATGAACGAATCAAGGTAAAAAAGATGTTACATTTTATTTCCTTTTTGAATCGTTACAATAGCTTTTCCTTTGTATTTTT